>NC_134406.1:184835739-186035739 GCF_038048845.1 Mixophyes fleayi | reverse complement strand
TTATAAATAGACATGGTCTCCCCAGCACCTCAACCACTATATCCTCAGCCATCTCCTCCTGTTACCCATTCTTCTAAGGCACCTCCTCCTCTGGGCCTGGGCCACCAGTGTAGCATGCTCTCTGCATCGCTCCTCGAAAACAGAGAATCAAAAATAGTTTGTTGTTGTTGTTTTTCTTTAAAACAATACACAACTGTAATGAACAGTTATAGCTAAGGTGATAATTTTATAACACATTATTTTTAATACAACATCACATAGTTATATAGGGTTTTGGTCTAATTTTAAAGATGACAAATATTATCATGATAATTAACTGCTAACTGCTTACAAGCATGACCCCAAGAAGAGGTGCCGACTATGCTGAATTTGAGGTACTGATAATGAATGTGGTGGAGAAGATGCAAAACACCACCAGAAAACTAATGGCTTGGGGCCAAATACATTTTTACAGATATATATTGATTCTATCATATCTAAGTGCCTAGATATTACATGTTTTGACTATTACACATAAAAGTCACATCTATATAGATACACACATGCCTATTAGATTAATTCATTTTTATGGAAAATCTCTGCCCTGTTACAAAAATATACAGAAGCAATGGTAAAATATATTGTTAGGTTTACTATTTTGTCTCTCTCTCTCTCTCTCTCTCTCTCTCTCTCTATATATATATATATATGTATATAATATATATATTGACAGTTGACAAAGAGAACAAAAAAAACATTAATCAAAACATTACTAAAAATTGAGGCAAAAAATATTTTAAAAATTTGCTTAATTATAGCTATATGGGTATGTCTTCAGGGGCAGGCTGGGCTGGGGGACAGGGAAGGGTCTGCACCCTGGGCCGGTCCCATAGATGGCTAACTTGGGCTGGGTCACTAGGCCACTTGCACTGGGCCACCTGCATTATTTTCCCCTTTAAACTGTCCCTAATAGGCTGCTGAGTCGAGCCTTGCCCCCTGGCTAAAATTTTCCAACTCTCACCTGTATGTCATCACATATGATAGATTTGAAAAAGAAAGATTACATAAGGTTTACAGGGTAATTATAATCAGAGAATAATGCCAAAAAATACTGATAGGAATCCTAGCATGTTTGATTTCCAAAGCACAACAAATGTCAAGACAGAATAGTGTGTTTACAGTAATACGTGTGAATCGCAGTACACTAACCAGATACAATGGCATAAGCATTGCCAAACATAATTGTAATATAAATGTCCTAAGCAAAAGCGTTTGGCTAGCGTAACATGCGTTCATTGTAATATGAAAAGTAAAACATACCACTATATAACTCCAGTGCTCTGTTGATCTGACCGCAAATAGCAAAAAAATCATACAAGCAAACAGCCGCTATATTCATTAGTATAGGTGCGAACAATGAAGGGATCACTGTCAGCTGAAATCCGCAATCATCCAATCATAAGGGACTAAATAGTGGTGCCAATCGTCATCATTATCAGCTTCCATTTGCACCTATCCTCCAGCAGCCACAAGAGATATGGCTAGTGACAGGTGTATATATGCCTCTCAGTACTGCTCTTCCTCAGTTCCCGGTCTACATTAGACAGTCCCTTCCCGCCTCTCCATGTTTAAGGAGATACAAGTGTCTGATATGACTAAATCTACATAAGCAAAAATGTGTATCAATTGTTTTTGTGTGGGCATATGCAGTACAAATGTGACTATTTTATGCTTCATAAATGGGTGTAGGTCCAACTTCGTATAAACCCCTTACACTTTATGAATAGTTGAGCATTATTACACTTGTTGTTATGTAATGCATGCATTTGTAAATCCATTCCAAGTATGTTCAGGTGCATGAGTGGTGATGCATGTGGACATCCTAACATGGTCATAACCGTTAGCGCACCTTTAATGCTTTTTAGAGTGACAATTTGCCCCTAGCCTCAAGAATGCTTGTACAGAGTTATTTGTACACCAGCACATATTAGCATAAAAAAAGTTTTGTTAAATGTGAAATAGATATATGTTGTCTCACAACTTGCTGGTCTGGGCTATGGGCTATGATAATAGACCATTAGCAAGTGTAAATTATTTATTGTTGAAACCGTGTCTTGAATGTGAAACACTTATTAAGTATGACATCAAGTTAGACTATATACTAACATAAAAAATTACCAGATAAAGAAGTAGTTGTTATCATATGAAAAATGCAGTATTGCCTGCTGTGTTTCCATTACAATGAGGGTATAATTCCATGTTTTCTTTTGTAAAGTATTGTGTTCCATATCAAATGCAGTGTTATAGGCTTCACTGTTGTATAGAACAGATGTTATATAGATCATTTGTTTATGAAATCCAAAAGAGGGACAGACTGGAGGGAAAGAAATTCAGGTGGATTTAAGTTCAAAATAGGAATTGCCACATCAAAAGAGAGATAGATATGTGGCATGCTCAAGTTCTATGATTTTCACACTGTGAATTATAGTCAATATTATATTTTTGTGTTAGCTAATAGTATCAATTATTTTATTTCTGTTCACCTTTCTCTTCCACTGTCCTTTCCCCATGCTATCCAATTTTGCCCTGTTCAAAAACTACAACTCCCTTAAACAGATCGTTCAGGCCTGAAGATTAGAGATTCTATTTGTGCAGAGGTTCAGTACCCTGGACAATATGGCTTTGGGAACTAGGCCAACTGTGAACAGTATATTCTGGGGTTTTTGAATAATTGAGCAGCAGGCCTGCCCATATGTCAGGTTATGCCACAAATATTTCATTGCACATTTACCATGACAAACAGGATTACTAAAGACAATTAATCTGGCACGCTTTATTAAAATCAAGAGCAGCCCCCATCCCTTTCCTCAGTGTGCAGCAGATGCCATACTCAATTCAATGGAGCTCAAGTGTTCTTTTTTTCTACTGCTGAAAGGAATCCAATGCCTAAATAAGTCTGGCATAGACTAAGTGCAACCACTGTCTGAAAATAACATATCTAATAACAATATCTAAATGAAATATGAGATCAGCTTTATTTTAAACTGGTAAAACACTTGGCTTCTGTTTATCATCTGTTGATTCACACAAATGTGCATTTGTTTCTAAATAAAATTAGATGTTTATAAAGTTGTTTTCAATTTATTTACAGAAAAACAATGCATAATCAGGTTTTACAGTATGCAGAAATAAATAGCAAATGTTTTGCAAAAAACAGATCTATAAAAGCATATTTGTAAACACATGTCAAACAGCAATGTTTTCTTGACTCTTAACAAAGTACCATTGTTCAAAAACCAATACTGCATTGACTATACCAGCACTATCCCATTGATTATAGTAACACTGCCATTATTTCTTATTCTAGCATTGGCTTCAAGGTTACCAGTGTTTTGCTGCATAAAAGAACCCAAACCCAAGAGCTTTGCCAAGGTCTGCCTCTCATACACAGACTGCAAGAGGAAGTGCACAGTGATTGCATCACATATTAGTCAACATGCCCTTGTAGCTGTCAATGTATAATGCGCAATTGAATAATGCTCAGTAACATGTGTTAAAATGACAACACAGGTAGGATAGAGCAGCACAGTCTGCCAAATGTACAATTCTGGTGGGATAGACATGATTTTGGGGGGACTGTCCTGCATGATTTTTGTCTTGATTGCAGTGCCTGTATTATTCACTTTCGAGACTTCTCTTTTCAAAGCAAGCAAGATCCAACACATTAGCTCAAAGTCTAGAAATGCTGCTTCGAATCTATCCAGCACTAGTTTTTTTTTATTTTTTAGGTGCTTTCATGAACAGATAGTTATAGGTGGCTGAGCGCCTCTTTTGGTCTTCCCAATGCAGCCACAACTTTCATAATTAATATAATTTGCTAATAATGTTTCTGCTGTAAAGTAGCTGCACACTTAACTCATGTAACAAGTACACACTTCTAAGACTCTAAGCTCATTCGGGCAGGGACATTTTATACTCTGTTTCATAGCATTGTATTATTTTTCTGTAAAATGATTCCTTCAATGTATAGTGATATACTGTTTTTTTGTTTTTTTATAAATAAAGGACAACAATAATAACTGTATTGCAACAGCCTTGCAACTCTGTTGCAAAGTAACCTCAAAATGCAATAAAAAAAATAGTTGTAAAATTATACCACAATTTTACAATTCGCTATTATTTGGACTTGAATTTAATGTGAAGACAGCTTACTCCCCTACCACTTCCAGGGGTCACCCTAAGTAATGTCTCTTAAAGATTATATAATGCTTGAGAGTTACTTTGGATATTAAGTAAGGCACTATCATTACTTAACAAGCTCTACACATGTGCAGAACTGGTTATTTAAGTAAGGCATTGAGTTAAATAATCAGTTCTGCACCATGTACCTTTAAGCAATGGCAGTGATTTATCTAAAGAGAATTCAGTTCTGTACATGTGCAGAACTAATTATATTTTGTAGAGCTTTATGTGTTCCTGCTCAATGAGAAGGGCAGTGACGCAGCGGTCAGCTGACTTGATCACTGCGGTGACCACTGACGTCACATGACCTTTGTACATCCTAAAATGCTGTGACCAAAATTTGGAACAGCCAAATAGAAAAGTGCTCAGAAAGGAAGTTCCCATTGAGTGCTATGTTGCCTCTCTGGCTCAATAAAACTGAGTTTTGCACAAGAGGGGACTGGTGTGTGATTATCAGCCACCTTTAAATTGAAAATGAATGCTGAAAGAAGGAAGAATGTTGACAGGGGGATTAATGCCAAAGGAAGAGGAATACTGACAGATGGGGAATGATCAAGTGGGGAGAATGCTGAGCAGGATGATTGATAAAGGGGGATGAGGAAGGGGTTAAAAATTGAAGGGAGTGATGAGAGAAACATAAGGATGAAAGAGAAGTGAAAGCATTTGAAGTAGAGATGCTCAGGCTCGGTTCACCGAGAACTGAACACACCCAAACTTACCAGATCCGAGTACCAAGCCGAGCCAGCTCGGTACTTTCGTGTGCCCTCGGAATTGAATCAAAACATCATTGTTACGTCATCGGATCTCGCAAGTTTTGGATTCTATAAGTACCGCCCTCCATGGTGATCCAGTGCCATATCACAGAGGGACACAGAAGGGGTAGCACAGTTCTTGGCAGTCTCTCGTGCAGTTGGGCAACATCATATGGTAAAAAAGAACGAGGAAGGGTAGCAGTGTTCTTCAAAGTCTCCAGTGACATTCAGGAGAGCTCCATTACTCCATTGCTAATTGTAATTGCTGAAGTAGAAATAATAGGTCTGGCAGGCTTGGTCTTCTAAATCTGCAGTCACATTGTACTGTGTTATATAGATAAAACACAAAGAAGAGAGCTCCATTGCTAATTGTCATTGATGAAATACAAATAATAGGTCTGGCAGACTTGGTCTTCTAAATCCGCAGTCACATTGTACTGTGTTATATAGGTAAAACACAAAGAGGAGAGCTCCATTGTTTCATTGCTAATTGGCATTGCTGAAATAGAAATAATAGGGCTAGCAGTCACATTGTACTATATTTTCAAAATGGATTCACAGCAGTACACAGAAGAGCAGGAGCACCAATCAGCTGCTAGCACCAGTCATTATTATAGTTATCCCTCTACGTCATCTGCTAAAGCCTATGTTAAAGTGCATAGTGTTTTTAAGTCAGGGAAACAAAAATGTAAAAAGCACCTTTTACCTTAGTCAAGAAAAAAAGAGATGTAATCCAGGCAAAGTTATCAGGAGAAAATTTGTTTGCCTTTCTCTATGAATGCTAGTGCTGCAACTGTCACTGAGGCATCCTCTTGCAAGGTCAGTCATGACCAAGCAAGACCTTGTTATTCGGACTCTAAAAGTGGTGTCCAAATACTTTTACGTGTAAAAGCCAAGCTGGAAGAAAATAGTAAAACATTAGAGGAAAATGTATGTTCAGATTCAGAAATGACAGAAATCCCTGAGGACAGTCTATCCACAAGTGCTATGTGTAATCCTGACCTTTCTGATAGTGTACCCATAAAGTAGGCCCCTTTCAGCATTTCTGCAGATGTGTGCATGAACAGCCCAAAGCGTCTACTCTGTGTATCAGCGGTTTCACTAAAAGGCATACAGCTGACAACCTGTTACAAAAATGTCATTACCACATGGCTTATCCCACTTGGATTCTCGTCTGGATATGTCATTTCTGATAACGCCACCAATATTTTAAGAGCATTACAGCTGGCTGAATTCCATCACATTCCATGTTTTGCTCACACAATAAACTTGGTGGTGCAGAGCTTTTTTAAAAATGACAGGGATGTGCACTAGATGCTGTCTGTGGCCTGTAAAATATCTGGACATTTCTGGCATTCGGTAATAGCATGTAGGAGATTGCAGCAGCTACAGGAGCAATTTAATTTGCCCTGCCACCAACTGAAGCAAGAGGTGGTGACAAGGTGATATTCAACCTTATATATGCTTCTTAGGATTGAGGAACAGCGAAAAGCCATCCATGCTTACTCCACAAACCATGACATTGGGGAAGGAAGGGGGATGTATTTTAATTAAGCGCAGTGGAGAATACTTACCGTGTTGTGGTAGGAGCTGAAACCATTCAAAGTAGTCACCTGTGAAGTAAGTTCAGACACTGCTGGCTTGAGTTCAGTGATTCCCTTAATTAGACTTTTGGAAAAGCAGCTTGAGAAACTGAAGGAGTAGGTTAAACAAACCAATTACGCTTAGTATGTCAGACTTGTAGATCAAGTACTTTATTCGCTTCGCCAGGATCCAAGAGTTATCAAAATCTGTATTTGATCCTAGGTTTAATAGCTATGTCTTCTCTTTGTTTCCAACTGACCCAGATCTGAAGAGATGCAAGGAGCTACTGGTGAGTAAGATGACAGCTCAAGTGTTACGTGACAGGGTGGTGTCTCCTCCTTCAGTTTCTCAGTCAACTGCTGCTAGGAAAAAACTAAGCTTTCCCAAGAGACCCAGGAATGATGCAGATGACTCAGCACAACATTTTGACATCTGGTTTGGTCTAAAAGAATTGACCAAAAAAAGTGACACCTTTGACGTAACTCCACCTAATCCTACTCCACCTGATCCTACTACCAACATCCAAAGAATGGTGGAGGATTTTTTTTAACGACACCTTAGAAATAGACTCATCAGACAGTTCCTTTACATATTGGGAGGAAAAAAAGGGAATTTGGAGACCCATGTACAGCTCGCTTTGCACTGCCTAAGCTGCCAACCCTCCAGTGTGTATTCGTAAAGACTTTTCAGTACAGCCGGGAACCTTGTCAGCGATCGGCGTAGGAGGCTACTTCCTTAAAATATGGAAAAGATGATGTTCATAAAAATGAACTTCAATTTCCAAGAGGAAGACCTTTCACGCCAATTACATCAAACTACTGAGACTTCTGTAACGGTGCATTCCAGTTTTGATGAATTAATAATGTGTGAGGATGATGTACAAACTGATGAGGGTGAGGATGAGGCTGAGAATGATGACAAGAACATCTTGCCACAGTAAAGTTCATTAACAGCACTGTTACCTTAGGTGCCTTAAGGCCATTATTAGCTTGTTTTGTGGGGTCCCAAACAAACCAAGGACTTCAGCCACAAAACTGGCACTCCTTGTCACTGAAGTGCTTGGTTTGCAAGCACTTCAGAGACAAGGATGTTCTTCAGAAGGATGTCCTTCGGTGCAAGCATGTCCTTTTTAAGATCCAACATAAGGGTGGATGGGAGGGCCCAAGGATAATTCCATCTTGTACCTATTTTCCTTCCAGCTACCGCTGTATGCCAATGTTACCTACATGTGCTATATATTGTTGTGTGCTTTGATGATGCAGATGACTCAGCACAACATTTTGACATCTGGCCTTGTCTACTGGAAAATAATTGACCAGAATTAGAGACACCTCTAACTCCACCTGATCCTATTATCAACTATCAACATCCAATGAATGGTGGAGGATTATTTTTTGAACGGTATAAAGACAACAGTTTTATTAACAAAGAACAACGTTGCTTGCAGAAGTAATGGATGCATGGATGTCTCAATAGATGTGTATATGTGCAATATTCCACTTTGCTGCTGTTTCATCAGTATTGCACAAAGTATTAGTAATCTGCACTTTACGTCAAAGGTACCTAACTGTATTAGAATTTTTTGGGAATTGGCACTGATTTGAAGCTCAGTGATGAACTTACTTTTTGCTGTGAATTACAATGGCTCTTTTTAGTGCATTGTCTGGCACCCGGGATTGGTCTGGATCTGATAAAAGCACGCATCCAGGGGAGGGGGTCAGCACTCGTCGCCATGTATTAGCCATAAAATTACCATAGTTATGCAAGGAATGGGTGGAGCGATCACATGAACCATAACTGATTTCATGATCCAAAGACAATTCCATCTTGCACCACTTTTCTTTTCTGCCACTGCTGTGTGGAAATATTTCCTAGATGTGTTATGAATGGCCGTGTGTTTGTGTCATTGCTCTGTCGCTTAGCATCCAGTCAGGTCGCTGTAGTTTTTGTTTGATTGTGTATGAAATTAATATTGTGACCTGTGAGGTGATCAAAATTGACTCCAAATGCCTTGAAATTAGTGTTGTTCAGGTTAATAATAATGTAGGGGGAAAAAAAGCAAAAATATGTGATTTTAGCAAAAAAAAAATCGGGATTTTAGAAAAAACAATTGGGATCCAAAAACCAAAACCAAAACACGCAAGGGCGGTTTTGCCAAAAACAAAGCCCAAACATGAAGTTAATCCAGATCCAAAACCAAAACCAAAACCAGAACACGGGGGTCAGTGAACATCTCTAGTTTGAAGGGGGTAGAGAATGATAATGATGATAGTCGGTAAGGAGAATTAGGAGGGGTGGGTGGGAAAAGAGGGTGGTGGGAAAAGAGGGTGATAAACATGGGGAGAGATGCATAATGCTAATGAATGTGGAGATTAATGCTTTCAGTGCTATTATGTAAATTATAAAATAACATAAAAATTGCCATACAACATATAACAATATATATAATAAATTCTATATGTGGGTCTCGATGCAGGGAGGCAGGGAGGCAGGGAGGAGGGAACCGGGGCCCACAGCTCACTAGTTCTAACCCTCTGCATCTGCCATGTAGCGGGCACCATTATCTCCATGGGCCCTGATGCACAGCACTGCTGCACCAATGGTAGCTCTGCCACTACATTATACATATATCTGCAAATGTACAAGTGTACATACACACACACACATACACACATCTACATATAGACAAAATGCAAATAATATTTAGACATGCATAAAAGTACTTTTTATTTTGATGGGGCATATTGAGAACTATATGTGTTAGAGAATAACTATGAATGTGTTAGCACTTATTATTGAAGCACTCCTAAGTGAGTGTTAGGGGGACCTTACTTACATTAGAGCATAGCTGCTTAGGGGCTCACTTAGGGTTGGCCGTAAAATACGCATTTATGTAATGCGCATCCACATCAAAAATTGTCCATATGCACATTTTGACGCATATCTTCATTTCTGATTACTTACGACTGGATGTGGGATGGAGGAGGGAAATGGAGGGTGAGCATAGTACACAGACGCATATTCACCTGCCAGAAGTCGTATCTTGCGAGTGCTGGAGGGCTGGTGTAACAACACACAATGATGATGAACAGCAGCATTAGCTGCTTCTGGCTGGATGTTTGCTGATTCACTTTTCAAACTGATAGTACTTTATTGATTAATGTGGTTGCTATATTATATGAAGTCTGGTCATCTATTCACATTACTTATTTAATTGTTCCTTTTAGACTGCAGCAGGAAAGGGGAAAATAACATTTAAGAATACATGGAAAAACAGATAATTATAGGTGAGAAGGTTCTGGCTTCTTTAATGGTAATGAGTAGAAAAACTGAAACTTGAGTTTATGTCAGTTTGTTCTAGTCTCTACCAGCCATTTAGAAACACCTACAATGGCTGATGTGTCCAACATTCATCAGTTATCATGTTGCACCAGAGGCTGTCAGGGCTGGGGTGGCTGGGCTGGGCCACAAGACTACCCTCATTTTTTTCCTTTCAAATTTTCTTAATAAGCTGCTGAGCTGAGTCTTGCCCCCCCCCCCCACCTGTGCACGATGTCACCTGACACCCCTGTGTTTCTTCTTTATTCACACCTGCATGTGCAAGGACCTCTGTTTATCCTCAAAGATCCTGTGACCCTGGGACAGAAGAAAGTAAGAGAGTGACTTACAGATAGGTATTTCATCTAAAGGCATCACCAGGTAGGTTTTGAGTGGCCATGCTACCGCAAAATCATGCAAATGGGGGCTGTAAATACTTTACATACATACTCTATTCTTGCCACAGAAATGTTTGTCTTATAAACACCTCTTTTTGTTTAATCAGATAAAAATAGTAGGAGGTGTGTTTTTTTATAATTATTATAATGACTTGTAATGTAATGGTGAAAACAAAAATTATCTGTATTATAACCAATATCATTTCACTCAAATAAATAATGCAATAGATATGGCTAAGAGTATTGGAGCATATTTAAACTGAAAATTATCTGTTATAAACATTCTTTTCACTAACATATAATCACAGTAGGTAGGCTGTAAATTATTATAAAATATTTTAAATATTCTAGACAATCAAATTTGACCAATAGATTAGGTGTCTGCCATGATCTGCCTCCTCTTTTACAGCAACATTGCCTTTGTCAGCAGCTCCTGTCTCCTGTACTATTCTGGACTTGGTGTTATTGTATTTACCTTGCAGTACCTCTGACTCACCAGAGGTTCTGCTATTGTGCCTCTTCTTTCACTAGCAGGGATTAACCTGCTGCACCAGTTAATTACTGCACCTTTTCTCTCCCTATTTATGCCTCCCTCCCTCAGTTCACCTTTGCTGGTCATTGATGTTTCTGTTCCTGATATTGTTGTTCTCATTTGTCACTCCTGTTACTTCTCCTGTTCCCTGGGACTAGTGAAAGCTGCTAACGGACATCCTGGTTTCTTTCCACTCAACCTGTTCACCTGCACTAGCAATTTTATATGTTGTTACCTGCTTTCAGCCTAACCCAGAGATCCATTGTTCAGTGTCTGCAATATTCGGTTTGTACTATTTGCTGCCCTATCTGGATCATATCTGCTCAATAAATATTATAAGCTTTCACCATACTCTGGTCTCCATAGCTGTTATTTTGAGCTCTCAGCACAGTGGTGTGACAGTATCTAAGCAAGAAAGATAATAAATCAAGAGTAAAAAAACAATCAGTGCACATATAAATAACAGGAGCTACAAAGCAATGCTGGAAAATGCTTTTCCTAGCACCCATTCAGATCAGAGAGATCACAGAGAAATAAAGATGGCTCAGGGATGGAAGAATCTTGTTGAGCAGGAACTTTTAAAAGGAAGAATGACAAAATTATTTACGATTCCTATCATCTATTTGGTAAATCAGTCCGAATTTTGAAAGATGCTCACCCCTACTTTCATATGTTTCTGTGAATGTGTGTGACATGCTTGTTACAGAAAAACCTTTAAATGGCACCTTTTACATATGGTGTCCAGTCTCTGCTTCATCTAAGAATGCATTTATATATAGTTGTACATGTTGAGATTTTAGTCCAGCTTCCAACAAATTATGTTACTCACCTTGGTTGGTCGAAGGCGTCTGTATATCTATACCTAATGGCAACATCTGCCCTGTCTCTAAGCCCGCATGTAAACATAAAATTGTACTTATTTATTTTACTTCATGGCAATTCGGGCATTACAGTGCTCAGTTATACCACCATTCCAATTGGGTGTCAGTTTAGCTCAACATATTCCTCTGCCAGATCTCCCCCGCTAGTGTGGATCCAATGTCTTAGGTGCCTATTGCTCAGGTTTGTGTATTTGAAGTTCTGCTCAGTGCCCTTGCCTTTTGCACTTAGACACCATTGTAAATTCTGTTCTGACCTCTGATTAGTTGACAGTTTCCATGAAGTTTTTTTACTGACCTCTTCCAATCCTGCAGGGTGCATGCACTCTCAACCGACAGTGTCTATAGATCTCTGTCGAGTGTTCAGAGTCACAAACTTTTCAATTGATGGTTATGACAGATGAAGAGCACAGATCTGAAGGTAAATCTTGTAAAATGTGTTTAGTATGTACACATGAATCGGCATGCTGATCGGGACTTTTTACTTTTTAGTTGTTGGCAACATTTTCCAATCTATTGTTCTGCTGCTACACTGAACATTTTAATTGGGAAAACATATAAAATGTTGTTTTAGTGATAGCATTCTCTCTAGGCAGACCACAACTATCAATTAGGTATAGAAACACTGAAAATTAGTAGCAATTACAAAACAAGATCCTAACTGGGAACTTGGAAAATTAGGGTAATGAGAACACAGGGTTACTCTAAGGAACAAATTAGCAAAATGACCATAAAAAATATTTTTAAGTACAGTATAATATAATTCTCAGAGCACAAATTAGCACATTACCATTTTCATAATCATGCAGTGTATAACTACATTAAAAGTAATTAACAGAAAATTTAATATTAACTAAGCACTCCTTCAATGTGCTATCATAGACATACGTTTTCAATTTACCATAATAGGTGTAAAAACACTGTAATATAAATTGACTATTAATATTGCTCTACTCTGATATGAAAGAAAATTGAAAAAAAAAATTAGCCCGTGAAAAAGACTTAATGAAACGTATGCCACAGAGTCACAGAAAAAAAACACTTTGGCAATATTCACAATATAAACAGCTGAATCATTGCTTGGTTTAATTAACATTTACCTTGTTTAGGAACGTAACTGTATATTGCTTCTGTTAATAAAGAGAAATTGCATAGAGGTATCAAATTCTTATTAACAGAAAAAACTTTGGTAGGTAAAATGAATCAAATGGAGATTATCACCAAGATGCAAGTATTAATATATTGCACAAAAAAACACTTAATAAATGCTGCATTTTAAACAATCAGATCATGTTTTAATTACATTCATAAAGTCCTTTAAAGTGTGCAAACGTTTGGATATGCAGTTCTTATGCTGTTCTATTATTTTGTGGCTTCATGTGTCTACCTTTACGTGAATGTGTGCGGTTTTACAGGCAACAATGTCATTAGTGAAAAGTTTTACTCCTTAAAATGCTCCTTACGGAATGTATACAGAAATATAACACATATTGTGGAAAATTTTTATGCAGAAATAGGGGGTAGATTTATTAATATTTCTAAAAAGTAAAAATGTAGGAGTTGCCCATAGCAACCAATCAGACTCTAGTTATCATTTATCTAGTACATTATAGAAAATTATAGTGCAAATCTGATTGGTTGTATGAGCAACACCTCCACTTTTCCATTTTAGAACTTTTAGCAAATTTGAGGTATTTAAATGAGCTTGAAGGGGTGGAGTTGCACATTTAGCATCTCATTTAGAGCTAGGAGTGAATCATGCTATAAGGTGCAATTTTGGACATGTACTATAATGCTGGCGGCATGTTAACAAATGTAAAATGTTTGGATACATTTATAGTTGGGAGGGTAATGCTCAATGCTAAATATCAGTGTTAAAATAAAGCTGGCCAATGTTTTTGTATCACGTGTAAAAGCAGACAGCATTTTCGCAGCATGTAAAAAATGCATTTTCAACTAAGGGTGTGCACCGGCCACTTTTGGCGTTTGGGGTTTAGGGTTTTGGGTTCTGATTAGCTTGAGGTTTTGGGTTCTGATTTGTTTTGCCAAAACACCCCACGAAAGGTTTTGGTTCTGATTTTGGGTTTTGGGTACTGATTTTTTTTTAAAAAAAGCATAAAAAGAGCTAAAATCCATATTTTGGGTTTGTTTTCACTCCTACACTATTATTAAGCTCAATAACATTCATTTCCACTAATTTCCAGTCTATTGTGAACACCTCACACCTCACAATATTGTTTTTAGTCCAAAATGTTGCACCGAGGTAGCTGGATGTCTAAGCTAAGCGACACAAGTGGGCGGCACAAACACGTGGCCCATCGTAGGTGGCTGTGTAGGCTTGAATGGCTTTTTTGCTGCTCCTCCATCCTCTGCAGCATATAGAGGGTGGAGTTCAAGCGCGTCACTACCTCTTGTTTTAGTTGATGGCAGGGCAGGTTCATGCTTTTTTGATGTAGCAGGAACAGTGAACGTAGTTTAATATCTGATACTAATATTTATGCACTGCAGGAACAGTGAACGTACTTTAATATCTGATACTAATATATTTATGCACTGCAGGAACAGTGAACGTACTTTAATATCTAATACTAATATTTATGCACTGCAGGAACAGTGAACGTACTTTAATATCTGATACTAATATGTATGCACTGCAGGAACAGTGAACGTAGTTTAATATCTGATACTAATATTTCTGGACTGCCTATTGAAGGGGAATCTCGACGGGATTTGGTACCGGGGACACAATACCTCCATCAACCGTCTAAATTCCACTGCACAGTAGGCGGACACCGGAGGCACGTCTAACACCAACATAGCTGTTACGGCCGCAGTTATCCGCTTTGTCATAGGATGACTATATAGGAGTGGCACTGCAGTGGCAGACAGGATGGCAGTTTGAAAAACTAGGCCCCAAAGAGCACATAATGCCAAAAAAAGAGTTGCAAGATGGAATTGTCCTTGGGCCCTGCCACCCACCCTGATGTTGTTGAAATAGGACATGCGCACTTTAACAAAACAATCATTTCAGCGACAGGGCCTACAAAACTGTGGCTGAAATAATTGGTTTGTTTGGACCCCCACAAAACGAGCTGGCAAAGAAAAAAAAGAGGTGCAAGATGGAATTGTCCTTGGGCCCTCCCACCCACCCTGATGTTGTTGAAATAGGACATGCACACTTTAACAAACCAATCATTTCAGCGACAGGGCCTACCAAACTACTGTGGCTGACATGATTGGTTTGTTTGGGCCCCCATACAAAAAAGCTGTTCATCTCTCCCTGTACAAACTAAACTGGCTTTACTGAGGCAAGATGTCGTCCTCATCCTCATCCTCTGATTCCTCTCCCCCTTCAGTGTGTACTTCCTCATCCTCACACATTATCAATTCGTCCCCGCTGAACTCCACAACCACAGGTCCCTCTGTTAGCTCTGGAGGGCAGTGCTGTTCTTGATTGAGGAATTGATAATTCATTTTTATGAACATCATTTTTTCAACGTTTTGCGGAAGCAACCTCCTTCGCCGCTCACTGACCAGGTTCCCCGCTGCACTAAAAACTCTTTCCGAGTACACACTGGAGGGGGGACAACTCAGGTAAAATATAGCCAGTTTGTACAGGGGCTTCCAAACTGCCTTTTTTTTCCTGCCAGTAAGAATAAGGACTGTCTGACATGTCTACTTGGATGGTGTCAGCAAAGTAATCCTCCACCATTTTTTCAATTGTGACAGCATCTATGTCATGACTAGTGGCAGCAGCTTCAGCATTAGGAGGAAGTGGGTCTTGATCTTTCCCTACTTTATCCTCCAAATTGTTGTACTCCATTATATGCAGCACAAGAGAGCGTACCCCTAAACCACACACACTTTGGGACTGCAGAAACAGTGAACGTAGTAATATAGATTGCAGTTCCTATTCTTTGGGACTGCAGAAACAGTGAACTTAGTAATATAGATTGCAGTTCCTATTCATTGGGACTGCAGAAACAGTGAATGTAGTAATTTAGATTGCAGTTCCTATTTTTTGGACTGCAGAAACAGTGAACGTAGTAATATAGATTGCAGTTCCTATTCTTTGGGACTGCAGAAACAGTGAACGTAGTAATTTAGATTGCAGTTCCTATTTTTTGGACTGCTGAAACAGTGAACGTAGTAATATTGATTGCAGTTCCTATTTTTTGGGACTGCAAGAATATATTGCTCTATAATATTTTTTAGACTTTTTCAATTATTTTTTTTATATTTTTTTTTAATTATTTTTTTGGTATTTTTTTTTTTTTTTTTTAAGATTTTTGGATAATTATCAAATTACTATGGACTTAGCAGAAAAAAATACAGGACAAAAGCTCCACTGGACTCAGCAGGACAGACACTGGCCAAAGCACCACTGGAATCAGCAGGACAGAGCACTAGACAAAGTACTACTGGACTCAGCAGGACAAAGCACCACTTGACTAGTAAACTAATCAGCAGGACAGAGCACAGGATCTCAACAACCTCCCTCTTCTGTAACCACAGGGAGAATGAAGAAGACGGCCGCGAGCGGGGCATTTATGACATCCGAGTCTCGCGAGATCCGACGCGAGTCTTGGATGTCATAGCCTCATTTTGGATTCCTTTGGTGGCTGGAAGTACCCGAACAGTGTTCGGATCCCGTCGGATCCGCACTGTTCGGGTGGGCTCGGATTAGCGAAATCCGATCCCGCTCATCTTTATTTTCAACCTTTTCATAACAACATGGTTTTTCCAGATGCAAATTTGGTCTTCTCAGTATAGTGGTTGGCCAGAGAGTTTCTTTGGTCCACAAAATTATGTTTCACATGTCCCAGGAGGTGCCAGATGTGGGCATTGACTATTATTTTCAATAGAACATCGCTAGCCTTGTTTTATAGAAGGAAAGTGCACTTATATGTGAAAAACCAATGTAAAAAAATATTACAATGTAAAGATGCGATTTTCTTTTACACTCATGGCTTTGGAATGGCATGTACATTCCTATGAGGGACTACAACCTGTAATCAGAGCTCAAAGCATTTGCATTAAGGCACTGCTGAAAAGTGTAATATGCCGTACAGCTATGTACGCAGAAAAAATTTAATTTGTACAAAAATTGATATGCACTTTGTGCCCTGTACTGTAAGATATCCTTAATGTGTAAAATTAGGTAAGTAGTGCCTAAAGAGAACGGTGATTATCTAACACCAGATACTGAAAGATGCAATGAAGGAGCCATAATGTTATCACATACATATCTGGCAGCTATATTTAAAATTGTATAGTAGTAAAGTATAGACAGAGGAAAAGACAGCTTCAGCAATGTGCTTCACATGTACAGGTTGTCACTCCCAGTACGGTACACAACTCACAACGAGCTATGGGCCTCATTCAACAAGAATCAAATGTAATGTGTGTTTTATTAAAATGCAGATACTTCAGGTATACGCATGTCTGTAATCAACAAGAAGCGGATCTGAGGATATGTCTGCTTAATACGGGTCTAGGTTTGCTCTACTCTAATAGACAAGACACTGCAGGATACGTCCAATACTTATGTGGAATATCAAGCCACAAAAGAACAAACAAAAAAAATACTATTCAATTAATGTTGCCTGTTATTAATACAGTCATTAATGATAAAACATAAATAATAAAATAAGTGTTTAATAAAATACATTTATTAGAATGTTATGAAAGTCTACTATATGTAAAATGCATTTTTACAGTTGTTTCTGACTGCAAACACATGTTCTAACTTGCATACACAGCTGTCATCACTAGTAATCGTCACGTACACCAGACCAGATGATGCAAGTGATAAAACTGAAAATCACATACCTTAGAGGTGCGCTGCATACATTTGAGCTTGGCACACCCTTACTGTACTACATGCATACGCCCAGTAACCACCCCGCTCAGCTCCTGAAATGATAGACTTTACACTCGAAGATGAAATGGATGTTGCTGCTTTCTCTGGCGTATGGCTTGTTTCTGAGCAAAATAGGACAGGTATCGGCATTTATGTTTCTTAATGATTCATGCCTTATATGTTAATACTTGCAAACATGAATGAATTGTTGGCTCTGCCATTCTGTTGTCTATGTATTGGAAAAGATAACAACTAGGAAGAACCAGGGAGTTGAATAGAAAGCAGTAGTAGAAATCCTATAATATTTGGTCTTTTATTGGACCAATATTGTAATTATAGCAACATTATAGTCTAATACACAAATGTTTCTTTTTTTGTGATTAGTATGTGTAACACCCCCTCTGGTGCTGTTGTTTACACACTCCCAATGACTGAGTGTGTGGCCTAGCACTAGCACCCAGTAGAGACACACTGGGAATGTTGCTTAGGCTGGTATGAGCTGAGGGGATTAGAACCAGTGTAGAGAGAAAGAGACAAGCACAAAGGGCACAGGGGAGGAGGTCCTAGGACCCCCTTATAATCTGGAAGCTGGTCCATCGCCTGCAGCCACTAGGGGCCATAGTACAACAACACTGACAGAATACTAGTGATATGGGGCAGATTTCAGGGATAATTTAGTGACAGGATGATAGATAGGAGCAGCCACAGGGAGTGTCTGTCAGCATTCAACAGGAGAGAGATATTACTCCCGCAGAGCATGGGAGAGAGATATTACCCCTGCAGAGAACGGGAGATAGATATTACCCCCACAGAGAAAAGGGGATAGATATTACCCCCACAGAGAAAAGGGTAGAGATACTACCCCCACAGAGCCCGGGAGAACGATATTACCGCCACAGAGAATGGGAGAGATATCACCCCCACAGAGGAAGGGTGAGTAAACACTGCTATGAGAGATAGATAAGGGTGAGCTAGAGAGCCACCATTTTGGATGTGACTATCCCATTAATATTCTGCCCATGTTGCCCTTAAGAACTGAGCAGGAAGGGATAGGAGATGTATATAGGAAAAGTACATATTTATCACTGCAACAGTTTAAGAAACTGCTAGAGTGAAGAAGGAGTGTAAATAAAGAGTGTATTTTGCAACACAGAGATGGTCTGTAGCCCAAGTTACCGAGACATCTGATTGCACTGCAGCACCAATGTCAGGACTTGCCTGCAGCCCCCTGCATTGCATGCTGCTTGAATTGACAGCTCCTGCCTCGGACTTGTGTTTTTATGTATTATCTGCAGTGCCTCTTTTTACCAGAGGGGCTGCTATTGTGCCTTTTCATTCATCAGTAGGGGTTAATTTGTTGTACCCATTATCTCTTGCACCTGGGTATCTCTCTACTTATACCTGCCACTCCCAGTATACCTTACTGGTCAATGTTGTTGTTGCCGTTGTATGTTGCTGTCCTGTACCCTAATGTGCTCCTGGTTCACCTGTTCCCTGGGATTTCTTCATACTACCTGTTCACCAACATCAGCCGTGTTCCTGATATTTGTTTCTGCATCTCCCAGCAATCCTTAATCTATATCTACATCATCTGGTTTGTACCATACTGCAATAAACATTGTGTGCTTCACCATATTCTGGGCTCCTTAGCTGTGATTTCTGCATTGAAGTGTGACAACCAAGTTACATCACCTGTGTTCTAACATCTTCACAGAGACTGTGTAAAAATAACCTTCATGTGCGGGGACCGCCTGGTCATCTACATCCACATCAGGCGCTAGCCAGGGCTTGAGACGGAGGTGCACTGCCTAAACTATGCAACTCAACACTACACACAGTGACAAGGGCTTACATATGTCTATTGTCTAAATTTTGCTCCTGCATTCTTTTTTGGCCTATAAAAATCAGTAACAACAGTACCTTTTCAAATATTTATTTGAGAAATATAAGAGGACTAAATTCCCTCTTTTTTCTTTTTAGCACTTTAAAGGATGAGACTACCTTCACATTGGCCAAGCACCACATCTACTTATTCAAAAGTATCTTAATTAGAGTCGATTTCAGCAAGGTCCTATCATCATTATCTATAACCAGTTGTCTAAAAGATATTTTTTGGTGCTGGAAGTTGCCTAGGGCTCTAATGGCTTGGGGGTACCCCCACAGTGGGAAGAAGCCAACAACTTATTACCTGACAGCTGCTGCTCCCCCATAGTTGTAAAGAGATGGGAGTGTGGTGCTTGGCTTTGATGTCACAGCATACCTCTACCTTCACACTTTGAGGAGCAGAGCATTCTGTCCCCACCTCCCGTCTGCTAAGGTGAGAAGCAGCAGAGCTAGTGGGGCAATGCCTGAGGGGAGCACCATTTCTGAGGGATGATGGGCATTGCATAGAATGCCCCCAGAGCTACTGCCAGCATCTTGATTTGTGAAGTGCATCTAGATTGTGGAGGAGCAGTACAGTTTGTACTGGAAGAAAGCAAGAGTTGGGCAGAGTGTAAGCGATTCTTGCTTAGTAAGGAGTAGGAGCACCAGTGGGCTTAATTTTGTTTAGTAAAAAATTGATTTCATTTTGCATAGTAAGATTATTTTCATGAAATAAAGTGAGGCAGAAGGTGCATTGATAGTGGAATTCTTGCTGTGTTGAGTTTTCATAGTCATTCAGCACTCCACAAAAGGACTTGATTTTTACACAAGCTCTGAGCTGGAATATATTGGGTTTCAGACTTTACTTTTAATGGGACTCACTTTGCAACTTTCAGCTGCAAACTGTGGAAAATAACATTTCGATGTGCAATTTTCCCAATGTAAAATAAATCTTTAAACCCACAAAATGTTTGCATGTAAGAAAGGCATTCTCCAAATCATCTCACCCTCATTATTAATTTAGGCCATAACTGAGGCTAAATCTGACATTATTTTAGTAAACTTAAAACTTTAGAACATTTTAAAAACATCTTTTTTATTGAAAAGTAAATAACACGGCCTTGTAACAGACATCGTTGTATCACCAGGTTATTTCCAGTCTAGACTGTCTGGTAAAAATCTATCACATTATTGAATCCTAAGGCAACTTTAACTCTAGTCTTCATAACAGTTCAACACATTATTTGATCACAAATACAATCTGAGTCCATATATTTGCTTCTTGTCAGAAACCTTAGGTTTTAAAAAAAATACATTAAGAAGTACATGCTGTACTTTTAAAAAATGTTTGTAAGCTCTGTCTGGAATAAATATATTATCATCGTATGACATCAACTGACAGACATGCAACAAAGTGTAAATCTCAATAACATAAATAAAACAGTGCAATACCATATAATATTTATGGTATTAAATACTAATATATATATATATATATATATATATATATATATATATATATATATATATATATATATATATATTTCTCTCTCTCTCTCTCTAGATATAGATATAGATATATATTTATCAATAGATAGATATACACATATATGTATAATGCATGCAGAAAAGATGGCACACTTGCTTATTTTGAGTAGCACATATAAAATTAATGTGTTATAATGTCCACATGAAGATCTGTTGCATCAAGATATGCTTGAAGTGTAACATGATGCATCCTCATGCAAGAGACACCACTCATCATCATCAACAACAACTTAATGAGGGATGATGTCTGGCTTGTTAATGTATATCTAAAAAAAAAAGTGTGCCTATCCAAGAAAGATTACTGGTGAAAAGCGGACACTACCATGTCTTTGAGCGAATACCAATTTCATGATGGCGGTTCTACAGTTTGAAGTGGAAGTGAGAGGTGAGAACAACTTCAGCTCTAAGCCCAACGGTTTGGTCATGGGGTGTAGAAGCAATGCCATAAAATAAGATTGGTACAAGTGACCATTTGCAGAACACAGACACCAGGCTTTGAATCTGAATCTGCCAGGCTTCGACAAATTGTGAGAATATACATCAAATTGCCTGAACTGCTTATTTGCTGCACCAACAAACGGTCTAATCTTAGCAAATTTATCAGACTTATGCAAATTGTTGTTATCTGACAAAATAAAAAATAGTTTGATTGACTTAAATTTTGATCTTGGAAGAGCCTGCTTGACAATTGAAATCCCTAATGTAGCTTTAGATGACCAATACAGTTTCCATTGAGGAAGTTTGTGGTAACCACTGAGAAAGAGAACACCCAAAAATCTTTTAAGTTCGTATGGTTTGAGTTCAAGTTGAGCATTATCTTGATTGTCATATTGGTTACCGTACTCAATCATCATTTCAACACTGTCGTCATTGAAGTAAATGGAAAACAGCTGAAATGGTGATTTCTCACCTGAAATAAAACAATATGATTAGTTACTGTTACTGGATCACTTATAAATAACTTATGGTATATATTTATTTAAAGGAAATAACGCAGGGCGCTTATTTATATAATTGCAAATGTACTTAATTTTGATATTGTGGGCATGTTGTTAAAAGAGATATCTTTATTTCTGAGACCAGGGCAAGAAATTTGTTTGTTTTAACCTTGCCAGAGTAAATGCATAATTTCTGAGGTATATATCTGATACAATAAGCCTTTGTGGAGGAAGTCTTTTGTGTAGCGTAATGTGGGGAAATGACTTGTTTGGGGTTTGTGACTTTCTTTGGGATTGTGTATGCTGCAGTTGTCTGATATTGATAGGAAGCTCACCTGCCAACGTCAAGGCATCTCCTTTAGTTGAGTCCCTAAGCTAGTGATACAAATTTATACTTAGGGAGCCTCATTTAGAACCTTCCATGAACCTCCATCTTATATAGCCTGCAGCACCTGGAGGGAGTGAAAGAGAAAAGGTGCACTTTTTTTAAATTAATGAAATCTGTACAATTGAATAAAATCATTTGAGACAGCAGCCAAGGACAATCAAGACCAATGTGAAAGTGCAGATAAAAACAAAAAAATGTTATCCGGCGCTCAGAAACAAACAATATATAAAAATCACTGTGTCATCATATAAATAAAGGACAATTTTGTGCCTCATTGTATTTGCAAGTCTGCACACACAAGGAACTAATTTACTAATTAAGCATTTTGCTACATATTAATGAATTATCTAGAACCCAATTGTCTCTTAATAAGTATGGGTCTGTCGAGAATGGTCTTGTGGATAATCTTTTTACCTGCTCAACTGTATAATGTTCGCACCTGGGTGTTATAGTGCCACAAGATCTCTCTGAAAGTTTTATATAAAAGTATGTGAATGCAACGGCACGTCCACTAAATATTATAACGTTGTGTTGCAATAAACCGCATAATATAAATATACTTATGCACAACAATTGCATATAAACACACAATGCAGGCACATTTATAACATAACTGAATACATGAAATACATTTTACCCATTTGACTGATGCATTAACTGCAACATACAGTTAGTTCTACTACAATAAAGTCTGTTATCAGTCATAAAAAGTATAGTAACTCCTCTATTAGTCTGAGAAACGAGGTACAGTGTGTCTGAGTGGTCTTGTTTCATCACAATGAACTCTTAAAAAAGTGTGAACACATTTGAAACCCAAATCAGCCAACAAATTAAAAAACGAATAGCCGATCTCATCTCTCTATCATTATGTTGACACTTTTTTAAGAGATAGTAAAAAGTACAAAGACACGTTGGGAAGAGTCAATTTGCTGTTAAAGAAGTGCTTTTTCCTAATATTGAAACACAAAAAATATTAGAATACAATAGGCTATTTTAATTGCGCTATATGTAAAATTAGAATGTTTAGTGATAGATTGGTTTTAAAAATATATATGTAAAAATATTTTAAAAAGTCTACATAGGCTTTGCTTACCTTAAGCTCCAGTAAATTAGAAAGAACAGTTGGAATTACCCACCAATTTCCACCAATCACAGGCATGTATTTACATGCTACTAAAAGTATCTGCAAACAATATGATTGTGCTATATAATATTATATAAGTATATTTGGCTTTGATATCCAAACTACATATTATTTAGTAGAGATGTGCCCTGACCCCCTTGTTTTGGCTTTGGATGTGGTTTTGGTTCTAAAACATCTTTGTTTTTTTAGTTTTGTTGCTGATTTTGCCCAAAATTCCTGAAAGGCTTTGGTTTTGCATCTGGACTTAATTACAAATTGTGAAAAATAGGTAAAATAATGTGATTTCACTGCTTTTTTGATTTCAAGTGCTGTTTTTGTTTAAAGTGTGGAGTTGGTTCCAGTAAGGATTGCTGTGCTGTGCTGAGAGAGTGATATAGTTTGGGGAATTATTCTGTGTGTTTATTGAACGGGATTCGTTTTTCTGTGTGTTTATTAAGTGTCTTTTTTTTTTTTTTCCTTCTCTCTGTTAGAGCTAGTGGGTGTGGTTTAATTGCATAGTTGATACAGCTGGTTAGTGCAAGCTCTATTTAACAGGAGGTAGCAAGCGATTTCATTGAGCTTGTGATTTCACTGCTTTTTTATTTTAAGTGCTGTTTTTGTTTAAAGTGTGGAGTTGGTTCCAGTAAGGAGTTGAATGTAGGAAGGGGTTTAATCTGGTAAGTGGCTAGGAAAGGCTAGTACTAAAGTTCACTGTAGGCTATAAGAAGTTAGGTTAGCCATAATAAGATGAGTAGTAGCAGGCTTGATGATCTCACTCAATGCATATCTTGTCATATGTATGCACACTTGGAGCAAGTGTTCCAAGGTTTATACCTCTGTGAGAAATGTGAGCAATTGGTCTCTTTGGAAGCCCAGGTAACTGATCTAAAGCAGACCATTGCAACATTGAGAGACATTGCCAACCTGGAGCAGAGTTTACAGCTCACCGTTGATGCGTTATCTGAGCAGGGTGGAACAGAGACAGAGGAGGATGCACAGGTAGGCAGCTGGGTAACAGTTACTAGGGGTAGCAGAGGGAGGAAGAGGCAGGCCAGTTCTGAGCTAGGCAATCCCAGCAGATTTGCCAGATTGGATGAAGATACTGTGGAAGGCAGTTCAGAATTGGTAGAGTTGGATGACACTGCTTCCTCTAGCAACCAGGGGAATGGTCTCTCCAGCACAGAGGGGACCAAAGTTACTCAGGGACCCAGGCAGATTGTGGTGGTAGGGGATTCAATTATTAGGAAGGTAGATAGGGCAATCTGTTACCGGGACCGTGCATGCCGAACAGTGTGTTGTCTCCCGGGTGCTCGGGCTCGGCATATTGCGGATCGGGTGGACAGATTGTTGGGAGGGGCTGGGAATGACCCAGCGGTTTTGGTGCATGTTGGCACCAATGACCCAGTTAGAGGAAGAAGGGGTGTCCTAAAGAATGATTTCAGGGACATAGGTCGCAAACTTAAGGCAAGGACATCCAAGGTAGTATTTTCGGAAATACTACCTGTGCCACGCGCTAGTCCAGGGAGGCAGCGGGAGATTAGGGAGGTTAATGCGTGGCTAAAAGATTGGTGTAGGAAGGAGGGTTTTGGATTCTTAGAGCACTGGGCTGATTTCTCAGTCAGTTGCCATCTTTATTGTCGTGATGGATTGCACCTGAATGAGGAGGGGGCTGCAGTGCTAGGGGAGAGGATGGTAAGAAGGTTGGAGGAGATTTTAAACTAGGCTCCGGGGGGGAGGGGCAAGCAAGTATTTATGGGATAGACATTGAGAGTAGTAAGGAGGAATTTAACAAGAGTAAAGGGGGTGGAGAGGGGGGAAAGGGAAGCATAGCCGATAAGGAGCGGCCCTTTTTAAAGCAAAAAGAAATACCTAAGGGAGGCAATAGACTTAAGTGTATGCTTGCAAATGCAAGAAGCCTGACAGGTAAAATGGGGGAGTTAGAACTAGTAGCAATGAATCAACAGTATGATATTATAGGTATTACTGAGACCTGGTGGGATGATACACATGACTGGGCAGTCAACTTGGAAGGCTATTCTCTCTTCAAGAGGGATAGGGTAAATAAAAGGGGAGGAGGAGTATGTCTTTATATTAAGCCAGAATTAAAACCTAGTATTCAGGAAGTTATATACGAGAATATTGGTGATAATATAGAGGCATTGTGGGTGGAAATATCCAGCGGAGGAAAAAGTTCAGAGAAGTTTCTGATAGGGATATGCTATAAACTGCCAGATATTAGTACGATTGAGGAAGCCCAACTTCTACAGCAAATTGAAAAGGCTACACAACTAGGTCAAATTTTAATTATGGGGGATTTTAATTATCCGGACATTGATTGGAGTACTGAGACCTGCGGTACAGCTAGGGGAAATAGGTTTCTGAGCACGCTAAAAGACCATTACATGTCCCAATTAGTTGAGGAACCAACTAGGAACCGGACTATACTGGACCTAGTAATAACAAACAATGTAGACGTAATATCAAATATTCAAGTAAAGGAGCACTTGGGAAACAGTGATCATAATATGGTCTCATTTGAAATTAGTTTCCAGAAACAACAGTATAAGGGATCAACTAGGAC
This sequence comes from Mixophyes fleayi, assembly GCF_038048845.1. Lineage (NCBI taxonomy): Eukaryota > Metazoa > Chordata > Amphibia > Anura > Limnodynastidae > Mixophyes > Mixophyes fleayi. Next base: position 186,009,752 of record NC_134406.1, on the reverse strand, counting down.
TTTAAACTTTAAAAAGGCAAATTTTAATATGCTAAAGGAGTCTATAAAGAGCATAGACTGGGACAAAGCCTTTGAAGGAAAAAATACGGAAGAAATGTGGGCTGTCTTTAAAATGTTGTTGGAAACATACACGTATAAGTTCATTCCTATGGGAAATAAATGTAAAAGAATTAAGTCTAAACCAATGTGGCTAAATAAAAAGGTAAGGGAAGAAATGCAAAGGAAGAAGCGTGCATTTAAATTGTTTAAGTCTGAAGGGTCAGAGGAGTCCTTCCATAGGTACAAGGAATGTAATAAAACATGCAAATAGGAAATTAGATTGGCTAAATTAGAAAATGAAAGGCATGTTGCAAAAGAAAGTAAGACAAACCCCAAAAAGTTTTTTAAGTATATAAATGGCAAAAGGATTAAAAAAGATAATATAGGACCCCTAAGAAGTGAGATGGGTGAATTGATAAATGATACTAAGGAAAAAACAGAGATATTAAACACGTTCTTTTCTTCAGTATTTACCAGAGAGGAACAAATGGCAGGAGTAATACATAAAAATGGAAATGAAACCATGCCATTAATTAATACTTGGTTGTCAGAGGAAGAAGTCCAAAGGCGACTGAAGAATATTAAGATAAATAAAGCTCCAGGTCCAGATGGCATACACCCAAGGGTCCTTATGGAGGTAAACTCGGAAATAGCTAGACCGCTATTCTTAATTTTCAGAGATTCAATCTCATCAGGCTCAGTACCAAGGGATTGGCAAATAGCAGATGTGGTGCCGTTGTTTAAAAAGGGGACGAGATCACAACCAGAGAATTATAGACCTGTAAGCCTGACATCAATAGTGGGGAAACTACTGGAAGGTATTTTAAGGGACAGTATTCAGGATTACTTGGTACGCAATAAAATTATTTGTGGGAATCAACATGGATTTGTGAGGGATAGGTCATGTCAAACTAATCTAATTAGTTTCTACGAGGAAGTTAGTGGGAACTTAGACCAGGGCAGGACAGTAGATGTGGTCTACTTAGATTTTGCAAAGGCCTTTGATACAGTGCCACACAAGAGGTTGGTCTACAAACTAAGGGAACTGGGTCTAGAAATCAAAATTTGTACTTGGATCGAAAACTGGTTAGAGAATAGGGAACAGAGAGTTGTGATAAATGGAACATTTTCTAATTGGTCAAAGGTCTTAAGTGGAGTACCTCAAGGTTCCGTGCTGGGACCACTCCTTTTTAATATATTTATTAATGACCTTGGTGATGGTTTAGAGAGTAAAGTTTCTATTTTTGCAGATGACACTAAACTCTGTAAGGTAATAAAATCAGAGCAAGATGTAGCTTCTCTACAGAGGGACTTAAATAAACTGGAGGATTGGGCGGCTAAATGGAATATGAGGTTTAACACAGATAAATGTAAGGTTATGCATTCAGGGATCAAAAACAAGAACGCAATCTATAAATTAAATGGAATTAATTTGGGAGAATCTATAATGGAAAAGGATTTGGGAGTGCTCATAGACAGTAGACTTAGCAATAGTGCTCAATGTCAAGCAGCAGCTGCAAGGGCAAACAAAGTATTGGCATGCATAAAAAGGGGCATAGATGCAAGGGAAGACAGTGTAATTTTGCCACTGTATAAATCGTTGGTAAGACCTCATCTTGAATATGCAGTACAGTTCTGGGCACCACTCTATAAAAAAGATAATTTGGAACTAGAAAGGGTTCAGAGAAGGGCGACAAAATTGATAAAGGGTATGGAGTCATTAGGTTATGAGGAAAGGTTAGCCAGTTTAGGCATGTTTACTTTAGAAAAGAGGCGTCTAAGGGGAAATATGATTACTATGTACAAATACATTAGGGGTCAATACAGAGAGCTTTCATGGGAACTTTTTACCCCAAGGACCATACACAGGACACGTGGTCATCCCCTAAGGTTAGAGGAGAGGAAATTTCACAACCAGCAAAGGAAGGGGTTTTTTACAGTAAGGGCAGTCAAGATATGGAATTCATTGCCAGGGAAGGTTGTGATGGCGGATTCAATAGATATGTTTAAAAAAGGGTTAGACAAATTTTTAGCGGAAAGGTGTATCCAGGGATACGACCGTTAATTTAAAATAAAGGATAGTAGTGGATATAGGGTAAAAATTGGATTGCAATATTGAGTCTGGGGGGATTTTCAAAATTGAAACAGATGGGCGGTTGCCTACTCTGGATTCATTTCAAATATAAGTGCAGGATCGCAGGAGATCCAAAATAGGTTGAACTTGATGGACTGTGTCTTTTTGAAACCTCATCAACTATGTTACTATGTTACTATGTTAATTTGAGATATTTTTGCTTCTATATTACTATTTATAGCAATAACATTCATGTCCAGACATCTACACCAATTTTGGCCAAAGTCTGCAGGGAGCTGGCTGGCTAAAATTAGTGACAGAATAGCGGAAAAAAATACGTTGATTTAATAGTTATTTCTGGTTCCTTAATAAACAATTTTTTGGAGGGTTATGCTGCTCGGAGTTAAATAAGAGAACACCCTGCTGCTCACACTCAAGCACCACACCCTGTTTCTTGCCCAGTTATTAAAGATGTAACTGCCTGCCCCTGACAAAATTACTTTGAGCAAAAAAGCGAAAAGAAATTAGATTTTAGAGGAAATAAATTTATTAATTTTTAGGGGTCCTGCCACACTGCTACTTACGCTCAAACACAACACAGGTTTTTTGCATGCTTAATAAAGAGCTCACTGAGATTGCCCCTTAAAAAATATTAAAATTACTTTGACTAGAAAAGAGAAAAAATTAAAAGAAATAATTGTTTTTTGGTGGATGCTGCTTACAGTCAACCCCTATTTTTTACCTGCTTCATAAAGATGTCACTAAAATTGACCCTCACAAGATTGCTTCTTTCACTAGAAAAACTTTTTATTTAAATGAAATAGAATTGTTCTTTGGGATGTGCTGCTCAGATTTATACAGCAACAGCACCCAGTTTGCAGGCCACATTCCTTGTTACACTCTGTCTCTTCTAAAATGGCAGACGAGAACAAGAGGGGCTATATATATATATATATATATATATATATATATATATATATAAATGTCTAGTGGCGTGTGTTAGTCTGTCTGTGTGTGGAAAAAATAAAACCAAGCTGCAGCGCCACCTGCTGGGCAGAGAGTTATACACTGACCTACTAAATTCTTAGTGTGTGTGGAAAAAAAAATTCAGAAAGGGCTGAAATTTGGTATACTAAGATGTTTTTAATTTGTTAATTTAATTTGTTAATTGTTAAAAGTGTTTATAAAGATTTAAAAAAATATATATATATTTCTTGAAGGAGAAGTGACAGTTGGGAGTGGTTGGTGGTTGCCGGGGGTGACAGTGGGGAGTGGTTGGTGGTTGAGGCCTGGGCTATGGCCCAAATGCATGACAAGAACCTTTTTAACACCTTAAGTAGCTTGATTTGACTAGAATGCATGAGTATCATGCACGGGTTAACTTGTGTATATATATATATATATATATATATATATATATATAGATCATGTTGATCCAAAACTTGTGAGTTTTGCAATATTTTTTCCCCAGAAATCTCATTTTGCTTCATTTTCAGATCAGATTTCAGTGCAAAGAATTGCACCATATTTTGGTTCTACTCAGAACCTCAGATCTCGGATCTCACGTATTTATTTGAATCCAAACCACTTCTCTATACTATTTAGGCACACAACTAGTGCTTTTATATGAACCATTTGCAATCAGTATTAAAGTCACTCGGATTGAACAATCTACAAAATTGCTTGTCATGCTGAAGCATTGAGATTGCCCTTCACTGGAGATAAGGGGCCAAGCCCAAACCCTGAAAAGCAACCACATACCATTATCCCTTCTCCACCCAAACTTCACAGTTGGCATAATGCAGGCAGACAGGAATCGTTCTCCCAGCACCCGCCAAACCCAGATTCGCCCATCTGACTGCCAAACAGAGAAGAGTGATTTGTCACTCCACAGAACACATTTTCCAGTGCTCCACAGTCCAGTGTTGATGTGCTTTACACCACTCCAGTCAACAATTGGCATTGGTCTTGGTGATGTGAGGCTTGCATGCAGCTGCTCGGCCATGGAAACCTATTTCATTAAGCTCCCGCTGCACAGTTTTCATGCTTACATTAATGCCAGTGGAAATGCGGAGCTCTTCAACTATGGAATCAGCAGAGCGTTGGCGACATTTATTCACCATTCTTCTTAGCAGACGTTGAACCCACTCTGCGATTTTACTTCGTCTTCCTCTTTGTGGCTGAGTTGCTGTTGTTCCTAAATGCTTCCACTTTCTATTAATATCACTTACAGTTGACCATGGAGTATCCAGCAGGGATGAAATTTCACGAACCATCCGATTGCAAAAGTGGCATCCTATTACAGTACCACGTTTGAAGTCACTGAGCTCTTCAGAATGACCCATTTTGTATCACAAATGTTTGCAAATGGAGACTGCATGGCTAGGTGCTTGATTTTATCTATGGCAATGGGTCTGATTGAAACACCTCAATTAAATAATTAACAGGTGTGGCCAAATACTTTTGTCCATATAGTGTATGTATTGGACGTATCCTGCAGTGTCTTGTCTGTTAGATCAGAGAGGTCCTAGACCCATATTCATCAACAGAGGTATCATCAGATCCACTCCTTGTTAAATACGGCCATGGGTATACCGATGTACGTGTGTTTTTAAAAAAACAAGTGATGTTAATTCACGCTATTGTAAAATTTGGCTCCATCAGAAAAAAGTGTAGCAATAAAAAAAAAACACAAAACAAATGTTTTATTTATTACTCATTCACCTAACGGACTAGACAGAAATATGATCATTCAAATGGGGAGGAAAGCATAGAAGTCTTTTCTAAATCATGGGTTGATCTTAAATCTGTATTGGGACCCATTGTATAAAGGCTATTATGCTTTACATATATATAAACTCCTATGAATTATATTTGTGTGTGCTTACTGATCATCATCAATTATAGATTCATTGGCAACACAATGTTATAAATTGACATAAACACATCATTTTGCAAGTTTAAAAATTCTACAAATTTGAACTACCGTATTTGAATGGCATCGTATGTTAGTAATGTTTGTACCACATATGCTGATTTTTATGTTAGAATTATTTTAATATGGTTGGCGTTTGGAAGGATATGTGATGGGTGGCCAAAGCTGTACAGAACAGAGCTGGTTCTCGTTTATACCTGTAACAGCAGTGAGATACTGTAACACCAAAAATATTGTCAATGGTAATTTTTCTCTAGGATCATGCTGGTATGCAATCTTTTTACAAAATACTACAACTAATGTATACAGATTGGCATAGAGTGTCCTTTAATGTAGAAAATCTCGCCTTGATATGCCAGTTTTTTAGATCTGCATCCTGTGAGCTAATAATATCTGCTTAGTCCTTAAACAGCAATAAATCAAGAATTGGCTTAAGCAAGAGCATCGCTCAACATGGGATTATTGGTAAAATATGCAAAGAGATATGCCACCTAGTGACATGTACCAGGAAAAGGGGCAATTTTTATGTGTGCTGGAGGGGGCTTATGCTATATAGTATCAACAATAAAAAATAGACTGTATAAAGAAGACAGAAAATGATAATAACATCAAATATACATTTGTATTACTATTATTAAGATATGGAGTAGTAGGAGCAATATGGAAAAAGCTGGATGTATTTGCAACTCAAAAGAAAAATATAATAATAGCCTTGGGGTAAAAAAGAAATTGGAACAATAAATACATGTTATATATTGATAGGGAACACTGAATAAAATTTTAAATGAATAAGCTGAAGCGTTATGTTGACAACTTATTAAAATTTTAACTGTGATTTCCAAGCCTGGGGTTAGTATAATTTTATAGTTAAAATTCTCAACTGAAATAGGAATACAAAATATGTCAAACAGCTAGACTCATTATAGCTTAAGGCATCTTTCCAAAAATAAAATACAGTCTATCTCTGTCAGTTCATTGTGAGCACCTTGTTTTACAAAAACTACTCAAGAGCCCAATAATTCATGCTGCTGAAAAACCATATGTCTAAAATTTGTCAGCAGCAATCAGTTTCACTCTACAGCATGAAACAAATTATGGATTGTCTCTTCACATGACACAACTAATACCGGAGACTAGTTTTCTACACATTGGCTAAACTGCTAGAAGAACATCTAGATGTAGATAAGGTATGTGTGATATGTGCAGTGACTGTGCAGTAAATATTAAACGTGGGAGGATGGTGACAGGCGGACCTTGGGGCAAATATCACACCAGAGCCCAGTTGGCTTTAGCTATAAAATCAGAATTGTCACAAGAAGAAGACTGGAAGAAGTTACCAAGAGTATATGCTTTAGTTGTTGCAATTGACTATACAAACACTATGTTGGTGAAATTGTTGATGTTTTTTCAGGTTGCAAACTTATGGCCAATACTAGATAGTATATAATTTTGCAAGGAAATTAAGGAAAGCCATTTGGTATAGTTTATATTCAAAACATCCATATGTATAAGTAAACACTACTTTAACATTTTTTACAAAAGGTCAGTTATAAATTGGGGTTTTATATGATCAGTTAATTTGTGAGGCACACTTACAACACTGAAGCATTATGGGTTATTTAATAATATCATGCATTTATTCTGTGGACACACTCTTGAAGTATGTGATAATATACATAGCTTCTCTGGGTCACTCAGAGCTACGATGTACTTGCCATGGATACAATTTTATTTTTGTTTATAGAATATGCATTTCCGAGTTATATATTACCACAATGCCCTAATTACAAATGTCAGAGGCTTTTCCCTGTAGGTTAATTTCTAATTATGAATGCAGATTATGAAAGTCTCATGACATCAATTTTAAAGCAGTACTACAAATATAAAATAAATTCAATATGACAGGAAGGCTAAATGTTACTCTCAACAACGTTAACGGTCTCATGAAGTTGTGTATGCTTTGGATACTAATTAATAAACATGTTTTTTCATTTTACAATTGCATATTGTTGTACATTCAGTTCTCATTAAAACTTTAAGAAATAATATACAAGAAATAAACAGAACTAGATAGAAATATCTTCTTTTAATTTAACATCTGGCAGTAGCTATTGAAAGACCCACTTGAGTGATTCTAGTCATTGCAAAGTAGAACATTGTTGTACTGTCAGTCTATATTAATTCTGTATCAAGAAACAGGGAAGTAACAAACTCACATTATTGAATTTTTTTTGCTGCATTAGTGTTAACTATATTAACCTATTCTGCTTTTAAAATGATTCTAACATCAAGGTTTTTCAGTACTTTAAATGAAAACCCTTGTTTTCTTTGCCAGATCGACTTTCAAAAGTATATTCTAAACTGATGAATGTATTATATCAATGGCTAGCCGTGTCTCGCTGACACCACTTCAACTTAAATAAAGAATGATCCCTTGTATGCTGAGCTGAGACGTTGTAAAAATTATAATTTAGCCACTTAAAGATCTGACAATGCTTATATATAGTAAGCTAATTCACACAAAACTTTTGAGATACCTGCTACTACTTGACACAGAATGAAGTGGATCTGATAGAACCAATGTGTAGGGAAGAGGTGTAAACTATTTTCAGATAGGTATCCAGGAGCATCTCTGGAAACATACTAGAAAAAATAAATATATATAGAATTTTCCCAAGAAAAATAAAATGTTAAAAAAGTTTTTGAAAAAAAATTCAAAATACTAAAAATAAAGTAAAACAAAAATTGTAAAGTGATAAAACATTGAAAAATAATCTCCTTCCTTTCTTTACTCTATTCCAAGCATAACATGACTGTGTCATTCATTATTTAAACATGAGTGTCATGTAATCACTCAAATGAGTAAATGCCACACAGAATTAAATAAACTCATCCCACCAATGTTTGTTTTTCCATCTTTGCTATGCTCCCTGGTTTCCCACACTATAATTTGCACACATAGGTAAGTTGTACCGATGTGCACTTTTGATATACCATTAGGGGAAAATATAAGTTCTTTCACAACTAAAAGCGTGTATAAATTACACATATTCTCTATACCACCACTTTCAAAATAAAATCATACCTATATACATATATTTCACTATGGTAGTAAGAGAAATAACGAAAAGTTATTCCTAATGAAATTACCAGATCACTAAATCATGAAAATTGGTCTGGCCAATAAGTGGCAAAAACCATCTGGTCTTGATGTGCTTAAAGGTGATGTGCTTAAATGTGATAACCAATAACTACCTATATTGGAAATTGCTCTGAGCTTAAAACACAGTAACTACTAGTCATTGGATTTTTCGGTGGTACTTGTTACCATAGCACTCTCAACCCCGACAAGGTTTTAACCGACAGGGTGATAACGAAGGCTATAAGCACTACAGTAGTAGAGTAGTAAAATTACTACTTACCAGTTTTCCGACACACACTTTTCCGGAGCGTGAAATAAACATTCACACTCCATTCCAATTGGCCTTAAGAGCTACAGCATGAAATGACGTCAGTAAGTATGGACAGACTGCAAGTGGCGCTTTTAAAGCGGCAATACCCGGACCCCACACCTGTATTACATTATACAGGCGTGGCTGCAAACAACTGTCACAGATTCCAGACCACACAGCAGGTCACATGTTCAAAGTCTCCCAGCAGTGCTGCAAGTAACTGTCACAGTTTCCAGACAACCAAGCCGGTCACATGTTCCAGGTCCATCAGCAGGTGCAGAAAGAATGTTCACTAATCGTTACAGTTTCCAGAGCAACCAGCAGGTGCAAAGGTGTATTGTCAACTGTCATATTTTCCAGAGGACAATGGTAATGCATTGATGCAAATAGTGGGTGGTTTGCAAAATAACTCTAAAACAATGCAAGTGATACAACAGCAATATTTTTCTGCAAATCTACAGACCAAGACCTTTAATTAGGTATATGTGCCCTGCTAAGACAAAGTCATCATAGAAATAAGTCACTCATAAAGGCCGTACTTATCCTTTTAATCAGGGCCTGATTAAGGGTTCTGGCCACCCTAGGCTAATACACTAGTAGCGAAACCCCCTCCCCCTGCAAATCATTAAATTAAAATTTAGGAGTATTTTCCAGCAAACAAATTTAGACACATTCTCTTACCTGTTGTTGCTGTTCTTTTTTGCTTGTTCTTGCAGAGTTGTTGTCATTTAGCTGTCTTCTGGAAAGTTGTGGTCCTGTTTTGAAAAGGTGCACACATTACAAATCCTTAATGATTAGGCTCTTTAGAGAGCACCCTCATGAGCGCCACACAATACAGAGATCATACCCCCCACAAGCATTCCATTCATGACCCCCTAGCCATTTTATCACACTGCAGCGGTCAATTCATGACTCCCCTGCACACTGTCCCCCTCAGAACACACTCTGCGCCCTTTCTATATGCTGTATCCCTCAGAACACATGCTGTCCCACTTCAAAACACACACTCTGTCCTCCTTCAAAACACACACACTCTGTCCCACTTCAAAACACACACACTCTGTCCCCCTTTCTGCACACTGTTCCCCCAGAACACACTCTGTCCCCCTTTCTGCATGCTGTCCCCTGATAACACACTCTGACCTATTCAAGACACACTCTGTCCCCCATTGAAACACACACTCTGTCCCCCTTTAAAATACACTCTGTCCCCCATACTGCCCGCTGTCTGCCAAAAACACACTCTGTTCCCTTTCTGCACGCTGTCTCCCCAGAACACACTATGTCCCCGTTCAAAACACACTCTGTCCCCCTTGGTGCATGCTGTCCCCCCAGAACACACTCTGTTCCCCCTTCTGCATGCTTTCCCCCTCAGAACACACTCTGTTCCCATTCAAAACACACTCTCTGTCCCCCTTCAAAACACACTCTGTCCCCCTTGGTGCATGCTGTCCCCCCAAAACACACTCTGTTTCCCCTTCTGCATGCTGTCCCCCTCAGAACACACTCTGTTCCCATTCAAAACACACTCTCTGTCCCCCTTCAAAACACACACTCTGTCTCCCTCTGATCGGCTTTCTGCACACACTCTGTCCCCCTTTCTGCACACACTCTGTCCCCCTGCATAAACACAAATCTACTTACATGTCTTCTTCTCTTCCACCAGCAGTCAGCTCCTCTCACTGCAGCTCATCACTGACACAGTCGGGACGTGATGATGATATCACGCCTGACAGCCAGTGAGGAGGGAGGGAGGAGGGAGGAGAGGGGGAATGAGGGGTGAGGAGTGGGGAGGAGGAGGAGAGTGGGAGCAGAGAGTGACAGTGTGGAAGAGGGGGTAGGGACGGCTCCGTGTGCACATAATCAATAGTAAAAATACATAAATAAATAAATATCTTAAATGCTGCCGGCTTAGCGTCCCACCAGGTCCCAACGCCCCAGGTTGCAGCCAGATCAGCCTATTGGTTGATAAAGCCCTGCTATTAACATATAATTTACAGGAGTAGCAAAACTCCTCTTCAAATTTTAGTGATGAAACTTCACTACTCAGTATATTTTATAAGGTTTTACATTCATGTCTGTTAAATAAAATAGAGGTATATACAGTCAATTGACGAATGTAATGTAAAATTTGGTAAATAAAATTAAGTTTTACATAAAGGTGCCCTGTTTGCATATGAAAAAAAGATGCTATTTCTACACCTGTATTTTAAGTTTCTTGAGTATTTAAGATACATGTAACCTTCATTCTAAAGTACAGATCCATCCAGAGAAAAGATGCAACAAGCACCAATATCATCCATCCCAAACCAACCTAGTTTATGAAGGTGCAAAATGTCCGTCTTGTAGCTAATCTTTTAATGATCCATGTAACATAAAATAAGACGCATCTGAAATGGAACATGATTGACTTGTATCTTCATGTCCTTATTGTATTGTACTTGCATGTTAACACCCTGGATCCGTATCTCCACGTACAAAGGCAAGATATGTGCATATCTATATATTAAGGAAAAATTAAGGGTGTGCACCGAGCACTTTTAGTGTTTTGGGTTTTGGGTTTTGGGTTCTGATTAGCTTGAGGTTTTGGGTTCTGATTTGTTTTGCCAAAACACCTGACGAAAGGTTTTGGTTCTGATTTAGGGTTTTGGGTTCTGATTTATTTTTAAAAAAGCATAAAAAGTGCTAAAATCTAGTTTTTTTGTTTGTTTTTCACTCCTACGCTATTATTAACCTCAATAACATTCAATAACAATAATTTCCACTAATTTCCAGTCTATTCTGAACACCTCACACCTCACAATATTGTTTTTAGCCCAAAACGTTGCACCGAGGTAGCTTTCTGGACTGCGTAGTGGAGTGGGCCCGGTACCCAATTTGGTACCGGGGCCACAATACCTCCGCCTTCAAATGGTCTCAATTCCACTGCACAGCTGCCTGCTCCTACATCCTCTGCAGCATATACAGGGTATAGTTCGAGCGTGTCAATACCTCTTGTTTTAGACGATGACAGGTCATTTTGATTAATTTTGGATTTGGCAGCAACAGTCAACGTTTTTTTTTAATATCTGATACGCCTCTATATGGACTGCGTAGTGGAGTGGCCCCGGTACCCAATTTGGTACCGGGGCCACAATACTTCCTCCAACCATGGTACAGACCATTCATCATTGAGATCCCATCAAGTATGTTAAAGACAGACAGGGTCGAAGTGTTATTTGTTGACTTTGGAAACAAAAAAACTGTCCCTGTTGCAAATCTTCGTGCAATGAAGAGTGACTTTTTCATTTAAAGGCTCAAGCTTTCAAGTGTAGTGTTTATAAGTTATAAACACTACAGTAGTTCTAGCATGTCAATACCTCTTGTTTTCAACGACCATGGTACAGAGCATTCATCATTGAGATCCCATCAAGTATGTTAAAGACAGACAGGGTCGAAGTGTTATTTGTTGACTTGGGGAACAAAAAAACTGTCCCTGTTGCAAATCATCGTGCAATGAAGAGTGAATTTTTCATTTAAAGGCTCAAGCTTTCAAGTGTAGTGTTTATAAGTTATATTATACTTTTGGTTTAATTTGTTTAATTTGTTTTTAATTTTGTTTTACTTGGTGCTCATGGCAAATGACTGTTGGACGGTCAATTGTTTGGTGAAAGACGTAGCGGTCTTACGACTTCCCCTCTGGGAAGATGACCGACTACCAGCAGCAACAGCAGCAGTGGTAGTAGTAGGCGTACCGCTGCAGGATTCCTCGGATGAATCCCGTATTGAAGAGGATTCAGTCTGGCTGGTGACATGGCCTGCAGGACTAAATCTGATGGAGATCGTGAAGGAAGTTGACGAGGAGGGTGTTGGTGGTGTGTATCCAACAGGACCAAGGGATTTAGGTGTCCCTGGACTGATGACGGTCCTAGCCCCAGTTCCGGAACTAACCACTGAACTATGAAGGTTATTCAGGTGACGTATAAGGGAGGATGTCCCTAGGTGGCCAAGATCCTTGCCCCTGCTTATTTGAGCTTTACATAAGCTACATATGGCCATACATTTGTTGTCAGGATTTGGATAAAAATAACTCCAGACCGAAGAGGTGCATTTTTTGGTCTTCTGACCAGGCATGACGATGGGCTTTTTCATCCCATGGACAACAGCTGTTTCCCCCACTGGTGCCTCATTTACAATAACCACATCAGCATCCTCATCATCAAGTTCCTCCACAGCGCCAGCTACATCAATAGCCTCCTCCCGGTGTACAACACTGACACCTTGATTATCCAAATCTGGATCTACACTGTGGGTGATCCTTCCAGCATATGCAGAGGGTGTGCTGCAAATGGTGGATGGAGTCACCTCTTCCCGTACAGTGATGGGAAGGTCAGCCTTATCAACCACCAACACCCTTCGACTCACCTTGGGGATTTGTGATGTCATCTGTTTAGAAGACAGAGTTGTTTGCTGTTTTGTTGTTGTTGCTGACAGCATAACTCTCTTCAATTTTTTTGAGAGGGGGGGAGGAGGAGGACTTAGATCCTTGGGTGAAGCTGAACCACTAGTCCTGAACACGGGCCAGGGCCTATGCCGTTCCTTGCCACTCCGTGTCGTAAATGGCATATTGGCAAGTTTTCGTTTCTCCTCAGATGTTTTTAATTTTCTTTTTTTGGAGATTTTTGTCAACTTTGGGTTTTTGGATTTTACATGCCCTGTACTAGGAGATTGGGCATCGGCCTTGGCAGACGACGTTGATGGTATTTCATCGTCTATGTCATGACTCGTGGTAGCAGCTTCAGCATTAGGAGGAAGTGGTTCTTGATCTTTCCCTACTTTATCCTCCAAATTTTGATACTCCATTATATGCAGCACAAGAGAGCGTACCCCTAAACCACACACACTGGGCAAAGCCTTTACAAATTATCTGCAGCACAGGAGAGTACCACTGGACTGTAGTTATACAGCAGTACCTAATTTTAGTGACAGCTGCAAGAGTGAACGTAGTGTGAATTTGAATTGAAATAGTACTACCTAATTTTTTTTGACAGCTGGAAGAGTGAACGTAATGTGACTTTGAATTGAAATAGTACTACCTATTTTTTGTGACAGCTGCAAGAATGAATGTAGTGTGACTTTGAATTGAAATAGTACTACCTATTTTTTTCAACCTAATTTTTTTTTTTTTCGTATAATTTTTTTATTATTTTTTTATTTTTTTTATATTTATTTTTTTATAACTTTTTAATAAATTTTTTATAACTTTGGAATAATTTAGAAATAACAATGCCCTTAGCAGAACAGAGCACAGGACACAGCACCACTGGAATCAGCAGGACACAGCACTGCACAAAGCACCACTGGACTCAGCAGGACAGAGCACAGGACACAGCACCACTGGACTCAGCAGGACAGTGCACAGGACACAGCACCACTGGACTGGACTGAGCAGAACACAGCACAGCACAGCACAGCACGAGAAATCACAGGACAGAGGACCACCTAACACACCCTCCCTCTTCCCTGATCAATGCCCGAGTGAAGATGGCGGCGGCAAGTGGGGAATTTAAAGGATCCGGGTATCGCGAGATCCGAAAGCGGGATTATGAGTCAGAGCCTCGTTTTAAGTTTCGGAATCGGCGGGAATACCCGGACATCGCTCGGATCTGACTCGGAATCACACTGTTCGGGTGGGCTCGGATTCCAGACATCCGAGCCCGCTCATCCTTAGGAAAAATGCATTATTATATTCTGCAAATACACCTATGTGCAACTCTAAATCAGGAACTTGGAGAGGAATTAAAAATATTAAAAAAGCAGGATAGAAAGTGGTTCTTAATAGGTATTTTGAATACTATTTTGTCACAGTTCTCCCTGAATCCTATACCTCATCTTACCTTAAAACATGTTGAACAATGCGAAAGCAAAAAATACTTGTCCACATGTTTTTGATAAAACACCTAACCAATCAGAAGACTAAACCTTAATCAAATGTTTTCAAATATGTGGTTAAAAAATAGGTCTCGTCATTGAGGTACAACATACCTTCATTCATTAAAAGAGAATGCTACTGAAAGCCACAAAGTTAATTTTGGTGGATTTAGTAATATATGTTAAATAGGAACTTATAACTTACCTGGCCTCCCCAAAGCCTCCAATACAGCTGGTCCTGCAGTGTCTCTAATGGTCTGAGCGGGGGGGATTATTTCTACTACTCAGGGTGGGCTTTTTGGAAATTGCCAGCATTGCCATTCATCCAAAGGTGGATTTCTAATTTAAGGGGTTTTAATTGTAATAAGACTATACATGGATTAATGTACCTTCCTCGGAAATTGATAGTATACCTCATCATGGATATAGGTCCAGGACTAAAATTAGGAAGTAATTTGGTTTATCAAACAAGACACGTGAAAATGTGTGACATAATATAATTGTTTCTATCAGATATCAAATGTGAAATAAATGGTTTATAATAGTATATGTTGCACTAAGCAACATGCTGCATTAACTGACTATAACCTACAGATTGTAAGAAAGTTATATACATTTATTATTATGATTATATTTTTTTAGCAATTATATTAAAAATATATGTATCATCAAGAAATCTATATACAGAAACTTTAAAAAAAAATATCAGCACATGTGAATGTGACTCAACATTTCCACACATCTGTACTGGGAAATAAATGAGACAATGCAGTTTATTTAAACAATTACTCTATAAATATACAATCAGTATAAGCAGATTTGCATTTAATTAATCCCCTTGATAATGAGCAAACATAAAAAATATGAAACACAAAAAGTATATTTTGCTGATCTTGTTTTTAGGTCACTCTTACTGCTTCTAAATCATCCTTTTTTTCATTGTGGTAGAATTTGTACCGTAGCTCGATGGGGAATATGCTAATTTTTGGAAGCACATTATCCTTGTTAATTATATATTAAAGCAGATTGCTCCATATAACGATGATCACAATAGTACAGTATTCTGAACAAAGTATCCAGTAGATGTTTTTCAATAAAAATAACCTACTGAACTAGCCCAATCATATTTTATACAGGATATTTGGATTTGTTATCTATTATTATTAAGCAATAATATATATGAACTTTTAAACTACTGGAAAACCAAAAATGCAAGTTCAAAATAGCAACTAATAAAAGTAACAAGTATATATGGGAAAGTTTTAGAAGTTTATTAGAAATAAAAATATATGAGATGTTTTGAACACGGTGAAGCTTTTCAGTTGTTCTGTAAATAAAACTATCCAAGGACACTGTAAGAATGATTCTGTGAAAACCAGTACACAGAAAATAAAACATAGGTCACCTGTTGCACCACATTTGGACATGTACATCAAAAGCACCTCTTATATCATCACATATGTGTTAACTCAATATCTGTATATCTGTATTTTACTGTCTAATTGCACTAAATCTGGATGAGCTCTATTTTTATACTTTTTTACTTTTCCATTTTTAGTGAGATATCTTTCAAACATTGAAGAACATATTAACAATAGTAAAGAATTGATAAATATTAAATAGCACGCTGTGGGGCAATCATTTTGTGAGGTTGAACAATCATCATCATCATCATTTATTTATATAGCGCCACTAATTCCGCAGCACTGTACAGATAACTCATTCACGTCAGTCCCTGCCCCATTGGAACTTACAGTCTAAATTCCCTAATATACACACACACAGACAGACAGAGAGGGAGAGACTAGGGTCAATTTTGATAGCAGCCAATTAACCTATAGTAACAATAGTAACGAGGATGTATTCACTAGAGAAGCCAGAGCTTCATGACCAATATGCCCGACCAGTATACATGAGCTGCTCGACCCATGTGAATATTGGGTTAGTTCACAAAATTGTTGACTCCACTGCAGGTAGGGGCGGCATTACCACTAGGTGAACCTAGGTGGTTGTCTATGATGCCAAGGTATAGGGGGAAACTAAAACACTGAATAATTGACATAATACCACTCATTAAGTATCTTTACTGTCACCAGAGGACCCGCCATACTGATTGCCAGCTGCAGACAAGGAGGAGCAGCAGTTGACAGCTTCTTACCTGCGAACAAAATAATGTGGATCACCCCTGAAGTGGCGGGAGTTATGTTAAAAATGGAACTGGACACAAGATCTGCCCTTCCAGTTATTACAGCAAAAGAGTATTGCAAGTTGTTTGCAGAAATTCCATTACAAAGATCCTCTAAATTGTTGAAGACAAATACTGTAGAAAATGTTTTTCCACTAGGGAAAATTAAAGTTGATATGAAAAGCAAATATAAAATGCACAAATTTTATCTATATGTATTACAAAATTATGTACTGGCGTTGTTTGTGAATGGTTCAGAAAAATGCAAATTGACTTTCGGTCTATTAAAATATTAAAGGTGACATCATCTAAAGTATTAAATAACGGCATTACTACTAAGAGATTAAATCAGTTGTTAACTGATGCACAACCTATATTTGAAAAAGGGATAGGAACACTTAAATGAATGAGAGAAAGCATTGTGTTAGATAAAAAAAAACTACTCTAAAATGTCACAAAGCTCAACCTGTACCATATGCTATTGAACTAAGCATTGAGGAAGATTTAAAGGAAGAAGAAAATTGAGGAATTTTGTCACTTGCATGAAGCATTCACATATGCAGAGACTTTATAACAATCACCAATCCAGTGGTGCACACAGTACAATATCCACTACCAAACATTAAGGACATCTTAGCAGCTCTGTTGGGAGGGGACTGCTTTACAAATAGATATGGTGCAAGCATATTTACAAATGAAATTTGAAGAAACATCAAATAAATAATTGACAATCAACACACACAAAGGTTAATTTTAAGGCAACAAACTTGTCTTTGGAATAGCTTCGGTTCAAGCAATTTGTCAAGAATCAAGACCATGGATCAAGTGTTACAAGGAATACTTGGTACATTAATGATATTAACATTGTATGAAGAGATTATGAAGATTGGTTAAAAGCATACTCATGAGGCTACAGAAATAAGGGCTTAGAGTCAAGATGAATGTGAAGTCTTTGCGATAGAAATTCTTATAGTAGACATGAAAGTAACAAAAATTGTCTGCACAAATCCGAAGACAAAACTGAAGCAGTGTTGTAAGTACTATGGCCACAAACCATGGTCCAGTTGAGATCTTATCTAGGTCTAGAGAACTATTTCCACAAATATCTATCTCAAATATCAACGGTAATACACCCATTGAATGCTCTGTTACAGAAGGTAGTACCATGGAAATGGTCTGCAAATTATGAAAAGGTTTTTCAAGATACAAAGAAGTAACAAATGGTTGTCACGCACTTTGAGCCATCACAAAGTATCAATTTGGCATGGGGTGCCTCACTTATAAGATTAAATTTAAGGAAATTTAAAGAAACAAAACTTCATAGCAAAGATGATGAGTCTGTCCAAACAGTCCAAAAACATATGCATTACTTTATATTGAAAGGACAGCGTCCAATAACTAATGTTGTCACCAAGCGAGAAACCAGAAATGATCCAGTAATATCTATGGACTATGATATTACAGTTAATGGTTGGTCAAAACATGACATTGTTAAGAAATAAGTATCTCTCCTGGTTGTTTGAGCTTTCATTAATTACTGCTACTACTATGTGTAAGATCATCTATGCAGTTCCTTAATTCATCTGGTTGCTAGGTAAATAGTTTATATCTTCATTAAGCTCTCAGTCTGGCAGCCTCACGTGTGCAATACCACACTCATGCAGCTGATCATCCTGCAGTTTCTGATTGGTGCCCCTGCCTTTATAAACCTCTTTCTTGCCATACCAATACTGTTAATAGTTCCTGATTAATAACGTGCCTTGTATTCTGACCTGTTCTGCTATCAGTGTTTGACCTGGCTTGTTTAAAGGATTTTCTTGTCTTCTCCACTCCAGACTCTTGGCTTATTAAACTGATCTGCATCTCTATCTCTACCTATCCTAACCCCTGGCCTGTTTATAGAAATTGCTGTCTTCTTCACTCCGTACTCTTGGCTTGTTAAACGAATATGCATATATATCTCTGCTCCTGACCGTGGCCTGTCTGTCATTTCCATTAACCCCTGCCTGTCTGATTTTCAGTTTGCAACACCCCACCATCTGGTCGCTCATCACCTGCTACTGTGTGTCCATTTCTGGTATTTTGAGGTCATGTTTGGAAAAGATATAGGTGCTATTAATCTCCTGGAAAGCAGAACAAAGAGTAAACAATACCCCTCTTCCCCAACCAGCCCTACATTAAATCAATAGCATTTTTGTTTAATAAATAGGCTTCTTTGACCCAAACAGCCTTAAAAGCATTCATACTTAATAAACATGCTTATTCCTCACTACATTAAATTAATAACACATTAATATTAACCTCAGCACACCAACCCTAAGTAATGTTAACCCCCCCAGTCCCCACACCATGACATTAATTACCCAGTCCTCACATTAGTCCCTTCATAATATTAACTCTTCATTCCACATATAATATAAAAACCCCAGTTCCCAATATAACATTACATTGCAAATATAGTAATTGAAATGTGGAACACCACTGGCTATCACATTTCAGTTGAGTGACCCGATGCTTCTAGCCCCCATACTTTTCAGTAAAGGATAGTTAGAATTAAACAAATCATACAAGATGTATAACTCTAAAATAATCTACTCTAAGAATATTGGAGGCAGGTTGTATTTTTTCTTTACTTTGTTACAAATGTAGATTAATATTCATTAAAACAAAATGTGAACATATAAATAATTGAGCACTTTACAACCTGGCACAGAACTTTCCATAACATTTTATTTTACATAATTTTAACAAATGGTGATCTCAGAGTCAGACAATGGCAGCGCTCATATTCATTCTGCACCCCTGGTCACAGACTCTGTCCTCATACATTAGAGAGTACGTATGTATGTAGTTGTTTTAACTATTTAGATGAAGAAATTCAGTTTATATTTTCATTTTTTAAATGGTTTTTAAAGTGAAGCAGAAAATCTTGGAAACAGTGTCCTACTTTATAAAGCAAGTAAATATGAGGAAATACACGTCTGGACAACATCTACTTTGTAGCCAAAGACACCATGTATTGCTTTAGTGTGAGCTCTTCCCTACAACTGCAATGTTTACATATTTTCATCTCCTTTTATGTCTCAAAGCATGTAGAGGAGGGTGATGTCGGTTGCAGATGGACTAAATTATACTTGCCTACACTCCGCACGGACTCCCGGAAGAGTAGGCAAAGCTCCCGCATTTTCCGAAATTCACGGCAGTGAATGGAGGGGGTGGGGCTTAATCGTGCCATTAAGCTCCGCCCCCTCTATTCAATGCCGTGAATTTCAGCTTTTTATAGTGGGGGCGCGGCTGTGGTGACGCCTCGGTTAGAAGTCTTAAAAGTTGGCATGTATGGACTAAATCCATACTAGTTATTCAAGCAACTTTGGACTGACATGATTGTACCACATTTACAAATTATCCTGTTAGGTTTATTTTAATATTTTTAGAAATAGTACAGGATTTTTTTTAGGCAATTTCTCATATAGACTTCATAAGTAAAAAATTTAAGGGTAGACTTCCTGACCTGAGAACAAATGCCCATTTAATGAAATGTCCCTAAATACATGTATTATTGAGGATTGACAAAGAAATATCTCTTCAGATGCCCAGGATTCATTAAATGAAGGAAAGTTTATTGCAATAAAGGCTATAATCAAAGAAAGTGAGGGATGCATGTATTTTTATAATGTGAAATTCATGCATAATCTATTGAAAATTTTACTAAATGTACATCATATTAGCACATCTATTGTAAAAGAAAGGTATGTGGTGACTTATTAATGCAATGTATTTTTGTTTAGTATTTCTAAAGGAAGGAGAAGAACATAGTTGTATGCTTTTCTTTGTTTCTTGGTTGCTTAGATTCTGGTTCTTGAGAATAATTGACCAAACAGACAAAGTGGAAATAAGATAATTCATATCTGTGTGAGAATGACTGAGAATAATGGATTTGTAAATATGCCTGTATCTAAAATACAAAATGAGAGAACCATTGACACTGTAGGTTACCAATTAAATACCTATTGTTAACTTATCAGGGCATTGAGTTTTCTTTTCACAATATATTCCTTTACACATTGCGATGTCACCTGCCCAATGTCAGCAGCTGTGAATTTCACAGCCCAAATAGTTTTCCATGCATGAATTTCATACTTGCACACATAAGGCTATAACACATTGGTAAAGGCTTGCCCTCTGTAGAGAGGAACATTTTTACATTTAAGGTATTGTTAGAAATACAATGAAAATAAATATTACTTATTGGATGTATTTAAATGAGAACACTGCATGTAGCCCCATATCATGGATGTTCGGAAACACAAGCATTAAAATATTTAGCATACACTATGTTTTCAAACCATCATTTTACTTGGAATTGTCAAAGAATAGAAATATCGGATGCCGAATAAACTTAAAGCCAGTTCTTCTGAAACAAACAGAGATACTTTGGACTATTTTAATGGAAATTGCATCCTATGGGTTTAATTCTTGATGTTAACAATGTTGTTGCTGATGTGCCCAAAACCTTTTTTTTTTAATTATTTCTGAATTTAGACTGTAAGGGCCTGATTCATGTTCGGAGCACAGAGCTTGAAAGTATTCAAATCAAAGCTGTATTAAAATCAAAGCAGGTATTATAAAGCATTTTGATTTGAATCTGAGTGTAAGTATGCTCTGTCTAAATTGTACTTGCCTGATGCAGAAAGAACAATATGGGTGGGTTATGTTTTTTTTGGCTCCAACAATGCCGACAATACTTAGACCAATGTAAAAATTCTGAATCTTATAACGCTGCCAAGGAGGAAATAGAGACTTACCATGTAACTGATATACAACATTCCCCACAAGCTTAATTACCGTCAGATGTAAATTCCAACTTTATAAAATGTCTAAAGCACTAATAACGTCAGTTTCAATGCCTTATAAAAATCTTGCCACTTCCTCATTATGCTTGATCGTGATGTGAGGAGAAATTTGATAGGAGAGGATAGGCTAGTAGTGTTGTTTTGGAATTTTGGAGGTCTTTATCTAATCATTAGTTAGAGTTGTTTTGTCATGTTTTGTTGTCTTGTTATTATTTTGTTTTTACTACTGTATGCTGCCTTTTATAATTTGAGTCCTCTCATTATTATTTGTGTGTGTGTGCTGACTGTTAGCGGTAATGTGGTGTAGTTAGTGTACGGTTGTATTGTGTGTTTTTGTGTTAGTAGGTGGATACAGAGAAAGAAAGGAGATTAGGTGCTGGTAGTGAGACTGTAGAGAATGAGGCTAGACAATTAGGGCAGAAAGTTACTGAGGAGACACAGGAGTGTGGAGAATAGGCATAGAGGGAAACAAAGTCAGGACATAATGTAAGATTTTCCCATGAGAATTGTATTTTCATTAGTCAAACTCTATGGTGCTATGAGCAAATTCTTGGCAATAACTCAGCCAAGACAACGTAAGATGTAAAAAGCATTTGTGGGATTGCATTTGTTAGGCAGTTATTGCTGTTGGGCCATTGAATCGTACAGTGGCCCACTGTAAGAAATGCTATTTGGCTATCAAAAGACATTTAAAGGACAGTGTAGCAGAAGAAAGAAGGGCTGCAGCAGCCACAGGAGGCAATCATATGAGGAGCAGCTGAGGAGATACAAGCCAGTTGCTCTAATTCAGGGAGTCAGTGTTCACGGCAGTGACCATCCTTCTGCACAGCAACAGGCTGGTGAGTATAGTTATGATTTTAACCATGTATGTACTGTAATTTTTCTTAACTTTGTTTCAAACATTAATCCAACATGATAAACTGTGTAGAAATAAAGAATAACAGACTGAAAAAATTAAATTAAGAAACTGAGCCATGTGTTTATCTGTCTTTACTTAACATTGTAACCAGAGATAACAGTAATCTGATAATGGTTTATGTATTGTCTCTTGGCTCCATCAACAGATTTCTTGTGCACATAACCCCAGGAAACTATAACAGATAAAATAGCAGAGGAGGAGCAAGCAGGTTAATCTACATTTAAATCTAAAGTCTATATATATTGTGACATAATCAGGGGACCAGGTACCATGACCTGGGGAAGATAGCTTTGAACAGCAGCAATAAATCATAAAAATGCAGGATTTCTGATACAACTAATTTCAGCCAGTTTTATCGAGCATGTGCAAATAAACAAAACATAAACAAAAGCCTTGCCTGTCCGGCACTAACTAAACATTTCTTAAAGGCTCTCTCTCAAGTCTTTGACCTTGTGTTGCAGACTTAAACGTTAGACAAAGATTATTTTCTCACCCTCAGCAGGTTCTCTCAGGAGGCATCCAGCCTCCTCCCGAGGTCTGAGAGACAGAGTGATCAGGGCTGCAACTTTTACAGGCCCCACACAGGTGCAACCCTTAGTTAGTCTGCTGTGAAACATACTCTGGGAAGCTTTTCCACACAGAGTTAAACAGTACGCCTGCTGTTAGCGTATACCAGGCAGGAGACTCAGTACAAATACCTCTGTGATTTAGTATTGACTTTTTCACAATATATATATATATATATATATATATATATATATATATATATATATACAAAAACAAAATAAGTAGGAAGGGGCGCCACATAGTATAATACTGTATTCAACAATACAGATAGGTGTACCACAAGCCAGAATTTAAATCACCAAGTGGATATAGGCACTCAGGTGTTAAGAGTGAATCAGTAAGGATAAAAACACACAAAGGAGGAAATATTTCCAAGACCACCAACACCATACCAATATGCGTACCAGATAAAAGAACTTTGAAGCTTATCTGTAGGTATAGTTGGTCCCTTCATAGATTAGAGTAACTTTGATTCCCCTTCAGGTTGGTGGAGTGTTATTACTCAACACTTACAGGATCATAAACAGGCACTTCATATATCCTCAGTGATAACCAGGGTCTCTGGTGTCTGCAGTCGCCACACTGTCAGCTCGTGTATTCCTCTTAACACCTGAGTGCCTATATCCACTTGGTGATTTAAATTCTGGCTTGTGGTACACTTATCTGTATTGTTGAATACAGTATTATACTATGTGGCACCCCTTCCTACTTATTTTGTTTTAGATTATTCCAGTCCACCAACTGGCTTCGTGGGAATTTTGGCAGCCTCCTGAACATAGGACATCTACTTCTTCCAAAGGACAATATTTGAATTGGAACTTGTTTATCTTCTCAGAGTTACGCGCTGCACTATCTATTGTATTTGTTTATATATATATATATACAAGTTAACCCGTGCATGATACTCATGCATTCTAGTCAAATCAAGCTACTTAAGGTGTTAAAAAGGTTCTTGTCATGCATTTGGGCCATAGCCCAGGCCTCAACCACCAACCACTCCCCACTGTCACCCCCGGCAACCACCAACCACTCCTAACTGTCACTTCTCCTTCAAGAAATATATATATTTTTTTTTTAAATCTTTATAAACACTTTTAACAATTAACAAATTAAATTAACAAATTAAAAACATCTTAGTATACCAAATTTCAGCCCTTTCTGAATTTTTTTTTCCACACACACTAAGAATTTAGTAGGTCAGTGTATAACTCTCTGCCCAGCAGGTGGCGCTGCAGCTTGGTTTTATTTTTTCCACACACACACACACACAGACAGACTAACACACGCCACTAGACATTTATATATTAGATATATAGAGAGAGAGAGAGAGAGAGGGAGAGAGAGAGAGAGACCATTAAAGGACCATCATGGCAACATTGTCCAGTCACTGAACTGCAGGACCATTGACAAATATCTGTTACCCCACCTACAGATGGTGACAAGGAAACGCCTATCGCCCTCTATATATTCAACAGCAATTATCCAACGCCTGCTGCTATTCAAAGTGATGCTTCTGGAAAACCTCAACAGGAAGGCACTCCTCCTTCAGCACATACCCCAACTGTGGTATGACAGTTACTGTGGCAGCTTTTCAACCACAACAAGTTGCCTTTATGCATGCCCAAATCCAACAAATGCAACAAACTTAAGTCCAATTAAAAAGGGATTTACACAGTCAAAATATTCAAAATAATACCTTCAATAGAATTGCAAATACCCTGAAATGCATGGACAACCAGTATTCACTTATATAACAATTTAATACATATTAATGGTCTTTTATAGGGCTTAAATGGGTCTGCAAGGAAATTAATTGAGAATATCTTATCTGCTGCGTCCCAAAAATTATATGTTTTTTTGGCATGCCTACCTGTTGTGGTCAATTGAGTCTAATAGTGTCATCTCACCTGCAACATCAGTTACTATTCCTAGGAGTAGTGTAAAACCCAGGGGTGGGTGAAGTAGAGGCTGAAGTGGGGGCAGCCCTTCTGAATTAAGGTGGCCATTTGAAGACCTCAAGTGGTTCTTTACTAGTTTCAATTTACTGAAGCTAATTTCACAACATGCTACAGTGACAGGTATAATCAGGAAGATGCACAGAGCTATAACATATTTGGATATATAGAACTCAGGCATCACTTACGTACTGTATGAGGCTTAAAATATCCTGTAGTGTTGCTGTGCTGCAATATGGGAGAATAGAAGCTGCTTGAAGTTCAAAACGCTCAATCTCAGTCACAATTTCAGTGGCATTGAGATCATTAGAGTTCTCCTGTGACAGATCAGAACACTTCTTCAAATCATTTAGTGGCATACTTGAGAGAACAGGCCCAGTAAGGAAAATAAGCTCTGAAGAGCTTTCCATCAGTATTTTGCAACGCTACTTAATTCCTGTCTCACTGTTCTACCAAGAACGTTAATAAATTAGTTTTGAATGCCTGGGGAAAGATATGAAACACCCTCCTTCTTATGTTTTTTTTTAATTTGACCTGCTAATTTACGATTGCAATGGCTAATCAATTCAACCAAGTTAATAAAAATATGTGAGCTGCGTTGACCAGTTATGTCACATGAACCCCGAAGATCGAAGATTTTGACACCGAAAATAATTGCAACAATAATTATTTTTAAAACAGTGTGACATTTCTCCTTTTATGAAGCTATAATGATTTGGAATCCATGGTCAATTCCGTGAGCATGTTTTACATGCATCTCTAACGACCTCCAAGTTAAACAATTTTGACGATGATAATGTTAGTGTTCCTGTTCTCCTATCCTGGAGTTCAAATGCCTCCAATAAGAGAAGCCTTTCGGTGGGTTTGAAATGCTTGGAGGGTATGCTGATTTATTTCCAAAAAGCATACAGGGAAAACAAACCACAGCTCTCTGCATTTCTGAATACATAAACCATGTTCTCTCTATTGTTTCTCTATTGGATAGAGTTTTAATAAACCAATCATGACTAAATCACCTTTCATCATTAGTGGTTGAGAGAGCGAAATTTGAATATTTCTATTGCTCTGGTCCATGTTTCACTTAACAGCACCTCACTTTTTCTGTTATGTTATGTGGATATTTAAATAAAAGTCCAAATATGTCAGTGTGCTGACATGTACCTAAATTAAGGTCCATGTCGGCAGTTCCAATGAGTGGAATCAGAATTAGAAATCTCCAGCAGGGATGACTCCACTCTAGAGCTCCCTGAACCTTCATCGGTGGCTGACTGTGTAAGCCAGTTCTGTTGATGGAAGTGACGGAAAAGCTTACACGATTCCTCTTCTCTACCTTGATTCAGCTTTCAAAATTCTGCACCAGATGACTTCTTTGGTGGCATTGTTTATTAATTAAAACATAAATCTGACTTTAGGGGTGTCATCTAATACAATAGGTTCCTCTGCACTCACCAAGCACACTATTGATGCTATGAAGATTAAAAAATTAAATGAAGACCTGCTCTTATTGATCACCCCTAAATAACATGCCAAATATTATTATATAAATAATCTATAATAGAGATTATAGAAAACTATATAATGCAAAAGTAAAAATAAATAACTGTAAAAAAATTGTACATTTAGTAATAGTTTAGTAGGCATAAAAGTATATATAGATCATACATTAAAATTAAAATGCTTTAACTAAAAACTTGGTAGAATAGCATGGCTGTATTAGGAGAAGCATTTATGAGTAAAAAGTACCAGGCTAAATATAACACACATTCAGAGTTAATTAGTAGGGAATATGGTGGAGGTAGAACGAAACACACAGGGCCCTTTGGTGATGGTAAGTATATCTGGTATAAGTTTCTCACCAGTTCCTCAAAAGCTGTGATGTTGCTCCACAAGGGTCCGAGAAAATAAACAGAAATTTACCTCATTTCACCAAAAAGGCAACTCCACTTTGATCGGTGCATCGATGTAAACAGGATAACTTATTCCAATTCCAATGAGCAACTGTTTTTACTATTCCAGATGTACTCTGCATTAATGCTATACTCTGCGCTACAAACAACAAAGGTTATTTCCACATTTTGCAATATATGTTACGCTGACCATTTAACACAAAAGTCTTCTCGTTTTGGCAAGCTCTACACTGAATATAAATATAAGCATGCGTTACTTTGCTATAAAATATTAACATGGTCATTGTTATACTTTTATTTGGGTTAAGTCTTACCTGCACACTGCTTTTGAAGATAAGTATATCCAAAGCAATAGCAGTTAGACACTTAGGGAATCACTAGACAAAGATTTGATAATTTCATAGGGGTTTGGCCATAAAAACAATTTTTAACAAAAAGAACAATAAAGTATTGTACTGTATCACAAACATTAAAATAATGAAAATAACTGAAAATTGGGGTGCAAGAGGGGGTTGACTACATTGTATAAACAAAAAGCACAGGATCCTATGCACTCACCAAATACTTTATTAATGCTATTCAAGTTGCACTCTGCTTTATAGCTATACTCTGTATTACAAACAGGTTAATTCCACATATCGCTAGACGTGTTTAAATATGTATATATACCCCTTCAGGATTTGGTGAACAAAATAGTATCTATAGAAAAACCTATGCACACTATGCAATATATTAAGTATCTATCTATCTATCTATCTATCTATCTATGCGATGATAAGGGGAGGGGTATGTGACAAGGGGGGGGGGGGGGCTATTTGCCACACCTCTCCTGCATAGGGACAGATGGGGTCCCGGGGAGTCTGCAAGTACAGACTGCAGAGAGAATCACATGCTTGCAGAATTAGACTCCTAGATGGAACATGCTCTGGTTGAGGACATGATCTAAAGAATAATAAGACCAAAGGGAGAGGTTTATTGTATTTAAACCTGTATTGTTAATGTGTGCAGTGTGACATATGCAAGTTAGTTGGCCAGTGGCTAGACAGGAGGACTGTGTCTAACCAGAGTTAGGGTCACCTAGTGTCATCCTGATTAAATCTTATTGGAGATGTGAACAATAAAAGCATAATTTATTCTAGCAAAAAGGTTGTTTGTGTAATCAGCCAGGGGCAACACCCATATCACCAGCAAGGACACAAACAAGGCACATTCCATTTAATAAACATATATTGCAGTTATTACATGTGAAAAATATACAATAAAGATTAATGAATTTTTTTCACATACCCAATAGCCATCCTTCTGGTATTTTCCCTCTCTCAAAACTTTTCAAAGAGGGGTGACTGAAGCAGGCTGTAGGAGTTATGACATGAATCCAGATAACCAGCCATAACATTCTTGATGCATATGTTTGCATCACAGGCCACCTGAGCATTCAGAGAATGGTAGTACTCGCTGTTGATATAAATCTCCCCTCTGGTGTGGTGGCCTCAGACTAACGTGTGCAATTTATAACTCCCTGGACATTAGGTACTCTTGACTATAGAATAGAGAAGCAGATATATGTATCATTCTTACCTACTTTTAGGCACAGAAGTCCGATAGATCCCGGACAGGGTCGTGACTAGAGAGCAGGAGGGGGCGGTCAATCACATAATTTTGGCCACGCGTCGAACATGATGTTTTGATGCGAAGGGCAAGGCCAAAAAGGACCGATTCATCACGAATCACATTATTTTGGCCAGGTATTTGGCGGATGCGGGAGACTTACCTGCTCTCCCGGGAGTCCGGGAGACCGATTAGGATTTCAGGAGTCTCCCGGACATTCCGGGAGAATTGGTAAGTATGATATGGATGCATAAAACATTTCTGCTTGATACATTTCACGATTTGTATTCTCAGCATGTAAAAATTCAGGATGGTGATTTCAGATTTGGCATTTTAAAAGCAACGGTTTTACGTGCAATTTTGCCTTTAGTAAGTCTCTCGAAAAAATTTGCAGTTTTTCAAAACAGCACTTTAAATTTACACCATTGTCTTTCCTTAGCTTGTGTCCCATGAGACAATAGACTGTGAATTATTAAAACCCGATGCACACGTTTTAGGAAGTTTTGCTTTGTGTAATCATCCCTCTGCCAAGCATAAAAGACTTCTGCTTACATTTTTCCTATGCAGTTTAAGACATAGTTTTGTCCATTGCCTAATGTTATCCATGAGAATTACTAAATCTGTGTGGAAAGACTTCAGTTGTATTTGGTAAAGCGCAGTGCTATTTTTGTCGTAGAAGTCACCGTAACTGATTTCCGGCACCTATTTTCGACGGATTTTCCAAGTTTTAAAAGTAACTTTTGAACATTTGATGTTTGGTCCACGTGGACTTGAATCGCCCTCTCGAGTGTAGCAGGTCGGTGGCAAAATCATTAAAGCGGTGCATGCGGGCTGCTTATGTGTCGAATCTTATGCATGCGTACATTGTATGCGCTGGTTGTGATTCTATTGCTTGGTCTGTGGCGCTGCTCAGCTCGTGATTGGTCATGTGGTCGCGCGCAGAGTGCTTACTGTGGGTAGCGACCGTTAAGTTTCGTTACACAACTGACTTGTGTGGGTGTGTGTACAGTGATTGACTGCGTGATGTGGGTTCCGGCCCCTTTTTTCTTACAAAAAAAGCATTGGTAAAGCATAACAGTATTTTTCAGATACATGGTTTTCCTGTGACTTAGAGCACTTTGCCTGCCATCTACTAAGACACATTTATAATATTGTTCCTTTTTTTTACACTTTGCCCCTGGCATTTACATCTTCATTAATACACTGATCCTCCAATGAGACCTCAGTGATGATATTTATCATGATCACCAAGCTGCAGCAGTTTTTTACTGTTTTATTTTCTGGTATTCAGCCTATTCTGGGCTCTGGAAAAACGATCCTATATCTGTTATTATTGTTACTTATCACTCCAGATGCTTCCATTTTTTATGGTAGCCCTACAATTGTATATGCTTCATGCTTTGACCTTAACACCATCAAATGTCATGATGTCATGGTATGTGTTAAAAATTCCACATTGTAGACTTATAATAATGAAACTGGGAAAATTGCATGACATGTGTTACACAGGGCAATTCATTCTCCACCTCAGTTTCATGTCAAGTGACATGTAGGCATTACTTTCTCAATGAATTTAGGTGAGCTTGACAGTTTTTAAGTGTTAAGCTTCACATTTCAATGGAATGCTGAAATGTTACAAAATGTTAAAATGTACTTTTGTAATAATGTTAAGGGAACATATCTATTAAATAATATGAAACCATTTCCTGGCAATATTGAGGTGTGTAAAAAGCATGAGCATGAAATCACAAAAGGATTGAATGTCAGAGTAATGGAACACAATAAAAAGAAACCTTTTTTTAAGCTTACTATGTATTCCTTTGGGGAAATGCTATGCTCTGCTTAAAGTGCAAATTATAAAAATAGTAGGCTACACTGTTTACTGAAAATTTTCATTTTCCATTATTTTATAAAATAGATTTTGCTTATGAATTATTCTACATTGTGGTTTGTTTCTTTCCAAAATATAAAACAAACCAATTTTCTCTCTCTCAATTCTATTGAAGATAAAGCTGTAATTGTTAGAGAATTAATTTCTAATTAACTCATTGGTTAATATTATTTTACAATAAATCACTTTTGCCCCCATACTTAGTAATATCATAAGCAGGTCTAAAAAACAATATTTCTGGCGATTTAAAGCAAACCGTCTGTGGTTTTGACTGAACGACCACCAAGTTAGGTGTTTTCAAATCTCCACACTGTCTGAGTTAGGACTCTCCAAACCATTGATTAATACATTTAGCGATTTGGAGGTGAAAATCAGTGGCAATATACAGCGGTTTCAAAACCACCCAAAAATCTGACAGCAGAAAACAATAGCTTGCTTTACACTGCATAATCAATATAAATGCAAAACCAACATTACTGACATTGTACATTGCTAGTGCTCTCTGTTAAAGGCAATTTATACCCCACATGTGTTTCATAAGTATTTTCCTATTGACACGCAGCAAACACAGCTATTGCACTATTGCACATCGCAATCCATTGTTGATCAATGTATATTGCACCCAGAGATAACATTCTTAAGGGTTCATACATACTGACAAACCAAGTGATTTACTTGTGGTTATTACAGCTGGGTTCATTGCGTGATGAAAGCAGTTTGAATTATTGATATATTGCAAATAATTCATATCAATGACAAAGTTAAACACAGATTTCTGTACGCACTGTAATGCATAAGCTGAGCTGCCAAACTTAGGTGATCACTTAGAACGCCAGGGTTTAGGAGGCACCTGAAAAACTTATTGAGTGACATCTCACTCATTCAGTTTCTTTATTTTCACTGCAATCAGCAATTTCTTACCTGTGAAGTTACTGACTGCTGCTCCTCCATCTTGGTAATGGTCTGGGAATGCAGTGTCGGTCTATTATGTCACAGCCTGGTGCCATGGTCTCAAAAGGAAAACAGATCCTTACATCCGTGCTCCAAACAAGGTACGGAGAAATATAGTTACAGCTCAGCTCCAAAATCTCAAGTGAGACTGTAGTTCCATAATTAGAATGTTTCAAAGTGCAATTGAGTCTACCAGCCAGTGTAAAAACCTTCCACTAAAAGCAACAACAGAAATTCTTAACAACAAGTATGGAATTATTTCTGGTAAGGCAGACAGATCACTAGCTGTAAAATTTCAACCACTACATTACAATGGTGGAAAATCGTGTACATGTTCTAGTTGAAATTGGTAAAAAATTTAGCCTTCAAAAAAAATTGTAGTCTTATTTATTAATTTATAATACTACAAGCAGAAAATATATTAATTCATTATAAATGACTTTTCAGCAAACAGAATTTTGAAAACAGTACTGTCCTACATCTAATTAGAACTAGCACAAGAGAAACCCTGGATTCTATGAAAACAATGTAATATAGAACTGGTCCACATTGCTTAATATATAATTTATTTATCCTTTTATCATTTTATTTCATGTTTTTGATTGTTTTTATATTTAGCTTAGATTTTGATTATTTACAGATAGTACTAAATGTATGGCTACTTTTTTGTTTTGTTTACTATTGTATGCTGTTGGTTGCTATTTTCAATTATTTTGTAACATTTTATTTAATAGCATAAACAGTTATCAATTATACTTTTTTGTTTACTCATATAGGTGTGTTTACTACGGTGGCATAATAATTAATTGTATACAATCCCATTTCAAAATTTCCATTTAATCGGTTGTGTTAACATATATTATATTATTATATTATATTATAAGCATTTCTGCATATATAATACTGGTTTTGACAAATCTAAATCTGAAATGCATAAACAAAGTTACATAAGCTACATAAGTATTTTCTTTGAGGTTCTTTCAATTACTTTATTTTTCCTATGCAAATTATACTGGTCTATAAAATTTTACTTGTTGAATTTTAAATTGATCTGATAGGGTGTTTCTTATAGTGTTTTATGCATTGATTTCAGATCTGTTTGCCAAATTCATGTGGAGGGCTGGCTTTTGAGTAACATGCTTTTAAACATTATTTACATTTTCCTTTAATATTCACAATATAATACATATGCAGTTAACTCAAATAAAATTAACTTTTAGTGATTTTTCTGCTGTATTTAGCTTGAGGAACATCCCTTTTTACTGTTCAGCTGTAATCTGCAAGCAAATTTGGATTCCATTTTCCTTGGTAGCAAGTCTCCATTGTTGATATATCCTGGTGGAACTGTTCATCGTGTTCATCACTTACACCTCCAAGATTTTCTGGGGAAAAGTCCAAATCCGAATCCAAAAAATGTATTTTCAAAGACATTTTGCATCCCAGGGCTCTGTAGTTTGCAAAAAGTTCACTAACCAGTTCTTTATAGTTCTCAGCCTTCTTGCTTCTCAGGAAGTTTTTCATAACTTTTTGGAATGATCCCCATGCAGCTGTCTTAGGCTCATTAAAGCTTCTATCAAATTCTTCATCCTTCGTGAACTCTTGTATTTGCGGACAAATATCCTTTCTTTGCTTTTTGCTTCACTTATTCCAGTAAACTTTGCATCACCAACATCTTCTGAATCTAAGCACCATGCTTCTGGTGGCAATGGAATTGGTAGCTCTGCACTGTGAGGAACAGGCCTGATGGCTGAAGGAATATCAGGAAATTTAACGGAATTCCTAAAATTGCTTGTGATCCCTCTGATTCCACAAAAGCATTGTTGACCAGTGTTATCATTACATTACTTGCTTTAATTTATATACTTTTTAATAATGCAAAAATTTATGAACAGGACCAAAAATTATTGTAATATCTTACTTGGTTTTAGCATTCTACACAAGACATGATATTGCTTGTCCTTGAATCTTCTTTTCCTTTGCTTTTTATCATGTCGTAAATTTGCTGTCTATTATCTAAATGAGTTACTAGACTACTTTTTTTTTGTACTGGGCAAGGTGTTTTACTTATGCCACATTATTTTATAAACTGTACAAGGTCCATGGGATTTCTTGTCAAATGGAGGCTAGAAATCAAGTGATCGTTACACTATATCTGAACAGCTCATGTTGCTTACTTCTTAAACTGTCACACATTAAAATAAAGTTGTCACTCTATGAACAATGCCCTTGTTCAGAAAATGAAGGACATGTATTGGTAGTGTTATTTAAATAAAGATGAGAATATTATTTTGGCAGTAGTATGAGGACACTGATGACAGTAAAGAAAAACTGGAGTAAGAAGTGACATTATTTGAGAATTGCATAGTCACAATTTTTTCACTATACCATGCATTTTACTAATGCATGTCTTTAAAATTCTTACATATAACAACTAAGAGTCTCAAACAAATAAAAGGATAAAAATTATAATATATTTAGTGTATATGTGCAACACATTTAAGCAATTAAGGTTAATGTTACAAATGTAATCTCTTAACTATCATGAAAACACGAGTATTCGTTATCGTGGAAAAAAGTAAAACGAATTGTTGCAGCAAAACAAAATATATTTAAATTACTTAAAATAAAAAAAAGAAAAACAACATAAATCAGAGATTGCCGTAAACTGTCATGCAAAATAATCATAACATGTCTGTCTTTTCAATTCTGTTGGTGTCTTATTTTATCCATACATCAATGGTTTTCAGTTATATCTAACACCACATGAACTTCTAAAGATTAGTGTGTTGTGTGAGCTGTGCATAATATTTTATAAAATGTTTTATAGAGGTTTAGTAGATTTTTTAAAATATTGTGATAGTTCATCATTAACTTCTACATCTTGTTCTCTGTGAAGTGCCAGTTGTCTGGGTCTGGTGAGTCACCCATCTCCCTGTTTCAGTTTCTTACATGATCTACATGGAGAATGAACACACCTGGGGGCCATACAATCTGGGGCTACTGTGTGGTATGCAGGCGGACTTCCAACCTGAGTAGTATATTTTCCATAACTTTTAATCATATGTGGAAAATCTGTATTCAACACTTTTTGAAAAAAATTTGCTCTCCCTGGTAAACCCTAAACTACTGTTAACACCATGGACTGATTTTCTAGAACTGTAATGGGATATTTGGACTTTCCCACTTTGGACCTTTTATGGCTATTACCATTATTTTGAAACAGCAGCTTGTTGACCCCAGCACGGTTGATTGAGGAGTTCTTTTCCTCTCCCTTCTTTATACTCTACCACACTACCTTGATATCATCGCAATCTGGAGGCAGTTCCGAAAACAGTTACAGTGAATTATCCTTGATGATTCAGTTTATCCAATATGTTTTTAAGTTGAGTCCCTCCCAAAAGTTTTGGATATGATTTTCTCGCACCTGACCTATCTTTGAATTTTGGGAGCTACCTCATCACTGGCAAGTCCTATCCAGATCAGTGGACATTGGTGAGCCTTTCAGAATTATTATTTTTACTATATCAATGCATTCCCCACTTAATGGATAAGCTGCTGAGCGAACTGGAACTTCCCGTTCTGTCAGCTGAGCAAAGGGAAGCCTTAGAAGCAGATATAACTGAAAAGAAATTAGAGTTGGCTATAACAAAAGTGAGATTATTTATTAAAGCCCTGGGTCCGGACAGCTTTTCTGCTGAGTATTACAAATGTATACAGGTAGAATTGGTACTCACATTTTATTTCATACAATACACAGGTCTCATCTATCTTGCAAATCTTTTAATGCAGCACTATACTAATCTTTTACCTGGACTAGCCAGGAGACCCTATTTGGAAAGCTTGTACTGCTCCATTACTCTCCTTAATTTAGATTTTAATTTGATTGAAAAAAATCAAAGCTAACAGACTACAGATGTTTATTCCCTCAATATTAATTGAACATCAACTTGGATTTGTGGCGGGCCATCATTTGGTAAAGAGCATTTGTGCTGCACTTGCTGCAGTGGTGGCATCAACCTTATGTCAAACGTCTAATATGTTCCTCAGGTTAGATGCCCAAAAAGCATTTGATTCTGTATCATGGCCATATCTGTATGAGGTATTTCAATGTAGGCACTTTATGAGGACTTGGTTTGTTTAATAAGGTTCTTCTAAAACATATTTATTTATTAATGACATTATGGGAGATATAAATGAGATGACTAGAGGGACCCGTCAGGGTTGCCTAATGCCCCAGCAGTTGTACAGCTTGGTACTAGATACTATGCTGAGAACCTTGCAACACAGACAGCTGTTATAGGGCATCAAGGTGGGCAATAAAGGTTACAGCTTTTGCTGATGACATCCTGCTCTATATTTCCAACCCTGAGTTCTCTCTTAAGCACTTAATGACAAAGTTAGATGAATTTGGTTTGGTGTCAGGATTCACAGTCAATTTTGAAAAATCAATTGCTATTTCTCTGAGAGAAGATACTATTCACCCACTTTGGGTTAAAAACATTAACATAACATGGGCAAATACATTTATTCCATATTTGGGCATCCGGTTGCCAAAAAATATGAACCTTCTATATACACTAAATATCACTAAGACAAGTACTTGGACAGAGATGGAGATGAAAGGGTGGGGTCGACTGTGTTTGTCCTCTGGGGTTACGGCCAACTTGCTTAAAATGATCATATTCACAAAACTCCTCTATCCTCTTCAGACAGTACCCTTGTTGTTAAAATGCAAAGGTATTGGCAATATTGATATTATATTCCGACACTTCATCTGGAGTAAAAAGAAAACCAAGAATAGGCCTCGTCAAACTTTAAAAATGCAGTGAGGCGTTATCTAAGGGTTTGGATGCAAAATACT
Source organism: Mixophyes fleayi (assembly GCF_038048845.1). NCBI lineage: Eukaryota > Metazoa > Chordata > Amphibia > Anura > Limnodynastidae > Mixophyes > Mixophyes fleayi. The sequence goes on along the minus strand of NC_134406.1, from coordinate 185,973,645 downwards.
GAAACTTATACTAACACTTTGCTTCATAGAAATTTCCTGCCTAGCATTCATTTACTTGCTTTCTTGATCCTACAGGACCAGGAAATACCAGATCAAATACAATATAACCCCCTCCTAGTGTCTACAAGAAAATGTTGTCATCAGTTATGCCACAGATTCCATATTATTATTATTTCTCCTGTGCTCAAGCTCAGAAGAAACATTATACACTAAGACTAGTCAACTTTATGTTTCTACAATGCCAACATATGTTAGCACAGTAGTTAGAAAATATTCTCAGTCTGATTGCAATAACCAATTAGATGTAATTTTATCTATGCTGCTTCCAAAATGTAGGACACTATCTACTCATTATAATCTCCTATACCAACAATTTGATTATGAAACATCAGGTTTACTGCAATAGACAGATCATTTTCCAGACCTAACAGGTGAGGACCTATTGCACTCATTGGCAAATTCGATTAAAACTCTCCCAGCGATGACATATACTGAAATGTTCCTAAATATATTACACAGGGCTTATCTGTGACCCTATCGTAGATGTCAAAAGGGCAGATTTAGTGCACAGTTTTTGGGACTGCCCACTAATCAAAAGATCTTGGACCCAGGTCTGGAGATTTTGTAACGATCATTTGCTGAACTTTTTGCCATTGCCTCGAAAAGGCAATTGTTAGGATTTTGCCTAAAGAATTTAAGATACAAAAAGGTTGTAAAAAGCTGCTTCTTGCAGTCTCCGCTGTGGCTAGAAAAGGCTTACTCCAGGTCTGGATACAGAATTCACCTTTGTCTCTTTCACTGTTTAGAGAGAAGCCTTTTAATTTTTTTTAGCATGAACTGGCTTGAGACCTCCATGCATAAGGAGACACAGGTTGAAACAGTTTTCACCACTTGGGAAAGCTTTCTTGATATCTTATCAGAGACTGTGAAGGCACAAATATGGAAATGTTTATACACTACCACATGTTATGAGTTGTGTTAATGTGATGATGACCCGCCAATAGCCTTGGGAATGGTTGAATTATTTCAGTTTCTTGGTATATACTTCTACATGTCTCCCTCTCTCTATCAACACTTATATTCTTGTTTTAACTAAAGTAATGGGATATTATTCGGCATAGTTAATGATTCTAATTTTTGGATTTGCTTTATTCCATATTTGCTATCCTTATTTGTAAAAATAAACGAAAGGGTTCCTTAGAGCATCTCACAAATGATTGCAGCTCAAAACTCTTTAAACTTCAACTATACACTTGTTGAAAAAAATAAAGGCACCTTGAAAAAGACACCCATGTTTGGGCCGAAACGCAATGGAAAATACTGGCTATGTGAGGCAGGAGCTACTGCTTGACTGGAAAAGGGTTGTCAGCTATCATCTATCCCGGGATTTATATGACATCTACTTGATATACTTGCTATCTGCATCCTTCTGATCCATATTTGAATATTCTCTTCATGATTTTATCAAAACTTCCCTACATACACTATTGAGGAGCCATTGAGACTTGAGATATGTGAAAACCCAAGACTGTTTCCAGTAAGTGCGCAACCTTGAGGGGATATTCACTATGAAATGTGGTTCACAGATTTACACTTTATGATGAGTGATTCACAAGTTTTGGTCTTTTTTCTTAAGGCACACTGTGAAAGAATAAAAAGTACACAATGAATCACAGACTATATATTTGGATGTTTATTGTATATGTGTATCAATTTATACAATATTAAAATGATTTTGCTTTTCATGTATGGATCACACCATTGAGAATCCTATTGGGGAACACCTGAAGAGATCAAATATAAGTAATATTTATTTTTATTTTTGTAATTGATATATGGGATATTAATAGTGCTCTAATATTTATATGTTCTTGATGTTTTTATCCTTATTTGTAACATGTGGAGTCCTGGCCAAAAGTTTTGAGAATTATACAAATATTGGTTTTTCACAAAGTCTGATGCCTCAGTTTTTATGATGGCAATTTGCATATACTCCAGAATGTCATGAAAAATGATCAGATGAATTGCAATAATTTCAAAGTCCCTCTTTGCCATGACAATGAAATTTATCCCAAAATCAACATTTCCACTGCATTTCAGCACATCAGGTCAGTGATTCTCTCATTAACACAGGTGAGAATGTTGATGAGGACAAGGCTGGAGATCAATCTGTCATGCTGATTGAGCTAGAATAATGGTCTGGAAACTTTAAAAGGAGGGTGGTGCTTGAAATCAATGTTCTTCCTCTGTTAACCATGGTTATCTGCAAGGAAACACATGCAGTCATCATTGCTTTGCAAAAAAGGGCATCACAGGCAAGGATATTGCTGGTAGTAAGATTGCACCTAAATCAATCTCTTATCGGATCATCAAGAACTTCAAGGAGAGAGGTTCAATAGTGGTGAAGAAAGCTTCAGGGCATCCAAGAATGTCCAGCAATGTAGGACCATCTCCTACAGATTCAGTTGCAGGACCACCACTGCAGAGCTTGCTCAGGAATGGCAGCAGGCAGGTGTGAGTGCATCTGCACACACAGTGAGGCGAAGACTTTTGGAGGATGGCCTGTTGTCAAGAAGGCCAGCAAAGAAGTCACTTCTATCCAGGAAAAACATCAGGGACAGACTAATATTCTGCAAATGGTACAGGGATTGGACTGCTGAGACTGGGGTAAAGTCATTTTCTCTGATGAATACACTTTCAGATTGTTTGGGGCATCTGGAAAAAAGCTTGTCCGGAGAAAGAAAGGTCATCGCTACCATCAGTCAAAGCCATGCCTACAGTAAAGCATCCTGACACCATTCATGTGTAAGGTTGCTTCTCAGGGAATGGGCTCACTCACAAATTTGCCTAAGAACACAGCCATTAATAAAGAATGTTACCAAAACATCCTCCAAGAGCAACTTTTCTCAACCATCTAAGAACAGTTTGGTGACAAACAGTGCCTTTTCCAGCATGATGGAGTACCTTGCCATAAGGCAAAAGTGATAACTAAGTGGCATGGGGATCAAAGCATCAAAATTTTCCATCCATGGCCAGGAAACTCCCCAGACCTTAATCCCATTGAGAACTTGTGGTCAATCCTCAAGAGGTGGCTGGACAAACAAAAACCCACAAATTCTGACAAACTCCAAGCATTGTTTAGGCAAGAATGGGTGGCCGTCATGAGTATGTGGCTCAGAAGTTGATTGACAGCATGCAAGGGCGAATTGCAGAGGTCTTCAAAAAAAAGTGTCAACACTGCAAATATTGACTCTTTGCATAAACTTATTAATTGTCAATAAAAGCCTTTGACACTTATGAAATGCTTACAGTTTTACTTCAGTATACCATAGCAACATCTGACAAAAAGGTCTAAAAACACTGAAGCTGCAAACTTTGTGGAAAAAAAATATTTGTGCCATTCTCAAAACTTTTGGCCATGACTGTATGCTTATACGCTTTAATAAAAAGATTTTTAAAATAATAAATAACAATTTATCTTTACTGAAGTAGGTTAATACATTGTAAGATAATTCATAGTGAATGCAAAAATTGTATAATGTAAAGCAATAGTTTGGAATAAGGTCTCTATACATATCATATTTAAAAGGTTTTCAGTATTTTTGGACTTAACAATCAGAGAAAGAAAACTGGCAGTTTTAAAACTGGTTTATTAATAGAAAAATCAATTCAATATTGCAATAAGTAAACTAAATGTTATTTAATTTCTCAATAAAAAGTATGGCCAACTTTCTCCAGCTTATGTTCCCATTTGAGACCCTATTCTGCATGCATGGCTGGATCTGGTTACGTGGCTGCAAAAGGATAGTCCTGAAACAGAAATCCAATCTGTCCAAGACATAAATGCAAGATTCATGAGGACAGCCTGTGAGACAGAACATAAACAGAAGCATCAGTTTCCTGGATTAAAACAAAATTAATATCACCTAGTTCTGCAACTGTTCCTTTTCCCTGTGGTGGCATTTTGCCGTCATTAAGTAACCAAATTGCTTTTCCTGTCTGAGCACATGACTGCTCTGCTTTAATATCAAATTTTATCACTAGGGTAAACTTCACACACACTCCATGCTTTACATTCAATCAATCACAGATATTATTTTCTATGGCTACATTCCTATTTCTACCTCTCAGATTTTGAACAGTTGCACCTCTTCCACCTCCTTGTCTTTCTTGTACACAAGCATTGGGGGACACCATTTTCAAGCGCGGGGGACTTAGTTTTGTCTCTGCACCTGAATTAGTGTGTCTCATTAAAAAGAATGCCACTGATGTGTCTGTTGTGAGGTTGAAATATGCTTGGAGTCAATACTTTGGTCTATCCTTTCAAGGTAAGTTTCATAGTAAATTTCAAGTATGTTTCCTAGTAAATTGTATTACCTGTTCTTTGAATAGTCTATGCAATCACATATTGAGTCCTGCTGCTTACTCAAAATACATATGCCTCTGTTGTCACTTGCTCATTTCTGAACAGTTTGTCCAGTCAAATGAGCATTTTGTTTGCTGTGTATGTCATCTGTTAGACTGTAAGCTTATATGAGAGAACATAAGTGATTGAAAGTTAAATTTTGTCCTGCTCTCAGCATGTGCAATGCTTGTAAGAGGCCTGTAAATGTATCCACCGCTGCCAAAGCATGTTTTAGATTTTTTTCTTTAGGCGAAAGGCTAATATAGCTTATCTGCCTTGTTCTGCCTTTCAGTTTATCTGTGGGCTTCTATACTAGTGGCCACTTTCTCACTTTTGTGTACCTAGCACATTATTTTAACACTGCTCAATTTCTGTTGGCAGGTCCCTCTGTTTTACTCAATGGTACGTTTTGTTTTCTCCAAGATGTCCACATGTTTTATTTGCCTTCTGCTAGAGCATAGTTTGGGTGATAGATCCCCTCATGACGCATCTCTTAATTCTTAAATGTCTTCTATCCATGTGTCCATCTTACAGATGAGCCAAACAACTCTCTTTATGCAGAAGCATGGTTGAAGAGTATCACAATGATGTTTCCACTGTAGCCAATCACTCTTCCAACAGAAATACCACTTTTCAGACCAATCCTGTTCTGGGTCTCTCCTTCCATAACAACTACTAGACAATTTGATCTGGGTGTTTTCATATCCTTTTGCATTGAGGATTATAAATTTTTCCAGCTCTGTACATGTATTGCTTTGCAAACTCCTTTGTACCTTTAGTAGGTACCCTAGTATGTTCCCTGACAATCTTGATCTTCAAGAAGTGTTAGGTCTGTTATAGTAGTAGGTCATAACATTGGTCTACTTAGTCAATTGGCCCAAATGTACAGACTGGTTATGGGAAACTGTGAATTTATATGTTCTATTGCTATATTGATATCCCTCCACATGGAATGATCATACACGTCAGCGTAGATCACCAAATTGTCTTAATTATTGTCTAGATTCCCCATAATTACTGCTAGTAGTTCTGCTACTGACTTGATTCTCCATGGTCTTGTGCTGTGATCAGTTGTTTTGACTAGAATTCAGTTAGTATCCTTCTTTCTCCAGATGTCTGCCATATGTTTCTGGTTGTTCTTAAATTTCTTTTAGTTCTAATAACCTATCTATTTTGACTTGTACCAGTCCTCAGTACTGTACTATGACTTATTTAACAGTTTGGAAGGCAACATCTCATCAGTGAAATGTCGCTTTTGTTCTTCACAAAGTCATGTGATGCTCTCCAGAACCCCATAGTACAACAAAAGATTGGGCTTCCTTATTCATTATGGGAACATTGAAACTCTGTTCTGTCTCAAAGTCTTTTGTGGTCTAGTCCCACCTTGGATTTTTTATTTGTTTACTGTTCATCTTCAGTTCTGCATTTAGCCAATCAGAACAGGAATAGATTATACAATGCTTTCTTTAGATCCAGTGATCATCAGGTCCTTCATCTATTGGAAAACCTGGAACACCAAATTTTTCCAGACATGGCTTTATCTGTTGCAAGCCTCAGGCCACTGAATCATGCTACACATGAAATTAATGTACTCATGGGAGTAAAACTTGAAATTTATACTATCTGTATTTTCTTGTTAAATCAAATAGGCATTCTGATGCTATAAAAATGCTGAAAGATATATTGGCCAAATCTAAAACTGCATGACATCGCTCTGCTTTCTCAACAATAGGCAGTGTGTCTGACAGTGTAGTGGATAGTGGAGATGTCACCTTTTTTTAGGTCTCTAAAGTCTACTTCCAGTCTTCTAGAGCACACCAGAACATTTAACAGACTTACTGTGATTCTTACAACCTCTACACACTGTAACTTCTTAATGGTCTCCCCAATCGTTTTCAGCTCCCACAGGTAACCTGTATTGTTTGTGATTGGCTGGTGTGGGTGGTATTGGTATGTGCAACAGTGTACAGATTGATCACTCACTATTTATTTCAATGATCAGATCATTACAGCTGAAACCTTAAATTAATGTATACCCATTCAATTACTGTTTTGCTAAAACAATTTTTTTTCTGCAAGACATTCTTTGGTACATAAAAAACTACTGTAACATTTAAAGGGGTTCATTGCCTATAGGTAGTTTTTGTATATTTGCTTTGGTAGTAATATAGACTCCACCATACCTATTAAACTTACATAGAAACATAGAATTTGAAGGCAGATAAGAACTGCTTTGCCCATCTAGTCTGCCCATTGGTTTATTAACCTATGGTAACCTCAAACCCTATTTGATCCCTTGTTCTTTGTAAGGATATGTGTATGTCTATCCCAAGCATGTTTAAACTGCTCTACTGTATTAACCTCTATCACCTCTGATGGGAGGCTATTCCACTTATCCACTACCCTATCTGTGAAGTAGTTTTTCCTCAAATTTCCTCTGAACCTACTTCCCTCCAGTTTCAGTGTGTGTCCTCGTGTTATAGTACTTCTCTTCCTTTGAAGAATGTTTCCCTCCTGTACCTTGTACAAACCCTTGATATATTTCAAAGTTTCTATCATGTCCCCCCTTTGCCTTCTCTGCGCCAAACTATATATATTAAGTTCTTTCTTTACGGGTCAGTTTTGTTCTGCAAGCCATGCAACATTTTAGTTTACCTTCTTTGTACAGTTACTAATGTATTTATATCCTTCTGGAGATATGGCCTCCAGAATTGAACACAGTATTTTAAATGGGGCCGCACCATTGACCTATACAGTGGCATTATTACTTCTTTCTTTCTACTACTGATTCCTCTTTCTATGCAACCAAACACCTGACTTGCCTTCCTCATTGCTGTGTTGCATTGCTTACCTGCCCTTAACTCACATGAAATTGTGACTCCTAGATCCCTTTCCTCCTCAGTAGTTTCAATTATAGTGCCATTAATACTCTAATTAGCCTTTGGGTTTTTGAGTCCCAAGAGCATGATATTGCATTTTTTAGCATTAAACTGTAGTTGCCATTCTCTTGACCATTGTTCTAGCCTACCTAGATCATCAATCATGTGTTTTATCCCTCCTGGTGTATTTACCCTGTTGCATATCTTTGTGTCATCTGTAAAAAGGCATACTTTCCCTTCAATACCATTTGCAATGTCTCCAATAAAGTTATTAAAAAGCACTGGTCCAAGTACAGATCCTTGAGGTACTCCACCTTTCCCTTCTCTGAATGTACTCCATTTACTATAACTCTCTGTTTTTTATCCTGCAACCAAGATCCTTTCCATTCCACCATCTCTGAATCCAATCCCAATCTTTCAAGTTTATTTAACAGTCTGTGATGTGGGACAGTGTCAAAAGCCTTAATACAATCTAGATAAGCTACTAAGCTACATCTACAGCCCCCTTTATATATTACTTTAGTCACCCAGTCAAAAAGTCAATAAGATTTGTTTGACATAATCTCCCCCCAGTAAATCCATGCTGTTTGGGATGCTGGAAGTTACTGGATTTGAGATATTCTACAACTCTTTATTTTAAGAGTGTTTCCTTTAATTTCCCTACTAGTGATGTAAGGCTCACTGGTCTGTAGTTGCTCACCTCTTCCTTGTTTCCACTTTTGTGCAGTGGGACTACATTTGCTCTTTTTCAATCCCCCGGAATTACTCCTGTAGCTAGTGACAGTTTCAATAATTATGTTAATGGTGTTACTGTTGCTCCCTATGCAATGATGGATACCTGTTTATCAGTGTCACCCCTTTACCCTAATGCCCACTAAGGCTATGACTCTGAGGGCATGTTCTATCCCAGATATATTGTCAGTAGAACATATGATTGTTGGTCACCTGTTGTTAATGGTCTCCCTTGTGTCCCACTGACAGTTGACTCATTTTCCATTAATTTTGCAGGCTGTGATGCTCTCCATATGGACAAATCTGGATAAAGTTTTGTGCCTGTGTGTGTGTTGTTCTCAGCTGATGGTGCACTATGTTTACTCCTTCAACTATCTCCTTTGACCTGTTCAAAATCAATGAGTTGGTTCTCTTCATTTGGACCCTTCCTTTGAAGAGGTCACTAAATATTTGCTATGTTGTTTTGCTGTTGTCATTTGTATATTGTATTGTCTAAATTGGTTTGTTATCCTGGATCAGTCCTACATCCTCTAGATGTGCTAGCAACACAACCACATCCCATACTATACTGGCCACTGTTCTTTACAGCAAATAATGTAAATGCAAATGTAATGGATTCATTTATTTATTCTTTTAAAAATTATGCTTCTGTATCCAGCTGCCCCCATTTAAACATGTATTATAGTGACAGTTGTGGTGATTTCTATCATATTTTTTTTAACTCAGAAGCTGTTAGAGCATGTTGAATCTGCCCTCTCATATATAGCAGTTGTAGTAACTGATGGCTCACCTACTGTCTCTTTTCCAACAGTCTAGAATTAATTGCACATTACTGCATCAAATTCTATACCATCACTGTCAAATTCCTTTTACTCTTCATCTCAAGAAAAATGTCTTCCTTCCATAACCCTGGTTTCTATTCACTCCTTCCCACAACAGTATATACTGTGACTTCTGATACAGGTTTAACCTTCTGTTATATTTTTTTCTCCATACATTGACCGTGAGCACAGTTAAAGCACAATATTTGATTTCAACATTTGATTAGTGACCATGTGTGTTTCTTTTAAAGCAGAAATTTCCTCTGACATTTCCTAGCATTTATAATTTGCTTTTCTAACTAAACCATCAAGCATCCAGGGGGCAATCAAAGTATAGATCCCAGCTCCCCTGCTGCCATGAGCTCCAAACTTCCTTGTGATTTCAGCCCTAACCTAAGAATAGCTGTTTTCACAGCAAAAAAGCATTACACTATCCTGTAAATGGTGTTATCCTGCCGGTGTAGTCCATCGACACGTCACAGACATAGCTGTCCAAGCTTAAACTTGGCACCCTAGGATGTGGTTTCTAATCCTGTTCCCAATAGTGGACCTTTTAACTATATTGAAAAGTTTATTACTTATCACACTTATGTTAAAAAGATCCAATCAAGTAGCAAATATAATAAACACTATTGTAACAAGAACCAATAATCAATTTCTTCAACTGATAAATGTTTTGAGATCAATTATTATCTGGTACATTACAAATTATAAATGGATCTAAAATGACACAGATTCTGGTTTCATATTCAAAAATTCAACGTCGTCAGAATGAGAAGCTTTAAAAACTGTCTGTAATGATTCTAGCAAAGCAGAATTGAAATATCAATGATGATACTTATAGCAAACAGATTGCATTGCAATATAAGACATTAATCCCTGATTTATTAAATCATTGCAAACACTGAAAACACTGCCCACAAAAGTGGCAAATGCAATTTTCAAGATTTTTTCAAAGTATTCAAGACAGAGAATGTGTTTTATTGGGGCACTCAATGATGTTCAATATAATAAAATGTGTTTAATCTTTATTTATTCTCATTAGAACATTAATAAATCCTGGTTCCTTAAGTAGTAGCAAAATATATAAAAATATAGATGAACTAATAGTGTGATTGTGCAGTAATGTGTAATAAAGTGAAATAAAATTTTAGTCAAAAACTGCTGTACTTTGTTGTATGTGTCTGTATTAATTATATAAACAATTTTATTTGTGTATCAATAATGACTCCATACGATTATTGATTGCTGAGATTTGATTACAAATCCGCCTGTCCCCTTGATAGGGGACGAGTACATAGTAGAGATGCTCAGGCTCGGTTCTCGGAGAAACGAGCCCACCCGAACTTCGCCAATCCGAGTGCCGAAGCGAGCCGGCTTGGTACTTTCACTAGCCCTCTGAAGTGTAAACAGCTGCATTGTCGGATCTCCTGAGTTTTAGATTTAATAAGTACCGCCTTCCACGGAGATCCAGCGCCCTTTCACAGAGAGACACAGAAGGCAGGGTTGTTGGCAGGGTTGTTGGTAATCTCCAGTGCAGTTGGGCAGTGTCATAGCGAAAACAGAAAAATGAGGGGTGGCAGTATTCTTCAAAGTCTCCGGTGACATTTTATAGAGTTATAACTCACACAGAAACAGGAGATGTGGCAGTTTTCAGTGCTGAAAGACAAAATATAGGGCTGGCAGTTTTCTGCAAAGGCTCCAGTGACATTCTACAGAGATATGGCTCACCCAGAAATAGGAGAGGTGGAAGTGTTTAGTGCTGAAACAGAAATTCAAGTAATAAGGCTGGCAGTGTTTTTAAAAGTCTACCATCCCATAGCTCACCTAGAAAGTGTCAGTGTTTAGTGCTGAAACCGAAATTCAAATAATAGAGCTGGAAGTGTTTGTAAAAGTCTCGAGTCACATTCTACTGTGCCATAGCTCACTCTGAAATAACAGAGGTGGCAGTGTTTAGTGCTGAAACAGAAATTCAAATAATATGGCTGGCATAGTTAATAAAAGTCTCCAGTCACGTTCTACTGTGCCATAGCTCACCCAGAAATAGGAGAGGTGGCCGTGTTTAGTGCTGAAACATCAATTCAAATATTAGGGCTGGCAGTGTTACTAAAAGTCTTCAGTCACATTATTTTATGCCATAGCTCTCTCAATAATAGAAGAGTTTACAGTGTTTAGTGCTAAAACACAAATTCAAATAATAGAGATGGCAGTGTTTTTTAAAGTCTCCAGTCACATTCTACTGTGCATAGCTCACCCATAAATAGTAGAGGTGGCAGTGTTTAGTGCTGAAACAAGAATTGCAATAATAGGGCTGTCAGTGTACTTAAATGTCTCCAGTGACATTCTACTGTGCCATAGATCATATAGAAACAGGAGGGGTGGCAGTGTCCTTGTCACTTTCCAGTCTCCAGTCACATTGTTCTTGTCAAAAAATATATTCTAGGCGCTGTGAAACTAAGTTCTAAAATATGTGTAGATGAATATCCAATTATCCTGTAGTCGAATAGAACCCGCGGGTTCTCATATGAGACAAGACTCAAAACACAAATATCAGCGCTGGAAAATTGGATATCACCTATTAAATACTGAATCCGCGATATTGATATATAAAATTTCCAATATTTATTGTATATTAATGAACAAATACTACATCTATTATCAGTGCACTGATAGTATATACCACATTGAAATAAAAATAAATATATTAGTAAAAACAAAGACTGAATAAGAAATTGGAATCCTCCCACAATATATGATCTTCGGATTGAAATCTGTAAAAGGCAATAGAGTCTATTTATGCCGACAATATTTGAAAAGGAACGTTCCTGTCATGCAGTTCCTATTGCAAAAATGGCAAATAATGTAGAACTACAATGCTATGATCTATATAAATCAATAGTATTAATGAAAACAGAAAGTGTCTAAAATGATTGGCGTATGTTATAGTCCAAAGTGAATGTCTGATGAAATAAGGAGGGCAAGTGATCGTGCCTGATACTTCCTGACGCGTTTCTTCACACGCAGTTGATTTCATCAGAGGACGTATCTACAATGCCTCATATTCACCTTCATCAGTGTGTACATTATCCTCAAACAATACTAATTCATACCCGCTGGAATCGACCATTAAAGAAGTCTCTGTACTTCGATATAATTGACGGTAATATCCTTTCCCGTGGAATGTGTAGTTTAGTTTTTTTTATTTTATGACAGACCTGTCACGATTTTTGGGCAATTCTTTTAGACCAGTCCAAATGTCAAAATGTTGTGCTGACATTTTTTTAAAAGGTCGATACCACCAAGTTGATTGAGTGAGTAAAACAGGGAATGTGATGGAATTCTCCCCGCTGTAATGCTCTCACAATATTGGTGACGTTATCGCAAATGACATATCCTCAGGAGGGTCCAAACGGGATTAGCCATGTTGCAATGACATCCCTTTGTTTTTCAAACAGGTTGTGAGCGGTATGCCTCTTTGTGTAGCGGTGATACACAAATGTAGGATACCACTTTATATTTGCAACAGGATGAGGGGGATATTTGTGTAGCTTACAATGACACTAATGAGGATGTTGATGAGGAAGATGATGAGGATGATGTTGTTTGTGTAAGTCCTGCACCAGTGGAAGCAGTTCTTGCCAGTGATAAGAAGAAGGCCATTGTCATGCCTGGCCATAAGACTAAAAAATCCACCTCTTATGTGTGGAATTATTTTTACCCAATTCTGACAACAGTTGTCTAGCCATTTGTAGTGTTTGTAAAGCCACACCAACAACATCATCCTCATCAATATCCTCACTAGTGATCAGAGTTAGTTGTGCATCCAAGTTGCTAAGGCTAGATGACTTCTCCCCTATTCAGGATCACTCTGAAGAATTCTTGAGCGTTAGTCCCACTGCTGCTGCTGCTGCTGGGAGTGGATCTTCAACCCAAAAGTAGACCAAGAAGAAAACTACTAGTAGTTTACAACAATTGACTGTTAAGCAATCCTTTGCAAGAGGAAGCAAGTATGAAAGCTGTTACCCAGTCGCAAAGCGGATCACAGACGCCATGGCGACTATGCTGGTATTAGATCTGCATCCAATATCCACAATTAATGCAGCTGGTTTTAGACAGTTAATTAAGGTCATGTGTCCCAGTTACCAAATTCCATCACAACACTATTTTACTAGAAAAGCAATTCCTCACCTCTACCAGAAGGTTCTATAAAATGTAATTATTGGACTACAAAATGCCAATCTACCCACTGTACACTTAACCACAGATATGTGGTCAAGCGGGATTGGTCAAACTAAAGATTATATGACTGTCACAGCCCACTGGGTTGGTGAATTGCCTTCAGAAGTAGGAACAGCAGCAGCATATACCCAACAACTCCAGATTATTCTGGGGCAGGCTACTCTGTGTATAAGCGGCTTCTCTAAGAGGCATACCGATGACAACCTGTTTGAAAAACAAATGGAATGTCAAGGAAACATGGCTTATCCCGTTTGGACTATCCTGATGATATGTCATTTATGATAACGTCACCAATATTGTGAGAGCATTACAGCTGGGTGAAATCATCACATTCCCTGTTTTGTTCACACAATCTACTTGGTGGTACAGAACTTTTGAAAAATGACAGGGATGTGCAGGTGTGCTGTCTGTGGCCTGAAAACTTTCGGGACATTTTCGGCATTCTGCAACAGTATGTAGGAATTTGCAGCAGCTGCAAGAACAATGTATTTTGCCCAGCCACCAACTGAAGCAGGAGTGGTAACAAGGCGGAATTCCACACTTTATATGCTTGTGAGGATGGAGGAACAGCGAAAAGCCATCCAAAGTAGTCACCTGTGAAGTTAGTTTAGACACTGTTAGCTTGAGTCAAGTGATTTTCCTAATTTGGAAAAGCAGCTAGAGAAATTGAAGGAGGAGATGAAAGCTAAGCAATTCCACTTACTATGTAGGACTAGTACATCAAGTACTTTATTTTGCTTCTCCAGGATCTGAGAGTTATCAACAGCTTGAAATTGGATCACTACATTTTAGCAACTGTGCATGATCCTAGGTTTAAGAGATATGTCTTCCCTTTCTTTCCAAGTGACCCATATCTCAAGAGATGCAATGAGCTCCTGATCAGCAAGCTGACAGCTCAAGTGGTACATGACACAATGACTCCTCCTTCCTCAGTTTCTTTGGCAACTGCTGCTAGGAAGAAACTTAGCTTTCCAAAGACATCCAGTGGTGAAGCAGATGAGTCAGCACAACATTTTGACATTTGTGATTCCCTTAATTAGATTTTTGGAAAATCACTTTCAAAAATTGAAGATCAATCAAACAAATTACACTAAGCATGTGGGACTTGTAGATGAAGTACTTTAATTGCATCGCCAGGATCGCAGAGTTATCAACTTTTGGAAATCGCATCACTACATTTTGGCGACTATGCTTGATCCTAGGTTTAAAAGCTATGTCTTCCCTTTATTTACCATATTCCCAGATCACAAGAGATGCAATGAGCTCCTGGTGAGCAAGTTGACAGCTGAAGTGGTACCTGACACGGCGGCATCCCCTCCTTCAGTTTCTCAGGGTACTGCTGCTAGGAAAAAATTAAGCTTTTCTAAGAGACCCAAGGATAATGCAAATGATTAAGCAGAACATTTTGACATCTGGTCTGGTCTAAAAGAATTGCCCAAAAATCGTAACAACTCTGTCATAAAAAGAACTACAAATTCTACGAGGAAATCCTTTACTGGCATTTAGATCAAAGTACAGAGACTTCTGTAATGGTGGATTCCAGCGGGGATAAATTAGTATTGTGTGAGGATGATGTACACACTGATGAGGGTGAGGATGATGTCAGTGTAGATTGCAGGTGCTGTTATCTAGCTGAGAGAAATAAGCTAGCTGATGCTGGAATGCTTATTACTATTTGGGTAAAAGGATGTTGGCAATTTTATGTTTTTCTACAGTCAATTTTTACCTGTAATAAATATGTCCCTTTTTCTTTAAAAAAGTACAAGCTTTTTTTTTAACAATTTTTTTTTTACATTTATGTTACAGATACTTCTGTAATGGTGGTTTCCTACAGGGATGAATTAATATTGTGTTAGGATGATGTACACACTGATGAGGGTGAGGATGAGGCTGTAGATGATGACAACATCTTGAAACTGTAGAGTTCATTGACAGCACTGTTACCTTAGCTGCCTTAAGCCATTGTTAGCTTGTTTTGTGAATGGCCCAAACAAACCAAGTACTTCAGCCACAAAAGTGGCATTCCTTGTCACTGAAGTGTTTTTTGTTTGGTAAAGTGTACATGTCCTTTTTAAGATCCATTATAAGGGTGAAATTTGTTTTCAATCATAATTTCAATTGCCTCTCTCTCGCACGTGTGACCACATACTATGTTTTTCACTGTGTTCACCATTCTCCAACTGTGTTATAGGAGAACTCTGGGTGACGGTGACCTCCTCATCTTCATCTTCTAAATCTTAGTCTGCAGGGGGCGGTGACACTGATATTTGTTTTCTCTGGTCTCTTAGCTGTTCCTTAAACTGGACATATTCATCATCCTATATAGAAGTAAAGAAAAGAAAAGTGCTTCCCTAAATCACTAATTGGCCTGCCGTGTGCATATACTATCAGTGGGTATAGGCATACATTTATTTCCCTGAATGGTATTACATTGGAATTGTGACCTGTGAGGTGGTCAAAACTGACTGGAAATGACTGGAAATTAGTGTTGTTGAGGGTAATAATAATGTAGGAACAAAAAAAGAGCAAAATTATGTGATTTTTGCATATTTTAGCAATTTTTCTAAAAAATAGGGATCCAAAAACAAAATAACAACAAAACATGCAAGGCCAGTTTTGCCAAAATCAAAACCAAATCTAAAACAAGATCTTAATCCAGATACAAAACCAAAACACGGGGGTCAGTGAACATTTCTAATATATAGGTCTCTTCAAATAAGAAGATCTAATTTTTCGGTAGGAGTACACTCGCAGTTTATGAGTACATTATATATATGCAATTAGCTTATTAGTTATTATATCATGAGAGATGAGTTAATATTCATACTTGTCATGTGGGAGTGGAATAGTGCTAGATTTCATATAACTCTATTCTCCACGGTTTGCATAGATTCACTTATTATATCTGATGTTCAGAAAGTCATTTATAAAATCCAAATCTCTATAGTGTCAGGATAAAAAATATATCATGCAGTGTGAATTTATTTATATAGTGATCTTTATCCATTTAGTTAGCTGAATAGCTACAATATCATCAGGATGCAATATCACACTCATACTTGTTATAGAGGATTGTAATTCATATGTTGCATTTTACACTCAGAGATGGTTACATGTCCATTATTTGATTTAGTAATAAGAAATCAACTATAGTATCCAATGTTAGCTGAATAGCTACAAAATCATTGAGATTCAGTCTCACATTCACTCTTGTAATGCAAGTAGCATTTAATTATATTGTTGCACTTATTACAGAGATTGTTGCATGTCCACTGGTTTTAATATGAGAATGCAAAACCAACTGTAGTCTCTCTGATTTGTTATAAGAGAGATATGAAATTGTGCAAGCTCCTTTGTTCTAAATGATCTACATCCATTAATTCAGTCTGTAAAATTATATATGGCTTAACTGCTCATTCCTGCTTGCAAAAAACTAAATGCACTACAGGGATATGCATCCACTACTAAGTTCTCATTGTAGCAATCACACTAGAGTCTATTCATTCAATCTCTAGTGCCTCTATGTATAGCGATTTATGGACTATAGTTCTACCTATTAATACTTTCCTCAGACCCTTACTTGGTTTATCTATCATGAATCAATATAATATATTTTTATAAATTGCAGCAAGGAGCCTACATACAACAAAGCGAGAATGTCAATGCGCGTTTTGCTACTATTAGCTTTTCAAGGAAAACTATATTGTTATTAGAATAAACAGGTCAAAAATTATATACATGAAATACATTAAATAAATCAGATTGAACTAGTAAAATATTGCTATTTCTCAATAAAAGGTATGGCCAACACCCAGCAGCTTCAGTTTATGGTTGAGAGCTGAAGAAATGGCTGCATAGGGATGGTCTCAACACAAAAAATTACTCTGTCCAAGGATTGGTCTAAAGTACATTGCTTCCTATTTATTTTATTCCCTCTTATTTATATAAAGTCAATAAATGCAAATACAAAAGAAAAAGCCTCATATATAATTTTGTAAAGCATATTATGAAGAAAAAACAAAAAAAAAGTTTAATGTTCTCTTACTGATGCTTGACACTGTGCCCTCCATGCTGCATTTGCTCTCCTTCACCTGTCTCCCCTATTTCACACTACGCCCTTCATGCTGCTTTTGATCCCCTTCACCTGTCTCCCGTTTTACACTGCACCCTTCATGCTGCTTTTGATTCTCTTCACCTGTCTACCGTTTCACACTGTGCCCTTCATGCTGCTTTTCCTCCTCTTCACTTAACTTTATTGCCTTCTTTCTTCTCTTCTGTCTTCTTTTCTTCCTCCCATGGCTGCTCTCTGTGCGCACCTCACTGCAAGTGTCGGGGTGTGATGACATCAAACCCAACATTCACTGCTAAGGGAGGAGGGAGCCGGATACTGCCGCATCACATATCTGGCGTGGCGGTGGCAGGTAAGTGATTTCTTGCAAAAAACAATCTGGGCCTTGGCGAAGCCACATAAACTTTGCGCTTGGCCCACATGCAGCCTGCAGGTCGCGAGTTTGACACCCCTGCTCTACTGGTTAGCATAAATATCAACACCACATGGGGTTTATGTCATGTCCTACTTTGTGGTTTGTGCAGCTGGCTAAAAGGAGTGATTTTCAAAGGAGTAAGTACAGATATAAAATATAAATCTTTCTAGCCATCCTCCTGATACTGCTAAAAATGTCTGCACAAAATATTTATCCTTTCTCAGTGCTATAGTTCAGACATTGACATTATTCTTAGCTAAACAGCTCTACACAATAACATCTTTTAAGTCTGTACAGAAATGGTCTTAGCGCTGCTGTTATTTCCTTACACAATGTAGAGAGTAACTAGCTCATGTCATTGGCTGAACAATCATTTTAGCCACTGCTATACTCACTGAAGATCCTGTATATGTCATGGGCAAGTTTCTACTAAGCAGAATGTTTCTATTTCAAACTCTATTTTACATTATTTCCCTAAGAAAAACCATCCTCCACGTAGTAATTTGCATTGCATTGACTGGAATAGATAACCATAACAGAGGCATAGTTATTTAATAGACCCAGATAGGGGTGTCAGACCCTATATCGATGGGTCCAGTGATGCAGGCCCATCCACCCATGGGCATGGGTACCTGCGAAGAAGAGCTAACCCGGGCATTGAGTTGAGGGATGGAATTGCTGGGCTCACAACACATTTTCAAATCAATCGTGTGTCTTCTTTAAATGAGAAATATTTGCTTCACACAACAATGCAAACTTAAATATATTAATATAAATAGGTTATTGATCTTTTAATTGATTAGTCATCAAGTTGCTTGGCTGTTCTCATACTAGTGTATATATATTTTGGGAAAGGCTAAACATTTACTTTACAGTAACATTACCTCAGATCTACTAATTTTAGGCTCCATTTTAAAGGTGCTTTTGATTGGGTCAGGGGACATTTTGTTACCCAGCTTGAAGTGGGTGGGGACAGAATAGTTTTAAGCCAATTAGATCAACAGAATAATCACTGCCTTAGAGCTTACTTCAGCCACCTGTCCACTCTTCAGGGTTCGTTCAAGGGCAATGCAATTACCTTGGAAGGTACTGTTACATGTCTCAATTAGCATGTCAATATATTATGTACATTATTTCCTAAGCTAAAGAAATGGTAACATGTCAAGGTGCTTACTGAACTTTTCTGCATATGTTTTGGTAGACGTTCCTTTTTGGTTAATGTATTTTTGGTTCTTTTTAAATGAGATAAAGAAAAAATGTTACATAACTATTGTGAGAATTTCATAGGAGAAGTCAAGTGCAGAGATTGTGTTGTGTTTTATATGAGAAGTTTAATCTCCTGGTAGAGGTAAATTGGATGGAGCAATACATTAATTAATTAGAATAATTGTTCAAACAGAGCATATGAACAACTGTGGTATTTAAAAACGTGTTACTCTTAGTTATGGATAAAGTATGTTCCTAAATATACTCCATAGTAAAATGTATGATTATCTTAGATGTTAGAGAAAAATAAGGAAATACAGTATATCAACAATGTTTACACAAACATTCACATAACTCATTTACTAAATAATAATAATAATAATAATAATAATAATAATAATAATAATAATAATAAAATTACCCCTCTGCCTACTTGTTGCAGTGTGGTTTAGTTTACAAGCCCTGCCCATGATACCTGGGGGAGGGGGATGAAATAATAGCCATCGGCTCCCAGAAAGTAGTGAGAAATATATTAGGTTAACATAGAGTATTGGTGACTTTTGTGTAAACATTAATGTGGATCCATGGAAGAGGTTGCTAACTCACTTCTCAGTAATATTTTGTCAGCATTCCCATTAGCTGCCATGATTAGAAATTAGCCAACTTTTTGCATTTTGGCCTGCAAATTAAATTGTACATTGTTTACATTTCAATTGACTTAAATCTGGAGGCTGAGCTCTTCTGAACTAGAAATAACAAATAAGTAACAATTTGATAGTAAATTATATATTTTGCATTAACGTGATCATCTATAAAACTAATGTACCAAGCAATAATAGGGGGTGTCAATGTAATACTTAATCAATGTAACTCTCTGATTTACTGCTGTTGACTTTTATGTGCAGCAGTTCACGATATGCATGATATTCATGCAAACATAAAAGGAAAAGGGAATTTGTTGTTGGAAGTGTCTCTGTTTCTAGTAAAACTCTCAGAAAACTCATTTAGATGGATAGTGAGAATTTTGTATAATTACTTGAAAGAACTGACCCAATGTATATAAGTGCTTACTACACGTAGTTAGTCTCCTAATGCTATCCATTGGGAAATCTACTGATTCGGGGCCATACAGTATAGTGTCTTGGTCCTTTACTTGTAGTGTAAAGAATTATTTAAAAGAAAATTCTGCCTTCAACAAACATAATAAATGCATAACATTTTTAGCCGCATATATAATATCCCATTGTCCCCCCACTCTTATGATTAAATAAAACATAAATAAGGCTAAATTTGAATAGTACATTTTTCAGTGTATCTGTAAACCTGCAACTGTAGGTGTAGATTGGTTTTACAGGCATGTTTTCAAAACCCATACAATGGACATGCTGCTTGAAATACATAGCAAACAAAAAGGCTCACTTGTGAGAAGCATTGTGGGTCTGTACTTTTTGCAAAGGAAATAATTTGCTGTTTAGTTTTATATGTGAGCAGAAATAATTATCTTTTACACTACCCGATGTATACATATGGATTTGTCTACTACAACAATTCTTCTTGGCGTGTTCATGGATTTGTTATTATTTGCATTGAATGTCAGGTGATAATTATTTTAATAAAACAACAAAAACAAAACTGATAACATAATTATAATACTATAATACTTAACAAAGGAGCTTTAAAAACAAATTATAAATGATAATGCATGGCAAAATGGGCTCTGCATGACAAACGGGCTCTTCATGACGATCTTCAATGTTGTCCTAAGAGATAAATAGAGATAAACAAAATTAACATGTCTGAAAAATTGTATATCTACCTGCCATGAAGAACAAGAACAAAATGTCTTCTTTAAACAAATATGATCTCACCCATTTATAACTGTCACCTATTTCCCTATTAAACATACCTTAGTTGTGCATTAATAATGCCCACTTCTCAGGAATAATTAAAGAAGATATGTAATTTAGAAATCCTTGCAATTCTAATGCATTTAATTCCAATTAACATAATGCAATGCTACATTTCTATTGGTAGCACTGGTTCTCCTCGTATTTTTACAGCCCTTGGGCCTTAATCAGCAGCTATGCTATAAATCTTTGTTAAAACATGACAACAATGTATTGAAGAAGGAGTAAATGGGACAATGATGTACTATGGCTGAACTATTTTCATCTCCCCTGATAAGCAATTAGCAATTAACAAATGCTTAACAGTAAAATAAAAAAAAACTATCTGAATGCTATTGCTTTAAAGGATATGCTTATTTCACTGTAAAATGCTGAAATGCATAGCATTGTTCAAGACATTTATGAATCAAGATTTCACTCCCGTATGGTACTAATCCATGCTTTTTGTGGTTTGTCAATAATGTGAAAACATTTGGTTACCCATTTGGAAAATGTACATCTGTAACATATGTTATTATGGCAAATACACAACTAGCAATAAAAGATATTTCTCATCTTTCGCATATGGCAGGAATTCAGGAGCTGCAAAATTTAGGAAATTCATTTAAAAATTCAATTGTATTTGCCCCACAAACCTACATTTGAGGATTATGCCTTGTTGGTGCATGACACAATGTTGAAAATGACACTTCAGTTGTTTTACAGTGTACTTTCCACTACTAAAATTGTCTGTATTTATTTATGTAAGGTAAATCTTGATTGCCACCTAGAAGAGTTATGGCTAGGCACATACCTGAAAATAATTGAGACATAACTATCTCTTGCTGCAAATGCCTTAATAAATGTCAATACAAAGAAGATTTAACTCATAAGTTTTAAGTGATGTACTTTTATTTTCATTTCCTGTTTTCTTTACCTCTCTACTTGGAAAAGGACAACTATAATAGATAATGCATATTACCACATTTTTAAAAGCTTTCAGTTCCACTACACATATGTGAACCAGCAATGCAGGATCACGTATGTACAGAGACACCTTGGACTGGCTGGCAGAGTGGTAAGAGTCCTACATTTTCAGGGCAAGAAAGCAGCAATGCAACATTTTCTATTTTATATAAGCAACGTTGTATAAACTATATAATCTATGTTATATATACTACCAAAGAGGATCAACTGAAGCCTAATCCACTGTATCCCTCACTATTATCCAGTCTGATAATAATAATAATCTATTGTAAAACAGTCTATAACCTCATTACATTATTTGTTATACTGTTTTCAGTGTTCCCAGGCTGTAACTAATTGGAGTTCATGAAAATCAATAATCGATTTCCCTAATCTTTATGTATAAACAATACACAAAAAACACAAATGTTTTAAGTATACATAAGGCCAATGATGAACTGGGGTACTTTGATGATGGGTCCCCCTTTGATATAATGTTAATGCAGAGCCAACAATTACCCAGCTGAGTTATTACCACCAGCTCTGAGGAAGTTAAAACTTTGTGCTATTTAGCACAGCTGAAAAGGCTCTGCAGACACTCCCAATAAATTAGGAAAGCCTCATATTGTTGAAATTTTTTACCATTTGCAAATGACGCCCATCAACACAATGATAAATGGGACAGACATATTGATACACATGAAATGAAACTCAACCCAAGAGTTATATTTCCTGTGTCTCAATATGTCACAAAGAGATCTAAGAAACAGATCATCTATGTATCCCCTCACATAGAAATTAATTTACTTTTAATAAACTTTTTCAGAAAAAGTTTTTTTCTTTTTGTAGCAATTCATAAAAAAATGACACTGTAGTGGCCATGTTAGACCCCATTTCAGTGCCCTGCAATTATAGGTAAAAATAGAAAATAATTCTTATGGTGAATGACATGAACAAGAAGTATTATATACTCAGTAGGTTGTCCAGAGTAATCAGGAATTATAGCAATCGATCCTTTATCGATTTTAACTATCATTTTGTAGAATGTACTAAATAAATGATAGCAAGAAACTGATTGGGTTTTCAAACCTGCCGGAAAACACTCAGCTTGATACATTTACCCCCAGGGATCTATGGAGGTGGTCTTGAAAGAATATAGTAATAGAATTTTAAATATGTATTCTTTTCTTAAACATTAAGAGAGATATGCATAAAGGCTTAAAGATAAGTGAATACACACGTATACACATATAATTTTCTGTTTTTGATATGACTAACATTCCCCTAAGGACTCAGTGGACTAGAATTTGCTATAAATACATTATATTTCAATTTTTAATAGTTTGCAGCAAATTAATAACTCAGATATGAACTTTTGTAGCCAAAGACAACTTAATACTTACACACAGACACCTCATCTTATTACTATTGTAATTTTTACTTAGTGATAGTGGGTCTGATTCATCAAGGAACAATAAGAGCTGTATTTTGCATTAAATTGCTTTGTGCACAACCAGAAACAAGCTATACGACAGAGGACACAAGTGTGTCCAATTCATCTTCAAGCGCAAAGGACCCTTGCTACAGCCTATAATTTCAGGAGTGTAATGGCGAGAGACTGAGTGTATGCACGTAGTCAATGTACAGTAAGGGTGCTATGGGCATCTCTTAAGTACATGTTTTTCTGTCATAGCACTTGCACCAGCTATATGTCAGGTGTAAGTGCCTATTAAAAGTAATGATGTTTTCGTATGCCTGCTAGAACATGCGTTTGCAAACAGCAGCAACTGAAAAAATGCATTTTGTGTACAGTAGACATTCATAACATCCAAATAACTATATTTTACAAGGGGGACTTTTTTTATTGTTTTGTCATTAATGACTATATTATTATACCGTGACATTATTTTATATTTTTTTTACTTTTGGGACTTTATATTCCATTGTGTATTGTCTGCTAGAGCAGAATGCACCTAGACTAGAGATGCTCAGGCTCAATTCCCCAAGAACCGAACACACCCGAGCTTAGCAGATCCGAGTACTAAGCCGGCTCAGTACTTTCGTGCGCCCTCGGAATTAAAAACGAGGCAAAACGTCATTGTTACGTCGTCAAATCTCGGATCTTGCGAGTTTTGGATTCTATAAGTTCTGTCCTCCACGGCGATCTAGTGCCATTTCACAGAGGGACACAGAAGGGGTAGCACAGTTTTTGGCATTCTCTAGTGCAGATGAGCAGCGTCATAGGTAGAAAAGAAAGAGGAGGGGTAGCAATGTTCTTCAAAGTCTCCAGTGACATTCAGGAGAGCTCAATTGCTCCATTGCTAATTGTCATTGGTGAAATTGATATAATAAGGCTGGCAGGCTTGGTCTTCTAAATCTGCAGTCACATTGTACTGTGTTATATAGGTAAAACACAAATAGGAGTGCTCCATTGCTAAATGTCATTGCTGAAATAAAAATAATAGGGCTGACAGTCTTGGTATAAATCTGCAGTTACATTTTACTGTACCATAGCTCACTCAGAAACAGGAGAGGTGTCTGGGTTCAGTGCTGAAACAGAAATTGTAATAATAGGGCTGTCAGTGTTCTTAAAAGTCTCCAGTGACAATCTACTGTGCCATAGTTCATACAGAAACAGGAGGGGTGGCCATGTTCTTGTCACTCTCCAGTCTTAGTCATGATGATACTAATCCCTCTACCTCGTGCTAAAGTCTATGTTCAAGTTCATAGTGGTTTTAAGTCAGGGAAACAAAAATGTAAATAAAAAGCTTGCACCTTTTTAAAGAAAAAAACACCTCTCTAATAAAGGTGAAAGTTTACTGTAGAAAAACATAAAATTGTCAACATGTATTTCCACCCAAAATATTAACAAGCATACCAGCATCAGGTAGCTCCCTTCTCACAGCTAGATCTCAGCACCTGCAATCGATCTCAGCACCTGCAATCTACACTGTCTTCATATTCACCCTCAACAGTGTGAACATCATCCTCAAACAATACTAATTCATCCCGCTGGAATCCACTATCACAAGTCTGTTTACTTTGATGTCGGTAATGGCCTTCCTCATGGAATTTGTAACTCATTTTCTGGAAGAGCTGTCACGATTTTTGGGCTATTCTTTTAGACCATACCAAATGTCAAAATGTTGTGTAGACTCATCTGCATCACCATTGGGTGTTTTCGGAAAGCTAAGTTTTTTCCTAGCAGCAATTTCCATAGAAACTGAAGGAGGAGACTTCATTTTGTCATGTACCACTTGAGCTGTCAGCTTGCTGACCAGGAGCTCATTGCATCTCTTTTTATCTGGCTCAGTTGAAAAGAAAGAAAAGACATAGGGCCTGATTCATTAAGGATCTTAACTTGAGAAACTGGGCGGAGTTGGGGGCGGTCCGTGCTGGGTAAACATTAGGCCTATCTTTTGCACCAACATGCAAAACCGAGATTTAATTTTGTGGAATGAGAGAAAGAAAATATTCACACAAGGGACACTGCAGTGCACTAAAAAGTTTGTATTTATGAAATCCACACATTTTATTAGTTAGTTTTAAAACGAATCTGAACATAGTCAGAAATGGATTATGCGCCACTGAATGCAAGTGTATGCAATTCATCTTCAAACGCAATGGACAATTATGACAGCATACAATTTCAAGGGTTTAAAGGGGCATATGCACCTAGGCAAGGTAAAATAAGGTGTGCCAAGCTTGACCACACACACTTTCATTTAAGTCAAGCTAAGGGCATTTCTCAGGTCTGTGATTTTCAGCCATATCACTTGTACCAGCTAGAGGGCAGGTGTAAGGTGATAGTGATGATGGTCATGTATCCATGCCAGAACATGTGCTTGCAATTAAGTGCAAATGTAAAAATGCATTTTATGAGCAGTAGGCATTAAGAACATCATGATATATGTATTTTATGAAAAAAATAAAAATAAAAGCAATAACATTTTTGAAATTTATTTTTATTAATGAATATATTATTAACAATTGTTAACGTATTTATTAATTCATATTTTTCTCTGTGCATTCTTTAATTATACATATGCAATGTGCATATTTTGCAGTGTGTTGAGTCTGTCTGCATTTGGCAAGTGCGTACTTATACCCTTACTCAACTAGAAACGTTTCTTTAGTCTTGACATTGAATATGGGTGTACCTGCGTGCAATATCCGTCCAATGTTTAAAATGCAAATTGCGTTCACTTTGCATTCCTTGATTAATCAGTCCCTATATCTAGACTGACATTATATGGTGTATAGTTTTTTTAGTCTGATTTTCTAACATAGAAAATTGTTTGTTTGTTTTCTTTTTACAGGTACTTTGGATTAATACTTTTATGAAATGATTTGTGGGATACATTTGCTGATTTTTCATCAGTTTTATAATTTGTACATCTTTAAGCTAGTAGCACAGTTTTTTGTGTTGAAATGATGGTTATGTGAAATTAATTATTCAAAATATTATTCATTAATTCAGATTTTGATCATTTATTAAATGGAAGATTTTATCATTTGTCTCTATAATAGTCCAATTTCAATTGTTTGAATTAGAAAAGTGAAGTATAGTTAATCCATTATTTGTTCTAAGATCTAAATGAATGTTTCTGATTATGTGGATAGTCCTTTTTCACATGCAGATCACTCTTGCTGCTGTGGTGATGGTACATTAACCATTTTATCATATGGCATTTAATATTCAAATATGCAATTATAATTGCTGAGAACTCCAATTCACCTCTAATGTAGGATATAAAGGAATATGTCAGTATATTCTATCCAGTGCATTATACTTTGTTCAATATTCATACAGTTATATAACTAGACTCTTTCATATCCTCACATGTTCAAAGTCCTATGGGATATGCAGTGCTCTACAATAACAATGTTGCTGTTCGAAATAATTATTAGCAATAACTGCTGAGCAGCAATATGCTTCTACATACTTCAAATTCAAAAATAGTCACATAGCAATTAATAATCCTGTATCATATATCTGGGTTGTGGTGACAATTTAGGGGTTCTCCTGTGAGAATGGATAATCACTCCCACCAGTTTCAGTATTCTATACAGTTTACAGTTTGTTGAGTTGCCAGAGTAATATCCTACTCATCGTCATCATCAACATTTATATAGCGCCAGCAGATTCCATAGCAATCCTAACAATCTGTATAGTGAAATATGTGGTAGGAACACTCAGGTGTCCTGCAGTATATATTGCAGTAATTAGTAATTAATGTTATCAATTATATTTTAAAGTATTGTTATAAGATAATTACTATGGCTAGTTTTTCTGCTCCAATGAATTACTTATTCAGTGACATTGCTGCCTTACTATATAAAATTCACAGTTCCACATATAAAGTTTAATAGTTAAGATTCAACTCACTTAGCTGTCTGGTTGCAATAAATATCAACTTAAACAAGATTATATTGTATTGTTTCTATGGTGCATCATAGTAATTCAATTAGGTCATCATGTGCTTCCCCCATTTATTGAGTCTCCTGAACTGTGTCATTGAGTTTATGTTACAGTGACATTGCTATGCTTAAATACAGGAACGAAACTTGAGCATTATATATGGGTGACAGAGGTAGTGATAATGTCTAGCCAAGTATTAATTTTAACTATTAGGCATCACAACAGCCAAAGGAAAAAGTATGGTGTGCTCTTCGCTGTCGCTTCTTCAAGGGGACAACTCACCATGTTAAAATCTTATATAAAGAAGGGAGAAACCAATTGTGCTCCATTGATAGTAATTGACATATTTGAGAACCATTCAGAGTAATCTCTATCAGATTCAAGTCCTATTTGTTAAGAAGCATGACTGACAGGTATCCTGAGCAATCTATAGATAAGAATGTATCCACAATAACTGACATTATTTGTGAGTACTGATCGGAATAGTTACGTAAAATTGATTGCTAAGTATGCAATTTTTTTATAATCACTATTCCCACAAATCCATGACACATGATAGCTTGTTTTTTATTAAATGATTCTGATGTCTATGATGAATATTTGTATCAGACATGAATTATCTATAAATATACCCTGACTCTAAAATTTGCATTTCCCCCATGTGTGGCAAAGAAGTGTCTTGCTATTGAAATAAGCTGTTTCTGTTTCCTTGTATCTCATATTTGTAATAGTGGCAATGTGTTCTAGAAGGCATTGTTTAAGAGGTATTTGATGTCATGCCCACATATTTTAATCCACATAGGCAGATTATTTATTAAACCAGTCCTGTGGTATTACAATTAATGAAATCTCTAATTTGACATGGATAACCTTAGCATCTTCCATCACTTGGCATGCCTTACAATTGCCACATTTATGGGATCCTATCATTATAGGTTTGCTCTTGATCTTTTTTGTATATTCCTACTTTAGAGGTTAATTTTAAAACCAGTTCCCTAAACATTCTCTTTCTTTCTTGTCCTCTAAATCCAGTTGTATTAATGTTCAAGGGAGCACCATCTAAAATAAAGTGAAAATAGATATTGGAGTCCAGGTTCTAGTTTGGATTTGTCATCTTTGCTTTATTATGTGTTATGTTATGTTGCTATTTTGTTGGAGGGTGCACAGTTCATTTCTCCAGATCTCACTCAGGGGTAAATGTATCAAGCTGCGGGTTTGCAACTCCAGCAATTTTCTCAGGAGAGTTGAAACTAGCCGATGTATGAAGCTGAGTTTTCATACAAAATCGCCAGAGTTCTGCTTCTGTCAAAATCGCTACTTGCAAAATCGCCAGAGATCAAACTCACCACTGTTTGCCACTGCAGCTATACAAGTCTACAATGTATGAAGCTGCGAGTTAGCAAACTCAAGAGAGTTTGCTTCTAAACACGCCAGATACAACACGCTGCTTGATAGCAGCGTGTTGTATCAACACATCACTGTTACACTGCCCTGGCAGATACAGTATTTAGCGCTTACGTAATTAACATAGCGCATTGCGCATGCGCTACGCTACTTGCGTAACCTGTATTTACTGTATTACAGGTTACGCAAGTAGCGTAGCGCATGCGCAATGCGCTACGTTATTGCGTAAGCGCTAAATACTGTAATATGTGATTTCCCCACTAGCGTGGGAAAATACCATAATACAGTACTTAGCTCTTACGCAAATAGCGTAAGAGCATTGCAGAACGGACCTCCTACTAGGTAGGAGGTGTTTGCGGCGGCTCCTGGCTTTTTATTTTTTTTTACTTCAATCAAGACTAAAGAATCGGGAAATTACAAATATGTGCCCCTTCTGGGTGAAGTGTTCCAGTTGGCACAGATTCGTTTATGGAGGTACAAATGGCTGGGACTGGAGCAAGCCGGCAAGATGGATGTACAAATAATAAGGGACATTGGATCAAGAAAGAAGACATCATCGGTAAGTATTTGGGTTTTATTATTTTTAATAAATATGTGTGGTTTAAAAGAGGGTGGTTAGTGTCTTTATTGTGGGTTTTATTATTTTTAATAAATATGTGTGGTTTGTATGAGGGTGTTGTTGTTTTGTTAACTTTTTTCTTTGTGGAACTACAGGGCCCAGCCAGCCAGGGATGTCAGGGCATGTTGGCACTTGTGGTTCTCCAAGTGCCAACATGCCCTGGCTGCCGTGGGTATGCTGGTGCTTGTAGTTATACAAGCACCCGCATGGCCACACTGTTTTTGGCAACCTGGCTGGCTGGGACTTGTAGTTCCACAAACAAAATTGGTGTCAGATTTTTTTTTTAACCATTTAGCGCCGTATTACCCTACTACCCACAGCCCAGGGGTAGTAGGAAGAGCCCTAGTGCTATCAGCACTGGGCTGGTTCTTTCTAGGGGGGGTCCGCTCGTTTTTTTCAGCGGACCCCTCTCCCTAGGGAATCCAGCCCAGCGCTGAACAGTCTAGGGTTGGTTAGTCATTATGGCAGGGGGACCCCTGCTGCGCGTCCCCCTGCTATAGTGCCGCCAACCCTGGCTGGTTTGCCTAGTATGGTAAAGTGAAAATCGGGGGACCCCACGCAAAATTTTTCCCCGATTTTAATGGGACCAGCACTAGTCAGGCAGCACTAGGGTTAAGCATAAATAGCGGGGGGACCTCACGCTTTTTTTTTTTTAAACTTTTATCTGTTCTTTAACATTTTAACAGCTGCCGGAGCTCTGGCAGCTGTATGACAGGTCAGTGTAACAGTGATGTGTTTACAACTCACTGTTACAACACAGGAGAGTTTGCCAAACACAGGAGAGTTAGCTAAACTCGGGAGTGTTTACATCGCTCAAAATCGCCAGAGATGACCAGCGATTTTGAACATCAGTGTCAAAATCGCAGCTTGATACATTTCCAGTTTTTTTAAAAAAAATCGCAGGTTTACCCGCGAATTCAACACACTGGCAAACTCACAGTTTGATACATTTACCCCTCAGTCTCTGTTTAAGGTAATGCATCACAAAAAAAACCAAATAAATGCTTATATGCTCTTTTGAACTAGCTTATTTTGCCTTGACTCATGGACATAACAAGGTGCACAAAGTTTTGATGGGCTCCTCCCCCTTCTTCAATAATTCAGCACTTTTCTCTCTGCATAAGGATTGATTTTGGTGCCAGAATTTGGCACTCATTTCTATACTTTAAGGGTATGCACTTTGCATCTTTCAGTTGTTCTTCTATTTAAAAGTGATTTTCTAGGCGCCCTTTGGCTAATGTCATAATAAAAATCAATCACTCAAAAGTTACATGAATAATAAAGACATTTCTAATGTCCACTCGCATGATTAATTTACAATATTGTATCAAGCGGTATCTTTGGAGAAAAAAGTAGGGGGTTTTACTAAAGGGGTAAAACGAATTCACCCTGCACATTTTTCATATCATCTGCAAACCTGCAAATGTAGGTATTGTGACTCGAGATGTCACATTGGCAGAATGAAGTACTATAACCAGGCTAGTCGTGGTCTTCACCTTTAGCAGACATATTCCCTTAGAGCAAAAGGTGCATGTTTCGAGAGTGCCCCTTGCATTAGATAAATTTGTGACACTAATCAAACAAGACTTTGAACAAGAAACACAGCTGTTCACACAGACTACAAAGAAGGAAGTTCTATGTCTGTCCTGTAGACAGAAAGTATTCAAAGTCCAATAGAGGGCAGTGGTCCAAAGAATTTTCTGAATCCAATGCAGAGGTCAGGGCAGGCAACAATTCAGAGAGTAGTCAGAGTCCAAAGCAAAGGTTAACACCTGAAGCAACCAAGATAGTAGTCAGGCTCCAAAGCAAAAGTCGGGGCAGATAGCAATCCACAGAATAATCAGAGTCAAAAGCTAATGTCACAATCAGGACAAAAGGAGTTTCACAGGCTCAGAATAACTGCACCTATAATAGGCACAGCAGCATGGAGCATCCTGCACTATAAGGTACAGCGGTCCAATCAGGAAGCTCCTACTGAGCTGAACCCCCTGTGATGATTTGTTGCATTAATTGTTACAGATGTAGTTTTGTTTAAAAACTTTTAATTTGTAACAACATAGAAATAAAAAATGTCACAAAACTTGTTAGGTAAACAGCAGATAAATTGTGCATAAAATACAAAAGTAAGGTTTAAAAAAGATATACATTAACAGATATTACAGATTTTACATGGTGCTTTCTAAGAAAATAAAGTGGGATTGCTCTTTGAAATTCACTAGGCAGACAAACTTAAAGAAGTATTGTGGATTTGCATTTTATTCAGTTCATAAACAAGCCGTAATGTCTCTGTTCAGCTTTCTATCAAAAGTCTGCTATACCTATACACTTTCGCAACTTTCCCTCATTATCCACAATATGTTTTATAACTGTTGCCCCAATTGTAAAATTTCCATTTATAGATTCTCTCAAAGTTCACATTTGCTTCATCCTGGTGCACAGGTTTCCTTCCATAGTCCGATAAGGTTAAATGGCTGCTGGTGGAATGGACTCTAATGCTTGTGTGTTTTCATGGGGTAGAGAATTTAGACTGTAAGCCCTTCCAGCCCTTCCTGTGAGCAGGAACTAATGTGAATGATTAAATATTATCGGTAAAGTGCAGTGTAATATGATGCCTTTATATGAATTCATGCTCAGCACAAGGCCTAGCATATTTCTCTTAAACTATTATTTGCCATAAGGCTTTCACTGTTTCTCCCAAAATAGCTACCACTAAGCACACTTCCATTAACTAGTAAGCAAATGGGCAAATTTACTAATTATATTGCGTACAGTAATTAATAGTAACCAATGGTCCCATGTGGACTATTTAAAGCCTTATTTGTCCCACTAAGGAGCCACATGTGGCACTTATTTGAATATTTACATCTGTAGTCTTCTTTTGAGTGATTCTATTATTGTACTCTATAGCTGGTTAGCCCATGGGTGGATTTAGTGCCCAATTAGGAGGGTGCGCAAGGGGCATGTGCCCCAGGACCCCCTCATTCAGGGTCCTCCCGAACCAGACAGTATTGTGAGGCAGAGGCAGGGTTGGTGACTTTGTGATTCAAAAGAGCAGTTTTTTCTAGGAAGGCTGATAAAGAAGTATCGCAGATATCATAACAACCCCTACTTTGAGCTAGTGGTGGAGGGTGAGAGACTGAGAGGTAAGCGAGTGTTGAGGGAGAACTGCATAGCCTGGTGCTGAAAAAGGGAGAAGGAAGGAGATTTAATATGTGCACAGGCCTGGTAGGGTGGGAGGGAGAGGTGGATGGTCACATTACTGTAGACAGTCTCCAGGCTGTCACTGACACTTGTGTGTGTGGCTAAGTTTGGACTACATGTCGCACCTTATTAATGCTGAACACAACAGCCTTGTGTATCCTGAGTCCTGACACTGTGATATGTTCTTGTCCTGAGTTCACCCCACCCCGCTTCCTTATTATTGTATGCTGCGTAAAAGATGTTGCTTAAAAGATAGCAGAGTTTAAAAGTAGGTAATAACTTAATTATTTTTGTGCCAATTATTTTCCCTTCTACATTTTTGGTTTTATTTGCGCTCCTTGTGTATCCTTAGCCTGTGAGTTCAAACTGGGCACACATGCTGTGGTCTGCGTGTCTATTTTTTTTAATCATCCAACAGTGATCTATGTCTGTTCGTGTTGTATGTGCTTTTTCACAATATATTTTGCTTATTTGGTGCTATGAGTTAAAAATCCAATTTATAACGCCTATGTTTGCGACTTGATTCTATTTTAATACATATTCTGATTTTATATTTAGGTGTATCACACTTTACTTGTGGTGTAAACAATTAATCTGTAAGATTCACAGTATATGCTTTTTTGTCATTTTAGTTACTAATCAGACTATAAGTTTCTGGGTACAAAAATGTCTCCTTTTGGCAGGGTTTTATGAATGTTCTTTCAGTTTACTTTTTTTTCAGCCATATGCTCACATTTGTTTGTAGCTCTGGTCTCATTAGTATTATTAACCTATTACCCCACATCATTGATTGCAGGGAGCGAGCAGCCAGTAGAGAGGACATCTGAGGAATGTCTGGAGCCAACACATCTGAGTAGAGGTGAGTGGCTGTGGTCTGAGCAGTCCAGTAAACAACTACATAAACATTAATAACAAAAAAAAATAATAACTTAGTAATGCTTAATAATATTTAATTGTGCAAAGGCACTCTGTATGGGGAAATACTACTTAGTGATACTTAGCTATGCCACGGATGGAAATAATTTGTTTTACAATTTGCTGTAGCTGTAAAAAAAAATGTATTAGAAGTAAGAAAAGCAAAGTGTAATTTATGTTCTGCACATCCAGAATAGAGGTGAGGAGTGAAAGAACTATGTGAACAATCGAGGATAACCCCCTGGGTTTTTAATTTTAGGAAGGGCCCACCTGTCTGAAGTCCCCCTGGCCTCAAAAAACCTTATTCGAGCTCTGGTTCGATTATGATATCTTCTCACTTCCGTGACTAGCCAAGAATTTAAGCTACATGAGCACTTCATAATGGCCAAATAAAGTGATCTGATACATCTCTGCAAATGTAATATGGACCCTTAATGAAACCATACTGCATGTCACTGATATTCACCTAACTCTTACACTGCTATGCCTATAAGTAGTGTAAATAGTCCTTTATTTGGTATCTCCAGATTTTTCAATTAAATTTTACTGTTTGCTCATATATTGAAACTGATACACTGAGTTACATCATGGATTATAATTCAATAAATGTGTTATTTGCTGAATTTTGTCTTCTCCAATGATCACGTATACAACTACATTATATTTAGTATATTCATATACCAGATCTAATGAATTAAATATTATGTATAGATACAATTTTCTTTTTCTTTGTCAGTTGTTATGGTGCCTAGATATACATCATTATTTAACTTTTCACTGCTCTCTGTAAGGTAATAGATAGCATTATCTAACTTACATGCTGAGCAATAAAAGTAAACCAATACGTTAAGATTAAAATACATTTTATAATTTGATTTGACTTTAATAGATGTAGTGAAATTGTGATATAATTCATGTTTCAACTCTTCTCAGTTCATAAAGTTCTATTTGCAATTGTGTAAGGCTGCTCACTCACATGTAAAATAAATAAAACATATTAATGTGGTCTTTACCTATTTATTAATGCGTTCTACCATATTTTACATGAGCTAAAATTATATTTTCCTATATGCTATAATAATTTGATAATAGTTGTAGAAGTAAATAATTATGTTTTTAACTGTGCTTATTCAATATAGTGTGTAGAGCACAGATCTGAAACATTGTTTGAAGAGCCAAAAGTTAGGGTTTAGTTGCCTTCTTGTTAACCAACTGATTGGTCCTGATTATCCCAAGTGATTACTCTTCTTCTTATCCATGTGTCTTGACCAGTAAATTAAAACGGACAACTTTTATTAGCCCCTATGCTCTAAAATGTGTAATATGAAAATATTAGAATGAGTTGCATGTCTGAGACCACATTTTATAATACCATTCTTTACTGACTGGAAAATTGCAACTTATCAAGCTGGAAATAGTAATTTATTACTGTCTATTTTTTCATGCTAAAATGATACCTTGGGAAGATGTAAGGAACAGAAAAAACTTCCAAACACAGTATAAATTTGCCTATGAATATCTATTGAAAATTTATGAAAGGAAATTAAACATAACTCATCTTTAATAATTGAGGTTTTAATATGAAATAACCTTAAGGATACAGGACTGGTTTCTGATTTATAATCTGACATTTTCAAAACTATACCATAGCATATTTATGTCCTTTAGCACTAAGCTGTGGAATTTCACATTTTCCCAGTGGAATTAGGCATTAAGGGCCTGATTTAAATCAGAACACAACTTGCATTTGTAAAAAGAGAACGTTACTTGTTAGTTTATAAGCCCAAATTCAAATCCAAGCGTATCTGAAGAATATGTTCTGATGTAAATATGGTAGTAACTCACTTATGAGACATAAATTGCACATAAGCGTAATTGTGGGTTTCTTTGGACTTCGTATTGTTTTCCTAGCAAATGTACCTTTTTCACTAAATGCATACTTTCACATCACGTGCATTTCTGTAATTACTCTAATTGCCCTTATTGCTCCTAAACACTGATGTTTTCTGACAAGACATAATATTAACCCTTTGACTGCATTTTCCTCATCAGCCTGCACTATTCCATGCTAACAATAAGTCCTTTATCACATCATTTGCTAACAAATATGTCTCATTATTGCACATTTACTTTGCAAAAATAAAACACTAACAAAGGGTTTTTTTTTGTCAGTGTAATGTAAAAAAATACAAAAGGAGAGATGATAATGTATTGCCCATGTATTTGTACAGATAGATAGCTAATGGCATTAATGACATGTCCTTGTGTTGTAAAAAATATATTAGTTGACATAGCAACATATGAACGTATTCAAAATCTGTATTGGTATTGACAAGTATAGAAGCAAAGGGTTTATATTACAATATTGATTGAAATAAGAGATGGGGCATTTGTGCAATGGTCTGCAATATATTGTCTGCACTATAGGTCTAACTAAAGAGGATGTACTATTAAAAACAGCAAATCAGGAGATGCAGGGAACAAAAGTGAAGATGAAGTTTAAAATAGTCTCGGGTGAGCCCACTGATAAGGCATAATTCACATTATGGCGAATTAAATTCAGCGCAGTAACTCGTAGGCATTCTGTAGACACTTTGTGGCCTATACTATGCAGGGAACAAAAGTGAAGATGAAGTTTAGAATAGTCTCGGGTGAGCCCACTGATAAGGCATAATTCACATTATGGCGAATTAAATTCAGTGCAATAACTCGTAGGCATTCTGTAGACACTTTGTGGCCTATACTTTTACAGAAATATAAGCTAATTTTTCCTTGCACCCCATAGACATAACTAAGGAAAACTAAGCGTATATTTTTACCATAGTAACAGTAAACTGTGCAGTCACAATCTTCCTGAGAACATCGTGGCTATTTGAATTCCCCCTATAAGTCACTATCACAATCAAAAATTAAAACATTCATAGACATTTCCCTTATAATAATCCAAGAAGAATGAGTGACTGTAAGTTACTTTTATAAGGCTAAAGATAAGTGGTATTTGTTGATCCTTACCGATTTCTTTGCACTGTGGTTAGCCTGCTATTCCATGGTTCTCATTTTTTCCAAATCTGGACTAATTCTCACATTCATTTATATATCACTTAAATTTGTACAAATAAATTTAATCTTAATCAATTTGATCTTTTATTTATGTTGTTTTATAAATGTCCCTTAATAGTGTGCTATTTGCAGCCTAGGGGGTAAATAAATGTCTTGAAAGGCAAAACTTGTCATGATCGTCTCCTAAAGATTCAGCTGCGGGATCGGGGCACCACCAGTGCAGAGGTTGCTCAGGAATGGCAGCAGGCAGGTGTAAGTGCATCTGCATGCACAGTGAGGCAAGGATTTTTGGAGAATGGCCTGGTGTCAAGAAGGCCAGCAAAGAAGCCACTTCTCTCCAGTAAAAACATCCGGGACAGACTGATATTCTGCAAATGGTACAGGGATTGGACTGCTGAAGACTGGGGGCAAATTCATTTTCTGTGATGACTCCCTTTCAGATTGTTTAGGGCATCTGGAAAAATGCTTTTCCAGAGAAGGAAAGGTGAGCGCTACCATCAGTCCTGTGTCATGCCAACAGTAAAGCATCCTGAGACCATCCATGTGTGGGGTTGCTTCTCACTCACAATTTTGCCTAAGAACACAGCCATGAATAAAGAATTGTACCAAAACATCCTCCAAGAGCAACTTTTCCCAACCATCCAAGAACAGTTTGGTGATGAACAATGCCTTTTACTTCTAGATACCTTAGCAACATCTGACAAAGGTCTAAAAACAGTGAAGCAGCAAACTTTGTGAAAACCAATACTTGTGTTATTCTCAAAACTTTTGGCCATGACTGTGATCTGTAGGTCACAGGAATAACAGCAGGTGAATAGGCGTCAAAGCAGAATCTTGAAGCAGTGATGTTTATTGCTCAAAAAGGGTCCTTATAATGACTACTATACACTAGTTAAAGGTACTAGTGATCATCCAGATGTACAGATGGTATATATTTTATATGGACAAAAGAGCTCATTTTATACAGTTTAAACACATAACCTGACAGGAGAAAATACAGCCTCCTATCCCTTTAACCAATCCATGCAGCGTGCACATCAGCCTGAAAGGGTTTCACACTTTTACCATTGTTGCCAAAGGCAGGCGGGGGTGTTCTTCCACCTTGTCCACGAGTTGCCTGGGAGAGGGGGTACAGCCTCCTCTCCACCTTTGTGCCACCAATGTCTAGGGTGGGGGATTTATTTTATAATCTCTCACCTAAAAATACTTTCAGGTACCCTGCCTCGGGGTATGCCTCTCTCCTCTGGCCATAAGTAGTACCAAAGGGATGGTAATCAGACCCCTGGGCAGTAATCCCCAGCTTGTCACTGCCAGAGCTGTTGGGGGCCTGCAGGGAGATATATAGCACAATCCTAGAATTTCTTAATATACCAGGGTGAATAGAGAACTCCTAGATATAAAATGGAATCAACTGGGGAACAGTCAATGCAGTTTAAAACTCCTAGATATTATGTATACTTTTCAAGAATCAAAGCACACTAAGTGGAATATAGTACCCAAGGGTGATGCTGCAATAACCTGTCGTTTGGAAAATACTGATATTCCAGTCTACCAGCACTCAGAATCTGAATGGATAATCTCTATAAAGACATTAAAAAAATGTAAGTAGAGACTTCTTGTTGAAGAATTTGGAAATAATGAAAATGAGAATGGTTTAAATTTTGTGAGGCATCACTGAACACAAATATACATTTTAAAAATAATAGCGCTACTAATCTGCAACCTCAATCTATAAAATACTGCTACTCAACTTTCTGGATTTAACCCTATTCTTTCAGGGCTCTAGTATTGTGCCATCCACCTTCCAAAATAAGGTGGACAGCAATAATTATTTAAATTTTTGACATACACACCATAGACCGTGGAAACAAAATATGCCAAAGGGTCAACTATCATGATCAAAAAGGAATTGTTCAACTGAAAATACTTTAATTTCACAACCGAATTAATGATAAAAAGCACCCTGTCATGATCTGCACCCTGCAGCGCCTGTCTGCCAGGGACTATGTTGGCCCCATTAATTTCATATATATATATATATATATATATATATATATATATAAATATATATATATATATATATATATATATATATATATTTATTGTATAAGATTTTCTTAAGTTTCTAAGTTTCTAAATTTATAAGTTTCTAGGTTTCTAAGTTTCTGCAGAAACACTTTAAATTAACTACTACACATTTAGCAATAAGGTCCTAGGTTACTTTACATATCAGCATCCACCCCCACCCTCTCTTCACTCACTGCTTTGGTACCTCAGTAGACTTCAGAGCACAGATATATTTAACACATCTAATACTCAACAGTGCAGAGGAGTGTAGATCATCAACGTCTCCCCCTTGTGGAAGCAGTCATGAAGAGAGTAAGGTGGGGTATGTGATAGCCGTAGGACGAGAGCCCCCAGCTTGTATAAGATTTTATTAAGTTTCTAAGTTTCTAAATTTCTAAGTTTCTAAGTTTCTGCAGAAACACATTAACTTAACTACTACACATTTAGCAATAAGGTCCTAGGTTACTTTACATATCAGCATCCACCCCCACCCTCTCTTCACTCACTGCTTCGGTACCTCGATACACTTCGGAGCACAGATATATTTAACACATCTGATACTCACCAGTGCAGAGAAGTGTAGATCATCAACATCTCCGATTTTCGTTTGTAGAAGTTTTGCCATTTTACAAACATGTCTTTCCTCCCATCTCCCTCATCTTATGGAATGAAGTGGATGTTTTATTTTCATGCCAAGAGGAGGAGTTCAGTATATGGAAAATTTTCTGTTATGAGTGTGAACACAGCTTTGTACCACAGAACGGACAAATGACTGGACCCCGCCCCGCATCTCGATGCAGCTCCATTGATTACAGACATAGATTGCGCAGCGTTGATTTTAAATGCTAATAAGAACATCAATAGGACAGAATATTGTCTTTTGCTGTTACCAACAGGGGGGTTCAATCTTTATAAAGTTTTATAGACAGTTCTAATTATTTGTTATAATGTGTGCAGAATAATTTGCAATATTTTGTACCCACAGGAGACCAGAAACCAGAATATTTGAATGATGTTCTGCTGTGAAGATACTAAATAATTATTGTGTTTTCTTTCAGAAGTATCCAAGAAGGAGAAAATTAATTTATCTATTAAAAGGGTTAAAATTGTTGGACACCTGGCCAGAGATATTTAGATTACTTAAAGGGTGGTCCTGATATTTGATCACCCTCTACCTCAGAATAATGAAAAATCTACAGCTGTATGCTAGATAAAGGTGAAACAGTCCTGAATTCATTGAGGCATTTGAAGAGATTAAAAGACTTTAGCCTTTAACCCGGCATTGGGCATCTACAATTATAAGAAATGTTTTCTATTGTACTGATGATTATACTGTTTTAGGATATTTAAAAGATAATTAGTGAACAATTAGATAGGTAGCAAAAGCATTAACTTCATGTTTAAGGGTTATAGCCATAGCAGCTATTATTGTGGAAAAGACACAGGATATTGTATTGCAGCGTGGGTTACATTTGTTTGTCCCTCGTGTTGTCGCACAACTCCTGAATAATACACAGACTAGAAATTTGTCTGTAGCAAGGTTTATACAATGGGAAATTAAAATTAAATTAAAATTGCATTTATTCTTCTAACATTACAATATGCAAATGTCAGAATCTCAATTTTGCTACATCATTGCCTTAGAAACCTCACATGACAAGGAAGACAATGAGCATGATTGAACTAAGTAAATGTGTAAATTTTTCTGTATTACCAGACATTTCTGAGACTGCACTGAAGAATTTAGATTAAAGTTTTTTTACTGATGAAAATGTTTTATAGATAAACGCATTATAGCTCGTAGCTAGTGAAAGTGACAGGATGTGCAATCACTATACATAATGAGATAATTGAATTTAAGCCATTAAGTGCAAGGCACATACCAAACAGACAGATAAAGTCTTACTAGTCTAAAGTCTTACTAGAATATAAACTAATAAAAAAGTGGAAGT
This sequence comes from Mixophyes fleayi, assembly GCF_038048845.1. Classification (NCBI taxonomy): domain Eukaryota; kingdom Metazoa; phylum Chordata; class Amphibia; order Anura; family Limnodynastidae; genus Mixophyes; species Mixophyes fleayi. The sequence goes on along the minus strand of NC_134406.1, from coordinate 185,933,387 downwards.
TGCTCAATCAATTTATAGGCTATAGCAGTTGCTATAGGGAATCATTATCCTAAAAGGAACAAATACACAGAGAGATCCCCCAGCACACTGCTATAGCCAACAGCAGATCTGCTAGAAAAAAAAATAGTAGACTTAGCAGCTTTAGAAAGGCAGCCACATACCCAATTGATGATTTCACATGATATCACATTTGAGAACTTATGACAATGTAAGGAAAAGGCTACATTGAATTAAATTAATACATGGAAATTTAAACAATGTTATGAAAAAAAGAATTAAATTTGGGTAGATATAGAAAATAAACCAGTAGCATTAAAAATGTTGTTGCTAGCTTTAGAAAGTGCTCATGGGTTAGTCTACATGCGAGCAGATAACAAGATTACAATTATTATATCTTGTTGGAATGCCAAGAAAATACTACAGTTGCTAAGTTTAAATGTGAAATATGTATAATTTGTCTTAAGAACAATGAAGGAAAGATAGTACCTACTAAGGTCAGATATTTGCCTAATATTACCTTTTCAGAGGTTACAAATTAGTTTATTAATTTTATTTAATTAAAAGGAACAAAAAGTTAAGAGGGTTACAGTATGTGTTAGTTGATATTGATACGTCTTGGTGGGATGAGGCCTAGTTAACTGCCTCAGACATAGCGCAACTTAATTGCTAAGAAGATTTTGCCAGAATTTGTATGTAAATGTAGTTCACCCATAGAGTGAACTCATTTCAGAGAAAAAGTGTTTCAAAGAATGTGTAATATGATGGGAATAGATTCAAAACTTTATACACTATATCATTCTTAAGCTTCAGATAAAATTAAAATAATAAATGGAGTAATTAAAGAATAACTAAGCTTACTAACTTCTTTAGTTTATCATGGTATTAGAATCACTTTTAAACATCTTCTCAATCTCTCTCCATATGAAGTGTTATTGGACTTCAGCCAAGATACGTTATTAATCCACAGACTTCAAGCTGCATCATGATCTTACTGTGCAATATGTCATACAGTTGTCTGAACAGTTGCAGAAGCTTCAGAAGGTCCAGAAGAACACTTGAACAAAGACATTCAACCAGAAGCAGCTCTTGGGCCTGCATACAGAAGAGACAAGTGAGATACTATTTTATGGTAAGAAATCTCTTACAGATTGATGGGATGGTCCTACTTAAGACAAGTTCTATAACGACTGATACTGCTGTAAAAGTTGCAAAAAAAAACATTGGGATCCATAGTTCCCATTGCAAACAGGTCAAAGATCCAAGCTTAAAGGAACCAAAGGACTCAGAACTGGACACAGATAAAGACACTGAGTTATGTTTAAAAGAACTCTTCAATCAAGATGGAAGTGATGATGTATAATCAGCTACAAGGTTATCGACTTATGACACAAAGAACCTTCAACCTTGTTGTCTGTCTTATAGGAACAATGATATTTGAAGCCTCAGCATGTTATTTATATATTTTGGAAAGGAATTGAGGAGAAGTTGGTAAGGTGATAGCCCATCTGAAATATTAGATGAGGATGATTTTAATAAGACCATTTCTGCTTCTTTTCTAAACAGGAAAACCAGAGAATTCAGAAATTGTAAAGGATTACCACCAATTCCAAAATGTATTTGTGAGTATTGTGGTACTCCACCAAAAGAAAGGTGGTTAAAATGGTGGTCTGATAATAATGAATATTGCTAGAGAGATTATCCAGTTGACCGATAGCATGTTATGTTAAGTGAAATGTGAGGAGTTACAAATTGTTGGGTGTGTACTAAAACTCATTAATTGAGTAAAAATATGCCAATGTTACCATTTCCAGTACCTTATGAAGAATGACACACATTAGTCCTGATATAATATGTAAAAAACAAAAGTGAGATCTTAGTGATTATGGTCGAATTGTTGAAAATATATATATAACTTGACTAAATCTCCGGTTATAGTTTTAGCACCTAACTGAATAAATTTATTTTATGTTTAATAAAGCAATAAATAAGGTTAAAGTTATAATACCTCAGATAAAGGACAGCAACAAGTATATACATTGCTGCTGTAAAACTATAAGTACTTAAAGTGTAAAAGTTAGCAAGAATAAGTATAATACAGTGGTTATAGTGCCCAAACCATATGGGCCAGAATGTAAAGACTCGTGTACGTTTGATGTAGACAGAGATTTAGAAATTACGTAAAATGAGAAAGCTAAATTAAAGATAGAACTTCAAACAGATGTAACTAAGTTTGAAAGATATGCCACCAAAGTACTAAAGAGTAAAATACGTACACCATGCACTTTGTATTAGTATAATTAACTTTTTAAGCATACACTACGAGAACCAGACTCAGGCGAAGAGAAAACGATACTAGATAAAAATGTCATGTGGGTATTATAATCTCAACCATGGTGTTAGAATATTGTGGTTCATTTCTTTTACCCGGAAACATTTACCGTATATACTCGTGTATAAGCTGAGTTTTTCAGCACCTTTTTGTATGCTGAAAAAGGCCACTCAGCTTATACATGGGTGAACTTACCTGGTGTCCGGTCCCTCGGCTGTTAACTTCTGCATATGCGTTCCAACAACAGGAAGTTCGGCATTTGGAACGCATACTTGCGTTCCAAATGCCGAACTTCTTGTTGTTGGAACGCATGCGGGGTAAGTAAAAAATCTCTCTCTCTCTGCGTCCTCGCCTTTCGTTTGTTCTGTCTAGACAATCCAAACTTTTTATCGGCGGTCTGAGCTTTGACATCAACGAGGGGAATCTGGAAGAGGTGTTCTGCAAATATGGTCTGATCACAGAGGTGGTTGTGGTAAAGGATCGGGAAACTAAGAGATCCAGGGAATTTGGCTTTGTTACGTATGAGAACCCAGAGGATGCCAAAGATGCCTTGCAGGCAATGAATGGAAAGTCTGTGGATGGACATCAGATTCGTGTGGATCAGGCTGGCAAGTCCTCCGGTGACAGGAGAGGAGGTTACAGAGGAGGCTAATCTGGAGGAAGAGGATTCTTCCGTGGTGGCAGAGGACGTGGTGGCGGTGACAGGGGCTATGGAAGCAGCAGGTTTGAGAGCAGGAGTGGAGGATATGGTGGCAGTGGTGGCTCAAGGGATTATTATGGAAGTGGCAGGAGTCAAGGAGGTTATAGTGATCGCTCAGGAGGGTCCTACAGAGACAACTATGATAGCTATGCTACACACAACGAGTAAAATACTTTTTTATATCTGTTTAAGTATCTCTACAGCCTCACTGGTAGTGACGGAACAGCTGTCCTAAAGGGTGTAAAGCTAATAACTTTTATATTGTTACTTTTAATGTTATGGTTTCATATTGTTAGATTTCTCACCCTACTATGTTTTGCTGTTCCATTGAGGCTTTTAAATTTGCGCTCTTTTCCACCCTAGGCTTATACTCGAGTCAATAAGTTTTCCCAGTTTTATGTGGTAAAATTAGGTGCCTCGGCTTATATTCGGGTCGACTTATACTCGAGTATATACGGTATTATATAAACATATATTGAAAATATGCATTTAAAAGGTTATTAATTAATTATGAATTATGCTGTTTAAGAAGAATGGTTTCTCAGTTTTATACAGTGTTGAAAGATGAGTTGGAAGAGATATTATTATTTTTTTTTTCATCAATATTTTTATTGAACATTTTTAAAGATATATGGGGTACAGAAAAAAAAGAGGGGAAGAGAAGAATACAAACAAAGGAAAACACATAGGGGGTCCCCACGCAGGGGGAAAGGAATCACTCGATTAAAATAAGGCACACTATATAAACAATGTAATTTAACATTTAGTGTTAAAAGAAAAAGAAAAAAAAAAGATACAGCAAAACATATCAACCTTCATTTTGACCTCCCCAAGATGTTTCTACCATGGAAGGGGTATCAGGGGGTTGGAGCTGCTCGACAGGCTGGGGGGATTCTATGAGGGCCGCTGGAGAGAGAGCTGCTGGGAAGTCGGAAATTTCTTGAGGAGCCCCAGGGCCATCTGTGATGTATTCATGCCACCTAAACCATCTCATGATGGGAGCTGATGCAGATGAGGAATAGGGCGTATCTATTGTTTCCATCTCAAAACTATATTGTATCTTAGAGATGATTCGGGTAGTGGTGGGGGGGCCTGAGACTTCCAGTTTTGTGCTATTGCTGCTCTAGCAGCTATCAATATATGGCCCAAGAGGTAGCGATCGTGCTTCGGAATGGAAGTCGGGTAGACATGGAGAAGAGCCAGGGCTGGGTCTAGAGCAACCGGAGTCTTTAAGACAGTTGAGATCAGAGCAAATACCTCACCCCACAGCGGCTGAATCACTGGGCAAGCCCAGAAAACATGGAAAATATCAGCTATTTGGGTACATTGGCGCCAGCAAAATTTTGATTGACTTGGCCAGAACCTGTGTAACCGCTCTGGGCTAAAGTACAGTCGATTGAGAAGTTTGACCTGCATCTCTGTATGGTTAATGCATTTGGACATACGGTAGGAAGTTACATAAATTCTTTCCCATTGTTGCTCAGTGAGCCTTCGATTCACATCCAATTCCCACTGGGTTTGTGCAGGAGTTTTAGCAGGGGGAATCAGAGAGTACATGTAGTGATACCAAAACGTTATTCCACCTCTACCACTACCCTTTGTCAGTCTGTTTATGACAGACGATGGGAGCGAAATAAGAGAGTAGGGGGTCCTAGAGACAGTTCTGACCCAATGTCGGATTTGCAAGTATCTATATGTTTCTGAGGATGGCAAGTTGTAGCGATCTTGGAGCTGAGAAAAGGAAAGAAAAAGGTCTTGGGCAAACAAATCTGATACTGAAGAAATCCCTCTGGCTTTCCAAACAGCAAGGTTTAGATCTGAGATGAGTTGACCCACTGCCTGGAGAGAGAGATTACGAGATGGGAGTACAAAGTTGGCATGCAACCCAATGATTCTATCCCATACCTGCATGGCATCTGAGGTGGACCTTAGCCTGTATACAACAGATTGGCGAGCCGGCCTAGGTGTCCAGAGAAGATCCAACAGCGGGTAGCTAGGGCACAAGGCTCTCTCCAAATCCACCCATGGCTTAGAGGTAGGAGGGAGTACCCAATCCCGCAGTTGGCTCAATATGCAGGCCTCTTGGTAGTGAGTTAAGTTATGAAGCATCAGACCCCCGTGTTGTTTAGATAGGGCCATACGTTTATGGGAGAGAAGGGGGCATTTCTGCCGCCACACATATGACATCATTAGCGTATGAAATCGGGCCATCAATCTGTTGGGTACAGTATAAGGAATAGTGTGAAAATATACATCAGTTTAGGTAGTAACATCATTTTAAAAACAGCTATGCGACCCAGCCAGGAGACCTCAAAGTTAAGCCAATTCTTAGTTAGGGAAGAAAACTGCAAAAAGATTGGAGTGAAATTAGTTTCAAATATAGTGGACAAGGTACAGGGAACATGTATACCCAGATACGGTAAAGAATCCTTTACCCAGACAAATGGAAATTTCTTTTGCAAAAACGATAGTGAGGATTGCAGTATATTAATAGGAAAGGCCTCAGATTTAGTGATATTTAATTTATATAGCGAGGCTGAGCTATAGTCATCTAGGATGCGTTTCAAGGCTGGCAGTGAGAACTCCGGGCTGGTAACAAATAGAAATACGTCATCCGCAAATAAACATAGTTTGTGTGTATAGGAATGAAAAGTAATGCCTGGAAAATGGGAAGCCTGTCTAATTGTATGCGCTAAAGGCTCTATAGCCATGACAAACATCAGAGGGGAGAGGGGACACCCCTGCCTTGTTCCATTAGTAATGGAGAAAGGAGCGGATAGAAAACCGTTACTGAATATTCTTGCAGAAGGGCCCTGATATAGAGCTAATATAGCATGTAAGATGTAAGATGTTGCCCTGAATACCAAATTTAAGTAAAACCTCTTTCATATAGAGCCAATGGAGCCTATCAAATGCATCCAGAGAAAGCATAACGATCTCCTCTCTGGTCTTAGACAAAAGGTCTATCACATCTAAAATGCGCCTTGTGTTATCTGACGAATGGCGACCCAGTATGAAGCCCACCTGGTCCGGGTGGATCAGCTGTGGTAAGAAGGGATTCAGACGATCGGCTATCAACCTAGCATAAATTTTTAGGTCGGTATTAAGTAGTGCTATAGGTCTATAGTTTTTACAGTTAGAGTGATCCTTACCAGGTTTGGGGATCGTTATTATTTGCGCTTCTAACATCTCAGCTGGGAAGCTACCCCCCATCAAAACGTTATTATAAAGATTGGTAAGGAGCGGGGCCAACTCCGACCGAAATGTGGTATAAAAGGCATTTACGAAGCCATCCGGACCAGGGGCCTTGTCTCTAGGGAGGCGCTTGATGACCTCCTCAATCTTACGTTGAGACAAGGGATATTAATCTGCTTCAGACTATCACGATCTATCGAGGGGAGATTAAGGTGTTGGAGAAAGGTAGATATAGACAATTCTGACGGCTGCACCGGGTCTTTGTCATCCTGGAGGTTGTATAAGCTAGCATATTATTTAGCGAATTGATTTGCTATATCAGCGGGATTGTGGATCTTATTACCCCTAAAGTCGTTCAGAGTTTTTATTTGGTTTCTAGCTTGCTTACCTCTAAGTTTGTGGGCCAAAAGCCGACTGGCTCTATTGCCCGTGGAATAAAATTTCTGACGCAGTTTAGTAAGAGCTGATTTCATGCGGGTTATAAAAAGTGTATTAAGCTGTTTCCTAACGTTGTTTATTTCTTTTTGGAGGGCTTTAGAAGGACAGGTCTGGTTTTGTGATTCTAAAGTGACTAGAGTGGATTCAAGCGTACGTTGACGAAAAAGGTATTGCTTTTTCAATCGTGCACCAATCTGAATAGCTGAACCACGTAAAACTGCTTTCAAAGCACACCAGTGAGTGGATAGGGAAGTATCCTCCGGGTTATTCACCTGGATATATTGTGTCAGTGCTTCTGATAAACCGAGCTTGGCCTCAAAGGAAGTAAGTAAATAGGCCGGCATCCGCCACGGTCTAGGGGGGATTTTAGTGAGATTTAAATTCCAGGTCCACTCTATTGGGGCATGGTCTGACCATGTGATAGGAAGAATATTAACTGTATTAGTATGTTGTAGTGTCCATTTGTCCGTCAGAACCATGTCTATTCTAGAGTATGTGTTGTGTACGCTAGAGTGGTAAGTATAGTCCCGCACATTTGGAAATTGAACCTGCCAAACATCACAAAGATCATATTCCACTAATGATTTACGTAAGGCTGTCGAAGGACCTAGGGTTGGATCAGGACCCGCCGATTTTAATGGCCTAGATTTGTCTATTTTGGGATCTAGGGTCAAATTGAAATCTCCCATCAGGACCAGGTGGCCTTAACATACTTTCTGTATCTCCTCACATAGTGATTTAAGGAAAGGAATTTGACGGGAGTTGGGAGCATATAGGGAGACTAAGGTCACCTGTTTATCCTCTAGAAGTCCAACCAGAATTATAAATCGGCCAGATTTATCCTCTACTTTTATCTGTAGATTAAAGCATACACGAGCACTGAACAACACGGCCACCCCATTCCTTTTGAATGGGCCGTTAGCAAAGTATCCCAAGGGATGAAAGAGATATTATTAATAAAAAATATGTTCTACTCATTAATAAGTCAGTAAGACATAAAATGGGAATAAATATTGAAAATATGTTTACTTATGGAAATTATGAAATGATGGATTTATGAAATTGAACGTTTGCCAGGATTTAATTGATAATGTGACTGAAATTTATCATGATAACTTTCATTATGTAGGACTTGAATTACAGGTATTTAAATATGAACTTTTACAACATAGAGTAGTTTTGTACTATTTAACGGCTCAAGCAGGAGGATAAAGTTTAATCCTTGAGACTGAAATTGGAGTCCATTGTTTATTACCTAATCAACAACACTTCCGATCCAGAACCTATAACTATACGTTATATAAACAACGCCCATAATATGAAGAAGGATTTTGATGACAAAATCATTATAAAGACTTTTAAAATGATTCATCATGGACATGTTTAAATCCAAACATAGGGTTCTTTGGACTTTAAAAGTGGCTATCAAACCAAATGTATATTTACATGAAATTTATTGTGATAATAATTGTGACAATATTGTTTCTGTATGCTTGTTTAAAGTAAGATTGTATTGTGTACAAATATTTGCGAGAGTCAAACTAATTCAAGAACATCAGTGCTGACAGAAATATATACTCCTATTCAATTAAGTATAGTCACATGAAAAAGTACCTTTTATGTGTATACAAAAAGGAGGGAAACTGTTGAAGTAACTTTTAACAAACTAGCAGAAATACATATATGCTCATATATTTAAGATTAGGGTCTGTACTTTTAAGAGAACGTGTTCCACAATACACATATTGCATAACAAGAGACACGTCTTTAGTAATTTTCCATTACTGCACAATTCATGAGCAAAACAGATTAGATAATGTTCATATGATTGTAATTAGCAATATCACCGGATATGTCCAAAAAAATATATTGGCACCGTTAAAGGTCAAGCTGACCATCCAATAGAACATGTTATTTTAATGATAGCGTGCCAGCAGTGATGTAAACTGGGAAGGTGTGTTTTGAAGTAAGAAGGAGTTTCATATTCTATAAAAGAATAAGTTAATCAAATGTAGGGTGTCAATTGGCATTTGAGACCCTGGGCGTATGTCTGCTTCATCCAGTATGGCTGTATCTATGTATAATACTTTTTTAATAAATTATAGAAATTTTATATTTTGGAAACCTGCTCATCTCATTTATTATTTAAAGAGACGGAAAGAAAATAACTTATACACTTTGTTATGAGGCAATCATTCATATGTCAGAGATTATTGCAAAGGCAATATGAATATACATGGCTATTAGTTTCTTACTAGAAATTAGTGAACATGTCATTGGTCATTTAGTAGTAGTGGACGTAGAGCACTATAATAGCCACAATGCTCCATATATATTAATCACATTTTCACAATGTAGATAACATTGCTCTAAACATGTGCCTTTAAAAAGAAATCATTATCATCATCAGCATCCTTATCATCATTGTTTATTTCAGATATACACAGTTATGAGACTTTACTGTGTCTATAGTAAGATACCATTAAATCACACACAGGATTTCTTTTTCTACAGTGTGATTTTTTTCTACGTTTAGGAGACAGTACCTACTCTTTCTGACAATGGATTCCTCCTTGTATACAATTCCGCACAGGCCTCCACCAGGCTGGTCATTAAATGAACATTTAGCCTTCCCAATCCTTTTTTTGTTGCCTTGATGTTAGGAACCCCTCCAGCCAGTACAACAAAACCCGGAATCTGCTCCGAAAGTCTGGTGTTCACTGGAGCCCCTAGTGGTGGGGACAGACTTGGCTGCAGACATACACAGGCTCGTGAGATGTGCACTGACTGGGGAGAACCCAGGGATATTGTGTAATAGTATACAGCGGTGGTGAAGTCCAGGCAAAAGGTCAGGGCTGGTGGCAAACAACAAATCCAGGAAACAGGCAGAGATCGAGGTCACAGGCAATACAGCAGAGTCCAGTACATGGTCCAAGGTCATACACAGGAAGATCAATCCAAAGGCAGAGAAGGGGAACTGAGCAGGGAGCAGGTAAGTATGCACAGAGCAGCAACTATAACCATCAGTGAGGCCCAGTCCTCACTGCCTTAAATACTATGATGGACAAATCAGAAAGGAGGAAGACAGGGCTGACAATGAGCCTCAGGAGGCTGCTAATTAATTACTAGCTGTGAACTAGCATAGGTCATATCACAAACCAGGAACATGTATGAATGACAAATAGAATCATGCGACAGCTCCCCCTGGAGTTGGAGGATGTCCCTACACCCTCCTACTCTATGCCACAAAGATAACTGTGTATTGAAACTAATGCACGTGCTCAGCTGCTACCTCACGCCAGGATGCGGCGTACTGCCGCGTCTCGTAACACTTGAGCTGTCTGGAGGAGCCCTCATGTATGATATAATTGGTCTGTGTACCATTTTACAAAACATCACCATTAACAAAGGGGTGACTTTTGATGAGAAGGTGAAGATTATTGTTGAGGAACCAGAAGGTAAGAGATCTGAGATCATGTTATTCATCAATACTTTAGCTGTAAGTTCAAACTTAAAATACATGTTGTGAAACAATAAATCTTACCTATATATCCATCTTATCTTTTTAAATAAAAACATCTAATAATTGATTATCTAAGACATGCCAATTTGGATTAAATTTGGCACCATTATGTATACATGGGCATATGATACATGTTACATAAGAGTTTTGCTGAGTAAAACTTTATGATACTTGCAAATTCCCAAAAACATTTTCTGATTTGCTTGATTTCAACCTTTCAATATTAATTGTTGTAGTTGGCTAAATGTATTGTCCATCTTACTAAAACCAACATATACTCTGCTTTAGTTGATTACATTTGTAGGATTAATTGAAAAAGAACAGCAGATTTTGTACACAATTTTCAAGCAAAATGAATTTTTTATCATTTTTCTCCAAGGCCAATGTAGATGCAGCTGGCTCCATCGGGCCTGAGCACTGGGGGCATAGGCAGGTCTTGAGGCCCATGCACCCTAAAGCTCAGGTTTAGACAGACCAGAGCACTGATGACCATCGGATGGTCCCTGTGGCCCTAGTAACATATTTTACATATAGTTTCTTCCTCTCCAAAATTTACCAACATGTTGAAGGCCCTTGAGTTTTAGGTCCTTAGGATTAACTCTGTGGTTAGTAAGGAAGTGATTACACACACTGTGGGTCTTCAGTCCTTTTTTTTCTATTATTGATGCGTTCTGCAATGCAAAGTTTCAGCCAAATGGTCTGCCAAATATATTGGAGGCTACAAGGGCACTCCAACATATAGATCTGCAGTGTAAATGGAAAGTGGGAAAGTGGCGGGTGTTTCTTTCTCAGCATGGGGTGGGGGAGTACCAAAGGATGGCTGAAATGCATGGTGGATCTGCTCTCACAGTTCCACCAGCTCATTACATTTTCAAATGACTAACAGTGGTCAATGCTATACTTCAGTACCAATATACCACACATTTAGATTTGTAACTAAATAAGTAACTGTATATCAATTGAAATTATAACTATACAGCTATGATATATTTCTCTTGCATTACATCAAGTGTCAATTACTATACAACCATTTTATCCTTTATTTTCCATGTTCACTCAAACTGTGGGATCTAAAAAGGTTTACATACACTTCCTAATTTATAAGGCACTACGGGCCTGATTCATTAAGGATCTTAAATGAAGAGGATCCTTATTTCAATCTCCTGGACAAAACCATGTTACAATGGAAGGGGTGCAAATTAGTATTCTGTTTTGCACATAAGTTAAATACTGACTGTTTTTTCATGTAGCACACAAATATCAACTTTAAATGTCAGTGTACAAATAAGCTATCAAGTATTTGTGTGCTACATGAAGAAACAGTCAGTATTTAACTTATGTACAAAACAGAACACTCATATGCACCCCTTCTATTGTAACATGGTTTTGTCCAGGAGATTGAAATAAGGATCCTCTTCATTTAAGATCCTTAATGAATCAGGCCCTACATGTTTATTTATTTATTTATTATTGCATTTTCATTGTGGATACATCTCAGAATGATATACAGAAAATTAGAAATGTGTTTTATTCCAGACCAGAAAATAGTGCAGAATTAGCATGAAGTGTGTGGCAACCCTTCTGTGTTCTGGATTTTATGAAACAAGAAAATCAAAACAAACGTTAATTTTAAGCTTAAGTTAAATCATTTTTTTATTTTCTTATTTTTTTTTTGTGCTGATCTGACTTTATGGAACACAAAGCACCACTTACATTATTGGATTGAAATGTGACCTTTCACCCATGTCATTTTAAAAAGGTTATGCTTCATTTGGTGGGGCAATACCCTAGGGTTTGCTCCTTTAATGTGAATCTTGCTTGGAGCACTCTTCCATACATATGCAAGTTTTTAAAAATCAGAGAAACCTCTCACACAAATCAAGTACACTTTTCCAATTTTGGAGGAGGTGATTATGAAAGGTGTTAGTTTCCACTTCACATCAATGTGTTATTGCTCACATCTGGCGACAAGTTGCTGAATAAAAACTGTAACAATGCAAAATGATCATCATGACAAGTCATATTTTCCATAAGTAACACCATGAAACATCATGTAAACATTTTTCTCTCTATTCATCCTAATGGATACATTATTCTTTGTTCAGCATTTGTAATGCACTAAATCAGGATATTAGCTCTGAAAGGCTTAGATTGTTTCATGCATCACGTGAAGAACCTCATTGTAACACGTAAGAGCGATAAAAGAAATGTGCTTTATGTAAATCCTCAGAGAAAATTAATTACCTGGAATCTGCTACAACTTTAACTAGTAAAGTACAAATCACCTGTCCAATAAATTAGCTAGAGCAATATAATTGAAAATATTAACAGTCAAGATACAGTTTTAAAATGTAGCATACCAAATTAAGACAAGACAAGAAAAGTGCTGAGAAGGACGTTTTATAAATCCCCATAATCTTTCATTACATCAGCTATCCTGACATTAGTTTTTTATTTTGTTTTTTAAATAATTTTTGGCACAAAATACACCACGGGAAACTAATAATTATCAAGGAATCTGCTATAAAAACTAAAACTCACTGTTGATTTTCCAAGAAAAAAAACTTTGTTTTTCTGATACATTTAATTGCACATTCAATATAATAAATTGAGGTATTTTACTACTGTCCTGATTTGACCAAAGATATGTTCATATACATTATCTCTTCACAATTCCCTATCACATCTGATCTCCTATTCTCACACTAATGTTCTGGATACACATATGATATGTAGTTAATTCACAGTCGCCTGCATTCCGCTAGTGAAAATGTGAAAAAGGGTTTATGAACAAGCCTGATAATTAGTAATAAGAAAGTTAAGTCAAACAATGTAGCATGGAACATTATTGTCATTTATTTGCACACAGGCAAGCTAAGCTGAAGTTGGATCCTTTTTCATTTTTTGTTATTCATTATTTAAGTCACAAATACAGTCACGGCCAAAAGTTTTGAGAATGACACAAATATTAGTTTTCATGAAGTCTGCTGCCTCAGTTTTTATAATGGCAATTTGCATACACTCCAGAATGTCATAAAGAGTGATCAGATTAATTGCAATTAATTTCAAAGTCCCTCTTTGCCATGACAATTAACTTGATCCCCAAAACATAATTTCCACTGCATTTGAGCCCTGCCACAAAAGGACCAGCTGACATCAGGTCAGTTATTCTCTCGTTAACGCAGGTGAGAGTGTTGACGAAGACAAGGCTGGAGATCACTCTGTCATGCTGATTGAGTTATAATAACAGACTGGAAGCTTTAAAACGAGGATGGTTCTTAAAATCATTGTTCTTCCTCTGTTAACATTGGTTATCTGCAAGGAAACACGTGCAGTCATCATTTCTTTGCACAAAATGGGCTTCACAGGCAAGGATATTGCTGCTAGTAAGATTGGATCATTAAGAACTTCAGGGAGAGAGGTTCAATAGTTGTGCAGAAGTCTTCAAGAACGTCCAGCAAGTGCCAGGACTGTCTGCTAAAGTTTATCAAAGTTGTGGGATCGGGGAACCACGGTCAGAGCTTTCTCAGGAATGGCAGCAGGCAGGTGTTCATGCATCTGCACACACAGTGAGGCGAAGACTTTTGGAGGATGGTCTGGTGTCAAGAAGGCAAGCAAAGAAGAAACTTCTCTCCAGGAAAAACATCAGGGACAGAATGATATTCTGTAAAAGGTACAGGGATTGGACTGCTGAGGACTGGGGTAAAGTCATTTTCTCTAATGAATCCCCTTTCAGATTGTTTGGGTCATCTGGAAAAACCTGTTTCCGGAGAAGGAAAGGTGAGCGCTACCATCAGTCCTGTGTTATGCCAACAGTAAAGCAATCTGAGACCATTCATGTGTGGGCTTGCTTCTCAGCCAAGGGAGTGGGCTCACTTACAACTTTGCCTAAGAACACAGCCATGAATAAAGAATGGTACCAAAACATCCTTCAAGAGCAACTTCTCCCAACCATCCAAGAACAGTTTGGTGATGAACAAAAACTTTTCAAGCATGATGGAGCACCTTGCCATAAGGGAAAAGTGATAACTAAGTGACTCAGGATGACAAACAAAAAACCCACAAATTCTGACATACTCCAAGCATTGATTAGGCAAAAATGGGTGGCCATCAGTCAGTATGTGGCCCAGAAGTTGATTGACATCATGCCAGGGCAAAATGCAAAGGTCTTCAAAAAGAAGGGTCAACAGTGCAAATATTGACTCTTAACATAAACTTAATGTAATTGTCAATAAACGCCTTTGACACTTATGAAATGCTTGTAATATTACTTCAGTATACCATAGCAACATCTAATAAAAGGTCTAAAAACACTGAAGCGGACCCCCTCTCTGTTTCCCTCCCCTCCCTTTTGAAGTCTTTGTCTTATATGTATTTGAATGTTTCTTGTGTTATTGTTTGTTGTTTCTTTTTTGATTGTTTGTTTATGGGCAGTTCTGACTGATTTATTGTATCTACATTATGCACTGTACTCTGTTGTAACTGCCATGTTTGTTACATATTCTTTTACTAAAAACTTAATAAAAACCTTTTAAGTTAAAAAAAACAAAACACTGAAGCAGCAAACTTTGTGAAACCCAATATTTGTGTCATTCTCAAAACTTTTGGCCATGACTGTGTAATCCTATGATTTATCAAACTTCTTACAGCTAAATTCTGTTTTGTGTCATATACTTCTGTGTTCCCCTGACTGAGCAAAGCATAATGACCCCAACCATAAGAAAATTCACAGGGGATGTGCCCTCAAATACACTTAATGACATATACTGCAGCACACCATTGAATGAGCAGAATCCAGTGACATCCACATTTAATTATTTATTTTATTGCATTTGAAGACATTAGAATTCATTGAAGACATTACAATTTGCTCTGACAAAAGAATATAGTGTTACATGACAGGTCTCACAAAGTAGTCTTTAACTTTGTCAGTTGTGGTAATTCATAGGTTTGTCTATGTGATGTGAACAATGATAATTCAATTAAACAAAAATACAATAAAAAAGGAAACACAATAAAAAAGGAAACACAATAAAAAAAGTATTGCCTTAATTGTATGTAGTCCTCTGTATAGGTGTAAGAGTGTGGACTCATGTGGGATAAGAAATCATGACGATGTATATGAGCATGGTACTAATACACTAATCCAAAACCCCTTTGTATCATACATATATAAATGTAAGGAGATGAGAATAAGCAGAGTCTTCCCATCTAGGGTGTGGTCAGGGGCTAGCTAGGCTGGGGGGCAGAGGGGCATTTGACTCCTGGTCCGGTCTTATAGTGGGCTACCTTGGACTGGGTCACTGAGCTACCTCCATTTTTTTTTCTTTAAAATGTTCCTAATACATAGATTGTAAGCTTTCGAGCAGGGCCCTCTTACCTCTCTGTCTGTCTGTATTACCCAGTATTGTTTTATTAATGTTTGTTCCCAATTGTAAAGCACTACGGAATATGCTGGTGCTATATAAATAAATGTTGATGTTGAATGATGAATGTTGATGAATAATTTGCTGAGCCAAGTCTTGCTCCCCTGGACTAAAATATGCCAGCCGGACCCTGGGCATTGCTTGTGATGCGAAGTATAATTGTTTTTTTTGCTTTGCTGACAACTCATGAATCCCCAATGACTATTCACAAACAAATACACACACACAGCCTGTAGAGGCATGTGGATGCAACAAAAAGTAATATTGGTACACAATGTTATTATAAGATGTTGTGCTGTGACTTGGTGTAAATAAGCTGGAATTCCTGGGAATAAATAAGTCAAATTTAATCAGATCAATTGGTCATTTAAAACTGTATAACAAGCAATGTTAATATATGTATAAATTCCTGTAAATAATTTGAGATGTTCACTGACCCCCGTGTTTTTGTTTTTGTTTTGGCTTTGGATCTGAATTAACTCCATGTTTTGGTTTTGGCAAGACCCCGTGTTCTGTTTTTTGTTTTTGTTTTTGTTTTGGATCTGTAGTTTTAGGAAAAAATTGCTAAAATATGCTAAAATCACCCAATTTTGCTCCTTTTTGTTCCCACATTATTATTAACCTCAATAACACTAATTTCAGTCATGTCCAGTCAATATTGACAACCTCTCAGGTCACAATATTATTTTCATCCACTCTCGGACAAAGACTGCAGCGAGCTGACTGGATGCAACGACACAAACACACGACAGTTCATAGTGACAGAAAAGAAAAGTGGTGCAAGATGGAATTGTCCTTGGGCCCTCCCACCCACCCTTATGTAAGAAATTGGAAAGGACATATACACTTTAACAAAGCAAGCACTCCAGGGACAAGCAGTGCCACATGTGTGGCTGAAGTGCTTGGTTGGTTTGGGCCCCCACAAAACAAGCTAACAATAGCTTAGCTGCCTTAAGCCTAATAGTGCTGTCAATGAACTCTACATTATTAAACCATGTCTGCTCGTGCTGCATCTTTAATCTTCTTCTGCTCTGTGAATGCCTCCCTCTCATCCCTGAAGAGCTGCCAAACTTATGCAGACACAGGAATGGATATTACAACTGGAGTGGCATTAGGGGGTAAATGTATGAATCTCCGGATTCTTCATCTCCGGCGTGTTCAGCCTCTTCAGCGCTTAAATTTAAAGCGGCACTGCATTGTAAAGGGAAACTTCCCTTTACAATGCAGCGCCGCTTTAAATTTAAGCGCTGAAGAGGCTGAACATGCCGGAGATGAAGAATCCGAAGATTCATACATTTACCCCTAGATCTGCTTCAGACAGACTGTGACACGAAACATGTGGGCAGGATGGAATCTGTTATGTTGGACCACGGTGAATTGAACAGAGATTTAAACCAAAATATAGACGCAGTTGAGGAGACCGTACTTAATTTAAAACGTGACACAACGGATGAGATCCCGGATTTAAGAGAGCTTGTACACAAGACAAACACTGCGCTTCAAAAGAATAACACAGAGGAGGACCTGAGGCAGGACGATAAATATGTCCAGTTTAAATAGCAGCTAAGAGACCGGAGAAAACAAATGGGTTTGTCACCGGCCCCTGCAGACTAAGCTTTGGAAGATAAGAATGAGGAGATCACTGTCACCCTGAGCACATGGCCAATACAGTGAAACTGAGAATGGCTCATGAAATCAGTTATGGTTCATTTGTTCATTTGATCGCTCCACCAGTTCAGGGCCATCTTAACAACATTATGGGCCCCCGGGCAAAGCAGTGCACCGGGGCCCCTAGATATAGATATAGATATAGATATAGATATAGATATATAGATGTATACAGATATAGATATAGATATAGATATATAGAGATAGAGATAGATAGATGTACTTGCTCAGTGACCCTAGTAGGTTTTTTTTGCAGGTTTTTTTCTTTTCCAGGATTATTTATTCTCATTAAGAGCCGTGCCTATGGGGTCCCCCTTGCCCGTGGGGCCCCCAGGCAGCTGCCCATCGTGCCCAATGGAAAAGATGGCTCTGCACCAGTTCCTTGGATAACTGTGGTAATTCTACAGCTAATACATGTCGACAAGTGCTGACCCCCTCCCCCAGGATGCATGCATTTATCAGACCAAGACCAATCCAGGGTGCCCCGGCGGGATGGAGATGGTGAACCCAGTGGAAAACAAAGTATGTGGTCACACGTATGAGAGAGAAGCAATTGAAAGGATGATTGAAAACAAACTTCAGAGGGGTAGATCCGCCAGGTGTCTAAAAATTGGCTGTAATCACACTGACATGAGTATATCGGATCTTGTTCCAGATAATGCAGTAAAAAGAGCCATTGAAATTCACAGCAAAAAGCAAGGTCATCACTGATCTTCGAATCAGCCCCAATTCCAAAAAATTATAATATAGTTAGGTACCTTTAACGCAAAGTGCAGATTACAAACACTTTGTGCAATACTGATGAAACAGCAGAAAAGTGGAAGGTTTGAGTAATGTATATACACAACTTTATTACTTCTGCAAGAAATGTTGTTCTTTGTAAATAAAACTGTTGTCTTTATACCGTTCAAAAAATTAATAATAATCCTCCACCATTCTGTGGATGTTGATAGTTGATAGTAGGATCAGGTGGAGTTACAGCAGAGGTTTCACTAAATTTGGTCAATTTTTTTACAGTAGCAAGACCAGATGTCAAAATGTTGTGCTGAGCCAACTGCATCATCAATGGGTGTCTTTGATTTTTGAAAAGCACACAACAGTATATAGCACATGTAGGTAACATTGGCACACAGTGGTAGCTGAAAGGAAAAGTGGTGCAAGAAGATATTGTCTTTGGACCCTCCCACCCACCCTTATGTTGGATCTTAAAAAGGACATGCACACTTTAACAAATCAAGCGTTAAGGAGTGCCACTTTTGTGGCTGAAGTCCTTGGTTTGTTTGCCCCCCCCCAAAACAAGCTAACAATGGGCTTAAGGCACCTAAGGTTAATGAACTCTACTGTGGCAAGATGTTGTTATCATCATCCTCAGCCTCATCTTCACCCTCATCAGTGTGTGCATCATCCTCACACATTGTTAATTCATCACCACTGGAATCCACCATTACAGAAGTCTCAGTATTTTGAAGTAATTGGCGGGAAAGGCATTGCTCATGGAACTTGAAGTTTATTTCTATGCACATCATCTTTTCCACATTTTGAGGAAGTAGCCTCCTACGCCGATTGCTGACAAGGTTCCCGACTGTGCTGAAAACTCTTTCCGAGTACACATTTGAGGCAGTGCAAAGCGAGTTGGTGCATGGGTCTCCAAATTCCCTTTTTTTCCTCTCAGTATGTAAAGGGACTGTCTGATGTGTCTATTTCTATGCTGTTGTTAAAATAATCCTCCACCATCCTTTGGATGTTGATAGTAGGATTGGGTGGAGTTACGGCAGAGGTGTCACATTTTTTGGCCAATTATTTTAGACCAGACCAGAAGTCAAAATGTTGTGCTGAGTCATCTGCATCATCCCTGGGTCTCTTGAGAAAGCCAAGATTTTTCCTAGCAGCAGTTGTCTGAGAAAGAAGATTTTGATAACTCTTGGATCCTGGCAAAGCGAATAAAGTACTTGATCTACAAGTCGGACATACTTAGCGTAATTGCTTTGCTTAATCTAATTGAGGGAATCATTTGGCTCAAGCTAACAGTGTCTGATCTCACATCACAGGAGACTACTTCGAATGGTTTCAGCACCTTGCACAGCACGAAAAGTATTCTCCACTGCGCTTGAGTAAAATACATCCCCCTCCTTTCCCAATGTCATGGCTTGTGGAGTAAGCATGGATGGCTTTTCACTGTTTTTTCATCCTCAGAAGCATATACAGGGTGAAATTCCACCTTGTTACCACCTATTGCTTCAGTTGTTGGCAGGGCAAAAGAAATTGTTCTTGTAGCTGCTGCAATCTCCTACATGCTGTTGGCGAGTGCCGGAAATGTCTGGATAACTTACAAGCCACAGACAGCATCTCCTGTATGTCCCTGTCATTTTTTAAAAAGCTCTGCACCACCAAGTGTATTGTGTGAGCAAAACAGGGAATGTGATGGAATTCACCCAGCTGTAATGCTCTCACAATATTGGTGGCATTATCAGAAATGACATATCCTAAGGAAAGTCCAAGTGGGATAAGCCATGTTGCAATGACATCCCTTAGTTTTTGTACCAGATTGTCAGCTGTATACCTCTTAGTGAAGCCAGTGATACACAGAGAAGCCTGCCTCTGAAAAAATGTGACGTTCTTGGGTACATGATGCTGCTGTTCCTGTTGATGAAGGTAAATCACCAACCCAGTTGGCTGTCACAGTCATATAATCTTTAGGTTGCCCAGTTTCACTTGTCCACATATCTTTGGTTAAGAGTACAGTGGGTAAAATGGCATTTTTTAGTCCAATAACTACATTTTTACTAACCTTCTGGTAGAGGTGAGGAATAGCTTTACTATTAAAATGATGTTGTGATGGAATTTGGTAATGGCGACACAAGGCTTCAAGAAACTGTCTAAAACCAGCTGTATTAATAGTGGATATTGGGTGAAGATCTAATACTAGCATAGTCGCCATGGCGTCTGTGATCCGCTTTGCGACTGGGTGATAGCTTTCATACTTGCTTCCTCTTGCAAAGGATTTTTTAACAGTCAATTGTTACAAATTACTAGTAGTCTTCTTCTTGGTCTGCATCTGGGATGAAGAAACATCCCCAGCAGCAGCAGCAGCAGCAGTGGGACTAATGCTCAAGAATTCTTCTGTGGAATCCAGGACAGTGGAGAAGTCATCTAGCCTTAGCAACTTGGATGCAGGACTAACTCCGATCGCTACTGAGGATATTGTTTAGGAATGTTTTGTGGGTGTAGATAGCAGGTGTCCGATTTTCCCTACAACTCGCTTCAAATGGCGTTACATGGATGAGATTCCTAGATAGTTGAGGTCCCTACCTCTACTGACTGTGGCTTTACAAACGCTACAAATGGCTAGACAACTGTTGTCAGGATTTGGGTTGAAATAATTCCACACATAAGAATAGGATTTTTTGGTCTTATGCCCAGACATGACAATGACCTTCTTCTTATCATGTGCAAAAACTGCTTCCACTGGTGCATGACTTACACAAACAACATCATCCTTATTAGCGCCCTCGTCAGCTACACAAATATAGCCCTCATCCTTTTGCAATTCCAAAATGGCATCCTCAATTTGTGTATCACCGGCTACACTTGGGCTGCTCATGCACACAACTGCAGAAATGCTGAAAGGGGCCTTTTTTATGGGTACACTATCAGACAGGTCAGGTTTACACATAGCACTCGTGGAAAGACTCTCCTCAGGGATTTGTTTCATTTCTGAATCTAAACATACATTTTCCTCTAATGCCTTACTGTTTTCTTCCAGCTTGGCTTTTACACGTAAAAGTATTTGGACACAACAGAATGACAAGGTCTTGCTTGGTCGTTACTGACCTTACAAGAATATGCCTCAGTGACAGTTGCAGAACTAGCACCCATAGTAAAAGGCGAAGGTCTGATTCTTTTCTTGTCACTGTGTGTGTTGAATGGAATGTGGGCAATTTTATTTTTTCCTGCAGATAACTTTGCCTGGATTACAGGCTTTTTTTCTTTACCAAGGTAAAAGGTGTGTTTTACATTTTTTCTTCCCTGACTTAAAAACACTATGCACTTTAACATAGGCTTTAGCAGATGACATAGAGTGATTATTATCATTATGTTTGGTGCCAGCAGCTGCTTGATGCTCCTGGCCTTCTGTGTACTGCCTTGAATGCATTTTGATAACACAGTACAATGTGAATGCAGATTTAGAACAAGCCTATCAACCCTATTATTTCTATTTTAGCAATGACAATTAGCAATGGTGCAATGAAGCTCTCCTGTTTCTGTGTGAGCTATAACTCAGTGGAATGTCACTGGAGACTTTTAAGAACACTGCTACCCTCCTCTTTCTTTTCTAGCTATGAAGCTGCCTAACTGCACTAAAGACTGCCAAGAACCGTGCTACCCCTTCTGTGTCTCTCTGTGAAATGGCGCTGTATCTCCGTTGATGTTTTGCCTAGTTTTCAATTCCGAGTGCGCGCGAAAGTACCGCTTGGATCTGCTAAGTTCTCGGAGAACCGAGCCTGAGCATCTTTAAAAATAATACTTGTATCAACACTGCGTTTTGTCATTGCTTATAATTGGTGATGTCATCAGTACATTGTTCATTAGGAAAATTGGGTATTATAAGGAATAATGTCCAAATATTTTGACCTCTTACTTTTATATGGTAACAGATCTACCCAGTGACTTCTAAAGCCGTGCAATAGGAAATAGTTTAACACCATTGCATTGAGCTTAGGTGTTCCAGTGGTAGATACGGATCATCCATTAGGCACCCTAGGCCCCTGCTTAAGGTCTTGCGGGCATTGTGGTGCCTGTATTACCATAACTCATATTTATTTGTTATGTGTTTTTTCTGTTTTTTTTATTTACTTTGGGGGGCCCACTTACGCCAACCAATTATGTTTAGTTTTCTTTGACAAACAAAGGTTGCCCATTTTTGCATCTTGCCTTTGGACCCTTGGGGGTCTCTGGACTCTATAGCCTGTTACTGCTGCTTAGTAAACTGGGGTTTAAAATGTTTTGCTAAACAGAGTAGATACGTTGTGGCGCAGAACAATATCTGTTCTTTAGTAAGAAGTATTGCTGCATTACATTAGCAATTTCACTGTACTTTAAGCTTGATGTAATTCTTTTTTTACTTTGTATTTCTTGAATATATCGTGCTATGTCTCTTAATCTATATGTATTTCTAAGTATTTCTTTAAATTTAAAAATGTAAAACCTTTAGAAAAGTTTATATATTTTTTATTTTGGTACTGCTATAAATAGATATAAATTTATGAAATTATGATCGTCTTTATTTTTTACCATGTTACACTGCATAGGGCCAGTTGGGCACTTTTGGGAGTTTCTAGTTGCCCAGAAACCTATCCTCCATAAAGGATATGTTGATATGCCCTTCCTTGGGACCAGTCGCTTTAGTGCAGCGGATCTACTAATCCGTTCCAACCCTCCCGTCTCCAGTATGCATCCCGCCCCCCTCTTCCGTGGGGCGAGCAGCATGACATACTGCAGTGTGTAGGTAATGGGAGAGGTACACAGAATGGCCTATCTCTGAAATCTGCAGAGCCAGATGAAAGAAGATAAGTCTGAGGGAGGGCTCATCTGTAATAGGGGTGGGAGCTGGGCATTAACTTAATGGTGAGAGTGATTGATAATCATTTAATAGTGACTGGGAAATATTTATTTTTTTGTGGAAGCAATTTATTTTGTGATGGTGACTATTTAATACCTTTGTCATAGTAATGATTATTAGTTTAAGGTGGTGTGATGGCATTATTTAATTAATGCTAGGATGGTTTGGGGGTTATCAGTTCAATGTAGGGCTAAGTTTAGGGAGAAAGGGGGCTATTTTTTAATTGTGAATACCAATTATTTAATATTGGGACAATTTGGGGAGGGGGGAAATGGGTTTAATTAATAAAAGTGATTTTTTATTTTTTTTACAAATTTTTTAATATTGGAGCTGTTTCGGGGGAAATAGGTGCATTTATTAAATGTGAGTACCATTAATTTAATCTTAGAGCATGGTGTGTGTGTGTGTGTGTGTGTGTGTGTGTGTAGAATAGGTCTATATATTAATCCTAAATGCTTTTATATTAATATTGGGGCTATTTGGGTAAGTATAGCTCTATTTAATAAATGTGAATACTATTCATTTAATGTTGGGGTGGTAGAGAGGAAATAGGTCTATTTATTAAATGTGAATACTATTAATTTTATTTTGAGGGCTGGTAACGAAGAAGTAGGTTGATTGGGGGAGGGAGTCCTAAATGGTTCACTCTCTGCAGTAAATTCCATACTTTATGTACCTCCCTTTTTTCCAAACTGGGCCCCAACACTCTTTAGAGACCAGCAGGTAGTGAAAGCTGCAAGAACAGGTAGGAGAGAGCAGCACAGTCTGCCAACTGTTCTGATTCTAGTGGGCCAGGCCTGATTTTGTGTAACTGTCCTGCTCAGTTATGCCTTTGTCCCAACTGCAATGATAGTTGGGATATATGTCTCGCTTCACACTGTACTGCTCGTTAATTTCAAGTTGCATGCACTGCAGATAGATGCTAGCAGCTCATCCTTGATAAGCTACTATTTCCCGTGTATCTGAATGGTATGGGAAGAGTTGGAGGGCAGCCTAACACTGTCTCAAATTATAACCATGCCTCTTGCACACACCCTGGCAGTGTGACATTGAAACTCCCCTCTAGAAATCCTGAGTTTGCTGCTGGGAACTTCTGAACTGTATATTTTGATAGCGTGTTTTACTTGTTAAATGGAGATAGAGTATAACATCAAATTAATTAACAACACACCATTCATTGAGGGAGGGATTATTGTGAAAGTGACTGAATAATTAATTTCCTGTCACAATAAACTCAATGCCCACACTGGTTACTGGTATATTCGTTTATTTTAATCCCTGCCCCCTGTAATAAACTGCTAAAATCTCTGTGTCATTGGTTCCCACCTATGCATACATGGCTTTGTTATCTTGTTAGGATTTTTTTAATATGCTTTTTTAGTGTAAAATTCATATGATAAGTGGATTCAGAAAGTAAGCAAGTTGTATCCTCCCTACCCTTTTGCTATGCATCTGCATTTATTTTGTCTACCTGTCTTATGTATAACCTGTTTTCCCCACAGTCCAGCACTGCAGAACAAATCAATGGTAATAATAATAATAATAATAATAATAATAATAATAATAATAATAATGTAAACTCTCTGCACTCTTAACTAATAATCAGACCATCAGGTTACATGCATTGTTCAGCATGCAATAGCAATTTTCCTTTTTCAAAAAGTTATCCATGTGAGTACATGTAAAGATTTAATTGAGTTGCTGGGAAAGCACATTTCAATTGTTATGTTTTAAGGTAAAATAAAACCCTATATGAAGTACAAGTACACTACTTTGTAGCTATAAACACTGGTATTCTCAATAAACTAAGTGTATAAGTAAGCATTTGTTTCTCTAATTGCATTATCTGCTGATAATGTGTTACTCAAACTTTATGGACACATGTTATCCCTGAGGACTTTGCCTTACATCCCACTAAGTATTCTAGAGGGACCAAAGGCTACAATTAAATTATCTCATCCTAAAGATTGCATATGACATTTAAGAAGTCACAGAGAAAGCCAGGTGTTTTATTATAATTGCAATTAAATAAACGTTATTCTCTTCTCTTTCTTTAAGAAAAGCTGATTTCATAAATTTAAAGCAGGAGAAGTGTCAACAAAGGAAAATGTGCTTTATTCACATCTGTTTTCGATTCTACAGTTCTTATCCATCATTAATTATTATTAGTGGTACTGCAGACTGCAGCATAAAAACACAGAGCTGCATGAAATATGATAGCCTTCTTCACTTGGACTTACATATCCTGCACGATGCTTAGCATCTTTCTCCTAATAATTATACCAGCTCTTGTTGATTTCTGTTTTGGGCAATCAATGTTCATTAATCACATATTTTCCTTACCATTGCAAAAAGTTAACATGACTATGAAAATCTAGAACTGTATCAGTATTTTGTAGCTTACATTGTGTATTGCACTAAACAAGAATGACAATTAATAAAGTAAATTAAAGATTCAAATGGTTACTATAATACAAGAGCAATTTTTTTCAGAGCATACCAAGTGACAATTAATGAGCACCAGGGAAACTCATGTCCTGTTAAAAATATTTGTAAAAATCGTTATTGCATATTTCAGCTTAATGAAATAAAAACGGTAATGGCTTGTGCAATTTTAAAATTTAGTGTTATGTGGTGAGCAATACATCTATGGACAAAAGCAGTGATAATGTGACAATTAGATAGTGAAATGCTACTTTAGCTTGGTGGGAATATTGAATAGAACAATAAAAATTCCTCATATTAATAGTTTGTAGGGTAGAGAAGTGGTATGGAAAGACTGGAATATTATATTATTATGTTAGATAAATTGTACACTATCTCTTTATAATGTTCAATGTAATCAGTTGTTTTAATTATGTTACTGAAAGGCTCTGAGTTGGAGACTCTTAACTACACTAAGTTCACCACACGCCACCCTTACAAGGGAGTATTATCCCTGCACATTGTGGTCTTCACAATATTTTATATTACATTTATAGTTTTAACTCCCACTTTTGAGCTTTATTTTCAGTACAGCTCCAATTAAGTATCTGGTACCCCTTTGGTTACCCGAGCTACTTCAGACTATCCCTTTTAACTACCACCCGCCTTTTCACATTTTTGACACACCATTGTCCTTTATCCTTGTTTCTCCCAAAATCTTATTAGGTACCACAACTGATCCATCAAAGCTAAACAGCTTAACACACCACAAAAACATTCCAAATTATTTTTTAAGGTTAACAATTTGAGAGGCAATCTTGTTTTTTTTTACAGGAGACACATCTAAAAAAGACAGCTATCCCTCATTGACATCTGAAAGGTTCCCTACAGTCTTCTATTCCAATCACACTTCAAAATGCAATGGGGTCGCAATCTTGATCCGCAGTTCAATTCCATTCGAGGTAAGGGGCACTAAGAATTCTGGGTGGAGACTTCAACACAGTTCTCTTCCAGGAATGGATAAATTGGGGAAGAACATTCTAGTCAACTTAGTAGCAGGATATAAATCCCTCAACAACCACTTTTCCAAGATTGGTCTGTTTGATGTTTAGAAAGCACACAATACATTCACAAGGTTGTCCCAGGATCTTATTAGGTAGCACAACCAATCCACTAATAATAACTAAATTATTGTTAATCAACGCTAAGGTGCTAAACACACCCCAAGTCATTCACAAGGGGTTATACTTTCTATTTCCAAACTCATGACACTTATTCCAGGACTGATCTTTTTCTCAGATGTGCCTCAAGACATTATTTAAAATTAACCAGTCGCAAGATTTAATAATAGGTAAAATGCAAAAACACTTTGAAATCAACTCAACTGTGGACAGTTATATAACCCTTATTTGGGAGGTGCATAAAGCAATCATCAGTGGGAAAATACTCAAGCATGCTTCCCATCATAAAAAACAACAGGAGACAATTATCAAATATTTGACAGGAAAAAATGTAGCGCTAGTAAAAGGACATAAACACACCATATTGAATATTTGTCCAGCTAGGATGCAAAGGTTACAAAGTATTTAGTGGGCTGTATGCTCAGTCAAACAACTATGTTGGTCAAAGGGTTGTTGTCTTGTGTTAGCTGTGTAGAGGGTGGTAATAGGGTAACTTAAGGAGATTAAGAGGATGGTTGAGGAATAATATAAGCTTATCTGAAGAGGTGGGTTTTCAGAGAAAGGTTTGAACAAGAGGAAAGTCTTGTGGTGCAAAGGAGGGAATTCCATAAAGTCCGAAAAAAGTCCTGTAACTTAGAATGGGAGGAAGTGATGAGAGTGGAAGAGAGACGCAGATCTTGTGCAGAACTGAGGTTTCCAGTTGGGAGATATTCTGAGAAACATGAGGAGATGTAAGTCGGCAGAATTTTGTTGACGGCCTTGTATGTTAGTAGAAGAATTTTATATTGGATTCTTTGAAAAACTGGCAACCAATGTAGAGACTGACAGAGTGACTCAGCAAACGGAAAACGATTTGCAAAAATAATCAATCTAGCCGCTGCGTGTAAAATAGATTATAGGGGCTCAAATCTGATTTTGGGAAGACCAGTAAGGAGGGAATTACAATAGTCGATGCGCGAGATGATGAGTGCATAAATTAAAGTATTTGCTGTGTCTTGTGTGAGATATGTATGGATTCTGGAAATGTTCTTAGATGTATGCAGCATAATGTAAATATAGAGTTGATGTGGGGAACAAAGGATAGTTGCAAGCCAAGAATTACATCTATTCAGCGAGCTTGCAGGGGGGGTTTATGGTCATTTTGTCAACAGAAATAGAAATGTCAGGCAGGAAGCTTCTATTGCTGGGTGGGAATATTATTAATTCTGTTTTTGAAAGATTTAGTTGGCAAGAAGACATCCAAGATGAAACGGCAGAAAGACAGTCAGTAAAATGAGACAACACAGATGGTGAAAGATCAGGAGATGATAGATAGATTTGTGCATCATCTGCATAGAGATGATACTGAAATCCAAAGGAGCGTATTCGTTTTCCAAGAGAAGTGGTGTAGATAGAGAATAGCTGAGAACCTAGGACTGAGCCTTGTGGTAATCCAACTGATAAAGGAAGCGGAGCAGAGGTGGATCCAGAGAAATTAACACTGAAAGAGCGATTAGATAGGTAGGATGAGAACCAGGATAGGACAGTGCCTTCAAGACCTAGGGATTGTAGCATTTGTAATGAGGAGAGAGTGGTTAACAGTGTTAAATGCAGCAGAGAGATCAAAAGAAGAGAGAGTGTCAGAGGGTGCTACAAAGAAATTGAGCTGATTACTTGTCGAAGGAGATGATACCATTTCAAGTCTGATTTTATGTATTTTGTCCTTGAAATAGGAAGCAAGATCATGGGCAATGATTGTAGTTGGAGGATTCAGAAGAGATTTAAATGTGTTAAAAATGCGTTTGGGGTTAGAAGCCTGAGCATAGATGAGAGATTGGAAGTGTGTTTGTTTTGCAGTGTCCAGAGCATTTCTATAGGAGTGGTAGATAACAGTATATGTGATGAAATCATTAGAGGTATATGATTTACGCCAGTGACGTTTTGCTTTGCGAGAAAGTTTTTGTAGAATTTGCTCGATATTAATTGAAATGACTTTATCCAGTTAGCTGACATCGACACAGTCCTCTCACCAATTGCCTGCTCCCACCTCGCCCACCTCGTCAATTTATCTCTCTCTACTGGTATTTTTCCAACATGCTTTAAACATGCTCTTGTCTCACCCTTTCTTAAAAAAAAAAAAATCTTGACCCCCACCTCCCTGTTCACCTGCCATCTCATCTTTCTCTTCTATTTTGCCTCTGAATTTCTGAAACAACTTGTCTACAATTCCCTCACAAACTACCTCTCTGAAAACTCCCATCTTGACCCTCTTCAAACTGGCTTCCACTCAGATTTTCAACAGTCTCTCCATTATGAACTCATCTCGGGAAACTAACATCAAGTGAGGTTGCTTGTCAAAATTATTTCAAAAGGTAACAGGTTAAAAGGCGGTTTAGGAGTGATTCTGCCAGTGGCCGGCCACTCCAATCTAGTTTCAACTATCACTCTATTCAATTAGTTCTAGATAGTACCGTTTACTCTATTTTCCCACTGGCTTGTGGCTGATAAAGAGTATGTAACTTACTGTCACTGCCCATACTTTGTACTCATTATCTAAAAATAAATACCAGTAAAATGAATACACCTATCACTTACTATTTAACTCTAGGGATACCATATCTACTAACAAAAATCCTGAGTATGACACAGCAATATTAGAAACATTTGAATGAACCTTTACATAGATTACATCAGTACACAAGTATTTACTTGTGAATCTTGCAAGGTGGCAATTGAATGAAGTTGATTTGTTTTACCTGGAAAAAGACCATCTGTAGGAGGGGTATGGGATGGCTCTTTTGGTATTGTCTTTCTAACATTTTTCTTCATACAAGTAAGACAGGACATTGCTTTCCTAATAGATTGAGAAGAAAAGTCTGGTGCACACCAATATGCTCTTACCAATTTGCACATACCTTCTTTACCCAGATGACTCTTACCATGTGCTGCCTCAGCTAGGCCTGGAAGATACACTTTGAAAGTAATGGGCCTACATTCTTCATCTCTCCAGAGTCCGGAGGACTCCTGACCATATCACTTTGCCTTCCAGACCGCCTTTTCTTGCAGGTAACACAAATCTTACATTTTAACTAATTCCTGTGTGTTATCATTTATAGAACCATTACTATATCAGTTATCATGGATAAATCTGCATCGTTCATCCTATTACAGACATGTGTGTAGGCCTTTCAATTAAATAACAGCTACTTCATCTGGTAACTGTGTCACTGTCACAAGTCCTTCATGTAATGTGAGTGTGCATCTCATGTTCTGCTATTGTCATTAAAGTTTCTCTGTCAACTCAGCGTCACCCCCTATCCTAGAAACGTACTTAAAAATCAGTGTATATCAACTGATTTACCCACTGCCAACTCACATGCCATTCTTAATCCCACAAGTTTAGCTACCTGGCTGGAGGAAGGCAAAGGGGTCAGTTTTTATAGAACCTTTATCATTTATAACACAGTCTATGCAAATATAAAAAACATGACAATTTTACATTTTCTAAGGGGTGTCACTTATGTTGGGTCTTGTGGCAAAAGTCTTATTCAAATGTTCCACACAGTCATGCGTATCTGTATGTGTGCCTAATTCACCTTCAGCTAGTCTCCTCTTCTCCTTCCACCCTTTGTGCATCTGGAGGTACAATTTGTTCACCTTGCTCAGCTGACATATTTAGTTTAGGCAGAACTTGGGAGGGCAGATATTGCATGCAATCTATAAAACTTGAATCATATTTCCCCAACAAAACCCTTGTTTAAAAATAAGCAGCTTTTGTAAGCATAAAAACACAACCTTTTGCTACCTTCATAACTATGTTAGTGCAGTGTGTGTACACCTAAATCTGTCCATTGTCAAAAATGTCCTAGCCCCATGGGTCAGACAATATCTCAATTATTGGACTTTGTCTGGCATGGCTGTGCTCCGTCCTTTTTACAATCTGGTGTCCTGTTACCGAGAAATGAATAAACAAATATTTAGTTTCACACACTGATGATATAAACAAATCAGGATACAGAAATATTATTTTTCACTCTGCACCCCTTATTTGGTTGGAAAGATTGAAAACAATCACGCCAGGACACCTGATATTGAGGCTGCCTATAAACCTTTGGTACAGTGTGTTCATATTTTGTATCTCTTTATAAGATAAGGCACAGGTATTGACAGTTAGAAGCATAAATAACAGCAAAAAAGACAGTAAAGTATAATAATAATTAAATGATTTGCAGAAAAACAGGAAAGCAGGAAAGCAAAAAAGAAAATTTACAGCAAGATGACAGCTGGATCGGACACTATGGAGGACTGGCTCTCAACTATTTCATTAATCCCCTTAAATCTTAACTAATCTATGACCCCTCCCTTTTGTAAACCTAATAAGAAGTTACATTACCCATCCAATCCAGTGTTGTCCATTATTAGTTCTTAAGAAACCCAGTATCTCTGATCACAATAACTATACAACCTGTGATTGACTTGTGGCTATAACAGTAAAGGGCAAAATTAACCTTTGTGAAGCATACTCTGTATCTCCCATTTGTGTCTTTCTGGAATACATAAAAACAACATTAGAAACAGAGTATATACCCACTTCATTTTAAATAATAAATCTCAGCCAAATAAGTTATTATGAGCCAACGCAACTAGAAGAAAGAGTGTTAGAATGACCAATGTTAACTTGTCATGCAATCCCCATAGTTAATAAATATATTTCTGGCTGTCCTTGTCTAAAGAAGAGAAAGAAACAAAGTTTAATTAGTATCAGAACACAAACAACACATTTTCATTTTTCTTTTCTTTTTTACTTTCAATTCAGCCAACAACAAAAATACAAAAAAGACAAAAAAAAACCTCAGACTGTATCCATTCATTGACAGAAAATGTTTGTTATGTAAATCATTCCCTAGCAACTGTAATCTCTAGTCTTTGGTATTGTTTTAATTTTATAGCCTCATTGCAACCAGGGTCAACTAGCTAAAACCATTGTCTCTACACAATGGATATCTCTCACCTACTAAGAGTACATACATGTGCAATCTCCACTGTGTACAATTAAGCAATACACACGATGGTCAGCGTAAACAAGGAGGTCCCCTAATCCAGTCACGTTCAACTGGGAACTCGAGAATATTAACATAGCAATACCCCACAATTCCAGAGACATTCCTGTCGAGTACTCTACCACTGTTAGCACTAAATACTGAATGATACCAGCCTTTCCAGCGTATTTCCTCTCCACCATCCACAATTTCACAAGCACGTGCGTATGCCACAGGTGCGGTCTGATTGCACAGCCTACAGGTACTAATTATCTGCAAATTGAGATTATGATGAAAACCCTGTTTTCGTATCACCGTGTACCACGTATACTACAACATCAACTTTTATTCCCTGTAATTTAAACAGAATGTCTCAGAGGTCAATTTTTATAGCCTGTTATGTCAACAGAACCTCTCAAAGGTTAATTTTTATACCCTGTGTTCTCAACAGAATCTTTGTCTTAACCTGTAGTTTCACAGTCACACAATTCACAATTTACATACACCTTTGTTTTCTGCACAGAAAAATAAATTTTCCAAATTCTGGCTATAACTTTTCAGAGGTTTTAACAATTCATTTCACTATAAAATACAACGGTACTATATATCAATACAACCGTCTAAACATGTGGCAATATAGGGAAACATATGCATACAAACCATGTTTAAATCACAAAATTACATGAAAAATAAACACTTTTTTCTTTCTTGTCCCTAGGTTTTAACCAGCACCCCTTTGATTACACAAAATGGATATTCGGTTTGACAACACTGGATGATATAAAGGCATAGAACTATTTCCGTTCTTACCTGTATATGAAGTCTTCCACCCTTTGTTGGTAAACCGAAATCCATAGGTTTTGCGAATCCTCGAGTAGTGTGATTTCCGCTCATGAGCCCCCAAATTTTAATGTTCATTTTGTTGCTACCAATAAACATTGTCCAATGCATTTATTGTGGTTCCAATGCACAAAGAGATTTAATAGCAAAAAATAGCAGGATAA
Organism: Mixophyes fleayi; assembly: GCF_038048845.1. Lineage (NCBI taxonomy): Eukaryota > Metazoa > Chordata > Amphibia > Anura > Limnodynastidae > Mixophyes > Mixophyes fleayi. The sequence continues at coordinate 185,900,861 of NC_134406.1, read as the reverse complement.
ACAGCAAACCATGCTGAAGCTTAAAAGATTTAACAATACGCAGGAATGTATTAAACCGAATACATTACAGTTTTGCAAGCTCGTCCTGTGCCCAGGTTCAGAAACAGTCATGTTGTCTGTTGTCGGAAGAGAGATATAACACTGGACCAGGGCTTGCTTATATGCATAAACTAAGGTCTTTCTTCATTGGTCCAGGGGTCAGGTTAGTCCAGTACAATGCATAGGTCAGTTGAAAGGATTCTTCCGATAAAGTGGGGGCCAGCTCACTCCAACAACTGAGCAATTGTGACTAAGGGAACCGACCTAATCCAGGTTAAACCAACCTATTTGCATTCCAAACACAATATCGTTTTGAGCATCAATCCTTTATCTTCCATAACCAAGAATAACGGATTCCTAATGGCAATGTGCAGATCAAAATTACACTAAACATGATACATTTCCTATAGCCTGAGCGTTAGATACATTTAATGTAGTTTTATCTATGTATAAGTAATCTCTAAAATATTTTACTAATAATTAAATGTGGATTGGAACCTTAATAAATGTGTTACCCTAACCTACAAAGCCTTCTCTAAATTCACTGCTGCCTATGTCCCCAACCTCATGTCCTTCCATATTTCTTCTTGCTTTCTATGATTAGCCAATGACCACCAACCAACCTCACCTCTGGTAGCCACCTTTTTACTCCTGCATTCAAGATTTATTCCATGTTGCCCCCTGTCACTCACCAGACTGTGAGTGCTACTTCTAAAGTAGCTAGGAACCGTGTCCGTCCATTATAATGAGGTACTGTGCATGTGCAGCCCCTTTTAACCTTCAGTTCTGTTCCTTTAACTTAATTGGCTGATCAGGCAACACTCCCTATATTAAGCACCTGTGGTCAATACCACGTTGCCTGATCTTGGAGTCTCATTCCTCATGAGTCTCTGAAGGTGTTCCAGTGCCTGCTCGTGTGTTCAGCTGATGCTGATTCCTGTTTGCCGTTTGTGGTTTCCAGACCACTTCTACTCCTCGTGTTCCTAGTGTCTTCAGCAGCTGATTCCTATCCGCTGCCTCCGTATATCTACAGTTACAGATTACTGCAAACTCTCCTGTGTTTCATCGTGACTCCAGCAGCTGATTTTTATCCGCTGCCTCCGTGTATCAACAAGTTACAGATCTCTCCAACTCTCCTGTGTTACATCGCTACTGTTCCAGCTGATTCCTGTTAGCTACTTCAGCGTGTCTACAGAGTCCTGCTCGTCTCAACGCTCCAGTCTGCATTCTACCTGCCGTCAGCTGACCCGCTGCCTACTGCTTCTACAGTGTGTCCATTTGTGTCTACTTGCCTGTTAGCATCGAGTCTACGCTCCTCGGCTTCCAGCTCTGCTACATCGCTTCAGCTCTCCCGTGGTCTCCTGCTGTTCAATTCGATATACTACTGCTTCCTGAGTATTTGTCGTCCTTGCTGGCCTACCTACAGTGCGCTGCACCTACCTGCCGCTTCCATTCTGCAAGGACTTCTCATCTCGTCTGTTCCCTGCCGCTCAGGTATCCCTGCAGCTATCTCTAACAGCCTGCTCATCTGAACCACGGTATGCATACTTCTCATTGACTGTGCTGGTGTATTGCATACCCATCTGGACTGAGTTGTTCTCCGCCGGAGTTTCCATCCTCTGAGACTATTGTTATTATTGATTGTGTTTCCTTTTGCTGGACTATTCTAGTGACTTTGTTTATCTGTGCAGTGCTGTTCATTCATTATTATTATTGTGTGCAGTTCAACGTGGGATCAAGTTCAGTGTACCCGTGTAGACTCTGCATAGCATTTATCTCCTCGTGTCCTTCCTCACATATATATTCAGTGGTACAACTTGCTAGAGGCAGACCAATGATTCCTGTTTCCCTGTGTCACCAGTTGCATATATCCTCTCACATAAGCAGTGGTACAACTTGCTACACGCAGACCACTGACTTCCCCGTTACCTTCACCTGGATTCCATTCCTTCACTACAGACAGCGGTACAACTTGCTATATGCAGACCGCTGACTTCCACTTCCTTATTACTCCTGGACATTCTTCTCACTATAGCAGTGGTACAACTTGCCGTGCGCAGACCACTGACTACCCTCACGTGTCCTTGTCCATCCAGATCCTCGTGTTCAGTTACCTATTGTTTACCAGTGCTGCTAGTCATAGACTTTCTGAGCATTCTCTAACCATCTGCTGTTTCCAGTTCCATTATCACCCTGCCATCAGAGTATCATATACCAACTCTACTGCTCTGATAAGACCATCAGCGGGTGATACTGGGTAAAGACTCCTAGTGCCCGTGACAGTAAGATCAGGCCATGACAGACCCAGATTCGGAACCCACAGCTTATGAGATGCTGCAACATCTGGTCACCTGTGTGGAACAACAGGATGTTCGTCAACAACTATTACTACAATGTTACCAGACGTTAGTCTCCCAAAGAACGTCTGGGCAGAATATTACAGCTTCTGTTGATGCTCCTGTGCTTTCCTCCGTTTCCCCAGTGCCATCCCAGGTGTCTACGGCTTCCACGCTTCACCTGCCAACTCCGTCAAAGTATGATGGAGATCCCAAAACATGTAGAGGTTTCCTCAACCAATGCTCAGTACATTTTGAGCTCCAACCTCAAAACTTTTCGACTCATCGTTCCAGAGTGGCCTATCTCATCTCATTATTCTCCGGACAAGCTCTCGCATGGGCTTCCCCTCTGTGGGAAAGAAATGATCCGTTGTTACAGGATAGTGCCAAATTTATTTCCATGTTTCGTAATGTATTTGATGAACCAGGTCGTGTTATTTCCGCTGCCTCCAGCATTCTACGTTTACGACAGGGTTCACGTACAGTAGGACAGTACGTCATTCAATTTAGGATCTTAGCCTCTGAGCTTCAGTGGAACACTGAAGCGTTAATTGCCGCCTTCTGGCAGGGGCTTTCGGACAAAATTAAAGACGCACTGACTACTCAAGTACTCCCTACGTCTTTAGAAGATTTGATTTCTCTTTGTCATCGTCTGGATCTCAGATTTCGTGAGAGGGACTCTGAAAGAACTACTTCAGCTAAAACATCTCTTCGTTCCACTTCTCAAATTCGTCCTGCTTCACCTCCGGTAATACCGATGGAGATTGGACGTTCCAAACTAACCTCTGCAGAGAGGAATCGAAGAACTAAGAATAGACTTTTTTATCTATTGTGCTGATGCCACACATATGCTCCAGTCATGCCCACAAAAAATCGGGAAATGCCAGGCCCTAACTAGTTCTGGAGAGGTGAAGTTAGGGTCCCTGGAGTCCTCTCCATCTTCTACGAAATCAAAAATCTGTGAATTTGACGTTACCATTTCATTTGCTACTAAGTCTTTTGAGTCCCAAGCTCTAATTGATTCAGGAGCTGCGGGAAATTTCATTTCAGAATCCCTTGTAAATCAATGGTTCCTACCAGTGATTACCCTGAAGACTCCTGTTACGGTGACTGCTATCGATGGATCACCTATTATCAACGGTCTCATCACCCAAAGTACGTCTTCAGTGACCCTTCAGATTGGTGTTCTACACCGAGAAGAAATTTCATTTTTAATCATTCCTGTTACTACAAGTCCGATTGTTTTAGGCCTTCCATGGCTTCAATGTCATTCTCCCCAGATTGACTGGCGCACTCCTCAAGTTACGTCTTGGGGACCTGAATGTCACCAACATTGTCTTTCTCGTGTTGTTCTTCGTAGAATACAGCAAACCTCCATTTCACCTTCCTCACCGGGACCTCCTCCTCAGTATGCTTCATTTGCCGACGTCTTTGATAAAGCTCAGTCTGAAAGTCTTCCCCCTCATCGTTCATGGGATTGTCCGATTGACCTGTTACCTGGCAAGATTCCACCTAGGGGTCGTGTTTATCCACGTTCATTACCTGAGACTCAGGCTACTGCTGAATACATCCAAGAGAATCTCCAGCGAGGATTTATTCGACCTTCTACTTCTCCCGCTGGAGCTGGGTTCTTTTTCGTGAAGAAGAAAGATGGAACATTACGCCCCTGCATGGATCTTCGTGGTGCCTACAATTTGATTAGAATCAGGTCCGATGATGAATGGAAAACAGCTTTTAACACCAGAGATGGGCATTATGAATACTTATTAATGCCCTTCGGGTTATGTAATGCCCCTGCTGTTTTCCAGGGCTTCATTAATGAGATCTTTCGGGACTTGTTATATGTATGTGTCGTAGTATATCTGGACGACATACTCATCTTTTCCCAAGACCTGCCTTCACATCACCAACACGTGGCCGAAGTTCTTTCCAGACTCCGGAAAAATTCATTATTCTGTAAACTAGAAAAATGTTCATTTGAGTTGCCCCAGATTCCATTTTTGGGTTATATTGTTTCCGGAGTTGGTCTACAAATGGATCCAGAAAAGGTGAATGCTGTGTTACTTTGGCCTCAGCCAACCACTCTTCGGGCCATTCAGCGTTTTTTAGGTTTCGCCAACTACTATAGACGCTTCATTCAAGACTTCTCTTCAATTGCATCTCCCATTGTGGCTCTTACTCGCAAAGGGGCCAATACTAAGCAATGGTTATCTGAGGCTCTCCAAGCCTTTCAATTTCTTAAAGAGTCCTTCTCCTCTGCTCCCATCCTTCGACAGCCTGATGTGATGCTTCCCTTCTTCTTAGAAGTAGACGCCTCTAATGTTGGTTTAGGAGCCATTCTCTCCCAGAAATCGGAGCAACAAAAGTTCCATCCTTGTGCCTTTTACTCTCGGGGTCTTCTGCCTGCGGAGAAGAATTACACCATCGGGGACAAGGAGTTGCTGACTATTGAAGTAGCATTGGAGGAGTGGAGATATTTGTTAGAGGGAGCTCGTCATCCAGTGACAATTTTTACGGATCATAAAAATTTGTCATACCTACAGTCTGCTCAATGTTTAAATCCTCGTCAGGCAAGATGGTCTCTTTTCTTTTCCCGTTTTGAGCTTATCATAACCTTCAAACCAGCTGCAAAGAATAAAAAAGCAGACGCTCTATCTCGAGCCTTCATGGCGTCCTCAGACGTTGAAGAGAATCCCAACCACTTTATATTAGACCCCAAATGTGTTTCTCTGGCTGCTTCTTCCACGAAACTGCTACCATTTGGGAAGACCCTCGTGCCTCCTGCTCTTAGGAAAAAAATCCATTCATGGTTTCACTCTTCTCGTTTCTCTGGACACGCTGGTGAACGCAAGACCTTTGAAATCCTCTCTCGAAGTTATTGGTGGCCTTCTATGAGGAGAGATGTCAAAGAGTTTATCGCAGCATGCGATTTATGCTCCCAGTTCAAGACCCCCCGCAGAACTCCAGCGGGGTTGCTTCAGCCACTACCCATTCCATCTAAGCCTTGGACCCATATTAGTATGGACTTTGTCACTGAGCTTCCTCCTAGTAAGAATTGCAACACCATTTGGGTAGTGGTGGATAGATTTTCGAAGATGGCGCATTTGTTCCCTTGTCTAGTTTACCTTCTTCTTCTACCCTGGCTGAACATTTCATTAGAGAAATTTTCCGTATCCATGGATGTCCATCCGAAATCGTGTCAGATAGATGAGTACAATTCGTTTCCATATTCTGGCGGGCCCTTTGCAAGACCTTGGGCATACGATTGGCACTCTCATCTTCCTACCATCCCCAATCGAACGGACAAACTGAAAGAGTCAACCAAGATCTTGAGACTTTTTTAAGGATGTTCTCGTCAGCCAATCAAGACAACTGGGTAGAATTACTTCCTTGGGCTGAATTTGCTCATAACAACATGTACCATGAGTCATCATCTAAAACTCCATTCTTTGTGGTTTACGGTCACCATCCGTCTTTCCTGGAATTTCCTGCCCTCCCGCCCACCCAAGTTCCTGCTGTTGAGACTTTGTGTCAAACCTTCAAAAATATTTGGGCTCAGGTAAAAACCTGTTTAAAGAAGACATCTGCCAGATATAAGTCTTTTGCGGACAAAAAGAGACGGGCTATTCCACCATTGAAAGTCGGAGACCGGGTGTGGCTATCTACTAAGAATATTCGTTTGAAGGTTCCATCCATGAAATTTTCTCCCCGTTTTATTGGTCCATATAGGATCATTCAAGTTATTAATCCAGTTTGCTTCAAACTTTTACTTCCCAAGAGTCTTCGTATTTCCAATGCCTTCCATGTTTCCTTGCTCAAACCTCTCATCATCAACCGTTTCTCGGTCCCTCCTTCAGCACCGCGGCCACTTCAAGTTCATCAGGAGGAAGACTTTGAGATTACTCAGGTTTTGGATGCTAAAATTTCGCGAGGAGTTCTTCGTTTCCTCGTGCATTGGAAAGGCTTTGGTCCTGAGGAGCGTTCATGGATCAAAGCTGAAGATCTCAACACTCCAGCCCTCTTGAAAAAGTTCTATACCAAATTTCCGGACAAACCCGGTTCCAGGTGTTCTGTGCCCACCTTTAAAAGGGGGGGTACTGTCACTCACCGGACTGTGAGTGCTACTTCTAAAGTAGCTAGGAACCGTGTCCGTCCATCATTATGAGGTACTGCGCATGTGCAGTCCCTTTTAACCTTCAGTTCTGTTCCTTTAACTTAATTGGCTGATCAGGCAACACTCCCTATATTAAGCACCTGTGGTCAATACCACGTTGCCTGATCTTGGAGTCTCATTCCTCATGAGTCTCTGAAGGTGTTCCAGTGCCTCCTCGTGTGTTCAGCTTATGCTGATTCCTGTTTGCCGTTTGTGGTTTCCAGACCACTTCTATTCCTCGTGTTCCTAGTGACTTCAGCAGCTGATTCCTATACGCTGCCTCCGTGTATCTACAGCTACAGATTACTGCAAACTCTCCTGTTCCAGCTGATTCCTGTTCGCTACTTCAGCGTGTCTACAGAGTCTGCTCGTCTCAGCGCTCCAGTCTGCATTCTACCTGCCGTCAGCTGACCCGCTGCCTACTGCTTCTACAGTGTGTCCATTTGTGTCAACTCGCCTGTTGCTTCGAGTCTACGCTCCTCGGCTTCCAGCTTTGCTACATTGCTTCAACTCTCCCGTGGTCTCCTGCTGTTCTATTTAATATACTACTGCTTCCTGAGTATTTGTCATATTTGCTGTCCTACCTACTGTGCGCTGCACCTACCTGCCGCTTCCATTCTGCAAGGACTTCGCATCTCGTCTGTTCCCGGCCGCTCAGGTATCCCTGCAGCTATCCCTAACAGCCTGCTCATCTGAACCACGGTATGCATACTTCTCATTGACTGTGCTGGTGTATTGCATATCCATCTGGACTGAGTTGTCCTCCTCCGGAGTTTCCATCCTCTGAGACTATTGCTATTATTGACTGTGTTTCCTTTTGCTGGACTATTTGAGTGACTTTGTTTATCTGTGCAGTGCTGTTCATTCATTATTATCATTGTGTGCAGTTCAACGTGGGATCAAGTTCAGTGTACCCGTGTAGACTCTGCATAGCATTTATCTCCTCGTGTCCTTCCTCACATATATATTCAGTGGTACAACTTGCTAGTGGCAGACCACTGATTCCTGTTTCCCTGTGTCACCAGTTGCATATATCCTCTCACATAAGCAGTGGTACAACTTGCTACTCGCAGACCACTGACCTCCACCTCCTTATTACTCCTGGACATTCTTCTCACTATAGCAGTGGTACAACTTGCCGTGCGCAGACCACTGACTACCCTCACGTGTCCTTGTCCATCCAGATCCTCGTGTTCAGTTACCTATTGTTTACCAGTGCTGCTAGTCATAGACTTTCTGAGCATTCTCTAACCATCTGCTGTTTCCAGTTCCATTATCACCCTGCCATCAGAGTATCATATACCAACTCTACTGCTCTGATAAGACCATCAGTGGGTGATACTGGGTAAAGCCTCCTAGTGCCCGTGACATATACATTGACCTTATATCGACACTACTATCTCTTCTAGGAACAATGGAATGGCTACTGTAAAATAAATTAATTAAATAAACAAAAAAATTAAAAGATTAACCTATATTTATAATCAGTTAGAACTGATCATTGCAAAGATAGTTATGAAAAAGAGGTAGAAATTGCTCAATTTTAAACTGTGAAACGGTTGTTATTATTATTAAAAAGCTAAAATTGTGAGTGATGATTGAAAGTGTTCATCATTAGATCCACTGGCCACAGTACAATTTCAAGAGCGGAAACGGGCAGAGAAGGGGCATATACACTTGGTCAATGTACAGTAAGGGTGTGCTAAGGTTGAGCGCATGCACATCTGTCCGATTCAAGCTCTGGACATCTCTCAAGTAGATGATTTTCAGCCATATCACTTGCACCAGCTACAAGGCCAAGGCAGGTGTAAGTGCCAACTGAAAGTGATGATGGTCACGCATGCATGCTAGAACATGTATTTGCTATCAAGAGCTACAGTAAAAATGCATTTTATGTACAGCAGGTATTAATAACATCTTGATAAATGTATTTCATGTAAAAAAATAAAAATAATTATTGGAAATCTGATGGAAATCTATAAATACATATGCATTGTGCTTATCCTGCAGAGTATTGTGTCTGTATTTATGTGGAAAGTGTCGTATATGCAGAGCAGGGCTGGATTTACCATTAGCCAAACTAGGCAATTGCCTAGGGCCCAGTGGTTCCCAAAGGGGCCCTCCCAGGGCTAGTCGTGAGACCAACCTTTAAAAATGGGCCGCTACTTATGGGCCAGTGCTATATGCTTGCACCCCCGGGCTAAAGTCTTCCAGTCAGCCCCTGAATAGAGGTATATGTTATGCTAAAAAACTATAGTGCTATAGTGCAGGGAGGGGGCCCCAAACCAGTATCTTGCCTAGGGCCCCATGTGGTCTAAATCCGGCTCTGATGCAGAGTGTACTTAGACCCGTATTCAACTGGAAACGTTTCTTGAAATCCTCCTCTTTTTGAATACGAGCATGCCTGCTTACATTTTCCATCTGATTCAAAAACTTGCATTCACTTTGCGTTCCTTAATGAAACAGGAACGGTGTGTCCCAAAGAACGAACAAGCTGTCAGTGTAGTGTTTAAAGCTGTGAATGATTGCCATTGATTTTTTATTTGTTCTATTTTTATTATTTGGATCCATTAGTATTTATAATGAGATGTCAACACTTTATTGTTTGCTTCATTGTTTTTGGCCCTCTGCTTTCTCACTGTACACCTCTTCTCTTGGGGAATTAATTTGGTCATTTCATCTGCAGTAGCACCTCTGTGCTGAAGGCTATGGATCTATTTCATTATACATTAAACTGTGTTTCATGTTCCCTCAGCTACTGCAACTGGACCAGCATTCTGATTACCACTGCAACAATTTTTACCAGGTTTTTTTTTCAGTAACGCTTATCCAACCAAATTATAGAATTTTACATTTCAATATCTCTCTTCAGTAAACTGTCCACTGTTTAATATCCAGATACTAAAGTAGTTACACACATATTTAATATAAAATAGTCAAATTTATTAGACATTTACTGAGTAAACAACTCAGTAAAAAATATGTATGGGTGATACATGTTTTTAATAACACATTCACTATCCTGAAATACAATATGATGTTTCTACAGATAAATTACTAAATGTTACATTTTGGACTACTATGTAGTTTGATAAAAAAAAAATTATTTAACATACGGTACATCCTTATAATACCATGGGACTTATATACAACTTTTGATTTTAAATTTATAGCATGATATATATCTTAGGATGTTCCTAATAAAATAGAAATCATTGTTGCTCAGCTAATTCAATTTCAGTAAACCATTCCTTTATTGGAACTGGCTCTACTATCACAACCGGGCCAGTGTATCAGTGTTTATAAAAGGCATCAATGCTGGGTTTTGCCCTTAGCACTATTAGTCATCACTGCAAATTTTTCTATTACATTACATTTATTTATTTTTTACATTGCTGGTTAGGTAAATACCCTTGTTTTTAAGGTGTAGTGACTATGAGTGGCATTGTGTCAGTAACATTATGGAGACATGCTTTAAGCATTGAACACCAATGGAACTGTATGTATCATCTTATAATGTGCTTGTTGCTTTTTTGTTTTTGTAATTTATTGTTTAGCAGTCATGCATGTTTTGTCACAGAACAATGTGGGTGAGTTTGGTTAGTACAGATAAGACATGAATATTGATTAAATACTCAGTTAAATACTCAGTTGTATTTAGCTAAATATCCCATTAACAACAGAATTATTTTACGAGATGTAGATAACTCTGTAGAAAGTCTCTTTAAATGAAACATTGATGATGATTGGGCAGTTACATGTGACAATTCCAGACTCAATGTCAATAATATATAGTATAGACTCCATGGGCAAGCAAAGTCTATAATCCACAGGGAACCATTTATGAACAATTAATAGTCTTAACACTTAAGAATGAAAATATATTTCACAAAATGCGATAAGGAATTTAGGATCCACAGTGTTGCAAATCCTAATCCACAGAGTAGGAAATGTAATTCAATCCACAGAACATATATGCCATGACAGTTTTCTCTAAATCTTCAGATGTTGTATCTGTCTGAGGGACAGTTATTCTTCTTCTTCATCATCATCATCATCGTCATCATTTATTTATATAGCGCCACTAATTCTACAGCGAACACACTCACATCAGTCCCTGTCCCAGGGACTAAACTCCCTAACATATACACACACAGACCAAAAGAGATTAAGGTAAATTTAATAGCTGCCAATTAACATACGGGTATGTTTTTGGAGTGTGGGAGGAAACCGGAGCATCCAGAGGAGCCCCACACAAACATGGGGAGAACATACAAACTTCACACAGATAAGGACATGGTCAGGAATCGAACTCATGACCCCAGTGCTGTGAGGTAGAAGTGGTAATCACTAAGTCACTGTGCTGCACTGTGCTGCTTCCTCTTGCACTCTATTGTTAACAACTACTCCAACCCCATAGATAAAAGGAAAAGAGAAAGAATTGTGTATCATAAGGCACTCACTGGATGTCTATATCTTAGATTAAAATGTTAATCTTTATTAGTATACATTAAAAATATTAAGTTGATTCTTAAACTGATAGTGAAATATTAAAAGATGCTGAATGAAAATAAACTGAATTGAAATTTTTATTACAGCTATTAATGTGTGAGTGCACCCCGTCTAATTATATATCAATTTAGGATTACAATAAGGAGGGTTTACTGGATTCTCAGTGCGGTGTTAATAATTTAACTACTACAACCCTTCAGCCCATATACTTTAAAGTGAGAGGGAGAATAATAAAACCAGATTATCACTGATATCTCTGTTTCCCATCCATTTACTGAGCTCTCTGGGTCAAATTACTAGACAAGACAAGGCTTGTGTTTTTCCCAGATAATTTAATCAGTAATGTAAGCAAACAAGAAATTGCCTCCCCCAAGATCCAGCACTAATTCATGATAAACCAATTAGACCCACAAGGCAAGTAAAATACAAATATGAACACTGCTATATTAATTTACAATCTAAGAGGTGTGGGAAACAGTTGGCAGCAGACTAACAATTGCAACATGTCCATGGATACAGGCACTTTGCTAGTTCCTGCCATCAGGCAGTTCATAATAACAGGTACAGCTCTAGTTCATGGCTGCAGAAAGTTGATAATAATAGGTACAGCACTGACTCCTGCCCTTGGTTAGTTGATAGTAATTGGCACTATGCTAGTAACTGACTTCAATGAGTTGAAAATTACTGGAAGAGCGCTAGTTCTTGACTTTGGATATTTAGTGAATACAGGAACTTTGCTAGTTCCTGACTCCAGCCAATCATTAATTACAGGCTCTGGGCAGTTGGTGGATAAAGGTACTTTAAATTAATACAATGTTATTTTTAGTATTTGTCACAGTTCCAATTGGCACTTGTAAAACTGTCCACACATGACTCAGCATGGATGTAAATGACCAAACTAGATGAAATCTGTCCATTTGGTCCCCAAGGTTCAGATTACTTCCATCATAAATTAGGCCTGTTAAGGTGATCAGATGATGCCCACAGATAAGTGTAATCTGTGGTCATCTGCTGACCGCATTTGCAACTTGTCAATTAATGATCTGATTGATTCTGTCCATCTTATTGCGAGCACTTTCAGGTCATATGTTCCAGTATTGACCAATTGTCCAACATCAACTGAAATATCACAGTATGTATGGCTAACTTTGCAGGTCCATATTAGTTCCATCCATTTCATCACAATTTCAAACCTTCTTCTAGTGAAAATAGTTATTTTGTCTCTTTGCATGAGAATTTAGCACAGAAAAGGTGTGGCCAGTGCTGACAAAAACATCTAGCAACGTTTCCAATGTAAGCAGCTTAAATGCTAATTAACAAATGCAAGATTTGTGCCTTATTCATTTGGCTATCCAGCCCTGAAAAATAATGATTAAACAAAAGAATATTTTAAAGTGAACTGATGAATGTGTTAGAATAGATGACAGAATGCATTGTTTTCTATAGAAAGTGAATTTAGAAGAGACACACTATCATTATCATTGGTGTAGAGGTACAAATGGCAAATAAACTCTTAACTACTGCCTGTCAGATATGAACCCTATGAAATATGCAATCCTCCTAGTATGATTTATTTGGCTATGCATAGACCTGTTATTACATGTTAATATAAAGTACTTAGATGCCAGGCAGTTAATTCACTTGTGATATTTCCATTAACCTTTGCTAATAAAAGATGCATCAAAGTAAACAAAGTGCACAAATAGAAGCAAATACTTATATAGATGTGGAACATGCAGGCAGTTGTACTCCAGTTAAAAAAAATTATGCATGCTGCATGAGACAAAAAAGCTTACAAAAAATATAAATAATATTTTTATTTTTATAGTGTGCCTTGTAATATTTCCAAAAAACCTCTGTTTTTTTCCTACCGATAGTAGACAAGGGAATATACAACAAAGTAAATTAGGTACACAAATAGAAGTAAGGACGTTTACACGTGTGGAAGATTCAGACAGTTGTGATCAAATCTAATTGTAATATATTATGTATGCTGCATGAGATAAAACAGCTTACAAAAACATATCTCTATGCTCACTTTATGCTAGTAATCAGAGCCGTAACTAGGGTGGTGCGGGCGGTGCTGTCGCCCCGGGCGCAAGCCCGAGGGGGCGCAGCAGCCGCCCGCTACCTTCCCTTCTGTGTTACATAGTAAAAAAAAAAATATCTAAAAAAAAAAAAAGAATCGAAAAAAAATTGTGGCCCCTCCCCTTACTCACGGCACCCGCCCCCCCATGAGCCGGGGGAGGGGGGGGTGCCGCAAGAGAGGGGCGGGGCTAGTGTGGTGGCTGGTCCATGAAAGGACTATGAAAAAAAACGCCGGCTCCCTGTCACTGCAGCATCACTGATGATGTCACCATGCTGTCAGTGCAGAAGAGCCAACACTGCGGGGAGCTGAGAACAGACCTTAAGTAAGTGAGGGGGAGGGGGATCTGTCGGCTCCATTAGTTGTTCTCTCCCTAAGCACTGGTCTGTTATATCACATGCTGTGTGTTAGCAGCTCTCTGCTTCTAGGACTGCCCCTCCCAGCATCCCCAGCTCCTCCTGACAGCCCTGCGTTCCACCAACACTCTCACCTCTGCTCCTGATAACTATGACTCCAGTGCCCCTCCCAACTCTCGGTACAGTACAGAGCCCCCATCATTGACCTTTCCTTGCCCTGCATATCAGTTCCCTCTGTTTCTATCCAGATGTGTTTCCCTTCCTTCTGATCCCTGACAACTGTCAATTCTGACTCCTGGACCCCCGAAATACAGCAATAACCTCTGCACCCTCTCCATCACAGGAATGCTCTCTGTATAGTATGGCGGCCACAGGAATGCTCTCTGTATGGTATGGAGGTCACAGGAATGCTCTCTGTATAGTATGGAGGTCACAGGAATGCTCTCTGTATAGTATGGCGGCCACAGGAATGCTCTCTGTATGGTATGGCGGTCACAGGAATGCTCTCTGTATAGTATGGAGGTCACAGGAATGCTCTCTGTATAGTATGGAGGTCACAGGAATGCTCTCTGTATAGTATGGAGGTCACAGGAATGCTCTCTGTATGGTATGGAGGTCACAGGAATGCTCTCTGTATGGTATGGCGGCCACAGGAATGCTCTCCGTATAGTATGGCGGTCATAGGAATGCTCTCTGTATAGTATGGAGGTCACAGGAATGCTCTCTGTATTGTATGGCGGACACTAGGAGGCTCTTTATATTGTATGTGTGTGTGTGTGTGTATATATATATATATATATATATATATATATATATATATATATATATATATATATATATATATATATATATATAATAATTTCATGTGATGGTGATAAGGGGGCAAAATGTGATAAAGATGGCTCCATGGCACGGTGTGATAAAGAAGAAACTGTGATGGAGGGCACAGTGGGATGAAGGGGCAGTGTGATACAGATGGTACCATTACAATTATGTTTTAATTTGTTTCAGTGAGTTTTATTTAAAAAAACAATTCATTTTTTATACAGCTAGCATGTGACAGCTGCATTTAAAGTACTTTGATTCTATGGAGGCTTATTACATAAAGATCCTTACAAAGCCAGACCGTGAAGAATGGGGAGGGAGGGGTTTCAGTGTGGTTTAGAACTTGTAAAGCGCTAGCCACGCCCCCACAGTAGGTTGACCATGCCCACTCGACTATTGACACTCCCACTTAGATGGGGGCGCCGGTGCCCTGTCTCGCCTAGGGCACTAAAATGTCTAGTTACGGCACTGCTAGTAATTATCTTGTTACTGCTTGTACACATACTAGAATGTCCATTGCAAAAGAGAGTGCCCAACACAGATATGCATCTTCTTTAACTTCCCATGCACTACCTTCTCGCTCATAGTGAAGGTCTGTCACCCCCAAAACAGCCACATCAGTGCATGAAAAGAACACTGAGGCTGAAGAACAACTTGAACACTCAAAGAATCCTGAGGAGAGTCTACAGGTAGAGCCTTAAGTTTCATATTCTGACACTGTAATTATAGGGCATCCTCCTTCCCAAATGTCTCAACCATTTGGAAATGTGATGATGAGTAGTAATGATGATTTAGACATAGAATTTGAGGGTGCAACTTTGGAACTTACAAATGTGCAACAGGATGAGGAGGATAATTGAGGATCTGAAAATTAATGTGTTGTACTTGAGCAAGATAAGAGGAGGATAATGATTGCGTTGAAGTAAGGCAGTCACCAGTGGTACCACCTCATGCCCATGAGAAGCGCATTGTCATGCCAGGGCATAAGACCAAAAAAAGCACTTCTTGTGTTTGGAAATATTTTTATCTCATCCCAGACAACATTTGTCAAGGCATCTGTAGCCTTTGTGATGCCACATTAAGTAAAGTAGGGACATGACCATCTAGCACCTTCTCCCTGTTACGTCATATGCAGCGAGTTCATTCAAATAGTTTTTCAAAAGGTGGAATTTTGTGTATAGTAGAATTAGGCCAACATCAGCTAGCAGCCAAAACCACACCTCATTATTAGTGCATATTGCAGCATCCAACAAAGTTAGTAGCACAAATGACATGGTCAGCAAACAAAAGCACATATCAGTCGGGAGAGAGGAAGGGAAACCCTGAATGAAGAGAGCGAGACTTCATGTCTCCTGGACTTATCAAGGTTTGCTTCAGTTCACAACGTGCAATCCCATTGACTGTTTCAAATAAGCTGGCAAAACTTAACCCCGACAGGTGAGGGCGATGTTAAATATACAAACCTAGCATTTAAACTCATTCATCCCAATGACAGGTCTTCATTTATCAAACTCCTTTGCAAAATCTCTCTGCAGACAATTATGGCTGAAAGTTACACACAGAGACAGCATGTCAAGGGTAAGTAGAGTAATGGAAGGATTGTACAGGGCAGAAAGAGCTCAGAGGGGCGATCCAAAGCCTCTCTGCTCACTACACTATGTGCTATGTGACTTTGGTTTCCATGGTAGTTATATGACCCTGTGGAAACTGTACTGAATTATAAATCATTAATTGCAACCTGAAGAAACAAACAAAAGCAACATGTTTGTTATCAAAAATCTTCATATAACCTTGCACAGTTATTTACGTTAAAAAAACATACTTTTTCATGAAATTGCTGCTGTAATATTAATAATAAATCTTTGAACTAGTCTTAAGCCATAGGCAGTGAGCTTCTGGTAACACAACATTAATTTACTTGCAAACTGTTCTTCATAGTAATATAGAAACCTAGGTCTACCTAATCTCACCCATTGTTATGTATTTTGAGGAGGAGGGGTGATTTTCTTTTTTATTATTATATTTTCTATCTAAGTCTTAACAACATCAATATATTTTCCCAGGTATTCTTGAATTAATTTACCATTTTTCCATAGTTTGAGTCCAACCCAAAAGTGCTGGGATACTAAGTAAATAAAAATCAATGTATTTTCTTATTTATTATTTCTCACATGGATTTTTGACCATGCCCATTATATTAAATTGTATTTACTGTAGTTTAATACAAATGATGTTAAAAGAAAATTAATGCAACATTAAAAAACTGTTAACTTTATTACATTAAAAAAACATATTTTTCAGTGTGGTTAAATATACTATGCTCACAGCATTACATAATAGTTTTATAAAATTAGACACCTGTAAACTGTCTTATCAAAAATGGAATATGTTGTGAGTATAGATATTATTTTTCCTTTTGACATGTTATACATGGGCAATTTGTAAAGAGTGTCATTTTGTTGTAATGTTAGTGTTTAGTTGTAGTATTATTTGCATTTTGCAATCATATCCTTTAACTATGAATTTGCCCAATAAACGTTTAATATCTCGCCGATTGTTTCAAAAATTATATGTTAATCACATATCATTGAGCAAACTGACATTATAAAACAAATTGCATAATGTATTATGCTTGTGTAAAACGAAATACAATTTAAATGACATTTTTAACTGAGTGTAGTGTCTTCTTTTAACCTCCTGGTGTCACAGTTACACTTTGTGACTATAAGTCACAATGATGGATGGACCTCTCCTTAGATTGCAGTTTATGCAGCTATATCAACTGTACACACTATAAAATAAAGAGGAATACTAAATATGTGACTATGTTTGAAGAATCAATCAAACAGCAAATATTGTTCAAATGAGTAAACAAAATAAAATCAAGTTTGTAGGACAAAGATAGTTAATATCTCATGCCTAAAGTTAAGTTATTCTTAAAGCAATACTGAATGCCAAATATATTTAGTTTCTAATAAATGTTTTAATATCATAGATTGCGTTAGCATTTTCCTGATTTGACACGTGTATGTCTTTTATGCTGAATCAAAGTACATTAACTAACAGTAAATTAAAATAATATATGGTAATGTCTGTAACACCAGTAGTTTTAAGTGATGCAGTGGGAGATAGCAGGAGTTCATTAGCGGATATAATGAAGGATACTTTTTAAGAATTGAGATCCAATCAGTTTAACAATCTATTATTAGCTTTTACCTTTCATGTTGTAATCTTTCTCCACAACAGCCACTTGCTGGGCAGTCTAATGGTTCATATTCTTATGCTTAGAAATAACATCACACAATAAATAAAGTTTCTTAAACTTTTTACCATGTCACAAATTATGGGTATCAGCTTAATCACTGCAACAGTTATCAATTGTTCTGCTTATCATTAATCTTTACCCTCCAAACACCACCTGAAGTAGAAAATAATGTGTATAGGTCCCTGTCTAACGCACCGCTGGTATTTACCAGGGATCCCCACAAGGAGGTTTGGTCTTAGCTGCAAGGGACATGCAGATTGTGGTTCTCCAAAACAGTCGCCGGTGAAGCGTAAGTGAACTTGCGAGTAGTCAGGAGAACCAAAGTCAATACCAGCCAGATGGAGATATACCAAATCAGGATCCATGGGTTAGTCATGCAGTCCAGGGTCAATTCCAGCCAAGCGATGAGGTACCATATCAGGATCTAAAGAATAGTCAGGCAGTCCGAGATGAAAAACCAAGGGAAAAACAGAGGCAGAATCGTAATCAATGTGGAAGAGGTCAATTACTAGTCGTGTCAAAAGTATAGCAGCCAAGGTATATGCAGAGAAGAACACTGGAGCAGGAGGTTGACCTGATACTCTGGAGCCCTAATGGTGCAAGAGTAGCCTTATATAGAAGCAGGCTGCACCTGATTGGATCACCCCCAGCGGTCAGTGATGTAACTGACTGCCGACAGCTGAACGGAGTGTCCCCGTTGTTTAGCAATTGGGGGCGCATGTTGTGCACATTCACACAGAGGAGATGAGCCGGCCGGGGGAAGCTGCATCTCATTGTCTGGCAACAAGGCGCTCCCAGCCGAAAGAGACAGACGGCCGTCCCCGAGCAGGAAGAGGACTGCAAGGACGGCACCTGATAGTCCCTACCCCAGGACCTACACCTTGTTAAATGAAGCCAAGAATTGAATGTGATGAGTTGAAAGCAGCCACTGATTTTCAGAGTGCAGGAATCCATCCACTCATATTCAGTAGAGCAGAGAAAATGTGGACATGTTAATAATGTATTGTTAATTACTTTACTTTGTTCAAATTAAGTATGTTATTGTTAAAAATATGATGAATAAAATATTGCTATAACTAATAAATGGTCTATTACTTGGTGCAACAATTTTTTTTTTAGAAGAGAGGATCATAAAGTTTAAGACCCCCTTATATATTTGTTTAGGATTAAATGTGAATCTAGTTTTGTCTTCATAAAAAATTATTTTCTGAGGCAGTTGTACAGGTTGAGATACTGATACTGCAGTGATTTTTTTTTTTTTCATTAAATATGCAATACTATATTTTTCCATATTTTTAAACGAAAATAAAAATGTGAATATAGATGTGTGTATTATGGGGGAAATATGTGTATATACAATACATAATACACCTTATGATAAAAAAAATTATTTCCTTTTATTGCATCATGAAGTTCTATATTTGTGCTGATAAGTTAATGGAAATTTATTCATAATAAATTGCAATTTTTGTATTCCTCTTGACATTTAAAATATGAGTGGAAAAATACCTTATCTATTGTAATAGAAAGGGAGAGGTAGAATGTATACATATTTAGTAAAGCTATTACTTTCATTTACAAAGACGAATAATATAGTATGACTTTGCAATTATTTAGTTTAAAGGATTGCTTGTACAACTATGTTAGTGATGGCTCAAATGTTGCTTTGATGAGTTTTATGCAGTGTTTTTTAAAGATAATAATAGATAAATGCTACAGATAATAAGATGCTACCACTACTTATGTAGTAAATGAGTATTCAGCACATTTCTTTCAATTTCTTTCAATGAAAAAATGAAATATACTGATGAAGCATAAAAACACATTTATATATTATTCCTGTGAGTTTGTTCCTGTTTACTGATGGCGAATTATATTTATTGATCACAGCTGCCTCATGAGAAAAGGAAAGGTAAAAGGAAAAGGATGCTTTCACGTTGGTCCCAACAAATTCTTCATGACTAATTCTGGTATGGTGGGTGGTGGCTTGGTTGTGGGTACAAAGTAGGTAATAGGGAAGGTGCATTGGCTTAAACTTTACAGTGGATGAGGGTGAAGATATTAGGCATAATTTTCTATAGTATAAAAGTCAAATAATGGAAAAAAAGTAAATATGGTTAACAGTGTGATGAAGTGTGTCATGTTCATATAGTGGTAACATGATATATGGGATTGGTCCTGTATCTCTGATATAGTATTCTGAGTTGGAGCCATGGAGATAGGAATGGTAAATGTAGTTTATATGATTTTTTTATGTGTGAATGTCATTGATATTTACTTCTATATAATACTTTATCGATATTAGTAGAAGCTCCAAAGGTCTATGTCTGGGTTTATACCATATGGTGGGAATGTTTTGAGTTAATATATCCATTTAATTTCTAGTCTTGAAAATGCATAGCGCCTTTGCTTTCAGGGATTGTTAATGTGTCTATTCCTATGAAGTTGAAGTGGTCAATTTTACTATTTTGTTTTAAATTGTTCTACTAGGATTTGCTTTAGTTTGTATTTCTATGTGTTTATGTTTTCTTACATTCTTGTTAGTGGTCTTGCGTCATGGCTTACATATTGGATGCAATGACAGCTTTGTGGAAATGCAGTTAATGTTTTTGTTGATTCCTGTTGCTACTCTAGTCGTTGATGGGGCATTGTTCATGCAGGCTTTGCATTCACCGCAGCTGTTGTACCCTGTAGGGTGTACTGATCTGTTAGTGTTTTGGTTTCTATTGGCGGTTTGGAAGTGGCTCATTAACTTAGCCCGCGTAAGTCTTTTGCTTTACTGTGTGTTATGTGTGGTTTGTATGGATTGTATTCTTTTTTTATTTTTTCCAGTGTTGTTCTAATATTTTCTTAATTTTAAAACTAGTTTTATTATATTATATAATGCTTCTATCTGTCATCTTTTTGTTTTCAGATATGAGTGGGCCTTCTTGTTTTAAATGTATGATTTCAGAACTGTTAATTTTTTTGTTCATACCTTGGTTTTGACCTCATCTAGTGTTGGAGAATTTTGCCATCCTTCTTTTAATTTGTCAGTCAGGTCTTGAGCTTGGATGAGAAAAGTAGTATTGTGTGTGCAATTGCTTTTTATACATCTGTATTATTTTTTTAAACATCTGTATTAGTTGAAGAGTATGTTGTTGAGCCATGTGTATTGTTTAAATTGCTCTTACAAACATAATATTTGCTGTCCACAAGTTTGTAGAATATTTTGAAATGGATATATGAGTTCTTAATATATAGTGATAGGTCTAGGAAGATAATGCAAGTGGTGCTGCGTTACTCTGTGAATTTGTGGATGAGTATGTTCTGGTTAATCAGTGAAATTATTTAATGAGGAAGGGATTTTAATACTACCCATATTATAGCTATGTTTTCATGTAAAGTTCGGGATAGCTTAGGTAAATTTGGTTCCTGGAATGTGAAATAGTTGTTTTTGAGAATGCATTTACTGCTTTTCAAGAGGAAGTCTATTTGGTCTCTGTCTCTGTTCATATCTATGTCTTCTTCCAATGTATGGCCTATCACTAGGGCTACATTGCGGTTTGGGATGCTTGCTTGTATCTAGTGAGCTAACATCAACTGTGCATCATATATATGTATCTTTTGGAAACTGAGCTTGAAGGCTGTACATCTGCTGATGGCTTTATCATTATGACCATTTTCCCTTGGAATCTATATCCATAAATGTGGGGGATATCACTTATACTGGACAAATAACTTCTTCCAGTTTGTCATACTCTGCATGGCCTATGTACATGGTAGCATTTGGAATGTGTTTCTCACCTCTTAAAATGTAATCTACTACTGCCTCTCACTTGTCCTCCCAATAGAATGTAAACTCTCGTGAACAGGGTCTTCTCTACCCTATGTCTCATGTCCTTCAATCTATCTTGTAAGTCCCTGTTATGCGTCTGTTATGTGTTATGCTGAATTGTGGTGTCATGCCTTCTGCTTGCACCATATGCTGTTTTCCTGTGTATTGTATCCCTGTTTTAAGAACTATTTTCATTCTTGTTTTTTGTTATTATGCTTATTTGAACTCATGCATTATTGTGTTTATGTATTATTCTTGTATTGATAGTACCCCAGCTCTATTCATATTTGTTTACTGCATTCTTGTACTTTTAGCGTGTACTTTTGGCTGCACAACACTTCAGAATCTGTGGCAACATATAAATGTGATGATGATTTCCATATGTGGTTTTGGAGGATGTTGAGCAAATGTCTTATATATGAGATATGACTTTATATTTTTGCTGTAGGTTTGTAGGTACTGGGATCAGTTTTGTGTAATAGGTTTATACCAGGGCCGTAACTAAGGCTGTGCGATAGGGGCAACCGCCCAGGGCGCAATGCTGAAGGGGGGCGCAATTTAGGAATGTTTTAGGTTCATTTGGTTAGAATTGAGGGCTAAGGGGCGGCATTTGTCTTTCTCGCACCAGGCGTTAGAATTCTAAGTTACGGCTCTGGTTTACAGTAGGTCTTCCAGGTGGGTTAGGGATGGATTTGTGCATTTTTATAGGAAGTAAAATGGGGGATTTATGGTTATTTCGTAGGTGCTTGATTTTTTTGAAGGTTGAAAAGTTGTCTGCTCTGTGTTTTATGTCTTGTTTGATAAGTTTCTCAAACAGTGCTAATATTTTGCCTTTGTGTATATATAGAAATTGGATTGTGGTTTGAGTGTGGTGTGTTTATGTTATGTCTTCAGGATGCTGTGGTTGTTTATGTGTAATTATCTCTCTAGGGCTGTCTTTGAGAAGTATTTTTTCAGTTTAAACTTTCTACAGAATTTACTTGGGTCTATGTGTACTGGGTGCAAAACTAAGTTCTTTTTTTAACAGGTTTAGTTTGTATGTGTATTGTGTTCTATTCCTTTCTCTGGTTTTCTTTTTAAATAGATGTGGTGGTTTGGTGTTGTGTTCCTCCTCTGTCTGTTATTTGTGTTTCCTGATCTAAAAAAGTATTCTGTTTGTCTCAATGTTGGTGATGTGGTGTTTCCTGTGTGTGTTTAGGGATAATGTGGTGTGTTTGATCAATTTGTGATGGTGGGTGTTTGGCTGTGTTCTTCGTGGTATTAGAGTGTTGGTGGAGGTAGTTGGTGTACATGGTGTATGTGTTAGTAGAGGCTGTTGTGTTGGGTTTTAGTAATTTGTTGTTTAGATTTGTGTCTGTGGTGGGGTTGATACTGTTTATCTGGTATTCCAGTTGTATTGGATTCTTTTATGGTTTTACAGATAGTGTTTCTGGTTTCTTGTTTATGTGCTTGGTTATGTAGTGGTTATTGGTCAGGTTGACTGTGTCTGTGCAAAATGGTATTTGTGGCTGTTAGGCCATGCTTTTGTTGTTGTTGTTGTGTCTATGATAACATTTCTGTGTGTTTGTGTTCCGTAGCAATCATTGGATGAAGTACTGGAATAAAAAGAAAGATCTTCATAGTATATGGGTAATATATATATATATATATATATATATATATATATATATATATATATATATAGCAAGCAAAAAAAGATATATATGATGGTGCTAATTACCACAGCATAAATACAATTTGAATAAACAACTGGTATAGATAGTATATAAAGTCCAGTATTGAAGGATCAGTCCCATAAAACAACACTTAGCTCAGTTGAGAGCGGCAGCCTCAGGATACTTGTGGCCAGATCGTTAATCCGGATAACGAAAATACTGCAACAGAAAAAACAAGTAGGGCACCCCAATGTGTAATATCACAAATATGGTGTTGGGAAGATGTAATAACTGCGTACCGTAAGGATATATTCAGGAAGTAAAGATCATATGGAGGTTTCCTCTTCAGAGGTAATCCCTCTCAGTCTCCATCAAACATAACGACAATGTAGAAAAAACAGAATAAAAAATAATATAGTGCAGTATTGTTATATATAAAAACTGCACCAGAAACCAGAGATAGTCCTCCACCAGGAGACAGAGTGCTAAAACAGGTAGTATACCCAAAGGTGAAAAATGTAGCACACATGTGCAACTGGAGCATTGACAGCAGCCCCTCCCCTCTGTACCATGTGACTACAGCTGTCACATGACCTGGTGATGTCAGAAGGTCCTTTGGATGAAGGGAATCTAGCCATTACCATTACCGCTGGGGCAGACAGGCTCCATACCAGGGAGGAGAGGCCGCAGCTCCCGCTCACAGACATGAAGATCAAGGATGCAAAGAAACCATGTTGTGACAGAGGAATGGCTTGATCTTATATATGGTCCAAGAAAGCTCATGGTCTTGTGACTATCTGGTACGCAGTTTATTTATTTTTACCTAGGGTTGCATGTTGCACATGTGTGCTACATTTTTCACCTTTGGGTATACTACCTGTTTTAGCACTCTGTCTCCTGGTGGAGGACTATCTCTGGTTTCTGATGCAGTTTTTATATATAACAATACTGCACTATATTATTTTTTATTCTGTTTTTTCTACATTGTCGTTATGTTTGATGGAGACTGAGAGGGATTACCTCTGAAGAGGAAACCTCCATATGATCTTTACTTCCTGAATACATCCTTACGGTACGCATATATATATATATATATATATATATATATATATATATATATATATATATATATATATATATTATACACATGACACCTCCATATTGTGCACATGGGTCCCCTAAGGAGAAGGAACTGATTGATTCTCATACTACTCATACTACTCCTCTAATCCCCATAACAAGATGTTCAAATTGAATGCCATGTACTAAATATGAATTAAAAATTTCCTTTACTATTCCTGACCCTATTTCCATTTTCTCCCAAATTAAATTTGTGGGCATGGGTTCATTGTATGATTTTGCAGTCGCTGTCTGTCACACAGCTTAGGCACCATCAACATATATCAAATGCTTATAGACAATCTGTTTCTTTATAGACAATTTGCTTCCTTAATTTTTACTTCAGTGAACTGAGAAACAGCAGGCCCTCTTGGACACTTGACTACCATGTAGAAATTAGACAAGTGTAAAGGATCTCATAGCTTTTCCCGTTCATCATAATGGTGCCCTTACTAACAGCAGGAAACACTGTTAACATCATCACTGGGGATTCCTGCAGAGGTGACCTGGGTCTAGTAATACCACAAATCTTTAATATAGTGTCCGAGTGACAGTGTCATTTTGTTCATTTTAATTTCTATTTCTATTTTCTTCATTTATTTTCCAGTACTTTAAATTAATAAATCATTAAAATAAAGTTAATTTACACTTATACTTGAAATATATTTTTTCAGGGAAATATTCTATCCTTCTTTTTGTTCATTTTCTTTTCTATTGCACATACTCACTGGGCCTGATTGATTAAGGAAAGTAAGACAAAAAAAGTAAATTTTCTCCTGGATCAACCATGTTACGTGCAAATTAATTTATTAATGTGCACATGAGGAAAATACTGCCTATTTTTTTCATGTAGCACACACGTACTTGGTAGCTTTATTTTTACACTGAAATTTATAGTTAAACTAGGACATTCCCTGCCCCAACTATAAATCTGACCCCGCATTTTAAATTTACCTCCCCTCCAATGTAACATGGTTTAGCCAATGTGCAATATTACTCCTTTTTTTGCTTTACTTTCCTTAATGAAACAGGTCCACTGTCTTTTTGCTTCCTTGTCCCCCTGTAAGTTCTCTTGCTTTCCTATTTTTTGGTCTCTAATATTTTTTTATTCAGATTTGCTGATGTTTTCCAACGTATATGTCAACTTTTACTCTATTATTTTACTGCATCACAAACCTCATCAGACTTCCCTTCACCTGTGCTCCAATCCCCTATCTATTCTATTGCTAGGCACAAGTATTATGTCTTGCACGACATTCTAATTGTGCAACTCTGGCTAAAGGTCGCTCCTCACTGGTGTGCTTCTGAATGTATTGTCGGCAGCTGGTTTACTACTGCACCAAATTTCAGTTTCTAAAAGCGGTCATCAGGAAAAAAAGGTAAGTATCACTGTGTACAATATTCCCAGTAAAAAAAACAAAAAAGTGAACATGCAAACAATGATGAAGCCTCCTGAGGTGTACGTTTGGCATGGACACCAGCATTGAAATGGTTAAATGGCTATGTACAGCTATGGCAGGTAGTGTGAAACATTTGATAGAGATCACACATTTTAGATTCTGATATTCAGAAAACAAGTTGATCCAATTTTTAGCTTATTTTCCCAGTAAATAATGATTATAACATAAACTATATTAAGTTATGCAATGAAAAGGAAGTCCTCTCTGTTCTGAAAATAAACAATGTAAAACTCACTTGGGTGCTCATTTTAATAGACCATCAAAAACCTTTTTTTTATCTTGAAATTGTTAAAATAAAAAAATAAGGTTACTTGATGTGACTTTCAAAATAAGACATACTTAACCAAAAAAAAATAGCTGCTGAATAGTATGAATCATTTGTAGCAAATCCTTCTATGTTAAGCCCAAGATTTTGGTGAAAAGAGCTTGAGTATAGTTTACATGCTCAATTTCTCTAGACAAAAAATATTGACTGTCCTTTGCAGGGGTCACTATGTATGGTATGTTCTTGTGCTTATAATACATATATATTACAATAACTGGAGTTATTAAAAGTAAGAGTATTATCCTTTGCCCCTTGGTTATTTGCCCTCTTAGTCATTTGCTTCAAAATATGACCTCACTGGTTATGACAGACAAGCCGACAACCTTAAGTGACAAAAAGACAAATTTCATTTTGTTGTGAACTGCCTTTTCAATTATTTTTGTTCTTTCTTATTCTCCTCACTGACCTGGACCAAGCTGTTATTCTGACAGAGGTCTGCAACCTCACTATTAAACTATGCAAATTTTAATCCAACGTGCACCTTAACTAGTCATCTCTGCATTGCAAGTGCGTGAACATTGTAAATGCAGATTTTTAATATGTAATTTTGTCGTGTCAGTATGTATCAATGTGTAAGTAGTATCTAAACAACTGTCGCATTGTAATCAAATTATATCAATATATTCAGCCATGTTTAGTTAATTTCATTTAAATTTGTCCATTTTCTTTAAATTAAATGAATATAAAATTTAACTTTAAATGACATAAGACATTCAATGTCATGATGTTACAGTGCTCTTGTAATAAAACATGCATAGACCATGTGATTAGAACTCTTAAAATAGAAGACTTGCTTAGGATATTTAAAATTTTGTATAAATCATTTAAATTTTGTGACACTGACATTGATCTAAAACTTCGAACTGAATCAATGCAGTTCTATATATGCTGGGAGGTTAAGTACAGGATAGGATAGTTTGAAGTATTTTTAATTGTTAATTGTACTATTTGCCTACTGAGGAAACCAAAAATACATGTGAACCTTATTTTTTACATCAAAGCACACATGATTATCTTTCTTTCCTAATAATATATCATTTTTACAGTATCACTTTAGCATATTTTTAGCAATTGTCTGTGCAGTATATGGTTGGCAAAGACTTCCACAAAAGTATTTGTGCTAGCGTCTAAAGGTGACTTTTTTCTGCAATTTGTGGATTACATTGGAGTATATTTCACTGCACAATGTGCCTGGAAATGGTTGGTTATCATATATGTAATATATGTCCAATAGTGGTGAGAATCGGAACAATATGGGGCTTGATGCAGAGAAAGATGTACACCTTTTTTTAAAATACTCAAATATTCACAGAAAAAACACATGGATATGTGCTCATGCTGATTTACATATGTTGTGCATATACATCTTTCAGTAGCCTTATCTCTTGCGTCTGTCAGGGTACAGGTGCAAATACATGCTGATGATGATGACACCTGGCATTATTACCCAGTCACTGATGATTAGATGATTGCAGATTCACCTCTTAAACTCATAGCACTTGCTTCATTGCTCACAGCTTTCATCTCATGTCATCATGGAATTTGAGCATTTGTGGAGACTGTTGAGGAGTCAGTACACTTTAAGTGTTACTTGCTTAATAATAGAATCAACAATGGTGGAATCGCTTTTCCTGTTATCTGTGTGTAGGTAACCTGTAAGAAAGAGATATCTGTTTTTAGCACTGCAAACTCCCCCTTCAACTGTGTTAAAATTGGACAGTGAATTTATTGTTCCTTATATGGTACATGAGCAAATGTTATATGTCTTGGACTTCTGTGTTTCTGGAGCTGTGCCATCTCTGTTTATGACTGGCTCTATTGCAACAAATGAAAAATGCTTCATCAGTATCTGGACATTCAATTTATTTATCATTTTGGTAGCAGTGTTGGGATGTCGCAGAAAGACTTACAGCAATTCAAAAACTACAGTAGAAATTTCCTTGGAATCTCCAAGGTGCCTGGTAAGAACTTTTCTTCTTATTTACATGTTGAATTAGAGGGGAGAATAATATGAATGTAATCACTGCAGTCTCCAGCTGGCATCTTGGACAATATTGATATTTGAGAAAGTTTCCAAGGTGCCTGAACATGTGGTCTAGTTATAAATGTACCAGAGACAGTGTTAATATAAATAAACAATTGTATTATAAACCTAAACAACAATACATATCACATAGCAGTGCAATGTTAAACTCTACGGTATATGAGTGATCACTCCAATAAAAATTATATAGTTCATATGGTAATAGAAAGTAGCAATCCTTTAGAGCTTTCATCTCTGAGTGTGTATATACAATAGAGGTGATTTCTCTAAAATAAATGATTCAATATAGGTTCCTCTATGCAAAGTCAATACTTAAAGTAAATAGATGCAAAGTAAATACTTGATAATAAAGTGAACATATGCTTCCTCCTAAGCTTCTCTCCTTATATATGGCTTAAAGAAAAAAGAAACTCAGTCTTGAGTGTCTCCAAATTCTATTTAATTGGTAGACAGTGGCGGATAAGGCATGACCGTGAGTGGAGAGACTTACCCCACTCTCAGGTGCAGTTTCCGGCTCCCCGGTCCACCAATCCCTTTGCTCCAATACTGGCAGCAGATGGTTCTGCCTCCCATATGTGCTTCAGTCTCCCGGCGGTGTGCTGGTTGTTATTGCACATGTGTATGTGTAGTAAACACTCTTGCTGGTTTTCGTATGAGTGTCTTATTCTGCAAAAGTATTTTGGTTGTTGAGTAATGTAATCCAATGTGTTTCACCAAAGAATTGGCTTCCTCAGGGATGTTTGCAGAATGGACTGATTCAAGGTCCTTATAAATAGGGTGATCATGAATTTCTTAAATGGTGATTGCCTGTTCACCAAGGCAGTCAGCTGTGGGTTTAAAACCTATTGGTGATATATGGCTATTTGATCCTCCTCTGTGGTAGTAGAGTTAGGCTAGTCAGTAACAATAAAGATATGACAAATGCTGTAGATATAGTTACATACTCCTGTAATAGTGACTGTAAATAAAAAGTCTCATATCTCCTATACATCTGTAGGTATTTCAGAAGTTATATATTTAGGTATGAGATCATATAAAATACATAGCTTTCCTTAAAGGACACATAACAGGATTGGAGCTAGTTAAAATGCTCCTATATGTATAGGGAGGGATGCAAAACATGCTATATGGTCTACATGGAATTGTCTCTAAAGGAAGCTGGCTATTTCAAAATCAATGTTCAGCCCATTAGGTGTAAGAGTTTTGAGATTGTAGATTAATTTGCTTTCTTCCCTTGAGCTGTGACCAATATAGCCCTCCACCCCCCCTTCCATGATTTCTGTACTTTACAGATCCCTATAAAATTTAACAATGAGGGATCCCATCCACTTTGCAAAATGGTCTGAGACACTCTGGGGTAAATGTATTAATCTCCGGGTTCTTCAGCACCTGCGAGTTCGGCGTCTTTGGCGTTTAAATTTAAAGCAGCGCTGCCTTGTAAAGGGAAACTTTACAAGGCAGCGCTGCTTTAAATTTAAATGCCGAAGACGCCGAACTCGCGGGTGTTGAAGAACCCGGAGATTAATACATTTACCCCTATGTGTCTCAAACCCTTTTCTAATGTTTCTCTGATGCTCATAGATTATTGTGTGTAAATTACGAATACTTCTTCCTACATATTGTCTGCCACATGGACATTCAAGTAGGTAAATGACTCCTTTGCTATCGCAAGTCAGTTTATTGTAGATTTTATGCATCTCACCTGTAGTATTTAATTTGAAAGCTTTGATAGGTTTGGTGCTTTTATTTGGGTTGATTTTGCTAGCGTGCCAATGATTTCAATAGTAAAAACCACTGGTGTTCTCCCCTAACCAGGTGTTGGTGGGTTTATGGATACTGCTTTTGACAAATCTGTTCTTAAAATTATCTGCTTTTTTGTATACAAATGTTGTTCTTTCTGGCAAGAGTTCTTTCAATTGGTCATCACACAATAGTATTCCCCATTGTATCCTTAAGATTTTTTAAAAATTTACTTTGAATCTTTGCTAAATCTTGTAATGAATAGGAGATGTGTGGAGACATCCCAGGGCCCCGTGTCATTCTTAATAAAGCGGCTATCTATATTTCTTTCCCATTTTTCAATGCATGCCTGTTCAACAAGTTGTTCATTAAAGTTCCTTTCAAGAAATCTATTCTTGAGTGTTGTGGCCTGGAAGTCATATTGTTCTAGATTGGAGCAGTTACACCTAAGTTGTGTAAACTGGCTCTTTGGTATATTCCGTAACCAATTGTTATGATGGCTCCTGGAAAACGGAATATAGAAATTGCAGTCCACCTTCTTAAGGAAAGTTCTAGTTTCTATTTGGTTGTTTTCAATGTATATATATAGGTCAATAAACTCCACCGTTTCCATACTAATGTTGGCGGTGAAGTGGATTAAGTCATTCTCATTGATGTAAAGAAAGAACAGGTCAAGTTCTTCTCTGGTCCCTGTCCATTTGCATATGATGTCATCTATGAACCTGAACCACTGCAGGATGTTACTTATATATTGGTTATTTTCCCAAATACATTGATTTTCCTAGTGGGCCATAAACAGATTTGGGCATGAATTTCGCGCCAGTCGCAAATCTGCCTATACTACCCACTGGGAGTCCAGAAGTAATTGTGATGTAACACAAAGTAAATACTATCCAGTATGAAGTCTATTTGTTCAGTTGGCAACTTTGTATCATTCATAAGTATAGATTTTACATGGTTACAGCCCACTTTGTGTTCTATGATGGTATACAGTGACGTAACGTCACCAGTCATAAGCTGGTAACCTTCCTTCCATTGAGTGTTATGCAAAATCTCTAATATGTGACTGCTATCCCTCTGGTAGCGCCATTGTTGATTGACTAGGGGAAGGAGGGAAAAATCTATGTAACTGAAAAGGTTCATGGTAATTAAGTGAATACCTGAGATGATTGGCCTCCCTGGTGGTTTAGTTATGGATTTATTTATTTTAGGCAATTGGTAAATTACTGGTAATCTTGGATTCTTAGTTGTTAAAAATTCTAACTCTGATTTGTGAAATATACCTACTTGTGTTGCTTTCATCAGTAACTCGTCTAAACTTTTTTGGTACTGGGTAGTTGGATCTTGTGTGAGGGTTTCATAGATGTTGGTATCCCCAAGCTGCCTCTCTAGTTCTCATAAGTAATTATTAGTTTATAGGATGGTAATTCCCTTCCCCCTTGTCAGCTGGTTTGATGACTATACTTGATTCGCCTCAAGCTCCCTAATTGCTTTGTTTTCTGCCTTGCTGATATTGGACTGGGTGGTCTTCCTCTGGACTTTAATTTTTTCCAAGTCCTCTTCCACCAGTTTTTGAAAGGTGGCAATATAGGTACCCTTGTAGTGTTGGCAGTGAACAAATCTGTCAGTCTGTCATGAGGGTCTTCATTTGTTCCCTGTGTGGGTGGTGGTACCCTTGTCATTGTAATTCTGTGGTCTGTCTTGAAGAATGTTTTCAAAGTTAATTTATGTATATTTTATGTGCGTCTATAAAGGTCTCAAACTTATTTAATGGTTTTTCTTGTGCAAATTTGAGTCCCTTTGTAAATAGACTTTCTTCTGCCCCAAAAAGACTCGGATCCGTGCTGATCTCCTACCGCGTCACTCTGCTTTTTTCAGACGCCGGCAGTGCTGTGTGTGTTGTTTTCCGAGTTGTGATGCACTGAACTATGGGAGCCTGCAAGGTTCAAGTATCTGTTTGTTGATTTTTCAACGTGTTTCATCTTGGGAATTTTTTGTGGAAGGCACTGGTTCCAGCCATTATACTATGAGCTAATATGTATTTAATTTCAGTGTAAGTGCGATGTGAAACAAGCAACAGACTGAACAGAGGCACATAAATGAAGAGAAGAAGAAAGCTTCAGCTGTGGAAAATCATCACGCTTACTTCACTAAAATCGATGTAAATGCTTTACTTGTTAATAGTGAAAACCTGAAAGAACGTACTTCACCATTACTTTGTATCTCCTTTTTGTTTCATAATTTACACTTGGATTGAGAACACCGGACAAGTAAATTGAAAAGGAACAGGAAATCTAACAAAAAGGACAACAAACTGTAGAAAAGAACACCTTCAAGGACTATACTCACTGAACTGTAAGATACCCAAACTCTTTTTAATATACTACTTGCATAACAGTATACTATTATGGGACAGTTAGCATCATATCACCATTAGTAACACTGTACCAGTATATACTTTAGTAAAAACTGCAAGTATTCTTTATACAGAGTAAGATTCCAGAGCAGCACCAGAAGCCATACCTTATTATTTCATATTTTAAAGAGGGAGGAAAACCCTCAATTATTTTGGGTTTAAGCAGCAGCTGGAGCAAGCGTTTTCCAGACCGCCCATTTTTCATATCCATTTTCTAAATATACAAAAGAAGATTGTTGGTCTATACTTTGATGGTTTGGGAGTATTGGTAAAATAAATAAATATTAATTACACTAGGTTTATAGTCCTAGTAGTAGAGATATAGATAGGGGTATTCATATTCATTCTTATTCATTCATGTCTGTAATAAATACCATTTAACCACACCTATAATTTTTTATAAAATGTTTTTGTTCTATTTTTATGAGACAGCACCTACTATTTTAAAGCGAATTACAGTCCAACAAGTTACATACAATTCTTCATATGCCTCTATGAGGTCAGTTATTGAATATTTGACCTTTTCAAAGACTTTTTTGCTGCCTTCAAGCCCTCTTCTATACACCTATGATATTGTATGTGACAATTTTGATTTTCGTTAATATATTATTTCATAACATCACTTTTAAGAATGAGGTGCCTTTTGAGGAGGAGTTTGATCATGATCTGGAACCTTCCCCATGGAAGAAAAGCAGAGATTTCAAGATTATGTTATTAAACAATTCTTCCCTTGTAAGTGCAAACTAAAATTACATATTCTGAAACATATATACTGCATATTGTTCCATTTTATATTTGTAACTAAAGCATATTATAATTGATGCTAATTTGGGTTTTTAGTTTAGCAGTTATGTATACACAGGCATAGAATACATGATGCATTAAAGTTTTGCTGAGATGTGTTTCTAAAACATTTTGACACATATTATTTTCAAAAATGATGTTCAAGTGTGTTAATGGACTAAAAACAGTTTTAACCATGCAGCATATATTTTTCTACCTAACTAAATGAATTTCCCATCTTCACTAAAATCAACATATGCACTGCAGACCCTTTGTGGCGCCTTATAAACAAAAGATAATAATAAAAATAATACCCTCTTTAATCTTTTACATATGTGGAATTAATTGAAAAGACTTTGTTTAAAATATTTACTTTGAGATAAAAAAGAAAGAGTTTATTTATCTTCTTTTTCTAAGTCATTTTCCCCCATGCCTATGTTAGATGGAGCCACTGCACCAGGCTCTGTGTGGCCTAACACTGGGAAATGAAAGGGTAGAGGCAGGTCTTTAGGCTATCTGAATGAAGATAGCCACCAGTACTCTGGCAACATCCCCCTTGATCTTTCCTGTATCTTAAAATGGCACACCAGCTGGTCCTTCTTCTCCTGCAGACTTTGATGTATTGCTGCTAGCATTTCTTTGGTTTTTAAAGCATTGAAGGTGCTAGATGGAGAACGTTCAACAACCCACCACTCCCATTGCTGTTCTTACCTGAAGGGTGGTTGCTCTGCATCTAGGAAAATGAGAAAGAGACAGACGTTTATATGTAAATGTATAAAAGGGAATAACTTACTATTTGAGTCTTGCAGAGCAGACGCTGGGTGTGGCTATGTGAGCCATTGCAGACAGGCTCTTTAACATCTCCTCCATTTTGTCTGTTTAGCTGGATTGGAAGCACAATCTGGCTTCTCTTAGGGCGCACTTCTGGCACTCCTTGTGATACTGACACTTCAAAGCCCTCTGGCTATGACTGGGCAATTCCAAGACTTTGATCTTCCTTTTCTGAAGTCATTCTTTGGTTACCTTGGATGTGTGTTTTGGGATCATTATCTTATTGGAAGGTGAAATTCCTCCTCATCTTCAGCTTTCTGACAGAGGTCAGAAACTTCAGACTGTGCTGTCACCACCATGCTTCACAGTAGGTGTGGTGTTCCTTTGGGTGGTGAGCTGTGTTGTCTTTGCGCGAAACATATCTTTTACAATTAAGGCCAAAAAGATCAACTGTGGTATTAGACCGTAAAATATTTTCTGACATGGTTTGGGGTGATTGAATAATTTTTTTTTTTTTTTTACAAAATTTAGATGGGCTTATATGTTCTTTTTTGTGAGAAACAGCATATGTCTTGCAACACTTCCCCATAGCCCAGACATGTACAGAATACAGGTAATTGTTGTCACATGTTGGGAGTGACCATTTCCTGACAAAAAATCCTCTTGGTAGCCTACATGATAAGTTTTCTCTTTATCCTCTCATCGAATTTGAAGGGTCATCGTGATCTTCTCAATATCCCTATTATGCAACATTTCTTCAGTTTTTGGTTATAGTCTTTACAGTGTTCCATAATTCCATTGACCTTACCTGGAGTGACAAAATGGGGCCATCTGTGTGGTGGGGCAATCCAAACTGGTTTAGCCCCTTGATTTCATGATTAGGGCCTGCATCTTGTAGGCTTAGTCTTGCACTACCCATTGACTAAGGCAGGCATTGCACAGTCATTTACACAGGAAGCAAAGTCTCTTTCTTTAATAGCCAAGACTGTGTAGCGCATGGTCCAGGCAGAAGGTGAAGAATGCAGACATTTCAATTTAATTATCAATTATGAACTATTGAATTTTTTGCAATAGAATTGACAGTGTTAGTGGTTTTTTTTTCTTCTTGAAAGGCTTAGTTTCCTCTACTGGTCTTTTCAAATTACAAGAATTCAATATGATCAATAGATTTTATTGCACTTCTTTCCCTAATTTCCCTTCTGCTTACAGAATGTGAATAGTCTCATCCCTTGCTCAACACCGAATAATATAACAATTACGATAAAATATAGTATACAGCATATGGCTCAGAACTTATTACAAATTCATAGTACTTTGCTACTGAAAGTCATACTGCTGTACTCCATTGGGAAAAAAACAATGCAAAGTGAAAGGGATAGGGTAAGACTGCTTTCATTTTTTAACCTGCACCAGACAAGATAAATTTCTACACCTTACTTCTGTCTCTGACTTTCTGCCCCTCCTCTGTGTGACAATCTCTGACACCACCTTTCTCTATGTCCTTCTTGGTGATAGTCTCTCTGCCACTAATTTTGTCTGTGCCATTCTCTCTGTCTCCCCATGTGTGCCTCACCCTTTGTGTGCATGTTTCTTGTTCATCTCCCCTATGTGTGAATACTTTTCTGCCCCCTCCCTTAGTGTGCTTGCATCTCTGCCCCCACTTGTGTGTGACTGCATCTCTGTCCCCTTCCCTTTATGTCTGTCTTTCTGTCTCTAATATTGTATATATACCAATTTTTAACCATCTGACTCCTCATGTTTCTTTCTCTCTGTTCGCACCTCCAACTTTCACCACATTATGGTTGCCTGTCCCTTTCTTTCTCTCATTTTTGTATATGTCTTCACTTCTTACCTAATCCCATCTGTTCCTCTTGCTTTTTTTCCCATTTGCCCTACAAATCCACTATCCTCTTGCACCACATCAACCGATGCAAAACAGAAGACTGTGAAGCGTCTGTCTGAAGGGTCTGTTTGCTGACTCTAGAGGGGAGTTGTCTCCCACATAGCTGTGTTTAATGGTAGTGTGTGTGTGTGTGTATAATATGAACTGGGGGCACTATGTGGCATAATAGGAACTGGGGGCACTACTGTGTGGCCTAATTTGAACCAGGGGCACTATTGTCTGATATAATAGCAACTGGGGACACTTCTATTTGACATAAAATAAACTGGGGACACAGATGTGGCATAAAATAAACTGGGGACACAGCTGTGGCATAATATGAACTTGGGGCACTGGTATTTGGTATTGAGCTGGGGGCATTTCTATTTGGCATAATATGAATTGGGTGTATGACGGTGTGGCATAGATTGAATTGGGGGCACGTCTGTGGTGCATAATGATAACTGGGGGTATTATTGTGTGGCATATTATGAACTGGGTGCACTGCTGTGGTATCATATGAGCTGGAGGCACTAATGTGTGACATAATATTAACTTGGGGCACTACTGTATTTCATAATATGAACTGGAGCAATATTGTCTGTCATAGTAAGAACTGGGGGCACTACTGTGGTATAATATGAACTTGGGGCACTACTGTGTGACATAATATGAACTTGGGGCACTACTGTTTTCCCTAATATGAATTGGTGGTATTTGTATTTGACATAACATGAAATGAGCATACTACTGTGTGGCAAAATATAAACTGGGCACTACTGTGTGGCATAAAAAGAACTGTGGGCACTACTGTGTGGCATAATAAGATCTGGGGGCACTGCTAGATATCTTCCCCTCTATGTGGTGCTAAACACACCCCTCTGGTGGCGCGCTTCAATGCAGAGTATTCTTCTCTAGGGTTCCCTAGGTGCACACCCTAATGAAATGTGTAACATGTGGGGCATGTACCATATGATATGCGCGCCATCCCACGTGCGATTGCGTGGATTGTGTTGGCCAAGTCAAATGAAGTGTAACTTCAGAGAGTGTATAGTTATTGTTATTAATACAATTCTGGAATCCCAACAGTGCTAAAGGCACTGCTTGGGGCCTACCTTGCCCCTTGCAATAGCTTTGACACCCTGTATGTAGAAGACATTGTTTAAATTTCCCAAAGGTTGCGTCCCACCACCTGTGATCAGGCCCAGCCCAAACAAACCTTCTAGTAGTGTGCATTGTTGCAATTGGTCCAGTACTTGCCAAAATAGTACAATGCTCTTTGCAAAACAGGCATTTTTCTTGAACCACTACAGGAAGCTGTTGTCATCCCTCTTCTAAAATAAAATCCCTTTATAGACTATATGACTAACTAAAGACCTGTATCAAGCCTTCCGTTTCCAGTGAAGGTTATTGAGAAAGTGATTGCAACCCAAATGGAAACCCATCTGTCAACTCACAATATTTGTGATCCATTCCAGTTAGGATGACAAGAGACAGAGGTTATTGTTCAATCTTAATCCTTCTGGCCCTCTCTGCAGCATTTGATACTGTGTATTATGAATCACCCTATGAGTTAAGTTATCAGAATCTGCTGTTGATGAGAGCTTCATCTTTAACAACCCCCTTTCTCATGGAGCCAAATATGTTATGTACTTGGTTGTCCCCAGGACTTAATCGTGAATATTAATAACTTAACTCAGGTAGGTAGGCACCATAGAGGACTTGGCAGTGGGATGCTGAGCATAGATCTCTATGGCAAAAGAGAGGCAGGATGCACCTGGACCAGATTAAGCAGGTACACATGAGTAGCAATAGGATGTCTTAACAAACTCCACAAATATTACAGTTTGGCGGTGTATAGTAGAGGAATACTGAGATGCAATATGATGCAGTACCAAACTCCACCAGTATAACAGTTTGGCAGTGTAGAGGATGGAGCTGTAGAGCAACATAGTGCAAGGGAAGGTGCCGACCATAGCAAGATCAAGCTGTAATACTGGAAGGGGAAACACAGCTGACACAGGTGAGTACAATAGAGCAGATAGCAGGCACCACAGACGATCCTGCGACTGGGAGGATGTCTCAGAGAAGAAAGGAAGAGTCAAACAACAGGCAAAGGGTTGGTCCAGGCAGCGATATTCGTAGCCGGGGTCACAAGCAAAAGGTCTATCCAGGCAGCAATCAGGGATGGTCAGGTCACTGGCAGAGGTCAAAACCGAGTATCAGACATGAGCAGAATAATCTCAGGAACAGGAGCAAGGAGAAGCAATTGTGTGAATGCTATAACTGGCAAAGGCTCAGTGAAGTTGACAGGTATTTAAAGCAGTTCTAGTCAATCAGGGCAGGTGTCAAATTGAGCTGCAAATGAGTGGAGTTCATGTGATCACACCCTGACTGACAACAACATTGCAGAAGCCTAAATAAAATAGCAGTTACCTGCTGTTCCAAACTCTGTGGACCATGGGATTCTAAATGAGCACCTGAGGAAATTCTGTGGACTGGATGGCACAGTCATTAGCTGGTTCAAGTCATTTCTTACTGGCAGATCACAAAGAGTGTCTTCAGGAGTATACTTACCTCCACCAGTGCCATTGTCATGTGACATGCAACAGGGGCTCTAGGTGAAATAATAAAATATCATGACCTGTACTACCACTGTTATGCAGACAACACTCAACTGTACCTGTCCTTTGCTCAAGGTAATAAGAACCCAATACCAATTCCAAATGACTGCGTAATTGAGTTCCAGACGTAGATGAGTAGCAGTTGGCTGAGATTGAATCCTGATAAACAGAACTTCTTATGCTAGGAGATTAATGCTAAATAACACATTGCTGTTGGTCCAAGCAACTGGGCTTCATCTTGGGGGTACAGAGTTGTAAAAATTCTGATTATGTGCAGGATCTTTGCATTGTACATAATTTTGGATTGACATTTTAATATCAGGTTTCAGCCATGATCAAATCCTCCTTCTTTCATCTGAAGAACATTGCCAGAATCAAACCTTTGATCCCTATTTGGGGCTAGAGCTTTTAGCTTTCTGGTTACTATTCTCTGGAACTCACTGCCCTGTACAGCCCACCAGGCCCCCACTCTAGAAATCATCAAAAATACACTAAAGATTTACAGTTTTACTTACTTTTCTAAAAAAAAGAACCCCAATACCTAACATTCTCTTCTGTTAATTCTTTGTATGTTTAATTTGTATTATGTGTATTATTATTATTATTATTATTATCATTATGTCATATTTTTACCTTTATGCCCAAATGTCTGCATTTGCAAACAGAAATAATTTGGGGAGAAATGTAAATATTTGCAGTCTGTAAGTAGAACAAGTGTGTGCGAGTAATGTAATTCATGGAGATCTTCTGGATATATTTAGATTAATATTTGTGGGAACTTACTTCATGCCTTATGCTCTATAAAGAATAGCTATGTATAATTGCTGCATTGTCTTAAGCCTTGCTGATTGCATAATCCGAAAGGATAATTTTAAAAAATAAAAAAATAAATAAGCAAACCCAATTCACAAAAATGATGATTGTACGGTACATTGAAGGGATGTTTATTTATTAAATACCTTTCTCTCATATATAGATGCTGCTAATAAGGAATTTCTTCCTTACAAACAAATGGAGAAGACCTTGGCATACCTTGATGGGCTACATCCACAAATAAAAATCATGCAGCATTGCATGGTCCATTTGCTGGAATATATTGATTTGTTGTAAAAAAAAAAAACAGGCTAATACTTTATTACAAATATAACAGTTTTATTTAAAAAAAATATATGTCAATAAAGGAATTTCAGCTTCACTGAATACATTTTGATGGTTTTATTTAAATGAAGTGAATACATTAGTACTAAACAGTGTGATTAATGTGAGCTATTGCAATGACAAAACAGTATACATATATACAGTGGTCAAAGTGGAAATTTAGAAGTGGCTTTGTTAGGATATTGGGAATGCCTCTTTAACTCTGCATGAGTTATTGATTGTGTATGTTGACATTACCTCTTCAGCTGTGGTAAGCATGAAGCATTGTACACCTATCTCATAAATTAATGTGTGCTTCTCTGCTCACCTGATTGGATCTTTGGAGTTTAAAAGTCTCTTGAGTGCTTTGCAGCTTTGTCAGTGATAGTGTTTCACTCTCAACCCTTGACTCCTGTACAGTCTCCTCTCTGGGATTCTTCAAACTTCTAATTAGAGCTTCATCTCTGGCTCCATTACTTTGCCTATCAGCATACAAAGAAGTCTGACTCTGTGCACTGGCAAACATAATTATAACTCCAACTCAGCATTCCACTCTGTGAGTACATCATTTTGAACATTGAACAGCCTATTAAACATTGGTTAGCTGGCTAGGATGAAAATATTTCTATATTACTCTGCTGACTATGACACTGAGGGACTCTGGGCTTGTCTCAATTGTGCTTGGACTTTTTCTGTCTATAGGTAGATCAGGAAGATTGGATAGTATCCATTATCAAGATTGCATCTTGTGAGTACTGCAACTATTTCTACAAATCTGTGACATAATGATTTTGTATAAAGCACTACAGTTAGAGTCTCTGAAGATCATTTATTTTGTACAGCTGTCAGAGGCTGGCATTACTAGAGACTTTTTTCTGTGTTCACTAATCAGTAGCTATGTTTTCACTGTAATGATCATCAGTTTCTTTTTATGCTGATGTTAAATTCAATTAAATTCATAGTTGTTTGAACTTCTCTCCCACCTCTTTCTGTCATTGAAACAAGCAGTATGATAGTTGTAACTGAAAGGCAGAGGGCTGCTTAGCACCCAAAGCTTTAGGGATTTTGAAATGTTTAAAATAATGGTAGCCCTTATATTAGATGCTTTTAAAAATATATAAGAAAATTTGAATACATATTAAGTGATAGCACTTAATATGTTTTTGTTTTTACTAAATAGTGTTAAAAAGCATTTAACATTAGGGCTCTGTGCCCCTCACCTCTTCTATGTCACACACACACACACACACACACACACACACACACACACACACATACATATCCACTAGGATAATCTGACTTTATCAGTAAAGTACATAATGCCACAAGTGAATGCGTGATGAAAGCTACTTTCCAGTATTAGCACTTCTGTATGAGGAGGAGCAGAATCTAATGCAAGGAGGAATGGGCTTAGCTGCCAAGGACATGCAGGTCACATTTCCCCAAGACAGTCACCGGTGAAGTAGTGGTGAACAGAGATAAGTCAGACAGTCCAAGTTCTTATCCAGCCAGGCAGTGAAGTATCAAATCTTAAAACTGAAGAATGGTCAGGGAAGCCAATATCAGTTCTAAGAGGGAAAGAGGTAGTCAATTCAGAATCCAGAGAATAGTATTATGTCATTTGGATAATTGTTTTTTCTTAAGCTTTGTGGATTTATTTTCCATATTAAATTACACTTAATAAGTTCATGTCTCTGTGTTTTTTACGAATTTGTGTGTCAGACTTGGCTAGTGTTAGTGTGTGGCAAAGACAGGAAACGTTTAATCTATTTAAACAGACAAGGGGTTTGTTTTTGAATAACCCTTTGTCAAGTACACATCACGTAGGCTCAGGTGAGTGCTGAATCCTGAAAATATCATTCTTTCATAAACTGCTTCCTTTGGCTGAAGAACATGGTCGACTTTTATTCATATTCACTGACTACCCAAACCCAGAGCATATACAGGGTCCTCCCTTAGAGACACATTCCCCAGAATGCATTTTTTCCATGTGAAAGAGAAGCTTTTGAGAGCTGCTAGAGATGCTGAAAATACTGACGTCCTCTCTGATTTTTAAGTGTTTCCTGTCTTATCCTTGGCTACTATTCTAAACTGTAGATTGTTTCATGCAGTCACGGAGACCCTTCGAGGTAACAATATTATCTATCAATGATTCCTTGTGAAGCTCATTATACTACAACTCTACCCACGTTATCATCACCCCTGAAGAGGGAGCAAAACTAGTGAAAGACTAGGACATCATCTGTGCCCTTTACAAATTCAACTGAGATCATGTATCCACACTGAGTGGACAATGGTGGGATAGGACTGATCGTGATTCCAAGTTCCTCCCCTTCTCTTTCAGCCTTCTACTTTAATGGTCATTTGCACAGAGTGGACAATGGTTGGCTGTTCAAGACTCCCCTATTTTTCACTAAGATCATGTTCTCTTCATTCCCCGTCCTCCACCTTAGATACCCTTAGAGTCTTGAATAGGACTGTTGGGTCAACCAAAGATTTTG
This sequence comes from Mixophyes fleayi, assembly GCF_038048845.1. Lineage (NCBI taxonomy): Eukaryota > Metazoa > Chordata > Amphibia > Anura > Limnodynastidae > Mixophyes > Mixophyes fleayi. The sequence continues at coordinate 185,859,015 of NC_134406.1, read as the reverse complement.
TTCCTCCTCCTAGAAATCTCTCCTTATCTAGTGTCTCTAAACTTATCCCTGACCTTAACTTATCCAGTTGGTCTACCAGGGGGATCTCCTCTTTTGCCCACATGTTCACAACTGGAGATCTGTGCTCCTTTGCACAACTGCAAGAGAAATTTCCCATTACCTCCAAGGACCTTTATAAATACCTGTAGTTTTGACATTGGATCACTGACCTCCTTCACCACAATTGCCATTTTAATTTACCACCACCTCTGCTTCAAGCCAAATTAGCTAATGGTAATAATAAGGGAGGTATGCCCAAAACATACATGGAAAGAGGTGTGCTGTTATGCTAATCTGTTTAATCTGTACAAATAATTTATTGCCCTATTGCCAAGAACATTTCTAATATTGGTTTCTTAAAAATATACAATAGCTCCCTTATGGAATAGAACAGAGATATGACATTAGCTAAACATAGTATAATTTTCTGCACTAAGGTAACATGATCCATTTATATTGACTCCTAAAGGAGATAATTAATTCCTATTGGTTCCTTATGAGGTCTGTATATGTCATTGACATATGTTACTTGCATACTTTCACAGATTACACATTTATAGATCTGCACAAACATGTATTATGAGAAGTATCACTTTGATATATTCTGTCTCCTATAAGCAATATATAATGAATTGAATTTGAATTGACCCACAATTTTTTGTCAAGCTGTTAAGATCTTTGTAAATCAAACTGGGTAGTAAAAAATGGTTGACTACTATTGTGGAATAACAGAGCATCTCTTAGTAAATAATCAAGAAAAGGAGACATAAATAGGCCTCTGAATGTTTCCTTCATCAAAATATATTAACCCTTTGTTTGTTTACACACAAACTTTAATTCAGATGTTAACCATATTATTAAACATATAATTTCCATAATTATCCTTGTTAGACTGTAATCATCACAAGGATTCTTTAAAGAAAGGGGCAGTTTTAAAACATTAAGAATTTGGACTTTTGGGGGCTAGATTTACTAAACTGCGTGTGTGGAAAAGTGGAGATGTTGCCTATAGCAACCAATCAGATTCTAGCTTTAATTTATTTAGTGCATTCTACAAAATGACAGCTAGAATCTGATTGGTTGCTATAGGCAACATCTCCACTTTTTCAAACCCGCAGTTTAGTAAATATACCCCTTGATGTGCCATTAACACTTTGTACACTACGCCTCTACATGCAAGTCTAGGAGCACATCCAGTTTACGGGTGAGAGGCTGAAAACGTAACATGTACAGTGACATGAGCTGGGTAAATCATCTAGATGCACTAGAGTAAAACCAAAGTATATTTTGTTGTGTATCCAATGCAATTCATAATTGAAGTCCTCAGTGTTTTTGTTTTTTTACTTTCTGTGCTTTTTGAGATTTTTTTTTACGTCCATTTAATCCTTATATTACAGATTACTCTTGCCAATGATAATACAATATTGCTTATTTTAGATTTAGCTAAAACATCTAAAGTTGTTATTTTAATTCTGAAATTTGATAAAGAAGAGGGTTTTTAGATAAATGCACTTTAATGATTGCAGATACAAGATCTTGAGCAGCAAAAACAAAAGACTTAAATTACTATCTGTCACGAACACCACTCACCTGAGCCTGCGTGACGGTTGTGTGACACAGGGTTAACCAAAAAACAACCACCTGGTCTGTCTAAAATGATTAAATCCTTCCCTATCTATGCCACACACTAACTTTGCCTTTCCAACTATGCCACCACCAAGGTTGTTTCTATGAAGAGCTGACACTCGTATTTAGGAAGCCTTTGGTTCTCCCTAGAATTAATCTAGCACAATTTACTTTAATCAGAGTTAATATAAATCACAAATGTTCTCTTCGTTTCAATTATGTAGTGTCTTGACCAAACTGTAGCGTGAATTCGTAAAAACACAGAGACTTGAACTTATTAAGTGTAATTTAATATGGAAATACATACACAATGCTTAAGATAAAACAGTTAATAAAAGGCATACAAATATAATGCAATTGTTTCTTATAAAATAAAATGGATAAAACACAGAATTGATAACTTACTGATAATCAAGTTTCTGGTGCTGGGAGAAGCAGAAAAAATGGGACACTCTTCAATATCAGATTGACTCTCCAAAAGTGAACAAATTCTTAAAGTCACAGTGCAGTTTTAAAAACAAGCTGCAGGGCCCACAGCCCTCCTTCCTGTGATGTTAGAACAAAATGGTCTGTGAGAATGCATATTATGACTCTGCTGGAGAAAACACCTTTCAAGTCAGGTTTTTGTTACCCTGTCCTATCTTTTCACCAGTATGACTTACAAACATGATTTTACTTCCACACAACAGGTCATAATTTCCCCTTCATCTGCATACCACACATGCCTGTGGTAAGTATGATAATGGAGAAAATAATATGATATTTTCCTGTGACCCTATTCAGCTTGAATTTGTCATTAACATATAACCCTGTCTCTGCAGGCAGCATGTCTGGGGCCTTACAAACATGTGTTAGATTTCATTGTCTTGAAAGAGATATATTCAAAGGCTTTCACGTTTGCAACCTGCCATAAATGATACAAGGTGCTACACTGGATCCTGACTCTAATCTACCAGCCCCCTCTGGGTAGTTTAACATAAACAAAACACATTGATTTAAACAGCTCCTCTGAGCCATGTCAATTATTACTAGAAATTAATTCACAAACACATATTTGCAGATTTATATGCCTAAAAATTAGAGCTTGCACATAACACTATCATATACATTTAATAAAATGCATAGTTGGTTATGATTGCTATATAATCTCCCACAATGTGGATATTGCATGTGTGATGATACTTATAATACAATCTGCATTTGTCTGCAATCTATTTCTAAAAATATATATATTTTGTTTTTTATAACTAACTCTAGCATTAATAGCAAACAAAAATATCAGTTTCCTGTTGTTACTCATTATTGTCAAAACCAATGTCTATGTAGAAAATATGTGCTCTAATCTATTAACTTTTTTTTAATAGCTATTATTTTTATTATTAAAATGTATTTATACAGTGTCAGCTTAGTCAGTAGCTCTTTACAATTACCAACAAATGCAGTAATAAAACAAGACTATAAATACATAGCCAGACAAAGAGATAAGAGGACCCTGCTTGCAAGCTTACAATCTATAAAATAATAATAAATCAATACATAAGATTAACTGACACATATTAATGAAGGAGACAGCAGTCGAACCTGGAAGTTATGGTACGCAGCAATAAACAGAGCTATATATCGCCTCATTATCTGCTAACGGGTCTAGGAAAACAGGTGAAGCAAATGCCATTGAAGAGAGGGCAACAGCAGAAGCAGAGGGTAAGACAGATCACACTGGGCTTCCTATCAGTAGTTTATTAACAAAAGATGATTTAGCTCTTGAGAAATCCAATAGTCTTTTAGTGAAATATTAAGTTTGTTTTTCACATTTTAAGGGGCGTATTCAATTGTCAGCGGTAACGCTGCAAAACGAGCACTCGAAAAATCTTACCGTTAATACGGTAATTACTCGCGGAATTTCAGCTCGCAGCTCTCTGAGCTCCCTGAGCTGCGAGCTGAAATTCCATGAGTAAACTACTGTATTAACGGTTTTCGCGCGCAATATTACCGTATAAGCGGTAATATTTTTCGAGCGTTCGTTTTGCAGCGTTAACGCTGACAATTGAATACGCCCCTAAATGTCAGTGACTCTATAAAGTTTTATATATTTTACCAAGGAAGTATGTGATATTTTCACATTATCAATGCTCTTACATCTCCTCATTGGCTGGTAAGGCTTCAAAGCATCAGCTCCATATTGAGAGATAACCAGCGGACCTCCATATTCTGTGAGAGATGACATAATGCCATCTATCAATGGTATCAGTGTCACAGGCATATGCCCCACTTGTCCAAGAGGGGCCTTGATTTCCTGTATATATATAATCACACTTATGAATGATCATGTTTATTAATGTTCTGTATTTATTCAACAGCACAAACAAATATCACACGTAATGACCAGCATGACTGGATGTTTCATTTGTATTCATGATAATAATAAACACTTTTTTGCAATTACTGTTGTTCTATAAATAAAGTGGAGACGTTATTGTGCCACAGGTAAACAAGCTATCTGAGAAATGAATCCTGCTGTTAGGAATGTGAAAAATGCAGATAGTATTTTATGCACTCTAAGAAGTCTGAACAAGCCAGCAGGGAGTAGCTGTCCTTTGAAACCACTGCTGATAAGAAATATGCATATATTTATTGATCTAAGTATTAGGGTTGAAAAGACAGCAACAGGGAAATAACACTGTGGGCAACAAAGAGACTGATCAAACACAGTGATGTCAGTTTGCTAAAGATCTTTTTTTCTGAAGTCTGCTGCCCTGTTCTGATCTATGACCAGGTTATATCTAATTACCAGGTTGCTGCAGTCAGCAGGTTTTGTGAATGCCCCAGGACCACCTCATCTTAAAGTTGTTTTGAAGCTGGTCATTAATTGCTAAGAACACTTCATTTGTCAAACTCCCTTTACAAATAAAAATACCTTTTTCTCCAATGCTCCTTTTCACTGGTAGTAACTCCTTTATTCCCACTGTATAAAATGTAAGGACGAAACAAGGTCAAATCCATATCTCTTTAAGGAAGAATAGAATTTTGCTCTCATCCATTTGCCAAAGTTCACAATCTGGAAGACTACAAAGGATAAATAGTAGGGTTCTTTCACAAAAGTACAAGGAGTGACCTCAGCTGCCCCAGTATGAGGGATGGCTGCTATTAGACTGAGGTAATGGTTGCAGCTACAATATCACTCTCAACTTCTATATTTTACTGTTGGTGCAGAGTAAAAGGTGTAGATGTGTCATTATTTTTTGGGCAAAAACTAATTGTCTAAGGTATAAAATAATAATTTAAAGGTATAGTTGATTTTCTGAAGTTGATATAATTTGACATACTTAACAGGTACAGTACAAGTAAATACACTTTTAATATTATAATAACAATAATATAAATTTAAAAAATGATATAAACAGTACGTGCCTGATTCATCAAGGCATCCATACTGAACGCAACATGAATTTGGTTTTTAACGCACGTATTTAGGGTTTAGGTCTGCTGTGCTCTACTACACCGGAGTCTGCACGATACGTCGAAAGCCTATGTGGATTTTCTAAATGATAAAGTCGTAAAAGAACACACAGAACAACACACACACACACACACACACATATATATATATATATATATATATATATATATATATATATATAATGCCACCAGTTAATAACAAAGACATTAATGATCAAACTGTTCAAAAAGGAAAAAAAAAATTATTTTTTTTTCTCACGAAATACATTTAATAGTATGCTGTTAATGCCTACTGAACATAAAATACATTTTTACGGTTGCTCCTGATTGCAAGAGAGCAAGAGATACGGCAATGCCCAGAGCTCAATTTGGACGTGGTTGCGTGTGCTTGTGTTTGGCACGTCCTTACTGTACATTAACTATGGAAAAACGCCCCTTCCCTGTCCTGTTCACTCTCTGAAATCATAACCTGTAGTAAGTGACCATTACGTTTTAAGACAGAGCAGACGACTGTGATTGCTGGCGTATTTCCTGGTTCTGGGCATGTGCAGAGTGATTTGCCTATGATACATTCAAAATCGGCAGATACTTGCCTTTTTGAATCAGGCCGCTTGTCTCAAATGTGTCATTCATGCCTTCTACAGTCAACTTAGTATGAAAGTCACACAGAATTTCCCATGGTCGTCTTAGTAGCTAAAAGTAATAAAGGTTGAAATCAGGTGGTGTGGGGTCAAGGTTTAATAATTATTAAACAAGTCTCTAAACTGGAGTGGTGTTGGGCCAGAATACTACTGAATACTTCCCTATCCTGGCAAAGGATATTACTAATATTAAACCTCTGCATCTGTACCTTAAACAAAGTGCAGTACACTTTCCAAAAGATAATATTGTAATGATAGCTTTAAGTCTACCAAAGATAACGGTATCTCATTTTTGTTGGTAGGCAGAATTAAATGTATTTAAGTGTACTATTAATTATAACATTGAAACTAAAGTTAAAGTTAAATGTACCATTTAATAATCTGGAATAGACTTATTCTATACCCCAACACTATAGGTTAGACAGCTGCATATAGGATAAGAAAAGCATTTATTGATACATGCAAAACGCATTGACTCATTAAGGAAACACATAGCATTGTATTGCTAACTTTTCTAAGTATCAACTTTTAATTAGTATTTTTACATGTTACTACCCTTTTCAAACACCAGATGACATTTATATTTGTTATATATTTATTAAGATTTATCTATTTTTATAGCACCAATGTATTCTGTAGTCCTTGTGGGAATAAACACAGTAATTAAACAAGACTGTGTATTAGCAGACAGACAGAGGTAAGAGGGCCCTGCTAGCAAGCTTAAAATCTGTATGACAATAGGCGTTTGATACATGAGGTTATGATCTGCATATTGCATAAGGGTGTAGTCAGATTGTTAGGATAAAAAGTGCTTAGTGGGCTATATGATCCAGTCACAAAGCAATGTTGGTCTGTGGGTTGTTTGAGTAGAGAAAGACAACATTTGTACATTTTGGATGAACTATGTAGAGGGGTGGTAATCTAGTAAAATCAGGGCCTGATTAAGGGTTCTGGCCGCCCTAGGCTAATACGGCCGCAGCGCCCCCCCCCCCCTCCCCCTCCTCCGAATATATAGGTGTATAGGAACACTCCTGAATATGAATGTTCAGGTGTATTCTCCAGCATTCAAATTTAGACAGATTGTGCCATTGTCTCTTACCTGTTCTTGCTCTTCTCTCTTGCAACTTTGTTATCCTCTCGCTGGCTTCTGGAAAGTTGGCGTCCTGTTTTGAAAATGCAAAAATGTATTAAAATGCAAAATGTTAACAAACCCTGAATGATTAGGCCCTTTAGTTAAAACAAAACACTCCATTATGGCCAGCTAAAAGTACCCCATTGGACAGGCATATATAAGCAATATCTGAATATTTGTTGTCAATCAAATACAAACCTCTACCAGCCCCATCTCACTAATATTTAGTATTCTAGTGATTGCTGAGACCACCCATGTGACCACCACACAATCATGAGATTCTGCCCCCCAAAGCTGCTCTATTTTTAAATACTCCCTGCAGCCATTTTCCTTAACCACAACCCCCCCCAAAGCCATTTTCCTTAACCCCTGCTGCAGCCATTTTCTTTACCTCCCACCCTGCATCCGTCCCCCTTGCAGCTATTTTCCTTACCTCCACTCTGAATCTATCCACCCCCCCGTCACATCAAAACTCCCCCAGTCACATATATCAGCCCCCCTCCTCTGCCCTCCTACATACATATCAACCTCTCTCCCTCCCTATAGATTTTCATGGCAGCCAATATAGATTTCTATGACAGTCCCCCTCTCCCTCCCTATACATATGCATGACAGTCCCCCCTCTCCCTCCCTATAGATATGCAGGGTAGTTCCCCCCCTCTCTATAGATATGTAGTGTATTTCCCCCCCTCCCTATAGATATGCAGGGTAGTTCCCCCCTCCCTATAGATATGCAGGGTAGTTCCCCTCCCTATAGATATGCAGGGTAGTTCCCCCCCCTCCCTATAGATATGCAGGGCAGTTCCCCCTCCCTATAGATATGCAGGGCAGTTCTCCCCCTCCCTATAGATATGCAGGGCAGTTCCCCCCCTCCCTATAGATATGCAGGGCAGTTCCCCCCTCGCTATAGATATGCAGAGCAGTTCCCCTCCCCCCTCCCTATAAATATGCAGGGCAGTTCCCCCCCCTCCCTATAGATATGCAGGGCAGTTCCCCCCCTCCCTGTAGATATGCAGGGCAGTTCCCCCCCCTCCCTATAGATATGCAGGGCAGTTCCCCCCTTCACTTACCTGTAGTTGTGCCAGCGTCGCTCCTCTCCTCAGATCAGCAGATAGGAAGTGAAGACGTCCTGCTTCCTGTCTGCTGCACAGGAACAGACAGCCTGGCGATTGGCTGTGTGTTGCTAACCACTGACCACCAATGCTTTTGATCGTCGAGCCCTCCACCCCCCACGGCGACCCCCCCCCCCTCCCCCACCCCGGAAAAAAAAATTAATGAAGAAAAAAAAAAATTTAAAAAAATAAAAAACAATTAAAAAAAAATAAAATACCCCCAGCGCCGCGCCCCCCGGGACCCAGCGCCCCAGGCTGCAGCCTGGTCAGCCTAGTGGTTGATCAGGCCCTGAGTAGAATAAAAGGATGGTATTCAAATATAATAGCCTAGAGAGTTTAATAGGGTGTTTGAGCAATTTGCTAATCTTGTCTGAAGAGTTGAGCTATCAGGTAATGCTTAGGTTCAAAGCCTAGAGGAAAGTTTTTTGTGCAAGGTAGGGCTTTCCACAGAGTGGATGCAGCTTGAAAAAAATCGTATAACTGGGAAAGGGAGCAGGTAATAAGTGGATTAGAGATACAAATCTTAAGCAGAGTAGAGGGGACAAGCTGGGAGATATTTTGAGACAAGTGAAAAGATGCATGTTGGTACAGTTTTGTTTGGCCTTGTGTGTTAGTAAACATATTTTATATTTAATGCAGTAAAATATAGGCAATAATTTAGGGACTGACAGAGTGGAACTGCTTTAGATTAATATTTTGCAAGAAAGTCTAACCACTGCAATTAAAATAGATTGGTTAGGGGAAGACCAGTATGGACGGAATTGCAATATTCAATGCAGGAGATAATGAGTGCATGAATTCAAGTTTTTGCAGTGTGTGAAACATGCATATTCTGGAAATGTTATTTTGTGCAATATGTAACTGGATTTGGATACAGATTGGATGTAGAGCACAAAGAACATGTGTATTTGTACTTTGGGTAAACTAAATTTCTGGAATAATTAGAAATTTTCTTCTTGTAAGGCCATTTCACCTGGATGGATTTGACATCTGCTGACATAATTCACTATGTTATTGTCCTTCCTACTACATGAAGCACAACAAGAGATTTCATATTGTTCTCTGTCCATAACATGATTGCTATCAGTTCTGACATAATTGTCCTGATTACGATGTCTCATTCTCAATTTAAAAGAATAACTACTGTTCTATTTTCAGAAAATATCTTGATATGTTTTACATAGGAAAGCATGGAAACCCCAAATTGCTTGCCAAACTGCTTTCATCTCAAGAATGTTTGTGTGCACATGTCCTCCATTCTGTAGCCATGTGCCTCCTATCACCTCTGCAAGTAGATGAGTTACCCAACCTATTGAGCTTTAATCTGTTGTGACAATCCATTCTGGTTCTGTAAAAAGCATGCCTTGATTTATTATCTTGCCATCAGTTGAGATGATTCCCTTGTGGCCTCTGTAAGCCTGATGATCCTGGAGTCTAAATTTTAATTCCACTGAATGAGAGGATCCAGTTGAAGGCCTTGTATATGTCACCTTGTCCATGGAATAATTCCTAAAGCTGAACATAACATTCCAATGGAGACGGAGACAAGTCCATATCAAATTGTTGTTGAGATTGAAGCTGATATACCAAAACTTGAATTTTGACAAGTCTTTCCCATGACAATGACACACTGTCCAATGCAGTTACAGCTGTTGAGAGGTGTTGAGAGGCACTAGGTGACTTTTTGCCACATGGAAGATATAGCCATGTTGTTGTAGGTAAAATGTTACCTGCACTATTGTATGTTTCTTACTTCCTATGACCAGGATGTTGTCCGGATACGGCCAAAGGGCTACTCCATATTTTTTGAGAGCAGCTCTAAGGACCACCATGACTTTGTTGAAGGTTCTTTGAGATGTAGACAGGCTGAACCGAAGACAGGTGAGCCGTAAATGACAACACTGAACAAAAAACTTTAGAAATTGATGATGGTGTGTGGCAATAGGAATATGGAAATAAGTGTTCTTCGAATCTATTGAGTTAAGGAAATCTCCCATTCCTATTGCATTGAGAATGGAACTTACAGACTCCTTGTGGAAAAGTCTTGCATGGACAAACCGATTGAGTCTTCATGAATTGGGTCTGAAACCTCCCAATGACATCTCCACCAGAAACAGCTTTTAAAAGAAGCCAGTACCTCTCAAGGTTCAAGTAACTAGACTTATACTTAGCAAAGTACTTACCCTATCTTATAATGCCTACAGCTTCATTCAGGAGGATGGAGACTAGGAAATTGTTTACCTCTGGGTATCCTATAAAATTAGATATTTCTGTCCTTGCCGATGATAGTTTGAACTTATCAATCCTGAGTGGTAAGAATCCAGACCTCTACAGACTTTAAAATCCTGCCACCCACAGGAGTCAATGAAGGTTGAGTCTGGATGAGTCATTAAATCATTGAGATGCTTACTCCCTGGCATTCCTTTTTTGGCATTAATGGGCAAAATTGCCTTAAAAAAAGAAGCTTGGCAAGACTAATCTTTGTTTGTAGATCTGATGGAATTGGACAACTTTACTTTTTTTTAGCAGAATAGGTTCTAGTTGAAAGACTGGCAATAGCACAATTTATTTTAGGCATTAAGCTTTTAGAGGTGTCCTCATCTTGGAAAGAATACATTTGGTCAAATCTTTTCATGCTAGCCTGACATTTATATAACAGTTGTCATTAATGAAATTCTTAAAAAATGTATATGAAAGACCCTGCTCTTTCTCTGATGACCCTGAAAAAGGGCATCCTGAAATGAAAACAGTAGCTGGTGTATAGTTACTTCCAATTAATTTATTAATATTTTAAGCACTATGTTCTTGATCATCCAGGCAATGATTTCCTTATACTATTCAAGAAGTTGAACAGTACCAATGTTTGCCTGAGGGGTACAAAGTGTACAGATAACTCTTCCATAATCATTTGGTAAGGGATTATCACTTGCTCTTCATACACAGTTATGGGATGGGATTTCTAGCATTTATTACTTGCATAGTTTTCAGGAGAGTACTGGGAAAAAAACCTAGTGACTTTCCTAGGACGGGTGAATTGCAGCTTTTGAGGAAGGGCTTTGGTTCTATAATGCAGAATCTGAACACAAACAATGCTTGAAGCAACACAGAGATTCAGACAATGCAGACCCGAGAGCCTGCATAAAACTGGAAAAAATAGTAGCTGCATCAGTGCATTGAACTGGCCATTTGCAGGAGTCCTGGGGGTAAATGTATTAAGCAGTGTATTCTGCAAGTTGCTGATTATTGGCAACTTTGCAGGGGAAATTTAAAGCAGGAATGGCTTTCAAGGCATAACTTGCATTTAGGATGGATTGAAGTGTGGATATACTGTATGGGTGTCAAGAATGCCAGATGGCAGGAGGTTTCAATAGTCAAGACGGGAGATGATAAGAGAATGGATAAGAGTTTCAGTAGTATGTTGAGTAAGAAAAGGGCATATTCTGGCTATATTTTTAAGGTGGAGTTGACAGGACTGGGAGAGTGTCTGGATGTGAGGAATAAAGCAGAGGGTGGAGTCAAGTGTGACACCAAGGCAGCGGACTTGAGGGCAGGTGGTGACTCTGAAAGGAGGGAAGATAATAAGCTCTGTTTTGGACATGTTGAGCATAATGTAGTGTTGGGACAACCATGTAGAGATATTAGAAAGATAGTTGCATACACAAGATAGTACAGAAGGAGACAGGACTGGGAAAGAAATACAGATTTGATATCATCAGCATAGTGGTGGTATTGGAGGCCAAAGGAGCGAATTAGTGCCTCAAATGAAGAGATGTATAATGAAAAAGTAAAGGACCAAGAACAGAGCCTTGTGGGACCCCAACAGATAGTGATAAAACTTGATTGTTTGGAGTTGCAAATCTCTGATCATGTGCAAAATATTGGTGTTGTCCTTGATTGTGGATAAACACTTAAACACCATGTTTCAGCCATGGTCAGATATGCTTAGCTCTTGTTTCTGTACTCTCTTAATCTTGTATATGTCAATTTTATATTATGTGTTTTGTAATCTGCAAAGATAAAGGGATTTAAGTCCTATTGGAAAAAGGCACTATATAAATAAAATTATTATTCAATGATTTCTTGAAATGAACAGAATAGTAAGGTAAGCAAAAAAAAATTGTAACATAATATTGGTGCAATGCGTTAAATTTTCACCGCGTGGTTTATTTGTTTATGGCTTGCTATTTCTGTAGGTGTTTTAATGCAGGAAATTTAAATTGACATAATTCAATGTAATTAAAAATTTCAATGTACTTCCACATGTAATGCTTGAAGTACATAGAGCCTTTAACATTATGTAATTTCTGAATTAAGACATAAATGGGTCTTTCATAGTACTTTAAAAGAAATGAGAAAAGTGATTAATTAAGCAGGTGGTCCAAGTAGGCAGGACTTTGAAGCAACATTTTACTTTTGTCAGCTTGCTTATTCTTATGGTAGGCTGTAATACTACAATATGTTGATCAAAGCATGTGCATGGCTTCATTTCAAATAGGGGAATGCGTATAAGAGCTTTCATGTGTCTCATTTTTTTCCCCTTAAACTCTAGATAAACCCAAATAATGAGACAGAGGCGGTCTATGCTCCTGCGACTATTTTACTTTAATTGGGACATAAAAAGGGGACCAAACATCAGATAACATTGGTGTCCAGTTTTTTTAATTTAAACATTATGAGAGCCCTAAATGAAAATGTGCTCCTGTTTATGCATATGCAGAAAAATAGGTTAATTGGCACAAAAGAGGAATGTTACGCACCTTTGCATTTTCTCTGATTCATAAATAAATCTCCTCTAAGCATTTTGCTAAAACCATTAGTACTTTTCCTATCATTATGTTGTAGGAATAGGCATAATAAAATTGCTCACACAATAGCACACCTAACCTCTATATGAGAACATGGGATATCGTTTTATAAATCTAGATTTTTATTGAATATAAATATATTTTATTTTATTTGTTTTTCGCCTTTGTATAACGCTGTTTAACTTGGCATTGGAAGCAAATAATACAAGTGAGACAAAGTTTATTTTGTGTGTGCATCATCCCCCTTCGCACAACATTAAGCATAATTAAAGCTTGTCTAATTGCCAAAGAGACATAGAAACATCTAGAAATAGTAATAAGACAGCAAGAGATGTAAATAAAAGTAATGTTATAAGTGTGGAGGGAGACTTAAGTAATAATAGATTACTAGTAAATTAGATTTAAAAATAAATGACAAAAACATTGATAGGTGAATTATTTGTACGGTTTAGTAAATATTGTTTTTCTGTGGTTCCTTATTATTGACTGAAAGTTCGTTAACTGACAAAGAGATTCCACAATACTACAACTTTTTAAAATAATTTTACTGTGTAAAAACTGATTCGACATGGAAAAGAGTTTCCAAAGGCTGATGCTCTTTTGTAGAGAAAAGCTATAGGGGTATTTTATAGCCCTTTATTGGAATCTTATAACATTCTGAATCTGAACATTAGAGAAGAGTTCTCTATTGTTTGTCTATTGTTTTTGTTGTTACCTTTTATGAGGAGAGGTGAGTGAATTAATTCTGCTGATTCGAAAAAATTCAGCTGAATTTCAGAGATTTATAATTAATACCCAAATCATCAACATTTGCTTAAAATGTTAACATTTAATGTCCACTGGAGAATCCGGTCAATTACAGTGCACAAGCCACTTCAATCAATCAGCAAACATCAACAAATGTAACATAACTCATAGATTTATAAAAGGACACAAATTTTTCATCAATTGTACCAGAGACGTTCGCTTTGTCTGTATCTTCACTTTGTAGTAGCGCAAATCCTGTACACTTATGTGCCCACTGCATTTATTACATTGTTGTGTAAATGCTATTGCACTATTGCCTGTTTTATCTTTTTTCCATTTTTATTTTTACATGTTTTGCACACTCAACAGGTGATAAATCTGATTGTTTTCTGAACTTTTCATTAGCACTGTTACATATCTGTAAGAACACTTACCTGTCCTCGTTCCAGCACTGTCAGGGAGGATCTGACATAATACCTGTGTCAGATCAACAGGTTAGTCCTCCTGACTCTGCCCTTGTGTCTCCTGCGCTCTGTTGCTCTGGTGTTCCTGTCTGGGCTCCCTGGTTAGCTTCATCTGTGTATCCTGTGTACCGCTGCCATCTGACCTGTGTACCGAACCGGCTTGCATACCAGACCATTCTCCTGTCAAATCCTGTATACCGCTGCCATCTGACCTGTACACCGAACCGGCTTTCATATCAGACCATTCTCCTGTCAAATCCTGTGTACCGCTGCCATCTGACCTGTACACCGAACCGGCTTTCATATCAGACCATTCTCCTATCAAATCCTGTGTATCACTGCCATCTGACCTGTGTACCGAACCGGCTCATATACCAGACCACTCTCTTGTCTACTCCCGTGTACCTCTGCCATCTGACTCGTGTACCGACCGTCTGGTATCCAGACTCTTCACCTGCTCTGCTCAGACTGATGTCTACTGCCATTGGCCGTATATTACAGCACCCTCAAGGTACCTTATTACTACTTCTATTGTATTGTCAGTTTCTACCATTCCACTCACGTCTATGGACCAAACCAAGGGCCACGACCTGCAGATCCCTTGCGGTGGTTCTTGGTGAAAACCAGGGGACTGTTAGACTCTGTGCTTTGCTAGGTCTGTGCAAATCTAGACTGTGTGTATACTGAGCGTAACAATATCTAGGTGTAAAAATACAGAAAATGTATTGCAATCTCAGCATAAGGGCTGCAGCAAAACTATATTTTTATTACTTGCCATTAGTGTCATTAGTTAACTAGGGGTACAGTATATCACTTAATACATTATAATGTCAACCATTGTATTTTTTTAAATACACCAACTGCTATAAAACACTTTTCTATACTTGTCATTAGTACCTTTAGCTATCTAACTTTAGTAATACACAATTGCTTGTGAAATCAACAACTATATTTGTTATAATGCTACAAGCAGAAAATTGGCAATATTTTGCAAAAACTAAACGGTAGTCAATGCTTGCACATTTCTTAAAAAATGCTTAAACAAATTCTTCCGTCATTCATACAGCAAGAGAAGCAAATATGACAGAGAAAAATGAGTCAGGTGTTCACAACAACCTCATGTCAGTGGCAGGAAACATACTAGTGATATTCAGCAAATTGTCAATAAAACTCCCTCCTAGGGAAAGAAAACTGTGATTCTATTTACAATCTAAAAAACTATATTATGCTGGAAATAATGCAGAAGCTTTTTGCTTTAGAAAAACGGGAGTGCATTGCTATGCATTGCATCCATCTGATTGTGATCTGGTGAAATATATGGAAGAAGCTTCAGCAGTGGCCAGGATTATCACACTTTGCCATGAAACACTTAACTCTATATGTTCTAGTATACTGTTTGAATGCTGCTGGCAGAATTGTAACCGTACAGCACAGAATTTTATCCACCGAAAATGTCAAAATGCTGACATGTATAAAAATGAATCCACAATGGAAGACCACTAAATTCACAAAAAAATTAGAGTGCACTGTGATGTGGTGTAACATTACATTGATTTAGAACAAATAAAAATTTGGCAACAAATAGAAAGCAGATTTCATATTAAACTGCAAATATTATTTTTTCTTGTACTTGTCTGTAATTTTTTGCCAGAACCCTCTTGATGTGTTTGTCGACTTGAACTGTAATGAAGTAATTTAAACACATAAAACCGCCAAAACACAGGGCAAAATCCTCTTTAGCTATGTGTAATTTGCGTTGGTGCACATTTTCTATCAAAATTAAATGAAGAGGTGGCGAGTTTTTAAGGTCATTCCTTACTTTGTAGAAAGGCACAAAGCCTTTTCTTCTCTGTAAAAATGATTGAATTTTATACTTATACCAGCAAAAAGTTGGCAGAGATCAGACTTAGAATAGAACACACTTTACAACATCCATTTGCACTTCTCCAGAGAAACACATTTATTTTCATGCATGGTAGTGACTTAAATAATCAAATTCATAAAACTATATATTGTGTAGCATAAACAGACATATAAACAGACATATATACTTTCTTTCAATTTTCTTTCAGTGTTTGTATTTCATATGGGAGAGAACTGAATAGACAAGTCTATTATTCCATCAAAATCTGATAGAAAGTTATCTGGGAATTTAAGGATCTGAATAGGTTATATCCTTTACTGACATTATTAGACAATGAACTGATAATTGATTGATGATATCATCTAATTGATTAATGAGGTTGTCCAAGTAACATATATCTAGTAGTGGTTTCTGTTCTCACTGTGTCAAGTAACTAAGTGAAAATGATTTAACCACTAAACTGATTAGATGTGATCAGAAAGTAAATCATCACATGAGCAACTAGAAAGTGTCCTTTCCTCAATGTGACCTCTAATCCTCAAAGTTCACTTAAGAATATATATAGTTCATAAATGTATTATGGAATTTATAAAGGCAAGGCTATCCATTGGATAATAATGGTATGTTGTGTATCATTTTACTAGATTGCTATTAGGGCAAATATGTTCATAGAAGAACAATCCTGGACTTTCAACTACATGGAGTGCCTTAATCAAGATTATCGCATTTTACCTCCTACTTGATTGATTGGCTTAAGAGAAATTTAGCCTTCTCCTTTGGCTGTGGACAACAACCAAGCATGTTGTTTCAGATTCTTCCTTTTACTTGGAGGACTTGACATTAGGAAAACAACAAGAAATGTCTTGAAGGACCAGTAATGTCCTACTGTGCAAGCACAACAGCTGCAGACAATTACACTTACATTATGTATTAACAAATTAATATGAAATACACTACAAAACATAGTCATTCAGCAATATCATAAACAACACAATAAACATACAGACCATCACATGAAAATGGCTCTCTACCCAGCCTTTTCTAATATGTTCAAAAGAATAGAGAGATCCAAATGCAAAACAAACTAATCTAGACACTTCCCAAGTACAATAGGTGGCTGCCATTCTTTAATGCCTGATGGTATGTCAGATAACAAAAGTTAAATCTGTGAATAAAAAAATAAAGAACAAGGCACCTAATAGTGTAGAAGTTTGTGAATAATGCCCAGTATGTTAAAGAGCTCTATTATGTGTGTCGAAGTCGTATAATTGGATGAACGAAAGTATATTGGTTTAATATTGTTTTGCCGTGCGATTGCGATCCGTACGCCACGTAACACGTGGCGTGGTGCGATCGCACGGTAAAGTACGCATGCACACACTCGCATTACAACATTTAGTTATTTATATAATTCATATTCATATTGGTTCCATCACACTGTAATTTAGGAGCAGATAGTATTTGGTTTATTATTAGTCTATATATATATATATATATATATATATATATATATATATATATATTGTGATTATATGTACACTTCAGTGATATTTAAGGTTCAGGTTATAGGAAAGGTTCCATGCCTGGTGTCATATTAAAGCCCTATTCATCAGCAGCTGTCCGGTGCAGTCGGCGAAGAGATCGCAAATTGCATACTTTAGTTATTGATATTAGAGAATAAACCTTTGCATGATGCTGGCTATGAAAGGAGCAGACCCCCTGGAGAGACGACCCCCTCCTTTGGATTCCTTAGATTGAATCAGCCTATGATCTGTTTACCCTGAACCCACCCAACGTCTGGACCTATAGAAGCAAGCTACGTCATCTCTATTGTTCACAATGAAACACTGACTGTATATATAATAGCTGCATCCCCCACCAGCCTCAGTCAACTCTGACACAGTATTCTAACAGATATACTGTCCACCGGGTCCCGTAGGTGTGCAGCGAGCGCATGCGATAGCATTGGTATGTACTTATCTTTTGGTATTGGCTGTACTGTACTTTATCATAATATAATAATGTATTGAATTGTTGACTATTTACATCTGCTAAAATAAATAACTTTGTGCTTTGGAAACACATACAATTGATTGGGCAATGCTTATTTGAAAACGATAGAATTACTTTAATATGTGCATTCCAAATAAATGAAGTAACCCTATGTGCTGTGCTTTGTCCAGAGGTTAGGAGTGTTAAAAGCAGGAGAAAGAGAGGAGAATCAGAAATAGTATAGTAATTATTTTACCCTGCTAAGGTAGTGAACCTGTGTAGCATACAGAATATAATAATATAAAACAATAGCTTATCTGATCATATCCTTGTATTGCCACTCCAAAAATCCATTTTGATCTGTGAATGTCAAGGACACATAATAATAAAAGAAAGCAGTATACAATGTAGTGTGTATGCATATCTGTATCTATATCTATATCTATAGATACAGCTATAGATATATCTAGATACACACACACACACACGCACACACACTGATCAGCCACAATATTTAAACCACCTAGCTAATATTGTGTAGGTCCCCCTCGTGCTGCCAAAACAGCCCTGAACCTTTGAGGCATGGACTACATAACACTTCGGAAGGTGCCCTGTGGTATCAGACACAAAGATGTTAGTAGCATATTCTTTAAGTCCTGTAAGTTGTGAGGTGGGGCTTCCATGGCTCCAACATTTTTTTCTATCACATCCCACAGATTCTTGATAAGATTGAGATCTGTGGAATTTGAAGGTCAAGTCAACACCTTAAGCTCTTTGTCATTTCCCCTAACCATTCCTGAAAAATACTTGCAGTTTGACAGGGTGCATTATCCTGCTGAAAAAGGCCACTGCCGTCAGGGAATACTGTTGCCATGAAGGGGTGTACTTGGTCTACAACAATGTTTAGGTAGGTGGTACATGTCAAAGTAATATACAGAAGAATGCCATGACCAAATATTTCCCAGCAGAACATTGCCCAGAGCATCACACTGCCTCCGCAGACTTGTTTTCTACCCAATAGTGTATCCTGGTGCCATCTCATCAACAGGTAAACATAATGTAAAAGAAAATGTGATCCATCAGACCAGGCCACCTTCTTCCATTGCTCCATGGCCCAGTTCTGCTGCTCATGTGCCCATTGTAGCATGGCCACTCTGACCGGTCTGCATTTATGCAGCCCCATATGCAGCAAGCTGCAATGCAGGTTCACTGATTTTCCTTCCTTAGACCACTTTTGATATGTACTAACCACTGCATACCGGGAACACCCCACACGACCTGCTGTTTTGGAGATGTTCTGACCCAGTCGTCTACCCATCACAATTTGGTCTATGACAAAGCTGCTCAGATCCTTATGCTTGCCCTTTTTCCCTTCTTCCAAAACATCAACTACACGAACAGACTGTTCACTTGCAGCCTAATATATATATATATATATAGAGAGAGAGAGAGAGAGAGAGAGAGAGAGAGAGAGATAGATACACACACACACACACACACACATATATATATATATATATATATATATATATATATATATCTATATACATATATATATATATATATATATATATATATATATATATATATATATATGTAAATTCAAAAAAGTGCTTCTTTATTTACTTATTTGAACATCCATTTTATTACCTTTATAATTATTATATATATATTAGAGATGCTCACTGACCCCGTGTACTGGTTTTGGCTTTGGTTTTGTATCTGGATTAGCTTTGTGTTTATGTTTTGTTTTAGGTATTGGTTTTGGCAAAACTGCCCTTGTGTGTTTTGATTTTGTTTTTTTTTTAAAAAATCCTAAAATATGCTAATATCACATAATTTTGCTCTTTTATTGTTCCTACATTATTTTTATCCTCAATAACACTAATTTCAAGTCATTTGCAGACAATATTATTTTCATACACTTTCAAACAAAGACTGCAGTTTTAGAAGACAAAACCTGTCTGACCTATTATTTGTATTTCAGCAATGACAATTAACAATGGAGCAATGGAGCTATCCTCTTTGTTTGTAACCTATATAACACCATACAATTTGACTGCAAAGTCAGAAGAATAGCCTGCCAGCCTTAGTATTTGTATTTCAACAATGACAATTAGCAATGAAGCTCTCCTCTTTGTGTGTAACCTATATAACACCGTACATTATGGGACTGCAGATTTCGAAGACCAATCCTGCCCTATTAATTCTATTTCAACAATGACAATTAGCAATGGAGCAATGGAGCTCTCCTCTGTGTGTGTAACCTATATAACACTGTACATTATGGGACTGCAGATGTAGAAGACCAAGCCTGCACTATTAATTCTATTTCAGCAATGACAATTATCAATGGAGCTCTCTTCTTTGTGTGTTACCTATATAACACTGTACATTATGGGACTTTTTTCCGTGCTGGGTCCTGTCTGCACCGCTCCTCAATCAATATCAGGCGTGACTTGATGTCACTCCCGAATGTAGCAGAGAGGAGGGAGAAGGGACGCCGGCGCTGCGACGTGGTAAGTATATATATATATATATATATATATATATATATATATATATAAATATATATATATATATAAAAAAAAATTTAAAAAAAAAACTCTGCTTCCCCCATCAACGAAAGGGGCAGAGTATACAGGGGTCGGGGCCTACTGGGGGGATAGCCCAGCTTCCTGCCAGGCCAGTCTGACCCTGCATTCATCCAGTTCAAGCTCTGGGCATCTCTGATGTAAGTGTTTTTTAGCCAGTGTAAGTGCTATCGATAGTGATGACGGGTGCATATACATACCAGAATATGTGTTAGATAGAAGTAAGAGCAACTGTAAAAATGCATTTTATGTACAGTAAACATTAATACCATCCTGAGGAATGTATGTCATGTAAAATAAAATATATTTTTTTAAATATATTTTTATTATTGATTATAGTATTTGTCATACTGCATAGTGCAGTGTGTTGTGTCTGTCGGCATATGACAAATATTGTATAGCTAGAGCATACTTATACCTGTAATAAAATGGAAACATTCCACAGATCCACTTCTACTTGAATATGGGCATTGATGTATGCAATTTCTGTACATTGTTAAAAAAAATGCAAATTGTGTTCATTATTCCATTGTATCTGATTCACATAAAGGGTCCAAATCCTCCTGTTTAAACAATAAAAATATTGCAACAATAGAAATGTCCTTAACAATTCAAATATCTTGAACTATATTCACCCAAACGTGCACTTGACAAAGGAGTGGTCCAGAAAATAAAATTGAATAGCCAAAGATTATAAAGAAAAACTCCTTTCTGTAGGCGAACACCGTTGGTGACTTGATGATCAAATAAATAAATTAAGTACTAACGCATTTCACACCCTTTGGTGATTTGATCAGCAAAATCCAAGTGTATCTATGTCCCAAGAACAGCAAACAGAGCGCATGCCACCAGAGAATGGGGTCTGGACAGTGTATAACATTTTCCCAATCTGCTCTTCAAATAATAATTGAGATGAACAGGTTTTCAAAATATAATGTTTCTATTCTTTATTAAAAGATATTAAGCATAGATACAGCCATTACTGGACGAAGCAGACATACGCCCATGGTCTCAAATGCCAATTAACAATCTATATTTGATTAAGTCATTCTTTTATAGAAAATGTTACTCATCATTGCTTAAAATACACCTTCCCAGATTACATCACTGCTGACACTCTAAGTCTCTATCATTAATCTTCATTAAAGTGACATGTTCTTGGAGGAGTCTTTTGGAAGGGTCTCCTTGACCTTATTTGGAGCAAATATCTTTTTAATTTCTTACCATAACACAGTCTCCAGGTTGTATCTTGTGTGCAGGCCCATAAGCTGCTTCTGGTTCAATGTCTTTGTTCAAGTGTTCTTCTGGGCCTTCTGAAGTTTCTGCAACTGTTTAAACAACTGTATGACATATTGAACAGTTAGATCATGATGCAGTTTCAAATCAGTTTGTGAATTAATAACATATTTTGGCTGAAGTCCAAATAACAGTTCATATGGAGAGAGATTGAGAAGAGGTTTAGAAGTGATTCTAACACTATGATGCACTAAAGAAGTGCCATTCCTGTTTCTCTTGTAAGCTTAGTTATTCTTTAATTACTCCATTTATTCTTTCAACTTTCTCTGAAGCTTGAGAATAATATAGTATATAAAGTTTTGAATCTATTCCCATCATATTACACATTCTTTGAAACTCCTTTTCTGTGACTCTCTATGGCTCTGGGTAAACCATATCTACAAAAAAATTCTGACAAAATTTTCTTAGCAGTAAAATGTCTGAGGCAGTTAACTAGGCCTCAACCCACCAACACATATCAATATAAACTAACACATACTGTAACCCTCTTATTTTTTTCCACTTAACTGAATAAAAATCAATAAACTAATTTGTGACCTCTGAAAAGGTTATATTAGGCAACTGTCTGACCTTAGGTACTATCTTTCCTACGTTGTTCTTAAGACAAATTATACTTAATTCACATTTAAACTTAGCAACTGTAGTAATTTCTGGACATACCAACAAGATATTACAATCTAACCATGTTATCTGCTTCCATGTACACTAACCCATGAGCACTTTCGCAAGAGCTGGTAATGACATTTTTAATGCTACTGGTTTATTTTCTATATCTACCCAAATTTCATCCTCTGTTTTATAACATTGTCTCAGTTTCCATGTATTACTTTCATTTAGTGTAGTTTTTTTTTTCTTGACAGTATCGCAAAGCACATTTGAGTACCCACGACAATGTCATGAAAATCATTAACTGAGTCTGTGACTGTAAGTTCGGTTACCTGAACTGAGAGTAAGCCTAGTGACTTAACTTAAATTATCTCATCTTGTATAGTAACTGCATATCCTGTCACTAGTGAACCATCGTGTTTATCTATGAAACATTTTCATCAATAAAAAAAATTTAATCAGGATTCTGCAATGTAGTCTCAGAAATGTCTGGTCATACAGAAAAACATGTACTTAATACAATCATGCTCTTCCTTGTTCTATGAGGTTTCAGAGGGCAATGTAGCAGGATGGAGATTCTAACATTTGTATATTGTAATGTTAGAAGAAGTAATACAATTTCATTTAATTTTAATTTCAATTTCCCATTGTATAAACTTTCACCAGACTCATGTCTAGTCTGTGCACTATTCAGGAGTTGTGCAACAGCACAATGAACAAACAAAGGTAACCCATGCTGCAACACAATATCCTGTGTCTTTTCCACAAGAATAGCTGCTTTGGCTATGAACCTTAAACATGAAGTTAATGCTTTTGCTACCTGATTAATTGTATGCTAGTTATCTTCTAAATATCCTGAACAGTGTTTTCATCATCAGTACAACAGAAAACATTTCTTATAATTGTGGATGACTATTGCCGGGTTAAAGGCTAGAGTCGTTTAATCTCTTCAAATGCCTCGATGGATTCAGGAATGTGTTCAACTTTATCTGGCATATAGCTATGGCTGGAAATCCTGATATTCACTAGCAACAGAGTTGTGACATACAAAGAAATGCATATACTTCTTTTATTTTTTATTTTTTTTTATTCCTCTGAGGTAGAGGGTGTTCAAATATAAGGACCACCCTTTAGGAAGTCTAAATGTCTCTGGCCAGGTGTCAAACAATTTAACCTTGTCAGTACATAATTGAATTGTCTTTCCTTGGATACTTCTGCAAGAAAACACAATAATTTTTTAGTATCTTCACAGCAGAAAATCATTCACATATTCTGGACACCTGTGGGTACAAAAGATTACAAATTATTCTGCAAACATTATAACAAATAACTAGAACTGTCTATGAAACCTTGTGAAAAGACTGTAGTCACCAGATTATTTTTTGCATAATATAATGGAATGGGCTCTGTATTGTGTAATAGTAATCATAATAATGTACACTGTATAGGGATCATTGTTTAAGTTTGCATGGTATATTGGATATATAATATTATGCTGCTGTAAACTGAATATTCATCAGGTTGTAAACCTGTGCATGATAAACTAGGTATCTGATTATGAGGCTCTGCATGGCATACTGGTCACTAGATGTTGTGAATCTACATAGTATACTATTCTTCATATTGCATGATTCTGTATGGTGTACTGACATCGAAATGATGGTGCTCTGTAAGATATACAGGTCACAGAATGATGGAGTTCCAGCTAATATACTTATTACCAGATGATGGGGCTCTTCAGGGTTTACCGCTAAGCAAATGATGGTACATAATACAATTTCAACTAGATAATAGGAATCTAACTAGTATACTAATCACCAATTGTTGGTTTGCATTATATACTGTTCTAATTGTGCTGTGGTCTATTTGATTGTAACTTGTTGAAATTACATTTTATTCACTGTATGTGTCACACCATACCCCCTCTTTAGGCTGCAGTCATACTTTCTTGAAGCGTGATATGCACTTTAGCTCATAGGTCCTGCACTGGCTGTATGTGGTCTTTAAAGTTTGTTATATTTTTATGCTTGATCGTGTTTTCATTTGTTTATTTAACCCCTTCACCCTGAGCCTATTTTTATATTTTTTGGGTTGGTCACATTCCAACATTAATATCAATCCTTTGTTAGTAAGGTACCCACAAAAATTATACCTTGTTTTTATCAGAAGAATTAGAATTTTCAGAAAATGCCATTTGTTTGCTTTGTCTTCTCTAACTCCAAAGAAATATCTCTCTAAAATGGACAAAAAAGTGTGTTTTTTTTATTGAAATTGCCGAAGGTAAACCAAAAATAAATGTGTGTATTTTCTCTCTGAACAAACCAATAGACACTTTCAGGTCTCTTGCTTAGTCACCAATTCACCTTTCCAAAATACCAAAAGGCAGGATTTTACAAATAGTTTTTCATAACAGAATCTGCACTTTGCTTGCTAGTTTGGGCTTTGCAAAACTTATGTGCACACTTGTGGCACTATAAGTGATAATATACACTGCTGGCCATGTGCATGCTATCATTTGTATTTCTACAAATGCCAGTATCAAGAACACTCACGACCTGTCAGGGAATGGAGGGACTTCTGGTGCCACAAGTGCTTGCTCTTTATTTTGACAATATTATCCTGGTACCAACCAACCAGGAGGAGTCCAGTGCTATGCAGGTGTAGGTCAGGGGCTCAATCACTTAGGAGGATTTCAGTTACCCAGAAACCCTTCCTCCAGTTCAGGATTCGTTGACACGCTGGTCCTTTCTTTGGGACCAGCCACTTTAGTGTTGTGGATCTGCAGATCCCCTTTAGGATCTGTGGCTGCATCCCAAATTACCTTGCCCCCTTCCCCCCTTTCTTAGGGAGAGCTACCCTGACATCAAATAATTTTGGTTTTATGACATATACACATACTTTCCTCACCTTTCCTGTTAGTCCTGAACTGTGGACAAGGTGTGTACACATCAACAAGTTAAGAGAACAGTCATGAGTAACATATGACTAACGTTCAACCATGTATCAACAGGCCTCCTGCACTGCATCTCTGTGTCATGATAATAAAATACTAGAGTAAAACTCAACAAGAGGTAATAACATATACATCAGTAGTACAAATTAAATTTGTTTACTTTCTGAATGAATTATCTTCTGGTAATGTACTTACATGTTTAATATTTATGGAGTTATATGTACTAAAGTATAGACTCATTTTCATTTAATATCACAAATGATTTATTTATGAGTAAGCAAAAAGTTAAACCACATAATCTTTAGCTTTGTGAAATGCTAATATTTATGCCCCAATTAAGCTACTAGCTTTCAGATTTATGTGGAAATACTGTAGGTGTTACAGAAGACTTCATTATTGGTGATATAAATCATGTATACAACAATGTTAAACCCAACACTTTAAATTAAAAAAAATGCTATTGTACATTTTCACATCACATCAGGGATATAAATTTGAGTTTCCAAAAAAGTAACTTAAAGCTTTGCAATATTAATAAGAAGTGATGTTTATTCCGCTGATATGTTTATTACATTTTGCTGACAATAGTCAGAAACATACCTGCTTATCAGTTTATGTAAATCTATATTAATGAACTCTCACCAATGTGTTCTTTTCGTATCTTGCTCTGTCAGATGCTTAAATATATGCCTCTGCATTCTTCAGTAGATGTGGATGGTAACAAGAGGGATTTAATACATGAGCTAAAGGACATGGTTGTCTTTCTTGCATAGCATCTCCCCTATCTGATGGACGTGACACATCTGATCATTTTAAATGTAAATTTGCAGCATGTCTGTCAACTTTCTTTAAAGAATCACCAGAGAGGAATAAAAGAGAGCAAGAAAAGAAAATTGAACTCTATGGTATAGATATCCTGTAATGGATTGTATTTTTTTCTGAATTCCTTCTCTGGTTTAAATTTAATTTGCATAATAATATTGGACCAGCATAAAATGATTGAAAGCCAATGGTAAATTCAGGTTGCCTTCAGTTCAAATTATAATAACCAGTTCAATCACTCAGAAAAATAGAAGATATCATAAAGGGTAGAAAATCAGCACCTGCAGCCATTAAATAGCTTTTTTATCCATACATGTGTATGCTTTTTTATTTTAAAATCCTAATTGTTTCATTGTACTTTACCATCTGGTGCCGCTTCCATTGTTAAAAATGAGATGCTTAGGAGATTTAAAAACAAACAACATGCAACCTGCGGTATGTAGATCCTGCCATAGATGAAGAAGGAGTCATATTTGATGGTGGCTCATAAAGTATTGTTATTATGAGTAAAAGGAATAGAGTATCAACATACAACTTCACATTTATATAGTAATGGCGCTTTGTAAGTATACTGAGAAAAAATGATGACCCAAAATATTCTATAAAATAAAACAGGTTTATTTGCATCTGAAAAGCATTGCCTGAAAGATTCATCAATTCAGGTGAAAAATAGGACTCATCCTTTGCATTTTCTAATACTTTTCACTTGATATGTCCTGTTCACTGAGCTGGACCTATGTGATGTGGTGTTGAAACATCTGTGCTGAGCAATGTCGGACTTTACAGCTCAGGACCCTTTCAGGTACAGGATTAATGCTGTTTATAAGTTATCATTTTTATCAAAGCATAAACATAAAAACATAATACTAAAACATAATGTGCAAAAATCCTTTAAAATGTTGTATTTTCCAGTTTCTCCATTAGAAATATGTGTTTACTTACACATTTAATATAACTTTAATACTATTAAAAGGCAATTATTCTGAAATCAAATAGCTTATAAGTAAGGTTTAACATACTTGAAGCACAAGCTAATGTTCTTCTTATAACCAGCGGAATACTCTACAATGAAAAATTGCCGGGAAACAAGCCAGCATATGAATCTATAGTGTGATATTAAAAATGCAATAATGCATCAACTCCATTCTTATGCTAACAGTACTCTACCTAATTACAACAATTATGTTTGAGGGTCTAATTTTTCAAGTGTCTTTACTGGAGGTTATTTAAAAGCTGTTTATGTCTGTTATTATTCCCCAAGTGTGGCTGTAAAACTCTTACATAGTTCACACGTTGGATGTTAGATGCACTGCAGAAGTCAAGAGGTATGATACAAAAGTAATTTTTTTCCCTGTTGTGAGATCACACAAATGTTTTTCCCCCCCCTGAGCTTGGTTTTTCGTCACTGAGCATGGATTTGCTTGGCAAAGCAGTATTTTCTGTAGAGAGTAATTTTTGCAGACCAGGGTGGATTTGGGAATTTCTCTTAATACAAAATGATGCTTTGAAATTTCACATCTGCTGTAAAAATATAAAATTAATCATAGAAAAACTGTGGATAAAAGGTTTATTGGTATGGTTTTCCTTGTAAAATAGAAAGAAACGTTCCTCTCAAATTTGCTATATCAAGCGGCAGGACACAATGAAAAGTTATTGTCTAAAACTGGACAACATCTTTAAAGGTATATTAAATTTGATTGTTGTGAAGATGAGAGCTTTGTGGATACATACAGAATTTGGCTCACAGTTAATGAATCAGGGCAATCTGTAGGCATAACTAGGTAAAGCAAAACAAAAATAGCAGATGTGTCAATCTGATATTTAACTAAGCAAAAAGCAATACAACTGAGAAACACGTTTTTTTTTACACTACAATCAAGTTGTGTTTTAACAGTGGGTTTAGTGATGACCTTAGTAGAAGTTACATTTTGCACACCTAAAACCACATATCCCACCCTGACTACTTGACAAAATGCTTCCCTGTCTCAAACCTTCACTTTTTAAGTAATATAAAAAATAATGGGCAAACCAACTGCAAATATGACTTTCACACACAGCACATGATGCTATACAGAATACAGGCTATTTGTGGTTGTGATGTAAGCTGCAACTTTTCAGTGGCCTGGCC
Organism: Mixophyes fleayi; assembly: GCF_038048845.1. NCBI lineage: Eukaryota > Metazoa > Chordata > Amphibia > Anura > Limnodynastidae > Mixophyes > Mixophyes fleayi. The sequence continues at coordinate 185,830,738 of NC_134406.1, read as the reverse complement.
TGACTATTTTAATCTTTATCTTCCCTTCTGTTCTGTGCACACTTGGTATGTTTACATCCCACATTTGTAGGCACATAGTGATATACAATTTGCGTTAACAGATATGTATAGGTGTTTTTTTCAGAATTATATAGGTCTTTTCACATTGTACAAATTTCCATATCTTCACATCACTCATTTTTATTTTATTCAGCACTTTAATAATTACAAGGCCCATTGTGTATGTACTTGTCTTTACCAATATAAGTCTTCAAATGTCCAGGAAATACTTGGTTGGCTATCTCAACTGGCAAACAATAGGTCTAAATCTGGCACTGGTAAAAAAAACAAAAACATTTTGCTAAGTGCATTCTACAAGAAAAGAAGCAATGCTAGTGCCAGTGGTAACAAAGTATAGAAAGTAATCCTCATCCACATTATTTAGAATTAAAAATTGTGTGCAATGCAAATCAATCTGTTTGCCATGATTTTGCTGAATTTCTTCTACATTTGTGATTTTTTTATTTAAAGTACTGCTGAATGTAGATTCTATTGATATAGCCAAATGAAGTAATAGTACACAGCATATTTTTAGAAACTGCTTGTAAAGTTTTATCGAGCGGCAATGATAAAGAGGAAACATGTAATTAGATGCAGCTGCCATTCAGCAAGCACATGAACATTATAAACAATGACATGTCAATTATACATCTACCATTGTTGTCCTTGATACTGATGATGACGGTGATGATGATGCATATATTTATTGTTCTGGGACTGAAGCACCTGATGACAATTGTAAAGTGTAAACTGTAAGTCCTCAGCCATAAGTTCTTAATTCTTTTAATAATTCAACAGGACAACTCATAATCAGCCACAGCTGTGAATACCAAAGCTCATTGCTAAAAGTATTACAAAAAGGTAAAATGTATAACAGGACACATCCTATATCACTCGGCTTAGATGTGCAACTACCAAAAATGATAGTTTTGGAATACATATCCTTTAAGTTTGTTGAGTTTTCATTACTTTGGAATTTGATGCCTTGTACAGAATCAAAATTATACATACCTAGTCACTTCTATTTTCCGACATAACTGTATGACTTTATATCAGATACTAAATAACACCTACACTGTATGTTGTAAGCATACTCTTTAGTTTCCTCTTGCTTCCAGCTGCTCCCACAGAGATTTTAGATGGCTGATAAAAAGTGTGTAGTGTGAATTGGATCCCACAAATTAGAGAGAGTTAAAGTAAAGTGTGATTTGCGAACAGTACATTAAAAAATGAATTCACAAATGTTGATGAAATTCAGCAAAATCATAGCAAACTGAATTTCTGGATTTTCATACAATCATACAGCCTATTCATAAAGCAGGCTACAATATAGAAAGATAAGGCAAGATATACACACATATATTGTAAAGGAGATTATAGTAAAAACCACCATAAAGAACTTAAAAAAGTATATTAATTCTTAAACTGTTTGCTCCATTTGGAGTACAATGAATTCTCTGTCACTTTGTGTAACAAGCTTCAGATATTGTGTGCTTTGTGACAACATTATCGTGCTTGAAGTTGTCATTAGAAGATGGGTAGACTGTTGCCCTACAGTAATGCAAATGGTCAGCAACAATTTGCAGGTAGGCATTTTTTATTATGAGGCCTAAGGTGTACCAAGAAAGCATTCCCCACACTATTATACCACCACCAGCAGTCTGCACCTGTTTATGCCTAATTCTGACCTTACTATCTCCATGCCTAAGCAGAAATCATGATTCATCAGATTAGACGATCTTTTTCCAATCTCCAGCTGTCCAATGTTGCTGAGCCTGCACCAACTGTAGCCTCAGTTTCCTGTTCTTAGGTGACCATTGGGAAACCCAGTGTGGTCTTCTGCTGCTGTAGCCCATCCACTTCAAAGCTTGAAGAGCTATGCGTTGAGAGATGCTATTCTGCAAACCACTGTTGTATGAGCTTTGGTCATCTCCCTGTCAGTTTGAACCAGTATGGCCATTCTCCTCTCATTAACAAAGCATATAACTGCTGTGCACTGGATGTTTGCAGTGACTATAAGCATGGTACTGTGATAGGATGCCACCTTTGCAATAAGACAGTTCATGAAATTTCCTCCCTGCTGGATATTCCAGGGTCAACTGCAAGTGAAACTATTAGAAAGTGGAAGGATTTAGGCACAACAGCAATTCATCAATGAAGCAGAAGCCCACGTAAAATCACAGAGCGGGGTCAACAATTGGGTTTCTATGGCCAAACAGATGCATGCAAGCCTCGCATCACCAAGACCAAGGGCAAGCGTTGGAAGGAGTGGTGTAAAGCACACCAACACTGGAATGTAGAAACGTGTTCTGTGGAGTGATGAATCACGCTTCTCTGTTTGGCAGTTAAATGGGAGATGATGGGTTTGGCGGATGCTGGGAGAACATTACCTGCTTGACAGCATTATTCCAACTGTGAAATTTGGTGGAGGAGAGATAACGGCATGGGGCTGTTTTTCAGGGTTTGGGCTAGGCCCCTTATCTCCAGTAAGTTGCAAACTTAATGCTTCAGCATACCAAGTCATTTTGCACAATGCTATGCTTCCAACTTTGTGGCAACAGTTTGGGGAAGGCCCTTTTCTATTCCAACATGACTGTGCACCAGTGCACAAAGCAAGGAATACAAACACATGGTTTGATAAGTTCGGTGTGGAAGAAGTAGACTGGCACAGAGCCCTGACCTCAACCCCATCGAACACCTGTGAGATGAACTGGAACGGAGATTGTGAGCCAGGCCTTCTCGATCAACATCAGTGCCTGACTTCATAAATGCTCTACAGAATGAATGGGCACAAATTCCCACAGGAACACTCCAATGTCTTGTGGAAAGGATTGCAAGAAGAGTGCAAGCTGTTATCACTGCAAAAGGGGGACCGTCTCCATATTAAAAAATATGCATTAGAATACAATGTCATTACAGCCCCTGTTGGTGTAATGGTCAAGTGTTCGAATACTATTGTCCATTTAGTGATACATATATATATATATATATATATATATATATATCCATCAGAAAACCATTTGACACATAAAGGTCTTCTTAAAAGAATGCTCACACTCAGTTGCATAATGTTTCAGAGATCCATCCAAACTCTTTTCTCAATTGTTCCAGCATACCCCACATTTTATAGCTAATGAAAGTACGTACACATGATAGGTGGTAGCACAAAGACATAATCAAAACACCTGAGCCAATTACTGAAGTTAAGTATCAGCATAGTACTATTAATATCTGCATCAAAATATATAAAAGAAATAAAAAAAACACATTAAAAATCTATCTACAAATGCATAAATAAATGATCATAAATTAATAAATACCATGGCAACTGCTTAAGATACACATACATTTATATACACTTTCTTTGAGATTATTTCCTCCTTCCTTCCTTGCTGAGCTGTAAGTGCCAAGTTTGGTTAGGTTCTATGATGTGATATAGATATATATATATATATATATATATATATATATATATATATATATATATATAAAGACATGCTGTACAGATGTAGCTCTCGTTCAGACCATTTACCAGAATGAAGAAAGGCAGAGTCTAGAAACGTGAACCCATCATTGGAGAAATCGTAAAAGTCAGATGATATCAACCAACCTTCAACATTTTTTTAATTGAGCACTCTTCCTCTGCTGCTTCTGCTTTTGCACTGCAAGGGATATCTGTTAGTTCAGAGTAGTTGTGCATAGCCCAATGTTTCTCTTTACCGCTGTGCTTGCTGCAGGAATAGAAGCCAGAATAGTTGTCACAAATGTTCAGGGATAGTTGCTTACTAAAAGAGGAATAGAGATGGCAACATTAATGGTAATTGCCAGCAGTGACATTTATTCTCACTGGGTCTAGCAGCTAAACTGAGAATATTATTCAACAGGTCTAATCAACCTTGTCCTTGGTGTGGACCACACTCCTTGACACCACCATGTAATTTTTCACTGACTTCACAAATTTTAAATGTGTCATATTTATGTAAAGATGAGGGGGTGGGTTAAGCACAGAGCTGATGTAATGTGCAGCCATTTCCATCTGCCATCCACATGCCCCAATTACCTTATAAATCTCTGCTGTAGTATCAATAGTAAAGACTGATTTTTGGTGAATACCAAAAAATTAGATAACTCACTCCCTATTCCACATGCAGTCTCTCTCATGATTAATGCCCTTGCATTTAATCTTACTGTACATGTATTATTCCCACATTCATCCAGTAAAAATGGTACTCATTTTATCATTTTTTTTTTTTTTAATAAAAAAACAAATTTTATTACATATTTCTAATCAGTGAGAAATCTACCCTGCTTCCCTAAAGCTTTGGAAACAGCCTGAGATGAACTTAACCCAGTTGTGCTAAGAACATAATGCCTTTAAAAACATGTGTGTGAACAAAATGAACCTGCCAAACTGGGTTACATAGCAATTAGGAGTGAGAAAGATAATTAGCAAGGGAAATGACTCATATTCAACACTTGTAGCATTGGTCAGTACTGAACATCATGGCATTAAAGTGATTGAAAGGAAAACCATTCTCTGGGGGAATTCAATTCCCCCCGAAGTAGCGCCGCAATAACTCTATTACCGTTATTACGATAATTTTAACCCAGCCTTCTGCTCACAGCTCAGGGAGCTGCGAGCAAAAAGGCAGCGTTAATACTACCGTAATAACAGTATTTAAGCACACTATTTACCGTAATAATGGTAATAGTGCGCAGGGCGCGTTACTTTTTACAGTAACGCGGCCAATTGATTTCCCCCCTCTGACTTCTAATTTCTTATGCATCATCTTCTATTAAAACAGTCTAGTTTTGAATGTACTGCTCATAATGTAATTGTTTAAACATTACAACTTTTTAACCCAAAAGGAGAGAAATGGTATATTATGATAATATTTAATATCATTATTATTATTATTATTATTATTTTTATTATTTAAACAATGAACTGTAAGGATGCAACTTAAGAAAAGTAATCAAATAATGTAATTTTATTCAGCTAACTGTAATTTGTAAAGGACACTTGAAATCTAATCAATTTTTCTATTAATAACAAACATGACACCAATTGTATAGTTACTGATTTTAGCTCTAATTTTTCCTTTATGTTCAAATGACATAAGACAGTTTGACAGATGTAATCTTATAGACATACAGAACCTTTGTTATAATGTTGTATTGTCAGAGCAATTGACAACAATTCTTCAAAGACAGTTTTTGAAACAAAAACCACTGGTGCCCGAGCTTTACAAATTCAACCCTTTTCAATGCCATTAGAATAATTGCCATTGTTCCCTTTACAACTATTAACTTTGCTTTTATTTTGTATATTAATTGTATATGACACAGGATTACTATGTTATTATTTACAAAAATCAGCATTTATCTACAATTTGCTTTGATAAACTAAAATAATAAAGTAATTCCATATGAAACTAATGCATCACAAAATGAGAAACTGACTTGGTCATGATGATGTGATAACCCTTCAGTTGTACCATGTGTCTTGCTTTCACCCAAAGCTTAAACATTGCCACAGTAAACAATTATAAAAAGTATTACAAACTGATTTTATGTGTGCTGAACTGTAGTATGTAAGATTAGTAAGAGATGCAAGTGAAATAAATATAATAATCATTTTGAAATTTGGGGTAAAACAATAAAATTAACATGTTTACCCTGTTTCTATCAACAAACTATTAGAAATTGGCCTCTAGATTATTTACAAAAAAATTTTGGGAATGGAAGAGAGCATTCTGTGTATACAGATAACCATTTTTCCTCTTTCTGTGGAAAATTATTATTTTCATTAACAACTAGGAATGTATTCCATAAATGGAATTTTTGTTTAATTTTGCACTAATAACATATTGAAGAATAATTGTATCTCCAATTTGCCTAATAAATCCCTAATGTACAGAATAAATGCCATTCATATTAGATTAAAAAACTTTTAGCTCTGAGTGCTTAAATTGCCATCACAAGATATACGCGGTCAACGGCTAGACATTCATTTGGTCAACATTATCATCATCATCTATTTATAAAGCACCACAAACACTCAGAAAGTCGACAACATTAGATTGACAATACAAACGGTAGACAGTATTATTAAGTCAACAATTTAAATGTAGACAGTATATTAGGTCAACAACTCAAATGTAGACAGTATTATTAGTTTATACAATACAACAAAAAATTAAATAGCGCTTCCTTTATAATGTAGTGGCGACTGCCTTACACAAATACAATTGTAAATATACCATAGGCACATGCCAATGTAAAGCATTGGGGTTATTAGCAGTATCCGACCTACTCCAAATTAAAACCATAACAACTATATTTTTACTCCTGGTGTTACCTCTCACATCCAAATAAGTTAATTGCATTATAAGCAATATATAGCTGTCTTTAATCACAACAATATTAGATGATAAATTGTATAGTATTCAAATTATAATAAAAATAATAGCATGATTATGTAGAACCTAATCAGTCCTCAGTACTTTAACACTCGGCAGTGTTATAGTTAAAAAAATCCTTTGTAAGATTGGTGCACTCATCATCAGTTGCGTGAGTAATCACGTAAATCCTGGTTGCAGTATATACCTTTGCAGTGTTAAGACGATGTTGTCCTGTAGTCCAGTATTCCTCCCTGGAGGGAAAGAGTCCTTGGTCAGCCTTCTCGTAAGGTCAGGCTCGGGAGACTGCTACCTACACTCGGTGCTTACTTCCGGGTCGCTTGGAACGCATAAAACGGTTGAACCTCCGGTTTGGAAACAAGTTTGCGCATCCACATTTATATCTTACACCATTTTATAGAGTGCATTGCCGTAGTCAGTTTAATGTGTGTACGCTGCCATTAACTCCAACGCGTTTCACCTTTGCAGTCTTCCTCAGGGATTGTGAATCCTCTGCGGGGTAGTCTGTTATATATTCAGCATCTTATGACGTCAATGTATACGCCCAACTTTGTTGATTGGTGCATCTACTGACAGTCCTGTAATGCATCTGTACCATATAATATTGTTAGCATATCCTTAACAAATGTCATAAATAAATACATACTATATGGAGACTAGCCCGTAGAAGGTTCTAAATCCCTGAGGAAGCCTGCATAGGTGAAACGCTTTGGGGTAAATGAGAGCGTACACACATTAAACAGACTACAACATTACACTGCAAACTTGTTGTCAAACTGGAAGTTCGGAAGTTGGAACGCATAAAGCGTTCCAAGCAACCCAGAAGTAAGCACTGCGGGTAGGTCGCTGTCTCCCGAGCCTGATTTTACAAGAAGCTGACCAAGGACTCTTTCCATCCAGGTAGAAATACTGCACTACAGGACAACATCGTCTTAACACCGCAGAGGTATATACTGCAACCAGGATTTACGTGATTACTCACGCAACTGATGATGAGTGCACCAATCTTACAAAGGATTTTTTAACTATAACACTGACGAGTGTTAAAAGACTGAGGACGGATTAGAGTCTGCATAATCATGCTATTGTTTTTATCATAATTTGAATACTATACAATTTATTATCTAATGTTGTTGTGATTAAAGACAGCTATATATTGCTCATAATCCAATTGACTTATTTGGATGTGAGAGGTGACACCAGGGGTTTTTATAGTATTATTAGTTTGACAATTCAAATGTAGACACTATTATCTAGTTAGGGTTAGGGTTAGGGATAGAGATAAGGTTAGAGTTAGGGTTAGTGGGCTAAAGGTATTGTTAGGGATAGGGTAATGGTTAGGGATATTATTGTCGACCTATTAACACTGTCTAAATTTGAATTATCAACCTAATAATGCTGTCTAAATTCAAATTGTTGACCTATTAATACTGTTAACATTCCAATTGTGAGCCTAACAATACTGTCAATGTCATTATTGTCGACTTTGTAACCCAGTCTATATTAAGTTATTGAACTGTTGAACATATATATCATACCCATACAAGTAATAATTGTATGCATTTTCATCAGACAATCTAATTCTAATGTTGACTACTAATGCATCAGATTGTTTTATATTGATAATATAAAATTGTGACCAACAAATGATAGCCAAATCAATCTATAATTAAGTTCCACTTTTTTTAGTAGTGTAAGAATTCTAGCAATAGCCTAAATTTTAAACACTCCTTTTTTGATGAATAAGCTGATAAAAAAAAGTTTGTTATCAGCTGTTGTGTTTCTCAAATGCATGATAATGTGATTGTAAATTAATAAAGTTATTTATTCATAAATAAGAAAATGATGCGGGTGTGGTCAGCTTAAAAGTCCTTGCTATGAAACACTGTGTATACATATAATGATCTAAATACTTAATAGTACTGATATATTTAAGATTTTGATTATGTAAATAATAAGATTGCTTAATTATAATAGTTGAATTTGCAAATACAGTCAACACTATAATTGTTTTCAAGTTATGAGAGGTCAAAATTATTCATGTGCTTCATACATAAAAATAATTGCAAAATCTGATTAAATATGACCAAAAGACAATGCAAATAAAAAGCTTTGTCTGTGTAGGCAGCTTTCAGGGACTTAACCAAAAGTGGCAGCAAAACACCATCACCTAGGCGTTGCATAAATGTATTTCATATGATTTGTAATACCTGAGAGAGATAGAGCCATACCAATTACCCATTATTCACATTCCCTCCTGTGATCTTCTATCTACAGAATAGAAACTTCACATAAAGCTGAATGCAAACATAATAAAACAAGTACAAATTCACAAAATAATAAAAAAAAAAACGGAAAAAAAATAGTATGTACATTATACACTGATATAAACTATATATGATGTCTACACACTGCATTGGGAAGGGCAAATGGAAATAAGAAACAATCCAGTAACTTGTCAAACAGCAAATTTTAAACATTAGAGGTTGAAAACATAAACTGAAGGCATCCAGAAAAGTGCAAACCTTGAAATGTGCTGAACATGAAACAGACAGATTTCTGCCATTACTTAATGAAGTGAGTTTAAAATGAAAACCTCAGTGATATAGAATAATATATTTCCTGACATATACATTCTATTGGATGGTTTATCTAACCAGTGTTAAGATATAAGGTAAGTGTTATTTCTGTAAATTAGACATTTGGGTAATTTTTTGCATATTTAACCCCTGACAAAAGTCTGCAACGGTGGAATTTTCTTTTAAGTCACAACTTGCCTACTTTATTAACATCTTGGAAAGTCATGATTGAAATAATAATAAATAGTCAAGCACAATGCTGGTTACTTAGGACTTTTATAAATATTAAAATATGTACTCTTCTGTTATTCATTTGCTATTTGTAATTTAAGAATAATTTGATATTTCCAGAGACAGGTAGAATAATTACAAATTCCAGTTGGATTATGTCCTGAAGGATAAAAGTTAGAGAAGATAAAAGATATAGAAGAGTAAAGTTCATAAAGTTTATATTTTATGCCAGTGTCATTGCTCTAAGTTTATATTTATCGGGAAAAAAATGTTAATTAATAAGGTGCTAAATGGTTTTGATATTAAAATGCACACTTATGCCCATAAACAGTGTTTTCAGGAACATTAGGAATACTTTTACATTGTAAAACTAAAAACTGTTAGGAAATCACAGAAATGATGAGGTGAAGTTGTAATAAACAATATGGAGTTTATAGCAATTCACGGCATATAATAATTGTCCAAATACAGTAAGCTAGAGCAGAAAGGAAAACCACAGACACAGGGTAATGCAGATGAGTTATCAGCCAAAAGACAATTTATGAAAAAATGCAATATTATAACATTTCTTGTTGCAATACAGATATATACCCAGTCTTTGTTGCAATCTAGAAATAAAAACAGTGCTCTGAGGCAATGCTGGTACACATTTACAATATTTACACAGTCTTTAAGACCGGTGGTAATTGTTTTCACGATTACCACCATTTCGACACAGAGGAATCCTACACTTAAACTCCAAATGTGTGAAAAAACGATTTAAATATAAGCAGACTTACCTCCATACCGACGCTGTAGATCTCCAATCACAGCAAGATGCTGACCACAAGTGATTCCGACTAGTCAGGTGTCTGTCACTAGACTTTGAAGTCATTGTGACCTCTATAAGTTTTAATTTAGAGCGGCAATGTTGGATTAAGTGTATAAACACTTAACCTGCGGGGTCCTGACATTGACAGGAAGGAAGGAAGGAAGGAGGGAGGGAGGGAAGGAAGGAGAGAGGGAAGGAAAAGGAAGGAAGGAAAAGGAATGAAAAAGGAAGCAAGGAAGGAAGGAAGGAAAAGGAATGAGAAAGGAATGAAAAAGGAAGGAAAAGGAATGAAAAAGGAAGGAAGGAAGAAAAAGGAATGAAGAAGGAAGGTAAAGGAATGAAAAGGGAAGGAAAGGGAATGAAGAAGGAAGGAAGGAAAAGGAATGAAGAAAGAAGGAAAAGGAAGGAAGAAAAATGAATGAAGAAGTAAGGAAAAGAAATGAAGACGGAAGGAAAAGAAAAGCAAGGAAGGAAGGAAGGATTTCAATCAGATTTATTCGAAACATCGAAACATATGGAGAATGTAATGACTGTGTACCTAGACTCTTGCTTGTCTATTATCTCTCTTCTTTGAGAGCTGATATCTATGTCGCTGATTGATAGGGCAGAATCAGAATTGACTGGGTGGTTATAAGGGAAGTTTCCCTTTACAATGCAGCGCCGCTTTAAATTTAAGCGCTGAAGAGGCTGAACACGCCGGAGATGAAGAATCCGGAGATTCATACATTTACCCCCTGGCATATTTGATTTGAAAACAATGGAGAACTCATAAGTGCAAATAATTTTCTGGAAGGATTCCCACTTTTGAGTTATTTCTTTGAATGAAGCACCCTTTTCTCTATGGTGCCATCTCATAGTATGGCAAGATGCCTGAGAAAATAAATAAAATACTTAATATAAGTATAGTGAAACATATAAATAATAATTAGTAGTCTAATACTGGTCATAATTTGTTTAGATTCATGTAAAAAATGTGGGGACATCCCAATAAAAATCAGATTTGGGTATCTTCAAAAGAAGAGTTTATTCCAAGATAAGGACAATAGCAGAACATTTAACAGGCATTTTATGTTAAAAAAAATGATTAGCCTTATGAAACAAAGCAGATCTTAAAATACTTATAGGCTGACATATTGAAACTACACTGGACCTGAATATTGTACACGTTTCCCTTTCCTAATGAAAAGTATGACTACATACAATAATTGTTTACTGTTCTACAAAGGCATTTGGCAAGCATCACTATTGCCATAAGAAAAATTATCACTACAAAAAGCATTGTACCTTGAACAATATTTGAACAATAAACAGCACAACACAAATAACTGGAAACCAAACACACCCCTTCCCCTTTAATATTTTTTGGAGACACCTTAAAGTTATCAAAGTATATATAGATGAACATGTTTTCTGATTTCTCACGAATGGATGATATACCTTCACCTGCTGCATCAAAATCAAAGTCTTGAATGGGTGCTCCAAAAAGATAAATTTCAAGTGGCACTGCAGTAGTTTGGGGTAAGGTGATCCAAACTAAGGATGCAGGAGATATTGAGATGGCAAAGTAAGGATAGAGGCCAGTGCAGTAGTCTATGGGCTTGATGCTGAGTTGGACGCATGTTGGACATAACACGCAAAAAAGATGCCCATAAAAATAGTGTATTTATGCACAGAAGCTAAATGGGAGGCTTAAGATGCATTCACCTCTGCGCCTGTAGCATATATGACAGATTTACATCAGAAAAGTTTGTTAACATTTGTTTTGAAAAACACATATGCTATTAGGAGTGATATAAGACAGTATGAATCAAAGAAGCAGAATTTTTTAAAAAAAACATGTCCAAAAAAATCTTGTAATATATACACAATCATGCAGCTTTTAAATTGGTGTGCATTCCAGCACATGTGGAGTAATGCTCCTTCAACACCTTTGCCAGGGGCAGGCGGGGCTGGGGGACAGGGGGCATCTGTCCCCTGAGCCGGTCCCATAGTGGTCTACCTTGGGCTGGGTCACTGGGCCACCTGCATTTTTTTTTAAAACTGTTCCTAATAGCCAAGTGGCAAGAATATATAACAATGATGCAATTGACCCCTACTATAGCTTGGTTTGTTACCAGTCCTTCGAGTCTGCCCTGGGTTTGGTTTAAAAATTCAAGCCAAGCTGGACATTGAGTCTGCATTCCGGTTGCTGCCACTCCATTCAGACTCGTTTCAATATATGGGTTTTAGGCTAAAGCACGGTTTCTACATTGACCATTGTTGCACAATCTCCTGTACATACTTTGAGAGGTTTAGTTTATTCCTTCATTGGTGTATTCAAGCATTGACTGGGCAGCATGGGGTAGCCCACTGTCTGGATGAATTTATGATAGTGGGGTCAGCGAATTGCCCCCAGTGCGTGGATACTTTATTCCATGTCCAAGCTTTGTTCTTTGTTTTAGAGGTTCCAATCACTCATGGCGACACGGAGGGTCCGACCTCCTGCTTGTCTTTTTGGGAATTGAAATCGACACACAAACAGGCTGTTGTGATCTCCTGTTGGATAAGGTGCGTAAAATGGAAGATTACATTTTATGCATATAGGGCACTCTTTCCATTTCCCTGAATGAAATCCAGTCCCTTTTAGGGTCTCATTTAATTTTGCATGTAGAATTATTGCCATGGGCTGTTTATTTTGCTGGAAACGGCAACAGGCCACAACAGGCCTTACACTTCCCCATGCCACTGTAAATTTGCCAGAGATCAGAGCTGATCTTCAGGATTGGTTGCATTTTCTGAAGGACTTAAAGGGTTTGAGGATTTGACCTAGTCTGATGGCTTTGAACTTTCAGTTGGACATACATACTGATGCTTTGGCTCACCAGGGTTTTGGGGTGGATCAGGTCTTTTGGCAGCAGGCTGTCTGTCTGTTAAAGAACTACAGTAGGGGTAGGAAACCACTGTAATCAGCAACTATATACAGCGCTATCACTGACTGGCCACAGGTCACTGCCCCTTTCAAGGGAAAGGTGGCTCTTGGTCCTTTTGTGTTGGGGACCCTTGACCTACTTTGTGTGGGCACACCATTGTGAGTCTAGAGGGGGTGTAGTCACTCTGACGCCAGATTTAGCAGCAGTCATTCAGTAAGGGGGGCTATCCTTGGTTTACTGGATTCAGGGCCATTTGGCCGTCCACTCGTTTGGTTCAGTATTCAGTTTTTTTAGCTGACACACATTTTGTTTTTTTCCACCACCAATGTATTATAATAAACTGTGACCTTTTTTTACCAGTTATATATGTGTCTGGGTCTTTATTTACAATTTACAGTATTAAATTATAACATGTTGGAGGGTGATTGTGAAGTGGAAAGGGGGCATAAACAATATGCAGTTTAAGCCTGTCCTGTGAAATATATAGTGGCACCTGTTTTATTGAAATCCTGCCTTCGATGTTTTAAAGGCAAAAAACTTTCATGAGCTTATTACTTTCATTTTCTGGCTGCAGCATTTTATATTTAATAATGATGTTCATATATTTAATAATCAATCCTTGTTCTCATGTTTCAGCTGTTGTAGAGAAAACAAGAGTAGTAGATTTATCTAATTCCACAATTTTCTGTATGAACTGCTCCACCATGGACTTCCAAACAGCAACACTCAAATTATCTGGATACTTTTCAAAAATTCAACACAATTCTTTTTTAAATCTACTTACTGCTAAAATTAGCTTGATCAATACACATGCTTTCTCTTTTTCAGCACTGAAAAATAAATTACTGGCAGCAGCCATTCCTTACCTTTTTGTAAACAAACCTACAGTGTGAAAATCTATTTTTTATTATTTACTTTAGGTTTCCTGGATTAAAATGTCTCCTAATTGCTCACAAGAATGGTTTTAATAAAGACATAGTTCCAAAATTATATTTGAATATATATGGACTTGGGGTCATAAGAACCATTTTGGGCTTTTTGTTTTATATCATGACAGGTATTTTTGTCATGTTAGCCTTATTGCAACCGAGGGGCGTGCTCAGGGGCTAGCTGGGCATGGGGGCATCTGCCCCCCCCCCTCCCCCCGGGCCGAGCTCAAAGTAGGCTACCTTGGACTGGATCACTGGGTCACTTACATTTTTTTTTCCTTTAAATAGATTTGCTGAGTCAAATCTTTCCATCCCCCGGCTAAAGTTTGCCAGCCCTCCCCTGGGTATGCTCGTCATATGTGTTTTGGAAGCTGTGTATATCAATGCAATTAGGAGAGTCCAGACTAATAAAATGTAAAGAAGTTTTAACTACTTGACCCATTTTTGCATTTCTTGAACTCAAATGTATAAAAAACTGACTTTTTTATATTTTCTTTATTAACACCATAACTTTGAAACAATAAATAAAAATCAGTTCACATGTGGTATAAATGTAAAATGAAATGAACGCGTATATATGAATATGCTGTATATTTACACCTCGGGTTAAATATATCAAGCTGCGATTTGGCATTTGCAACGATTTCAAATTGCTGCAAAAATCACAGCTTGATACATTTACCCCCTAATGTGTATATAGAAACATGTTCACAGCAACCAGGCCTAAACTGACATATGCCAAAATCTTAAGAAATGGCCAGGCCACCCAAGGAACACAATTTTTGCAAGCCCTAGGCAGCAAACGGGTTAAGCAAGAATCAGTATAAGGTTTAAACACAACACAAAATTTTAGTAATTCTTGAACATAACCTGATACTGTAAGGCTGTACGAAAATGGAAAATGATTCTCATATATATTTACAGTATATGTGTATCTATCTACAATGACAGCTCAGCAAATACCTATAATTAGAACATAGTCATGAAGGAGTTCATTAGAAAAATAGGTGGTGTTGTAAAACTTTAACATTCTAAATTTTTCCTGGCTTAAATTCTATAAACTATTTTTTTTCCTATAGATGTCACTTTTTTTGTTAGTAAGGTTATGTCCCAGACAGACCAATTATTTCACCAAGATGCAAGTAGGGCCACATGTGATGTTAAGGATATATAAATTGTGAGAAAGGTCAGTACTATTGGAGAAGAAAATAGAATTGTATGAATTATAAAATGTTGATTGATTGGCACTATTGCTGCCCTGTCTGAAAGATGTATAAAATAGTGTCTGTTAATATGGTTGAAAACTGAGCACAGAGTTTGTCATGGAGAAATATAATGAAAACCTTTGCCTTGTATATTTGTTTTATTTGATTTAGCATTTACTATATCAGATTAGATTATCACTAAAGAAAATAATTCACTCAAAAATCTATCCACAATTTTCAATTATTGAGAAAAACATTCTGACCTTACAATATGTTCCTCTGGAATTGTTTATTAAATTGTGTTATTAAATTTAAATGTAATAACTATTTACCAATTTATTGATTAGATTCACACTGTTTTTAAAATATTATAAGTAGCTTGCCCTTTGAAAAGTGCTGAAAGAAGGATAAATGTTTCAATATACTGGTCCTACTAGAGTGCTTTGGTTTGTCTGTTTTTTTTTTATGCCCTGCAAATGTTACTGATGCTACAGCAGCCAATGAAGAGGTTTAGTCTTTGACAATGGGGTGACAATTTCAGAACAACTATTAATCAATTAAATGTCAATGTAAACCATAAAAGTAGAAAATATAAACAGAAATATACTGTATATCCTGATAACATGCAGCCCTTTTATCAATTAAAGGACCAGTAAACTTAAAAACATTTTGGCTTATATAGAAGAGTTACTAAATCATGTATTAATATTGTGACAGACGCACTGGGAACGTAGTTAATGGCAGGTATATAAGCCCTGAATTTCTGTCATTTATGTTTTGAAAACCCCAGGGAGATTGTGTCTGGGAAAAAAGCTTTTCAAAGAGTGTGTTCGGCTGTAGGAAAAGCCGGTATAAGGGTACCTGGGGTATGAATGAAGTAAGAAGGGCGGACTCCATTCGTAATGCCCATTTCAAGTTTTCCAACTATCTATCAAGTTGCTAGTAACCAGGAATTGCACCTGTCTGACTGTCTAGCAGCTGTTATAAAGCTGCTAGACAGTTCATTCACTCTCTCAATACCTGAGAAGGAGGTCAGATGACTCCTGAGAGTTACTGCAATTTGTGATCAGTGAGTTCTGTTATTTTGCATATATGTGGTACACTGGGTCTTTCAATTTAAAGATGTGTTCCTGTGTATTAGTTTGTAAGCCAGACAAGCAAGGATTTTGTTATCTTTTGTTTATGTTCATGCTAGTAAATAAAACTAGCTCAGGCTATTTAAAACCAAAGCACTGGACTGGTGTGACATATTTGGGTGAATGCTTGTGAAGTGCAGCCATCTACCCCAGGAGACAGTACCCAGAACCCTATCTTATTACAATATATAAGTAAAAGTTTCAGAAATTTTTAATTAATTTGTGACCACAACGGGAAAATTGTTTCCTGTACACAGTACATATCTTGTCAGTATTGCCATTCAGGACGAATATTTCTGATAGCTTGCATTAGGCTTAATGGTTCTTTAGCATTATCGAAACAATGTCATAATGTTTTACTTATGCAACCTAACTTTATCCAAACAAATATCTTTGATGATGTGGACAATAGGTGGACTATGGAGTTAAAAGAAATTTAAAGCCACTCTGCATAAATAGTCTTGATGAACATTGAGCTTTTATTGTTAAATGATATTGTCTCTAATACAAAATTTATTCAAACAGACAAGTACAGCTGACAAGCCCAGTTTGAATTTCAGATGTTAATATTTATAGCAATTCTATATCTATATATATATATATATATATATATATATATATATATATATATATATATATTCATATATATATATATATATATATATATATATATATATATATCTGCTAATGATTATCCAGTGTAGTGGAATATCTGAAATTAAAAATAGCTAAAAATAACCTGTCTCTCTACACTGGCACATTCCTATTCTCTTTTAAGTATGCGCTTTTCTCACCAGTGCTAAACCATCTATTATCCAAGCGTCTCTCTGCAATTAGTGCCATATTTTATGACTACTTTTGCTTATAAACTACTTGAGTGGCTTGTGTACAACCACCTATCTCACTTCCTTTTCTCTCACTCCCTTTTTGATGCTTTGCTATTAAGCTTCCACATCCATCATTCCACTGAGACAACCATCTCAAAAGTGATCAACAATCTACTTACTGAAAAGACTTTCAACACCACTGATCACTCACTTCTCCTGCATACTCTTCACGCCATCAACCTTCGTAACACAGTTTTTCCTGGTTCACTTCCTACTTAACCAAACACTCCTTCAGTATCTCTACCCCTGTGACATCCTATTCACCACTCCCACTATCTATTGTGGTCCCACAAAACTCTGTTCTGTTCTCTTCCCCCAGTACCACCTCTATGTTAACGCCTCTATGCTAAATCTACTTCTTTCCTGACCTGTCCCCATTTCATGTGACTGTCTCCTTGTTATTTCTACATGGATGTTCCAATGTTGCAAAAAGCTTATTGTGTCCAAAACAGAGCCTCTTATCATCCTGCTTACAAGAGACAAAACCTCCTATTAAATCTCCATCGCTGTCAACAACTTCTTGAGTTTCATAAGCCTGCTGCCCTGGTGTTATCCTTGACTCCACCCTTTGCTTTACTGCTCACATCCAATTTCTCTTGCAGTCCTATTGCTCTAGTTTTTGTGTAATATGACCCTTTCTTACCCAAGATACAACCAAAACTAATTTCGTTCTACCATTATCTGCTGTCTCGACTATTGTATCCTATCTTGAATTCCCCTCACTCATCTGCCCTCCTTCAATCAAACTTAAATGCTGCAGCAATTCTATTCACCCTCTTTCACAGCTCTACATCCACCATACCATTCCGCAAATCTCTACACTGGTTACCCATATCTTCCAAATTCAATTAAAATTTTTCACATTCACCTACAAAGCCCTTAATATCACCACCTCTTCTTACATTGTAAACCTCGTCTCTAAACACTCATATCCTCTTTGGTATGCCTCTGACCAGCACCATGCCTCCTTTCTGACAACCATCCTTCATTCCCACTTATAAGTCTTTACCTGTGCTGCAACCCACCTATGTTATTCTCTGTTATGCCTGTTCAGACTCTGCCAGTGCCTTCAAATCTTTAAACCCTTTCTCCAAAAAAAATACCTCTTTACCAGAGCCCACCCCACTCCACCAGGTCACTCACACTAGTACATCCTCACTACTGTCCCAATCTCCACTCTGATCCACACTTGCTTCTCTTGCCTTTGCTCTGTCCTTTTCCCACCTTATTGTAAGCACTCTCAAAGGCTGTGCTTTCTTTTCCCCTTATTTTCATGCCTGAATTTATTTTGTCTACCCTTTATGTCCCTGTTATATATATGTTAAATTTTCTTCAATATCCGGTACACTGTGACGCCTTACAAAACTTTTAATAATAATAATAATAATAATAATAACAACAATAATTATTATTATTATTATTATTATTATTATTTATTATTATTCCATTTTCTTGTAAACATTTTCTAAGGAACAATACTCTTAATCGCTTTAATTGTAGGTGTGCTTTATTTTATGGTTTCTGTTACTATCACTCTTTTTTTCTTTCTAGCTATATAAAGCAGTAAAGCTTGAGTAAAAGGTCAGCCCATTGTGTCACCATTTGATTCAGTATCTTTGCCCTTCCCCAGTCTGTTTACACTTAGAGTTTCTTGACAAGCTGCTTATTTTTCTAACAGACTTGCTCAGCAATCCATTGATAGCATAACAATTCAAATGTCTATAAAGAATAATTCTTAGGGGATGTGTGCATTCTGCTCTTATTTTCTTCAGTAGCTAGTAAGTTGACATCATTCTGTATAAAGGGCACAAACATGTTTCTATTTTCAGCATTCAGCATCATAGTTCTAAAGGCCATTGAATACATATATGTACATGTTTTACTTTTTTGTTGCACTTTTAAGAATTAACTTACTATCAGGTTTTCATCATTTCTGTATTTTATCAAATATGAAGCTTGAGTATATATACTGTACTTTTTACCTTGCAATGTATACAATATTTATTACTGACCTTACCCTTGAAGATGAAAAGTCAATTAAGAGCTCCATTGTGAGATTTTTATACTATTTTTAATATAATTACATATACTAACTTTGCTAATCACCTTATATCCACTGCATATAGATATGATAAGTAATAATCGTTCTTCATAACAGATATATTTTAGCCACAAACATTGCCACTCTTATATATATAAAATGGTGTAACGTTTTAAGTCCTCTGTTGCAAAAAAAGCATAAAATACACAAATTGATGCTTCTTTTAAACCAGATATAAGGTATTTCATACCTGTGTAAAAAGACCACATTTGTGTCAGTGGTTGAGAAGAAGTTAAACAGCTTGTATACCTTGCCTTCTGTAAACATTTCAGCATTTGAAAGTCCTGCTGCTAATCCCTGTCAAAAGTAAGGATACTTATCGATGAAAGGGCTTCAATAGCTACTTTATATTTTTAAATATGTAGCCTGATTTGGATCCGACAGCAGAAAGTTTTTGAGACAACACCCTAGCAAAATATGGTTAGAAAAGCATTTTTCAATATACACATAAAAGTACCAAAACAACAAAATGGAGTTCGGTGGCCATTTTGATTCTCCTGTCACAACTATTTAAAAATTGAAACACTATTTACATAATATTTTGAAACACAAACAAGAGTATTTTAAATATTTTATTAAATCTATCTACAAACACCAATGTGATCGAAGTTCACCGTTTTAAGTTAGCCATTTGCCAAAATATTTAAAATTTGATACAAAACTATTACAGCCAGTTCGCAACCATAACGTTAGGTAATTCAATACTCGATAGAGGCAGGACAGAAGCTCAAACAACTGTGGGTAACCGATGATAATATGAGTAACCGATGATAATATACAGAGAAAACACAGCTTGCTACCAATTAGTAAGCACTTAACAAAGTCTCTAGTAATGGCAGTTTCAGTCAGTTGTGAAGTAAAGAGCTCCAGAGACGCTGGCAGTCTGTAGTAACTAACACAGGATAACAATATGCAATCATGATAATGGACAAGATCAATATTCCTGATCACCTGAAGGCAGCATACCCTCAAGTACATCTGAGATGAGCCCAGAGCGATATCAACAGGCAGAGTGATATAGAAATAGCTCCTTCCTACCCTTCAGACAAATGTTCAGTATATATATATATATATATATATATATATATATATGTATATATATATATATGCAATTCTATGTTCAAGCTGAAAGAATTCACAGTAAGCTGGATGCCAGAATGCTGAGTTGCAGTAGTACTGATGTTTGCCAGGGTGCAAATTCAGATTTTGTTTATGCTGTTTGCCAAAGTTGCAGAGTCTGAATTATTTGTATGCTGTTTGCCAAGGTTGCAGAGTCAGAATGTCACGGCTAAGAGTAATATTAGAGGATCCCTTGTCCCTGCCAAGATGGAACCCACTCAGGAGTGCGGAGTCTAACGGGTAGGAGGTTTTCGCCAGTGACCTGCAGAAGGGCATATGGACTTTGCAGCTCCTGTCCCACAGGTCGCGGTCTCCCAAATGAGTGCTGGCAGGGTAATAGTGGAGCTTAGGACACAATAAGTTGATACATATGGTCGAAGAGAATCTGGATACAGGAACTAATAGACTTGGCTCAATGATAACAGCTGTATAATGATGCGACAGGAATATTGCAATAGACACTGATGTAGCTGAATGAAAGCGATAACTCAGGGCAACAGCAAGCATGGGAACATGATAACTGGACAGATAGAAATAATGAATCACAACACGTTACTCCACATTTGGTAACTTATGGTAACTGCAGGGAATATAGTAGAGCAACAGTTCAAAAGAGATGGTAACGGAGATAGAACTCAGCTGCACCGGAGTTGGCAACTCAAAGCAATAAATGAATCACTGATACAGCGGCAGATCAGACAAAGGTATTGGAAAGTTAGAACTAGGCTGATCCATAGATATAACTCAGAACAAGCAGTAGAATCACTGACACAGTGACAGTTCAAACAATGATAATAATAGTAGAGAACTTAGCTGATCCGGAATGATGATTCAAAGCTAAAGATGAGTATTGGTACAGCGGCAGTTCAATAATACAGATAACGAGAAATAGAACTTAGCTGATCCGTGAATGGTTATTCAGAATAGCAGATGAGTTACTGGCATAGCGGCAGTTCAAATGTAGAACGAGCAGAGGCGTTGAACGTTGATCCACAGATGGCAATTCCGAGCAGCAGAGACGAGCACAGGTGTAACAAGCAGTTCATCAAACAGTTCATTGTGTGGAAGTAGCGGAGGAGTGAAACTTAGATTATCCGTGCTTGAGTAGTTCAGCAGCAATCACAATACCGAGGTAATAGAGTTATTAGCTGGCTGAAGAGAGAGATGAGGATGTAAAGGAGTAGCAATGAATCCAGGTGAAGCAAGCAGTAACAGCGATGAGTATAACTAATTCAGACGTTCAGCAGACAACAGGTGAATAGACCTCAGGAAGCCAAATCCTACTGAGAGTGGGTAACTCAAAGAACAGGCAAAGGACAGGAAACCATGGGAGGTTTAAATAGTGCTCCAAAATGCTAGAATCAATGGGAATAGGTAGAGGTCATAGCAAAGGTAACTGGTAGCACAAGTGCAGGAGAGACTACAGGTGATGTACTAATAACGAAGTAGCAGCCTCGATCCCTGATATGAGAGGAAGGTTACAGCGCCAGTACCTGTCTATGGGACTGGCGTGTGACACAGAAGTCTTTGTATGCTGTTTGTCAAAGATGTAGAGCCAGAGTTGTAACAGAAATCAGCATTTATAATGGGTAAAAGCCTATTTTATATATTTTTACATGATTGCAAGCTTACATGCAGAGCCATCTTACCTCTGTTAATAGTCTGTTTTATTTCATTACTGTTTGTTATCAATTATAAAGCATTTCAGTGTATACTGGCACTATATAAATATAACAACGGTATGGATGCACATGATATTTGGCTTGCCTGTGGCTTGTTAAAGCTTATAGCATGCCAATGTATTTATTTAAGCTATTGGCACAAATACAAAATTGCAAAAATAAAGTTTGTTTAAAGTATATTTTGATCAGTGAATATTGAGTGGAATGTGCAGACTTATAGGCTTAATCTTTATTTGTGATGGGTTGAAGAGCTTTTTCTTTGTGCAAACCAGATGGATTTTTAAAACCTACATTTGAGTAATTACTTGAATAATTCTCCTAGGTGAAAACAAAGTGCTTAACAAGCATCTATGTGCAATGAAAAACAAAATAATTAAAAGACTGAAAATGACAAACCTGACACATGAATGAGACATAGAACTTTTGTCCCCTTAACTAATTGAGTTTTTTTTAGCAATAGCTCGGGGTTCACAGATAGGTAAATAGCAGTAATTTGTGAAGACAGATCTAATGGGGAGGTTTGACACCACCATGACCTAGAATTCTCTCAAGAGGCACACTGTGCAAAAATGTAAACGTCATCTCAAAATCTAACCAACTACTATATTAGAACCATCCTTCTAATTAAATACAACTTTACAATAAGTATAATTTATGGTGAAAATTAATTAAAAAAAGTGAGCGCACATTGTTTTTGTGAAGCTATGTATTAAATTGCTATAGTTGCTCCTAAAATTGCACTTTTCAGTATGACATGGAAGTTGAAATTGTAGTATAGGCCAAGACCAGAAGACAAACAGCTATGAGTTGGTTAAAAATGCAAGTCCTTTTTTGGGCACAATTCTGCACAGCAAGGAATATTCTACAAAAATATAGTCTTTCTACCGCTTTATCTCATTTCAATAATTGCACACTATAAAATTAAATCCCTCTGCAAAACTAGGTGCACCAGTGCACCCACTTAGCAAATAGTCCTTAGTCCATCCAACACCGCTCCTCAGGCATTTGCCAACTTCTGCAACTCACAAATGATGCCATTATGCCATACACCTTGACAGATATCTAAACAGAATTGTGTCATATTTATCAAATAAATATTGTGTGGCAGAGCAAGAGTCAAGGAATGGATGAAAGAACAACACATAGAGAGAGCACTCAGTGGAGCCAACTCAATGCACAAAACACTAAGAGCCTGAGTCATTAAGGAAAGTTAGACAATTAAAAGGAGTAAAAGTTCTCTGGGACAAATTAGTGTATTATTTTGTACATACGTTAAATACTGGCTGTTTTTTCATGTAGCACACAAATGCTTGATAGCTTTTTATTTACACTGATATTTAAATTTAATCTAGGACATGCCCTACTCAAACTATAAATCTGTCCCCACATTTTAAATTTACCTCCCCCTCCAATGCAACATGGTTTTGCCCAGGTACAAAGTTACTCCTTTTTTATGCTTTGCTCTCCTTAATGACTCAGAACATAAGAGTTAAAAAAAAAACCTATTAACTAATATTGTATAGCAGTAGCTTATTTGCAGCTAAGTAACACAATTTTGTAGTTCCTCCTTTCCCTACTTAATTGTATGTTCATCTGGTCTGGTGGCAGCCAAAACAAAAGAACATTGCCATTTGATGTATTCTGCAATTACAACACAATACACTGCTTAACAGCTCTTGTCTTGGATTAGACTATTGAAAAGGAGCCCATCAGTACTAGTACTGGCAGAAGTACTATTTACATAAGTAGAGGTCATATAAGGAGAAAATCTCAGACAAGGCTGTTCAAAAAACACTTGATGATTTTTCCTCAAAAGAAAATCTAATGATAATAATGATTGTAATACACTTCATAAAAAAAGGACAATGTCATCTACTTTTTCCGTTATTAAGAAATGCTGGGCTTTGCCAACCTTAATTTTTAACTGCCACCTGATATCAATCTTTCTATCTGTTTTGTTTGCATCTAATGTCATTATCTTGTACTGGTATTATGAAATGTTGGTCTTTGCCCACCTGTATTTTTTATTCTATATGCCAAGGCTCTGACACTTTGTTTAATTTATTTGCATCTAATACTGCTTTGGTTTACGATTATGAAATGGATTGTTTATTAAACTTCTATCCAGTTATCTATGTGGGGCTGTTCTCTTGCTATATTTTGTTTGTGTCCAATGTCATGCCCTAGTGGTAGAAAGACATAATACTACCGAAGCTATACTTTTGGTCTATAAACAACATAAAAGAAATAACAGGTCAGTGTGTGTACTGGAGAGAACAAGCTTGCTATCAACCCGTTGCACCAATTCAATTCAATAAGTTTAGTGTAAGTAACAATGTCAGCCAAACAGTTTGCTGTAGCTAAATGTAAGGTGGTCATTACAAATTGGCTGTGAATGAGTGTAAATAATATAAACCCTAGGTTTTTCCAATTCTTGTGTTAAATACACAATCAAATAACGAAAATAAAACAACAGTCTTGATTTGTCAAAACCGCTGTTTTCACAGCTTATGTTCAATGTTGGCACATTTGCTCAATATATATATATATATATATATATATATATATATATATATATATATATATATACAAGTTAACCCGTGCATGATACTCATGCATTCTAGTCAAATCAAGCTACTTTAGGTGTTAAAAAGGTTCTTGTCATGCATTTGGGCCATAGCCCAGGCCTCAACCACCAACCACTCCCCACTGTTACCCCCGGCAACCACCAACCACTCCCAACTGTCACTTCTCCTTCAAGAATTATATATATATTTTTTTAAATCTTTATAAACACTTTTAAAAATTAACAAATTAAATTAACAAATTAAAAACATCTTAGTATACCAAATTTCAGCCCTTTCTGATTTTTTTTTCCCACACACACTAAGAATTTAGTAGGTCAGTGTATAACTCCGCCCAGCAGGTGGCGCTGCAGCTTGGTTTTATTTTTTCCACACACACACACAGACAGACTTACACACGCCACTAGACATTTATATTATAGATATATATATATATGAATATATATATATATATATATATATATATATATATATATATATGCTCTGTGTTCATACTTTTTCTTATGTTTGCATTAATTCTAATGTTTAACTGTCTAGGGTTAGTTTTCACTTTGTTATCTAAATTAGTTTTTTAATAATATTTTGCAGTGCTTTATTCAATGATACAAGCTACTGGTGCTCACCTAAAGTTGGTCCTCACTCAATGAAGGGATGAATACACCATACTCTGTCACCCCATTCTTTCCCACTGAGCCTGCGTAGCTAATATTATGGAATCTGATGGTCCCTGTTGTGGATGCAGGTGTAGCAGATCACGTGGTCTCTGAGAGAGGTCCTTGCTGTCTCTCTGTTAATCTAGCTCTGTACATCTTAAATTAAAATTATACAAAAAAGGTGCCTGTACTGTATTCCTACCATACTGCTATATTCTCCTCTGGGGCTTGCATTTTTTGAGTATTTATATATTTTAAACTGTATGCTTAGCTATTTAATTGCTGTATTGAAATACTTTAACATTGATGTAACTAAAAGAATACATTCTATTAAATTGCTAACATTACCAATAGTTCCTAGTGTTGTGACCTTATCGCATTGACAAATATTGATGGAAGGCTTTCAGCATGATAAGGCAATAGCATATAATTTGCAGATTGTTAAATTGAATTGCCTAGACACAACACAAAGAAAAAAAATCGCCCTGTTGTTTGAATTAATCAGCTATTGAACAACAAAAAAATCTAATTGTTAAAGTTTAATATAATCTAATATATATCTGCTAAGATTTACTGTTATGAATTGCCTGTCATACACATTGTTTTTTGTGCAGATGGGTTCTCAAAGAAAGCCTCACTTTGAGCTTCTCATAAGCCTCACTATAATAAAGGTATTCTGACCTAATAATGTCAATGCACCAAGAACACTTCTGCTCTATGTTATAAAAATAGAATATGATCTAAGTTGAAAAGTCATCTTAATGCTACAATGCAACAGCTGCCAGCAAATGTGTGCAGTCACTCCTTGAATTCCCTTTAGATATCATGCCCAACAAATCGCTTTTGCACAAGGTCTTAATTTAAGACACATTAGCTGGGAATGCCCTGATCTGCTCAACTTCAACTTCTCAGAAGATCTGCCTAGCTCCTCTTTCAGAAGATCTGCTAATTTCTGTGATCAGAAGATACAACATTTCCATAACCCATCACCACTGCCAGATCAAGGGCTGCCCATTAAAACTGAAACATTTTGAGCAAAGATTGTCGCATGTGGAGCATATTTTTGCACCTTTGTAAATTGCCTTTAGTATTCTAGTTTTGCAAGAATGCCATGTGCATGTGTTCCTAGGATTAGACAGATAGATAGATAGATAGATAGATAGATAGATAGATAGATAGATAGATAGATAGATAATGAATTGGTTATACTTAATGACATTGCAGCAAAGTTAAATTAGTGTTGGATGACTTTTGTTTAATTCATTATATAACATAATTAAATAAGTATTGGTTATTTTCCTGTAATGCTCATTGATAACAGAAACATCAATTTAAATAAACAATATGGTAGATTGAAATGAACTCTATATGCTTCCAATTTTACAGTTTTAACCTCCAGTAACTCATAGCATGCAATAAAGATCAAATGTTTCCATGTGTTGTGGTGGGGAGTGATGATCAATCTATAAAGATTTTAGTCTACATTTTCAAAGTTACTAGAGGATTGACCTTTAATTTTTACATTTTATGCTGACTGCTTTAATTGTGTCCACTGCTTAATCATATTGCTATGGATATGCTTTTAACATTCAATTGCAAATGGAGCTCTAAAGTTAATGTTAAGCTTCACAATTCATTTAAAATAAGACTGTAAACGTATACTATATCTATAAAAATGCAGATCTCCCGTTTTCTAAGAAAATGGAGCTGTATGCCCTCTATATGACCCTCCCCTGCTGGCTGATCATAAAGAGAGGGGATATTGCATTATGTTAGACTACCTTTTCATGGCAGCTTAAGTAGAAACTGGAGAAAGAACAGATTAAATACATATTGGTTATAACTGCGGATCAGAAGAAAATGAGCACCCAAAGATCAAATTGCCTTGGTTTCTGCCTTTTCTCAATTTATCGACAGCTCATGCGGTTTGAAAACTTTTAGGGGACTGTAGGAACACTGGCTAAACCCTTCAAGGATAAATATATATATTGATGCAATTTAAAGATTAAAACTCTTTTTAAAGTGAGTTATTCTTTTTCTTGGATACTACATTAGATTTAATGATTAGATTCTTCTTCAAATATATTATGAAATGATAGTTGAAATAGCTAATGCACAGTATGAGCCTATCAATTGATATGGTCTAAACGAGTGATATGGCCTAAGCGAATCAGCTATGCGGAACAGCTACACATATAGTCATCACACTCAAATGCTTTCAAGTTTATGAACTCCCTTATATACCCTATTAGGCCAAGCTCTTTCTATATTTTAATTCACAGTTTGAAATGGATTAGTATTCAATGAATTTTCCTTTCATGAAATTATGTGTGGTTCCTGTGGCCATACAGTGTCTTAAAGTGAACAATTTAACATACAGTGCATTGGGTGGCTTTGATGGATTATCTTTATCAAGAATAGATACCTAGAGCTGCCAGTGCCAAGGTCCTAGACATGTATTAGGCCTTAACATAGTCATATCAACATATCAACATCAGCCATTGTAAAGCCATAATGAAGAATTCTATGGCTCCAGGGAAAAACCTATGTAGAAATGCATAAAGGAAAAATGTGTCAGATAGTAGCAGAGATATTTAACATTTTGAGAAATAAAATGAACTTTTAATAACTCAAAATGTATTTATTTACTTATTTACGTTGAAAAATAAGTTGTCTTAGAACTGGCAGTTTAAAATAATGTGCCTCCAACACTAGAACCAGTTTTTCTTGTCTTTTTGAAGTACCAAAGATAGCCCAAGATTTCTGTTTGAACCTATGAAATGTAACTCAAAATTGAATATTTACCATATTTTAATGGTCTACAGAAATAAATTCTTTCAATACAAATAAGATGCTACAAATGATTTTACTTTGGCTCATTTACTAACAATGTATTTGGGTGCAAAATGTGCATCAAGCAATATTGATCAATCTGACATTTGTTTTCATTGGCTAACTTGCAGTAGACAGATAAAAGCTAATTGCTGATAGGTTGTTATGGTTAAGCGCAAATCTTGCACCTAAATGTAAGGTTAGTAAAATAGACCTAGCATGTTGCATTAATTCATGTGCATGTAATCACTATTAATTTCATGTATATGTCAGACAACATAAATTTTAGGTTTAAAGATAAATAAAATAGAATTTTAAAGTCCAGGGTCTGGTGGGTTGGTATTAAATTACCTATGTTTTTGGTCCTGACTTTTCCCTATCCCTTGCACCTGATAGAAAATATAATAACTGCATAGTTACAAAGTTTAAGCCAAAAGAATAATGCATTCTAGTTGAGACTTCATTATATCATAAAATAAACATGTTATTAAATTCATTAAATAAATTATTGGGTTGCTTTGGTTTGTGCTTGTATACAATTCATTCTGGGGAGCAACATCTAGTGGATAAGATAGAGGGTAAATTAGACTATGACAATTACTATATAAAACTAGTCTTCAGTGTGGATTTACTTCTTATTTTCTTTCCAGTAGAATAAAATATTTGATTTTTTAGCCTCACAAGGGAAAAAGACAAACTTTCCTAAAATGGTAATCCGATAAATTCTCAGATCAACCACTCCCAAATGTCCTCTACTAATTATAGCTATTTTTACCATTTATTGTAAAAAAGGCATCAAGTCCGTTAGTGAAATTGCCATCACCATAATTTTTTTAAGAAGTCCCACAGTTTAATCACCTTTATAGTAAAGAATCCTTTCTATACCAACGATGAAACCTTATTTCTTCCATGCACAACTGTAAACCCCTTTTCCTATATATGGTCCTTGGCATAAAAAAAAATAATAATTTGATAAATAACCTTAAATATGTTTATACATATTATTTAGGTCACCTCTAATGTAAACAAGCCTAGTTTTCGAACTTCTCTTTATAACTTAACACTTTCACTCCCTTCATGAATGAAATTTCCAGCCCCAGAACTCTCCCTTGAGTTCTCTTATGTTCCTACAGTGAGAAACCTCAAACTGGTAGCCATAACTTTAGATATGGTCTACATAATGGCTTATACTATGATAGCACTATGCTTGCATTGCATGCATTTATACCTCCTTTTAGGCATCCTAGGAGATAATTCACCTTTGCAACTGTTTCCTGGTGCTAAGTGCTGCTACTAGAGATGCTTGAACATGCCGCATATCATTAAGCACAAAAGTGATAAATATTTTAGCCTGTTAGACCATGTGAAAGCTGGTTTGCATGTGGGTGAGCTGGTTTGCAGATGATTGAGCTGGTTCACACATATGCAAACTGACTTGAAATGCGTCCAAATTTAAATTGATACATTTTAGAAGTTTTCAATTTATGAACAGTGACCCTAGAACAAAAGTGACAACCAGTAAACTTCAAACTTCAAACACTGTTGTATTTGAAGTTCACATAAAAAAAAAAAATACTTTTAAAGAAACACATTAAAGAAAGTTGAGTGAAAAAAGTTTGTAAATTTTAACCTTGGCAAAACCTGGTTGTATTGGAGGGGAGATGAATTTAAAATGTGATTTAAAATCAGATTTATAATTGGGTTAGAGCATGTCCTAGATCAACTTTGAATGTCAGTGTAAATATAAAGCTATCAAGTATTTGCATCCTACATGAAAAAACAACCAGTATTGTCTGTATGTGCAAAATAATAAACTCATTTGCACCCCTTGCATTGCAACATGGTTTGCTAAGGTTCAAAATTACTATTTTTTTTTTTGCTTTCCCTTCCCTTCCCTGAATCAGGCCCTTTAACATTATTTAAAAATATTACTTAAATAGTGTTTAAAAATAACAATATCTAATAACACTAACTTCAATACAAAAGGTGAGCTGCTAACCCTAAACACAAACTGGGAATGGAGAAAATGAGCCGCAAATTACGATTGACAAATTATATTAGAATTGGGGGCAACTGGCGATTATAATGGTGAAATTTTTGCGAATTGTGAGTCGCATCAACATTTTCAAGCTTCTGTAGCTATTACACAGCTTTTTGTCAATTAATAGTCATAGCACATTTTCCATTTGTGTTAGTAACATAACCAACCAACATTTATGGACATTGAATTACATGCCATTCATATTTTTGTTTCAAGTGTATCCCCATAAACAAATTGTGACAAATGTTTATGTGGATGAAACATCACAATTTCTTTTATATTGTTTTTAAATTGAAATTGGAATTTTCTATTTCTATCTTGACTGAAATTCCCTACAAGATGAATATAACTAACCTCGCTAAACCAGAAGAATAATTTACACACGGACAAAGTCCTTCATTTGCATTGCCCGTTATTGTTATGTAAAATAAATTTTGCTGTGAATGATGTTAATTGTTAGTAATGCCTATTTATAGGTTACATTAATTGCACTGCATACCCTTTACCAAAGTAATTATAATAAACAATATATTTCTTCAAATGAACCATCACTCTCGAGAAATAGCTTGAACCTACAGTGTTCATATGAGTGAACTGCAATCTTCAAAACAATACTAACTTGACATATTTGTTTTATATATAGTAAAATCCATTATCTAAATGGTCCAGCTAAAAATAATAAAGTGTGATTTATAAATTGGTGACATTTTAAGTAGTTATACAAAATGTGACATACATTATCAGTAGACTTCCACTGTCATTTAAGGTTTTTTTTTCTATTTAACTTATATGCAAAAACATTTTGTGAAGTTAAATTACATGTTCATAGAAGGGCCATTATAGTTATTGTACATTTAGCATATCTGACAAATGTTTTAAGTAAAAAAAATCAGTACATTATTCTTTGCAATGTAAGCATGAAATAGAACACTCCGAGCATGAATAAAAAATTACATACATTTTGCAAACAGTTGGAAAACCTATTAAGACCACCTGGGGTGTCAGATGTAACACACTGTGTGCTACATAGGGGTAGAGACTTCTGTTATAAATGAGCTCTTGGCAAGTACTTCCAACTGGGGACCAATGCAAACAAAAACATTCAAGGTGAAGAAATAGATACAAGTTATGTATTTCTTCTGATTGTTTGCCAGTAATTTCCAGTGATCTTTTTTTAATGATTTTTTGATCTTCTTCCAAATTACATTAAAAAGACTGACTTGATGTTTTCAGCATAAGTCTTGCTTTGAAACACTTCCATAATGCTACAACAGCACTGTTATATTAAATAATATCACCATTTATTTTTCCCTAGCTACAGTACATATGTTTTTACTAAAAAAGTATCATTTTATAAAAATGCAATTGGAGATTCTGTACTAACATGTCTACAGATGTGTAAAACAATTCAGCACTGTTCAAAAGTTGTTCTTTCTTGTCAATTTGTAAATCTTGAATTAACTTATATCATGGTTCCTTCCTCTCCAACCGTTTCTATTGCATTTACTTGCAGGCTCCACCTCCTCCATCTTACTATACTAGTCAGAGTGATCCAGTGTTTAATGCTACGGCCTATTTCTGCTCTTACTTTATACTCTTTTCCTCAGTAACAAAGTAAGTTTCATTTTCAGGGCCATTCATGTGCCGATGAAACACAAATCTACAATTCACATGAACTCTCTCCGTTTCCATGATTAACACTATTAAATGTCTCCAAGTTGAGAGATTGCTTTGGAATTCTCTCACTGTACCTGAAACAGATGTAAAAGCTTGTGCTTTACCATCCCATATGATATAATGAAAACATGAGGTATTAATTCATATTTTGATCAAAACATTTAAGCCCGAATCCTGGAGTCAAAGGAATCTCACTGCGTGCAAGTACTGCAGGTAATGTAAAGCGCTACGGAATTTGCTGGTGCTATATAAATAAATGTTGATGGTGATGATGACACTGCGCTGACATACAGTGATTGGCCACAGCATTAAAACCACCTGTCTAACATTGTGTGGACTGGCTGATCACTCGCTGCCTAATATATCCAACCCCTTGACAGGTGCCATTGTATCGACTTGATACACTATCAAAATGCAGTTAAAAACAAATGCACTCACCTTCCAGGTATAGAGGCTTATATCTAGCACGGGCTGGTTTGTGAACCATAGCCAATAAGGCCTTATATAGCACTGGTAGACAGCAGCTAAGACAACATTATACATTATTTTGAAACAAAAACAGAGTAGATGAAGCCTGTGCTTGGTCAATCCCATATTGGTATAGCTGCATGGCATTATAAATGCCCTGTATGTATACAAACAAAACCATTGTTGTTGTCAGCGTTTGTCCTTGCCACTGCAAATTTTTGTATATCTATCAAAATGAATCAGATACCGTATTAGTTTATATTTTTATCAAAACATTTAAGCCTGTTCCAGTATCAAGGGAACCTAATTGCACGCAGGTCTAATACTGACATATATGGCTATAAGATACTGTACTTTTATAAGAGTGACTACTACATGAGGAATGCCACATATACAGTAGTACATAAAGATTAAATGCACAATAGACGTTATCTACATTCTGACCAGATATGATTCATATTTTATCATATGGTGGCTAAGTGTAGACTTCTTTGCCATTTTTCACACGGAATGGTTATGTTGCACAATGATTGATTTCATACATGTTTAGAAATATTTAGAAATGTAAACTCAACCTGTACCTTAATCTGACTTAACAACCTGCTTTTTTTGAACTTTTCTATATATTCCAATCTCCCCATACCTGAAATTAAATCTACCAAGGAAAAAAAACCCACCTACATCACAAACCTGCTGTCTTATCAATTCTGCCTTATCTACTCCCTACATTCAACCCTTGCAAAATCATGCTGGCTCTGCCTCAAAACATCTCCTCCATACCTCCTTATCACAGTAATGGCAATACTAAGATGCTTTATGCAATAATCGACTATCCTGTTTATCATTAATATTGTAACCTTTGAATATTGTAGCAGTCTTTCATTAAACACATTTTCATCTAACCTAAACAGAGAGTACTTAAAATACAAGGTACTAATAGATCAAATGTTGTTTCAAATTAGTATTAAAAGAAATAAATTAGACATACAATATGTGTAATGACAGAGTTGTAGGATTAGTGAATGGCTTAATTAAATGTATGTCTAGGAAGTTCCATGTACAGGATAGGAGGACGAGCACGCCTGGTGCAGCTGGTGCACCGACTGCAAGTCTGTTGATTAGGGACGTGTTAGTTTAGTAGTATGGTTTTGCTAGTGAACAAGAGCAATGAAATGAAAGCAGGGCCGGTGCTAGCCTCCATGGCGCCCTAGGCATTTTTACAAAATCGGCGTCCCAGCCCCCCCCCCCTTGCAACAATCGGCGCCCTCCTCCCTCCTCCCCGCTCACCCCGTCTTTCCTTACCTCACCACCGCCGCCTCTCTGCTCCGTCTCCTCCCCTCCACTCACTGACACTAGTGAGTGGAGGGGAGGAGACGGAGCAGAGAGGCGACGGTGGTGAGCAATAGCCTCTTCCCCCCTCCCCCGTGCATCTGAATGCTGTGCGGCGGCCGTGACAGGTATGGTCAGCGGTCGCCCTCCAGAGCCCGGCGCCCTAGGCAAGTGCCTTACCTTGCCTAATGGGAGCGCCGGGCCTGAATGAAAGACACTAATAGATCAACTACTTTTAAATGTATTAATTATAAAAAAATGCACTTGCAAGATATTGATGCTTATGGTTCAAAAAGAGATTAACGTTATTCTAGTGTTCCCTAGTTAAACATTTGGAGGGATCTCCTTCTACAGGTAAAGGGAGGCACTATACAAGTGCTATGAGATAAAAGGGTATTAGGAGCACTTTTAAGGATGTTCCTGGTTCCTAACTTTTCTTAGTCTAAAGAAGCCTCAATAAATATTATTGTCTGAGATTTAATGTAGCAGTGTTGATATTGTCTGAGATTTTGGTTTAGCCAGGAGTCCCAGATCTCTGGGAAGATGTAAGCTTTATCTTTAAATGCCTACCCCCTTCCAGGAACAGGCAAGTTGCAAGTCAAATATGCGTGGTGCACTCAAATGGAGCTTTCTGTAGATTTTTTATTATTATTTGGCAGTCTGGATCAACAATACTTTCTAGTAGAATGTTGAGGAGTTGGATAATTTGTATACATATTGTTGAAATAAGAAGGCACCCCATCCCATGTGGTATGCAGAACGAATATCTTGGCTTCCACTTCAACAGTTTTCAATTTGAAAACTTCTCACGTTCGAATGAAAGTAAAGCAAAAAATATTAAAAGTAAGGACACAAAATCCTATAATACACGATCAATGAAAATATCATCAGCTTCAGAGGTGAATACACAATCATTTAATCAGAAGCGGCTCGCTAGAGCTGGCAACTGGCATCACCATCGGTGTGTATTTATACCTGCCCTCTAGCAGGTGCAAAAGATATGGCTCCTGACAGGCATATATTCATATTCTTATTCAGATAGATGTCTACAATGAAGTTAGGATGTCCTGCAGTCATGGTTTGTTAGGATACCGAAACAGAGAAGTGGCTTATGTGCACAAAAATATTGCAAAAAGCCCAATATGTTTAGATAAAATCATACCTTCTTACAGAAAAGGTAAATACATACCTGGGGAATCAATTTTCACAGCGGTTCAGCTCATCATGAACATGCCCAGCAGTGATGGATATAAACACCCTCTGAGGTAAATTTACTAAACTGCAGGTTTGAAAAGTGGAGATGTAGCAACCAATCAGATTCTAGCTGTCATTTATTTAGTACATTCTATAACAGTGTTGGCTAACCTGTGACACTCCAGGTGTTGTGAAACTACAAGTCCCAGGATACCCTTCCAGCAATAAGCTGCTTTATATTGGCAAAGCATGCTGGGACTTGTAGTTTCACAACTCCCTGAGTGTCACAGGTTAGCTAACACTGTTCTAGAAAATGACAAAATATCCCTAGCTTGAGGACATGTCTTTTCATGCTCTAACAAAGGCTATGATTAAGATGATATCCCTGCCTATGGTATTGTATGTTAACATGTTTTACTATTAGAAAGTGAAAGACAAACAAAATATTTTAAAAAATAATAAAAAGTTAATTATTAAAGCTAATAATTAAAAAAGTGAAGACAAACAACAGACACAAGGATAACTGAGGGCAGGAATTGGCCAAAGGGAACATAAGCGCCCAGGTTGTAAAAGATAAAGAAAAACTGGACATGGCAACAGGATTTTTTGTTATGATTGAACAGCCAGTCAGTAAGGGTGTTTATGGATGGTCTGAGCTGGGGAGAGTTTATAAGGATAGGATTAGGTTAGCTTCTCTCTCTTGCCACTGAAAAACTTTAGTAGGTGCATGCTGAATGTCCTGGTGGTGAATATCATACCTTCTCCTAGACCAAACCATGCAACAATGCAAAGGGTGGAAATTAGTTTTTTTATTTTGCACATAAGTTAAATACTGACATTTTTTCCTAGATCAACTTTAAATTGCAGTATAAAAATAAAGCTATCAAGTATTTGTGTGCTACATGAAAAAACAGCCAAAATAAAAAACTCATTTGCACCCCTTGCATTGCAACATGGTTTTGTCCAGAAAACTTAAGTAAGGAAACTTGCAAAATGTCTTGCTTAGCTTCCTTAATGAATCAGGCTCTCTGTGTTTATCTTTTCCTAAGCCATAATCAGTGGAATACCGGGTTGGATACACTGAAGAAATACAGCACACAGTCGCTGGGTCACAAACACTAGAGGACCAACAGCAGGGTGGTCAGTATGGATAGCAT
This sequence comes from Mixophyes fleayi, assembly GCF_038048845.1. Classification (NCBI taxonomy): domain Eukaryota; kingdom Metazoa; phylum Chordata; class Amphibia; order Anura; family Limnodynastidae; genus Mixophyes; species Mixophyes fleayi. The sequence continues at coordinate 185,794,752 of NC_134406.1, read as the reverse complement.
GGTTGGATACACTGGTGCACAGATAGTGGAGTAGTCAGTATGGATAACCCGGTCAGATACACTGGAGCACAGACAGAAGAGTAGTCAATATGGATAGCCGGGTTGGATACACAGGAGCACAGACAGCAGCGTGGTCAGTATAGATAGCTTGGTCAGATACACAGGCGCATAGGCAGCAGAATGGATGTCCAGAAGCAGAGGTCTAACAAGCCAATAGGTCATACACCAGGGTACACTCAGAGATCCAGATGCCAAGTTTTAACTTGTTGCTCTGACACAGCTGCAGTGTCAAAGTGAGCTTTATATAGTCTGAAGATTATATATGTTGCTTCCCAGCCACAGTCATGTGACTGCCCGAACCAGGAAGTGCTGACCTATACACAGAGGCATGGGAATCAGCAGCACAAGAGTGTGATGCAGGACCATGGGACAGGTAAGTTTCTAACAGCTTTGCGACAGGAGCTCTTCTGGTCACTTCCAACATGCCTTTTCTGGATGTGGAGGGCATCAGTTCAGGAGGGATTATACTAGACACCTGAGTCAACCCCCCGTGACCATTCCGTTTCAGGATTCCTCTCGCTAAGACTTTTCTCTGGAGATTTTGGATGAGTTGTCAAAATGAATGGGCTGGTACCCCATAGTCTTGCCTCTCTGTTTTTATATGAGGGATTTTCTAACAAGTTTTGGCTGCCTCTTCATGGGAGTGTTTATGGTGGTTCTCCCCATAATTTAAAATAGGCTTGAGTGATGCCCAAAGTTGTGCAAGAGGAGGTGGCCTGGAAAGTGCTTTTGAGGAGAATGTGAGGTTCCTTCCTGTCCTCTTCCATGAGAGGTTTAAAGCTGCCCCTTGTAGGGATGGTGCCCAGAAAACAACCAGGTAAGTTTAATATAATATTTGTCCCACCCTCCTGGTCAGTTAGTGACTAACGCGGTTGATAGGGATGATGGCAAGGTGGTATATCATTAATTTGAGGTGGCTTTGGATTTGGCAGTTCGTCTCCTTCCCCTACACCTCAATTCTTTTTAGTACATGGGTTTTAAATTAGATAACTGGTTTTATGTGGCTAAATGCTTGAGGTGTTGTGTGCCTTTTTGGATGTTTTACACTGCATAGTTGCTGGGACATGCCACCATGCTGTGACAAATTATTTGGATGACTTTTTGTTTATTGGTCCGATTTAGTCAGCTAGATGTCAGGAAGTTATGTTTTTGGCGCAGGCCTTGTTTGCGGTGCTAGGAGTGTTAAGAGTAGTGGTTGAAAAAACTGAGGGGCCGACAGTCAAATTGTTGTATTTGGGAATTGAAGTGCAATGACGGATTGTTGCAGGTTTCCGGTGGCTAAGGTGGCTAAGTTAACGGGCATGCAGGAATCAGCAAAGTCACACTGAAACAGGTACAGTCTCTACTAGGGCTGTTGATTTTTGCATGACGTGTGATTCCGATGAGGCAGATTTTTTGTAGGAAGCTTGAAAGGGCTACTGCTGGTGTTGTTGGGAATCATCATTTTATTAGGCTTTCTGGCGAGATTAGGGATGATCTGGCTATGTGGCATATTTAAATGGGATTCGCTTGTGGGCTCCTCCTCCCGCAACTAGCCATAAAAGAAAAAGATATTTATTCAATTACTCAATTATGGTACCAAAAGAAAGCGATATTTGTCTCAAAGACAATTTAAAATGTACTTTGGCAGAGTATTCCTGGTAAAACCAACAAAATCTGCACAATTCTGCAAGTGACAGGGTTAATGTATTTTAGATTTCAATGAAGTTTCCAGATTTCCTCATACAAACTCTGAACAATTTTAAGGGCATGTTACCAGACATTAGAATATGGAAGAAATTATCTAAATGTAAAAAGTAACAACTATAACTTTAGCAGAGAGCTCTGCAATAAGGCAAATCAATGTATTAATGTAAATTTATTTTTGCTGGCTTCAGTCCATACAGATATATATATTTATAATAGAGCTGATGTAATATGGTTGCAGAGGGACATTCTCCAAGGTAAAGTTGTTAGTTTAGATTCAGTTTGCCAGATTTTTTTCCCTGTGCTAAAGGGTCCTTGTATGTTGCTAATAAATAAAGATGAGAAAATCATCTTGGATTAATTTTGCTAGAATATTCAATTTGCCGTGCAAAGCCTTTCGATGTTTGTGATTGTTTGGTCGAAATATAGATGTCATACACAAGCCAGTGATTCATGCATACATGGAAGGCAAAAACAATGTAGTTTTTCTTTAAATTTGTATAGTGATCAGGAGCAAGGCCGCCATCAGAAAATGTGTTGACCCCTAGAACCAGGTAAATCAGACCCCTGTCCCCAAATTGAGGACAGGAATGGACCTCTCTGGAGGCTGGTTGATCTGTATGATACTATTGACAAGTCAGAGCACCAGGAGCTGTCTGCTACATGTTAATGACAGCTTCCAGTACCTGTTTACTGAAGCATGGAGCAAGCTACAGATCAGAGATCCAGTGTAATAAACCTTAGACATACCTGACCCCTGATCTACTAGACACTCAATATGAAACTAAGGTTTACGCAATTGATGGCAGCTTCTAATAGGGGTAACTGAAATTGATGCCATTCTTGTCCCTTCCACAAGCCACAAAAACAATAGTTTGCACTCTAGCTGATATATAGTAACTTCCCTATCACATCATTATTAAAGCTAAAAAAAATTGAAACCAATTTGCATTATGTTAATGGAATCCCATGTCCCCATGATTTTATAGCTCCCCTCCGCCCCTCCTCAAAAATCCTCTTGCCTGACACAATGTCCTCATTTCTAGGATGTCTAGGAAAGGTACTTGTGTTAGTGAAGGTCACCCCCATGAGTCCTAAATTTTACTATATAGTCCTGATTTGCTGTTCATTACTTTGGTCAAATATGGGCATTGTTAGGGTATCAGGGAAGTGGTTGGCTGGATTGTTGGCATGGCTAAGCAGATTGGGGGCATTAATTAATTTTGTTCTGTTATTTTCTTCACCTCAATTTTTGTGAGGTATGTGAAGGTGGGAAGTTGAAATTATAGAGAGAATATATCACGCACACACCGAACTATAATAATCGGTATGTATTGTGTCCACACGTCTAATTTACTTCTTTATAATCCTAGGAGTTACAGTAAATGAGTCTTCAGTGCTGGTGATTGATATCTGTCAATCCATTGCCTAGGTTATCTACCAGACCAATTTCCTATTTTCATTTATAAAGTGCATTTATAAGTGTATATCGACTAATGATACAAAACCATACAAATATACAATAATGGCACAAAATAAAATGTCCTTTCATTAATAACTTATTTAAGATATTGTCACAGAATGCACAGAAATAGTAGGATTATCTCTATCTGCCTGATTTAACTCCACCCAACATGGAGGAGCGGAGTCTAATGTGGCAAAGGTTTTCACCAGGGACAACCGCAAGGAGGTTTTCGCTGCTAGCTCTACACAAGTCGTTGTTCTCCGGATGGCTATCAGGTGATACTGACAGCTTAGTTGAGTGTTCACCGACGGAGGAAAATGGAAATATAACTTTATTGAAAAAGGTGGTCCTAAACTGCTTTTGGGCTGGACTTCGAAATGACAATTTTACTGTTTTCAAGTCAGACCCACAAACGAGCAAAAGTACACAGTACTTTTCAGGAGGAAGGTCCAGAAACTGGAATGTGACTGTTATCCTTGTTATGTGCAAGATAGATAGTTAGGTGCATTTGCATAATATAATTACAATGCAGAGTTTTAGAATACATATATGTATACAATCAGGGCCGGATTAAGGGAATGGAGGCCCCTGGGCTAAGGGGGCCTCCACTCCCCAGTGAGGGCCCCCCCCGGTGAGCCGAGCTGCGCCGCCCGCCCCCCCGGCACTTACTTCCTTCTCCTCCTTCTCCTCCTTCTCCGGCGCGCTGTGCGCTCTTTACTGAGGAGACGAGATCTCCTCAGTAAGGAGACTACAGCGCGCTGGGGAAGGACCACAGTGAAAGTGCTAAGCAGCACTGATCGCGTCGGGGGTGCCCCCGTCCCCGACCGATCAATACTGCTGCTGAGCACTTTCAAGGGCCCCCTGGATGCCAGAGGCCCCTGGGCTGTAGCCCAGTTAGCCCTATGGTTAATCCGGCCCTGTATACAATACAGCATCGCCGCGGACGCTTCTTTGACAGCACCGCGGCTGCTATATAGTACAGTGCCGCTATGTTGGGGCACTTCTTTAGCGGAGGGGAGGGGTTTCTGGAGACCCAGAAACCCCCCCTGCATGCGCCCCTGATAAATATATATATATATATATATATATATATATATATATATGCACATAGATAGATACATAGCTAGATAGATATAGATATATGTAATGAGCAGCAGAAAGAAAACATATACCATCTATAGAACTCTGTGCCCAACCCTTGACTTTCCCTCCTCAATAATCATCTTTTTTATATCAGCTCTCCTGTCAAGTTGTCATACCCACTGTAATAAGCTGTAGGTACCATGGTTATTTACACATAGTTTAGGTGTCATTTGTTACCCATGTGTCTTTGATTTTGAGTGCATTTAAGCAAGGTCTGTACCTTGCCTTGTGTTTTATTGCATGCAATGAGCTGCACATGTAGGGCCTTATTCATCAGGCACGCATTCTGAGCACAACAAATATCTGTTTAAAAACGCACATAAACCCTCTCTGCGTACTCTAAAATTCAACAAGGGACAGATCTGAAGATACGTTCGCTGATGAATTTGGGTGTAGGGCTGCTCTACTCTACTGCACAAGACACTGCAGGGTGCATCAGGCTGCACATGCCTATGTGGAATATACATTCACAAAAGAACGCAGAGAAAAAAATTCCTATTCAATGAATGTCATCTGTTAATAATATAAGCATTAATGACAAAACAGTTTAAAAAAAACAAAATTTACATTATATATTTTTTCCCCATGAAATACATTTTTAGGATGATCTTAATGTCTGCGGAACATGAAATATATTTTACAGCTGCTCCTGATTGCAAACACATGTTATAGCATGCATATAAAACTGTCATCACTAGTACTTAGGACTTAGACTAGCCCTATAGCTGGAGCAAGAGATACAGCTGAAAAATAAGTAACTTTGAGATTTACAAAGCTTCGATCATAAGTGGTTAGGTGCGTTCGAGTTTGGCACAACCTTACTGTAAATTGACTACAGGCGAACGCTCCTTCCCCTTTTCTCTCCCAGAAATCATAGCCTGTAGTAAGTGTTCTGTGCGTACAAAGATAAATTGAACGTTGCGGTGTTTAGTTGGGTATGGTTCAATTCCGGGCATGCACAGGTTAATTTGGCGAATGATAAGCACAAAACAACAGATACATTCCTTGATGAATAAGAACCATAATTTACAGTGCTGTGGTAGAATATTGAAGCTTTATAAGTTAGAGGATAATATTAGGTTGCTGATGTAAGCATAAGTGAGCAGCGTGGTCTCAAATACGAAACTCCACTGACATAAGCAGAAATGTATTTGAACGTGTGTGTCAGTCCATGGCATCCATCAAAGCAGGCACATTGAAAGATAAGGCGTTATCACAAACACATGGAGGCATTTCCAGAAATTAATGATTAGGTATTTGAAATTCCAAAATCGGATCTGGAAGTGATACCATACAATATTATTATAAATAAGAAGTAGGATAGCTCATTCTTGTGACTGGAGCTGTGCTACACTTATTAAGACTACTTGCAAAAAAATACAATCATTTTGGTAACTAAAGTATATTGAAGACTGGAATTCTTCCAATCCAAATCTCTGTACTTCTTGACCTTTGTGTAACATTGGTTTCAATAAATATGCATATACACGCACAGTTTGTTATCTTATATAAAAGTTCTTAGCTTATAGTTTTATTATGCCCTAGTAATATAGATATTTATTATTAATTAAATTAGTTATGCCAAATGTATTAAGTTTTGTCTTACTTGCTCAGCTAAAAGCAAACTGCATGATCATGGCAAGAGCTTTGGACTTGACATGGTTGACTGGGAAGCTTACGAAGCCAGAGAAGGGCACCCAAAGGGTTTCTACATTGAGCAGCCTGAATATATACAGCTTTATATTGAAGAAAACTCTGTGTAGAGCAAAATTTATATTCACAGCAACCAGGTTGTTATTTTAGCTGAGCTACTGTAAAAATAAACACAAATATAGCAATTTCAGATATTTTAATATTGCTACTGAACTGCCACTGCCATCAGAAGCAGTAGCATCATGTATAAGTACTCTGTGTCATTGAAAATGTTCAAAGCTTCTCTATTATCACATCCTGAAATTAAACCTCTGCTAAGCTTCAGTGGAAATCATTTTAAGAGGCAAATAATTCTTCAGACAAGCTGATGGCAATCAGGATGTCTGTATGAAACTGATAAGATTCACTGGTAAAATTCTACCAGACGGGCTGTAATGACTTGTCTGGTCTGTACCAAAAAGACACCATTAGCTTTAATTTTACTTATTTCCCTTCTCCCCACAAATCTATATAAATGTACAGGTTACTGTGAGGGCAATACTTTTTTTCCACTATAACAGAATTTAGCATCAGTAACTGATAACTTATACCATATAGGTATTGTGTGTGCAATGTGATTATCACATTAGTAATTATTTAACATAGCATTTTGTATCTGTACCAGAAATGTCCCTTCTGCAGTGACTACATATAGAATTTAACTAAATATTTAGTAAGCTACAGTATGGATTTTATATCGGATAACTATATTTATCTTAGTGTACCATGAGATGACTTCTTATATATAATTTATGCTAATAGAAGGAAAAAGAAAGAAGCTATCATCCAATGCAGAGGATGCACCAAGTATTTACCTGTCCTCCAGCACCTGCACCAGATATTCTTTCATCTGCATACAGGTATATCTCAGTCGCATTTACGTTCATATAACCTTACTGTACTCAGTCTATGGTTGCCTGCCCTTTCCCTACCCCTTTCCGCCTCTCCAGTTGGAAGAACCACAAATGTAAGATGAAGCCAAATCTCGCTATGGATATATGCATTTTATGTGTACATGAGCAGTGTGGAAATGCATCTTTTACACTAATAAAACAGACAAAGGTCCAATCCAGGATGTATTATATTATATTAGGAATGAGGGGGATATAGGTCCTAGAAAAATATGATTTTAATTGTTCCTAATTTTTATTTATTTTATTTGCAGTTTTCTTGTTTTAACCAATGAACCCAGTCTGCCTACACAATTAGATTTCATGTAAGCAGTATCTGACAGCAGCTGATATATCAGCCAGTGTTTTAGTCAACATACACAGGGTCTGTCAGTGCTGACATGCAGGAAAAATGCGAGAGAGACCTCCCTTGCAGCTCCATCGGCTTCCCTACCCAAAGGAAAATCCTTGATGACTATTGTGATGGCACAAGATAACTGAGATGATTTGGAAAGTCCACATTTCACCATCAGACATATACATGTTGGCCATTAACCATTGGAAACCAAGGCTTTCATCATTGGCGTCCATGTGTACACTGATGCCACCTTATTAAGCAGACTTAAATTTAGTCCAATGCCCACCACTCAAATGTAAATTTGCAGGCAGTAAACTGGAAGAGGATAAATATTCATGCTCTGAATGGAGCTTAAAGGACACCCACAGTTCCTATATATATGGATTTTTTACTGTGGTATGCTGTAAAACATATGAATGCTGTCTTTTCAAAATAAGCTTTATTTCTGTATGCTAAGCCCTAGGTTCTCACAGGGGTGCCGTGTCCAGGAGGAGAAAAAAAAAAACTTTCTTACAGGTGGCGTCAGTTAATGTAGTACACATCCTTTACAGTCCCTTTTTTAAAGCTTTGGACAGAACCTTAGCTGTGCTTTAAATTTTTTATTTCATTTCTATTTATTGTATTACACTTTCCACCAAATGCATCAGATAGACCACAGGGATTAGAAGAATCACTGCTCTGAGAATAGACAGTGTAGGAACTTCAGTGGACCTTCCTGTCCCAAGATTAAGTGCAGGAAGTCGGAGACAATTGAATTTGGGAAGTGAAAATTTAATTTAAGTCTCATAGACCTTTCTATTAAGGATACTTGTCAGGATGAAGATCATTGCCATCATGGGGTCATTACCATGATATTGATTTAATTCATTCATAGAATAATGAATGCAATGATGTACTTGAAGCCCCTCAAGAGTGAGAAATATGTTCATGACACCCCCTCAAAGCATCTGCTCAACTGCATTTACAGAATTTGCCAACAATGTGCATGCAATAATATGCTTTTCCTGTTGTTCCTGTACACGTGTCTTAATGAAGCTTATATGTGTCAGTTCCTTCCCTTAAAATGGAAAATCCATTGGTTTTACCTTAACATTAAATTTGCAAAGAAGTATAAACTTGTGACAGTTATGCCTGACTTGCAGAAATCAAGGACACAATTAAGACTGTTCCAAAGACGCCTGAAAATAGTATGCTAGAGTAGTACCCTCTAGTTTGGTCACCAAAAAACATAAATATGCTGCATGAAGGAACCTATACAGATACTGCTCATATGTCTGGTATGCAAGATACCTAAAGCATCATTTATACTGTAAAGGAGTTTTTTTTAACTTGCAAAAAATCTTTACATGCAGAGGACAAATAAGATGGCTATCCAGGATATCCATAGTCTGCTAAAATATTATACCAGTATAGAAAGCCCTATTTTTTTTTGTCTTTGACAGCCACTATTTTCAAACATTTTGATTTTGTCTTTACAAACTAAACAATAAAGTTTGTTTGGTATTTTACTGCACTAGAAATGTACAATCCTTTAATCTGGAGGTGACGTCAAGACGATTACAATCATTATTTTATATAATGGCATTATGCAGATTATTTCCTACATTTTCTTTTGCTGATGCATGAGATAATATACAATGTAATTTCATGTTTATTTCTTGACTGTAGTCACCATTTAATTTGACTAAGCAACTTATATTACATTTTTCACAACCAGTGTCCTTCTATTAACCTTAGCCATTAACCTTTGAGTGGCATTGATAATAATTTATATGAAAAAGTATTTTTTTTATTTGCATGACCACAGCTTGACTGCATTTGCATTACATATGAAATAGACTTCCCATATATTGTAAATATTCCCGTCCTGAATCAGTAAAATCATAAAGAGTTTAACAGGAAGGCATTTTGAAATATAATCAGTAATGTAATATACTTTTTATTGTGGTAGTTAACATTTAATATTATGAAACTTAAAATAATTTATAAAGTTTTTGACCAAATTAATAGTTTTATTATGGCTTTCTTAATGATGTTGATCTAGCCTTCTTATTGGACAGCCATAGCAAATGTGCCCAAAAAATGCTAAAGACCAGGTGCTGCATAACAAAATAATACTTCCATGTAAACTGTGTTTTAAAGTTCAATATATTTCATATTACATAACATGTTAAAAAATTCTATCTGATGAAAGCTTCCATTGGGTCTGTTAGTATGTTTTGGGTGTTCTGTATGTGGTGACATCCACCTCTGACTCAGAATCCACCCAAACAATAAAATATATTTCTGAAAATATACAAGGGCAGAATTATGGAGTGTACAGGATGTGCACTGCACAATACCTTGGTTTTTCTGCGGTATGCCTGGACAGTAAGCCTAATGCACATTAAGGTGTCTGCTTGCTCTCTGTTTTTGGAAGAAACTAGAAGTGTGAGTAGGTGTGCAAAATATGTGAAGAGATACACTGTGCAAAAGGGTAAATATCACATTAAAACAGACCTAGGGGTATATTTACTAAACTGCGGGTTTGAAAAAGAGGAGATGTTGCCTAAGACAACCAATCAGATTCTAGTTATCATTTATTTAGTACATTCTACAAAATGACAGCTAGAAGCTGATCGGTTTCTATAGGCAACATCTCCACTTTTTCAAACCCGCAGTTTAGTAAATCTAGCCCCTAATGTCTATATTTTATATCTCACACATCTTTTTGCATGACACATTTTATGATGGTGCTTGGAGGGCACCTGGAAATGTTCTTCTACACAGAACTGTAAGATGAAGGTGCAAAATGGGTCACAATAAAATATAAGATAAGACGCTAAGCTGCCAGCTCTGAGCTTGTACAAATTGTCAGTATTTTTGGGAGAGTATATGACTGTACCTTCACCACTCTTTATCTCCTTAAAATTGCATAGTTTGTGCACTGCCCCACAAGTCTAGGCATGCTGGTGTGCCTACTCTGTCTTTTACAAAGAATGTCCTTAACCTCCCAACTCCTTCCATCAGTCTGTGCAATCCTCAGCTCCTCTATAAATGCCACCATATTATTCCATTAGGTTATTTGGTTTGATTTAAATCTAGGTTCTAGAATATTGAGGCTTAGAAGTTGGCCAAAGCAGCGCCTCAATTATTTTGCTAATATCCGTTCATTCTAACTGCACATGGATTAACACAAGGCCATTGACATTATTATGTGTTATTAAAAGATTTGTAAAACAAAACTTTGGGTTTAATATTGGATTTTACAAAAAAAAGAAGATGGGTACGCATATACAATAAAATGATTAATAAAAATGTAGATATCTGCATAAAGCGTACAATGTAAATCTAAACAATACAATAATAGGGGAAAGAAAGAGGGAGAGTAGAGTTAGAGAAAGAGAAGAGAGATAAGATGGAGGATGGGGGGAGTTACTGGTTGAGGAAAAGAATGAAAGGGTAGACTGAAGATTCAAGATATAGTATATCTTGATATACTGAATATGGGAGTGATACGTGAAAACCTTAGAACAACAAGGGGGACGAAGACCCGTAATACTCAGTCTAAAGACTCCAGACACATTTAAATTTGATAGGGGTGTGGCAAAGGATGCTCGTGATGTATACCATGTGGTAAACCTGCCATAAGCGCTTAATAATAGCTGAGAGAGAAGGCAGGTCTGGATTTTTCCATAAGACCAAGGTTTAGCATTTCACAGCACTAAGGATATGTGTAATATGGCTCTGCAAATACTCATTTTGTGGGCAACTCAGCATCGGGCCCATTTTCCCATTATCACAAAACATGTGAATAGAAATATAGGAAATTAGGCATCTCTAACTCCATACCATACATAGGAGACTTATCAGAGGTACTCCACATACAAAATGATATTGTTCAGGGGTTTAGTTGCTAGTATGAAGAAAAAATGAAATAGCCTTTCCCATGATCCCATATTTTGATCACCAAATACAATATCACTGCAAGATTTTAAATAAGATCAAAATGCAATTTTACACATTTTTTTCTGTTTTGTTATTTAAAATTGCATTTGGCTAATTATTCAACTTGAAGAGTATTCATAAATAAATTTCTTCTGTTTGAAAGTATAAATTAGTTTCTGCAGCCAAATCTAACTACAAGAATGCATTTTGTATTCTGACTGCAGCTTTCATAACCAATTGGTATCGCTGTAAAACAAAAATCTTGACTCAGCTTTTTAATAATCATGGTGAAATCCTTATCAACTTACTTCAGAAAGATTATATTTTGGAATATTTTTACATGAACATTTTCCATAAGTGCATAAAAGGATGACAGTGGAATTATATTTTAAACAGCTCAGTAAAAACGTATAGTGAACATTACAGCTGAAACAAAAACTCTGAACTGATTAGGAATTGGAACTAGTAGAATAAAATTAAAACGTACTGGCCTTTACAATTTATGTATTAGTTTTCATTAGAAATGACAGTGTATTTGTGATAAATTGCATTTAGTGAATGTGAGGACACATACAATGGCAAAAGAACCTTCCTTAAAACATCAGGTGAGTAAAATGATATGTTGGAATAGGGATGTCTTTGCTTCTCTTCCAGAGTGTACTGCTTTAAGTGGACCTGAGGTTGTGACCTCATTGGGTGATAACAGGATTGTTTGTGTTGATGATGAATTTAAACAGTTAGTCAAAGACTTTCAGTGCAGCATTGGTCCGGAGTCCTAGGTTGACAAAATGGTAGTGAAGCTAGCTGATAGTAGGTATTTGATTACTGTGTATTTATTCAGTGGCCAGGTGTCGGTGTCCCAGGATTTGGTCAAATTTTATTTTCAGAAATACAATGCATAAGTTGTTGAGGTCTCATACAGCCGATGCGTCTGCTTACTTAAATGACATTTTGATTTATACTCCAGACTGGGAGTCACACTTAAGCAAGGTGGAGGCGATCTTGGCTTCTTTAAGGTTGACAGGATTAAAAACTAGTCCAGATAAATGTGGGTTGGCAATGAAATAAGTCAAATATTTGAGATATGTTATTGGACAAGATTTAGTCAAACCACAATATATAGCATAGGCCAGGGAGTCTGCACACAAAAAAAAAAGATGCTCTCTCTCACAGAGATGCACTCTCCAGAGCATCCTCGTTACTGAGGTTGGCAATGGTAAGGGAAGGGGCATGCAACATACAGGGTTATTTGTCACACTTCTCCTGCATAGGGACAGGTGCTGTTCTAGGATGTCTGCAGGTATAGGTTACAGACAGAGTTAAGCTTTTACATAATAAGGCTGAACATATACAGGTGGAGGACAAGGTCTAATGTGGTAATTATGTGGGGTTTATTGTATTTGAACCTGGATTGGTCCATTGTGCAGTGCAACCAATGTCAGCTATTTGGCCGGTGACTAGGCAGAAGGACTGTGTCTAGCCAGAGTTAGGGTAACCTGACGAAAGTGTGATGTCTTATTGGTGATGCGAACAATAAAAACACAGTATATTTAAGCAAGAAGTTGTTGTCACACCCGAAAATCACATCCACATGTGCTAGTTGAGCATCTCTTTCCAAAACCATGGACATTAATATGGAGTTGGTCCTTCTTTCGCTGCTAGAACAGCCTCCACTCTTCTGAAAAGGTTTCCCACTAAATGTTGGAACATGACTGGGGGGAAATACATCCATTCAGCCAGAGGAGCTTTAATGAGATCAGGCACTGATGTTGGTCCGTAAGGTCAGGCTCGAAGTCAGTATTCCAGTTCATCTCAAAGGTGGTCATTGAAACTGAGGTCAGGGCCTTGTGCAGGCAGCTGGTTCTTCCACACAAGATTTTTTTTTGATGGATCTCGCTTTGTGCACAAGTGATGTGTTATCCATAAACAGAAAAAGTCCTTCTCTAAAACTGTTGCTACAAAGTTGGAAGCACACACTTCTTTAGAATATCATTGTATGTTGCAGCATTAAGATTTCCCTTTACTGAAACAAAGGAGCCAGCCAAACCATGAAAAACAGTACGTATTTGTGTAGGAAATGTCACCAAACCCAGATTCGTTCATCAGATTGCTGAATGGTAAAGCACGAGTCATCACTTCAGAGGATGCTTTTCCACTGCTACAGAGTACAATAGTGGTGTTTGGCATTGTGCATGGTGATCTGAAGCTTTTGTGCAGCTGCACGGCCAGGGCAACCCAATCAACGAAGCATTCAATGAACAGTTCTTGTGCTGACGTTGCATCCAGAGAAGTTTGGCAATGTCAAGCACCGTCAACACTGTTCCTCCATGGAGCAGGGACGGATGCCTCGAGGTTCCATACTTCTCTGGAAGCAACGTCAGTACATGAACTGTTCATTGAGCACTTTATGGATTGGGTTTACATGGTTGTGCAGCTGTACAAAAGCTTCACAAAAGCTACTGCTCATGGGCCCAACAGCCTTGTGCTGATTGTGCCCATTTTTGCCTCCTGTTGTGACCTCGGCTTGCTGACTATTCTTCTGGATTGCGATATTCTGTCTGATCTTTGTGACCTCGGCTAGTCTGACCTCTCTTTGAATCTACCTTTGGTACCGTCTCCTTCTGATTGGCTTGATCCGGATCCGCTGACTTCTCTCTGTCACCACATGGGTAACTGTCTTGGAGGACCGTGACCTGCGTATCCCTTGCAGCCAAGTCCAAACCTCCTTGCAGGAGTCCCTGGTGAACACCAGGGAAACGTTAGACTCCGCACCTCCTTGTTCAGTGGCGCAAATTCCAGTTGGTGGTTCCGATACATCCTAGATCCAGCGGTACTTCACAGAGTCTGACAGTACACTCTTGCCATGACATACGGAGCTCTGGAATCCTCTTCTCGTGTTCTGCTTCTCCACCTAGCCAAACTGGATCAGCAAGATACTAACCAGGCCCAATTACTACAGTGCATCCAGAGGGTAGTGTCTCGCCAAGATTCTCTTCAGAGTTCCTTGAATCCACTGCAACCAGCACCTGCTGCTGCAGCATCTTCCATCCAATATCAGTACTACTGCCGCAAGGAATTTGCACATCCCCACTGCAGAGAAATATGATGGCAATCCTAAGGGTTGCAGGGGCTTTCTGAATCAATGCTCTGTCCAATTCGAGCTAGCCCATGAGAATTTTTCTTCAGAAAGAGCCAATGTGGCCTACATAATTTCTCTCTTAACCAGTCAAACACTAGCATGGGCCTCCTCACTTTGGGAAAGGGATAACGCTTCTCTACGCAACTCCTCAGTCTTCATCGAGAATTTTTGTTGGGTCTTTGATGAGCCTGGTTGAGATTGTTCTGCTGCATCCTGTCTCCTTGGTCTCCATCAGGGTACTCTGACGACTGGTCAGTATGCTGTCCAATTCCGGACATTAGCATCCGTGCTAGAATAGAATAATGAGGCCTTAGTAGCTGCCTTTTGGCAAGGATTATCTTATCAAATTAAGGATGATTTGGCCTCTTGTGACCTTCCACCCATTCTTGATGATCTTATCTCCCTTAGCATCAAGGTGGACATTCGCCATCAGGAACACTCTCACGAGAAGGACCAGGTTTGATGTTTTTCCTCCCGTCTGGCTCCCCGCTTTCAGTCCCCAGCCTCTTCAGTCGAGGAACCTATGCAGATTGGACTGTGCCATCTTTCCTGGGATGAACACGAACGCCACATAAAGGTCACCTGCTGTCTGCTTGCACCAAGAGGCCCTGAAACGCCACATCCTAGGCGAAGAAAGGTATATTGTCCAAGGATCTAGTTCCCACTAGATCGTAGGACGAGTTTCTGCCTTACCTAGTTCTAGTTTCTGCCTTACCTTGCCTTAACCTAAATCTCCCTTAACCTAAATCTGTGTACATAGCAACACCTAAATGCTTTTTAACAATCATTTCCTCAACCACACTTATACCACTCCTCTCTCTCTCTCTTTTATCACTAACCTGTTCTCCAATGCAATTAAATTAATCATGTCTTTTTATCTTCTTACTACAGTGCCTCACTCTTACTAAGCAAACCTTTAAGTTACTAATATCTTCCTAGTCTGTCAATCCAAGATGTTTTTTTGCAGCTTGTTTCTTGACCATCCCCCACCCTCTCTTTTTTCCTCACTTCATCATCTACTTCAAAGCAAGATCATGATGATTGAGATCATCTGTCAAGAAATCAACTCTCACCAGAATAAGGACCCCACAACCACCTTCTCCCATTCTTATCCACCCTCAGATCTTGCTCCTCCATTATGGAGGACAAGGTCTATGCACTCCTCTCTTAATCTTCAAACTTAACATGTTCTCTTGATCCCATTCCCTCCCAACTCTTTTGCCCCCCACTCAAAAGCTTGCCTACATCTATCTCACCTCTTCAATCTGTTTTTCTCCAATGGTACTTTCAGTTCCATCTTTAAACATGCACTCATTTCTCCTATCATTAAGAAACCATCTCTCAATCCTATGTCTCTCTCTTCATCTATTGCCATATTTATCTCCTTATCTTTGCTTTCAAACTACTTGAGCGGCTTGTGTATAATCACCAAATCCATTTTCTCTCTGCTCACACCTTTCTCAACCCTCTGCAATCAGGCTTCAGTCCTCTATACTTCACATCCCTTGGTAAAGTGACCAATGACCTATTCACAGTTAAGTTGAATGGTCACTACTCTCTACTCATCCTATTTGAACTCTTTGCCAAATTAAATATAGTCAACTACCCTCATCTTCTGCACAGCTTTTACTCTCTTTGCCTCTGTGACACAGATTCTCTGGGTGCCTCCTTTGTGCGCCTTTTCCTCCTGACGTCTCTACTTTAGGCAGTGGATCAGGCCCTTTCTCCGGCCGGCCTATCTACTTTTGGTACGGTGTTCTCCGGACCTGCCGCCTGTCGCCTCCTACTTGATGCCTCACTCCCTATTGGACGCCTGTTCCTGCTGCCTGCTCTCCTCGGATATCACCCGAGGCTGCCTTGCTGCTCCAGCTCCCAGTCGCCACCTCTGACTTCTACTGTAGGCCGCGACTTGGGCCTACTCTCCACCTGGACCTCTCTCTAGACTTATTCTCTTCTGCTCGGCCATCTCCAATGGGCTCCAATGCCCTATTCTCCGCTCAACCATACCCTGGTGCCTTCGCTCAGCCCCACGCTGCCTAACCTGATTTGACCGACCCCACGCCTATTCAACTCAGGCCGCAGCTTGGGCTTTCCTCCAGTTCTCCCTCCGCCTCTCTCCTGCCCTGACTCTGGGTTGCCCGCCTGCTGCCCCTTCCATTGCTCTCACTGCCTCCTGCCGCCTCTGGGTTCCCTCTACCATCTGTTCTTTACCCTGTTCTATTTCACTAGTGGCCTCTGTCTCCCCCACTGCTTCCTGCAGTGCCTCACTAGGTCCCAGCCACTCATTCTTCCAACCACCATTATACCCACCTCACCTGTCTGGCTACCGACTTCCCCCACATAGACTCACCTAATCTCCTGCTCTATGTTGTTCCTGTAGACTACTCACCTTGTTCCTGTGGACTACTCACCTTCTGGATTCACATTTAGGCCTTACCTGCAATCCTGCTCCTGTGGTCAGCTACCTTCTGGACTCACCTATAATTCTGCTCCTGTGGTCAAATTACATTCTGGACTTACCTGTTATCCTGCTCCTGTGGTCAAGTTACCTTCTGAACTTACCTGTAATCCTGCTCCTGTGGTCACCTACCTCCTGGACTCGCCTGAACTCCTGCTCCTTGCCTGCTCCTGTGGTCACCCTCCTTCTGAAATCACCATAATTCTGCTCTTGTAGTCACCCACCATCTGGACTCTCCTGTGCTAAAGCTCCTTATCTCCTGGACGCACCCAAACTCCTGCTTGCTGCCTGTTCCGGTGAACACTCAACTTCTGTACTCACCCGAGCCCCTGTTCCTGTGGACACTCTCCATCACCTGCATCTGAGGACTCTGCCTAGTTCTATACTCTCAATAGCATTATTTAGTTTTGCCTTGCATCTTATTTTACTTTGTTTCTTGTAGCTTTACTCTGTTGACTCACTATTCCACATTCTTCCTGTCTCTGCTGCCCCTTCATCTCTTCCTCCCTCACCCTCTGGCCTTCTCTGTATGCCTCTTGATTCCTGCCCGATACCTATCATATTCCCCAGCCCCCATGCCTGTCCCAACTTCAACCCTCCCCTACACTCATTTATCCCGGCCAAACTTATCCCCATCTCCCCACTTCACCCCCTTCCCTTCTCCTGTTCCCTCTGGAACTCCAGATCAGTCCGAAATAAGCTGGCCTCTATCCACGATCTCTTCATCTCCAACTCTCTTAACCTTCTTGCTATTACTGAATCGTGGCTCTCTTTTTCTGACACTGCTTCCCCCGCCGCTCTCTCCCATGGGGGCTTCTCTTTCACCCACTCCAGCAGACCGGACGACCATACAGGATGTGGCTTGGGCTGCCTCCTCTCCTCTAACTGCACATTTCGAGTCATTCCCAGTATGCCCTCCCTCTTTTCCTCCTCCTTTGAAGTTTATTCTATCCGTCTCTTCTACCCTATCCACCTCCAGGTCTCAGTCATTTACCGCCCTCCTGGCCCCTCCTCCCTCTTTCTCGATAATCTCACAGCCTGGCTTTTCCACTACCATCATACTTGGTGACTTTAACATCCCCATTGACAAACCCGCTGACCCCGCATCGATCTAACTGCTTACTCCTTCTTCCTCATTTGGACTCACCCTGTGGACCTCTTCCCCCACCCACTGTCTTGGTCACTCCCTTGACATTGTTTTCTCTCATTTTTGTGTTCTCTCTGACTATTTAACTCTCCCTTCCCACTCTCTGACCACCATCTCCTCTCCTTCTCCCTCCTCTGCCCCCCCACCCACCTAAAACCACCCTCACTTGGCGCAATCTTGACGCTCTTGACCCTGTTTCATTCTCCTGTTCTCTTGATACCATCCTCTCCTCTCTTCCCTCTCTGGCTTGCCCTGACCAAGCTACCACCCACTTCAACCACTCCCTCACCACTGCCCTGTATGCTGTCGTCCGCGCCTCTTCTGTCTGCCATCGCCTCTTGATATACCAACCCTGGCACTCCAAATTCACCCTCTTCCTTCAGATGTGCACTCGTGCTGCTGACTGAGTGCCTTATAAATAAACGATAATAATAATAATAATAATACTGCAACTCTCACATTTACTACTAACAATGTCAATACACATGTCCATGCTATTTCTAGACTTTCTCTATGCTAGCATTCACTACCGTGTCTGATATGCAACTGGCACAAATACTATCCTATACTAAATAATACAAAGTGAGCATTTACAAGTATATGGCACCATATAGGTTACTTTTTGGAAATGTGTTCCAGGTGCTTGGATCACAGGATCAGTTAAAGGGAAAACAAAACATTGGTAGAAACTTCACCTCAGTCCATTAAAAAGGTAAAAAAAAGTCTCACTCGATCCTGTTTACTGGGGCAGATGAATTAAGAGATTCCCAGAGAAGAGTCTCTTATATAGGCTCTTATATATCTCAGTATCTAATAAATTGGTTGACATTTTTAACCACTGCTTATGATTTATTGTAAGCTGATTTTATTTATTTTTTTATGTAACACTTGGACTAATATTTTTGCTTGGATTTTTTTTAAATTCTCCCCCAGTTTGACTACCTTGGATCAAGAGATGACCACGGGTCTCGTTCAATACAAAATGTGATACATCTTATTAAAATTGATAGTAAACTGATTGACCACAAGTAGAACATTTCTTAATGGATTGTTTTTTTAATTTAAGCTTTTTATTATTATTTTTTTACGTTTAACTTAAACAATTATATAAACTTAAGCCACTGCCATAGGAAATAATTAAGCAGTTAATGATGTCCAGTGCCCCTGTGATAGATAATACAAATGAGTTAACCACCCCGGGCCTGGGTCATTAAGGGACGTGTCTCTGTTTTTTTGTGCGCATCATACATAATTCCCTTCTGCGCATACCCAGAACGAGGACATTCGGCCATCAAAAAACACAAGTCCGCTGCGTATGCCAACGTAAACGACAATTACGACGGCCTACGATTTCGGGCAGTGAAAAGGGCGGGGAATGGGCGTGTGCCGGTACTCGGTGCAGAATGTGAGCGTGCCAAACTGAATCGAATGAAAATGAGAAATCTTTTAGATGTTAATGTTCTATGGTAACAATATACTAAGGGGGGAATTGAACTGGTATGATTTTGCTGCTTCTGTCTACAGGATACATTCCAGATTTTGCTGAATGTCGGAATTGTTGTGTTTCTGTGTGCTGGTGGTTGTTGAGCAAACATACTCACCCTGATTCCTGAGCTGAATAGGAATTCCACGTTGCAGCGGATTACATTTCTTACAAGACTTACATTTGCTCACTACCTAACAGCTAATCTATCAATGCTTTCAGCTCACATGGTTTTTACCCAGCAGCTGATTGTCCAGGACCTACATAAATTCACTCACTGTCATATTTGCCTTGCTGATGTTAGGTTTACCTAGACTAGTTCCTGTATCTTTGTCCTATATAGAGTAGTATATCCTCTGCAGATTGATTCAGTGTGTTTGACCATGGCTATGTTTACTGGATCTTGCTGTTGGATCTCTGCCTGCCCTTGAACTCTCTGCCTGTTTTTTGGACTTCGAGTATCTCTCCTGCCCTATGACCTGGCTTTCCAGTTGACTATCCTTTTTTGTGTCCTATCTATCTTGTTTTGTCTTCATCCCACACCATAGATTCTGTATAGGGGCCCGGTGGTAGTCTCTTCACCAATTCTGGTAAATCCGATGCTGAGGACATCTACAAAAGAAAAACGATTTCATAAGACAACGGCAAAAATATACACAGACTTACCTGATCATCGACTCTCCAGATATCCGATCGTACCAGAACACCTACAGAAGCGTCTTTTAAATGCACAGGTGTCCGGCAGTAATGCCTGACGTCAGTGCGCCCTTACTGAATTTTTATTTAAAGCGGCAATCTCAGGACCACGCAGGTTAACTGTTAAGAGAGGGGTCCTGACATTGTCGCTTTAAATAAAAATTTATTAAGGGCGCACTGACGTCAGGCTGGCCACAGGCAAGTCCATGCCTCTGCAAGTGGATGGGCATAGCGTTATAATAAAAATATAAATCTTGTTAACAGTAATACTTTCTGCCAAGATTTATGATTGAAAAGTCTCATTCATAAATAATGAATGTGCTACCCTTTTATTGTATTTTTCTAAATGACTGAATAAACATTTTTCAAAACAGTTAGATATTCAGCTATAGTATCTTAAAATAAGTGCTAAGCTTTAAAATAACTGCAAAGCATTGAAACGCTTGGGATTAATAAAATATATCCTAAGCCTTAACATACGGCCCTAAACATTGTTTCTTTAAATATCTGCATTACAGAAAATTACGTTATTCCAGATAATTGGAAGTAAATAATTCGAGCTATATGACAAACTATCATCAGCTAATGGAATGAATTACTATGCTGCTTATAAAGAACAAGTTGAATTTAGACCAAACTGATCTTGTCCTGCCAGGGGCAGGCTGGGCTGGGCAGCAGGGGGACAATTGCCCCCGGGCCGGTCCCATAGTGGGCTATCTTTGGCTGGGTCACTGGTCCACATGCATTTTGTTCCCTTTAAAATAGGATGCTGAGTCCAGTCCTGCCCCCCAGGCTGACATTTGCTAGCCCTCCCCTATGTCCTGACCAAATTAATATATTATGTAATATATGTGGACAGAACTTGTATTTTCTATTAATGGTTATTGAACAGATATTTGACTCAAAAAAGAATACTCAAAGGTGGGAAAACATCAGAATGATAATACTGTCAATCCGATGGCCTTAGTTATTCAAGAATGTATTATCACTTTGCCATTAAACAAAGTTGTATAATTTCACTCATCCTCTTTTTAACAATAGTCATGAACTATGTGATGAGGCAAATGATGAGACACAACAATGAGCACAATATTATTCGGTATAGGAAGACATGTGTACTTGAAAGGTTTTGAATATATAATCAGAAGATTCACTTTAGAAGAACCTTGAAAAAGGATTATATTGAACAAGCCGCTTGCTACTTGAATAGTGTTATTGCACAATATGGGGTTTGAAAGAATTTGTTGAATGCTGTCAACACAAAGCTTTAGCCTGCGTGCAGAATTAAGGCTATTAAAGAGAAAACAATGTTTTACAAAAATGTGATGTAACATCTTCTATAAGCAAACCAATATATAACCAACACAATATAGACCTTTGTAAGCTAGCGTCTCCAATTTTTAATTATGAAAAACCAGTTTGAAATGCCTTTATGAACAGAAAGCAGAAAATGTAAATAGCTGGACAACCACTGCAATGGAATCCCCAAAAGACCCATAGGAAGTGGAACCTAATCTCAAAAGGACTATTAAGAGACGTACTGTCACTCGCTGGGGTATCGAGCAGCTCACCCGACCCCCGGGAAACTTACCTTCCTCCGGCGGCGCGGCGCCATCTTGGATTCGGTTCTGTGCATGCGCTAACCCGTGATTTATAAAACCTCTGCCCGCATTCCTATTGGCCAGGCAATTTTGGCACCAAATACAAAAGGCACCTCCTCTATACACCTAGTGCCTGTTCCTCTAGTAACCTTTGGTGCTAAACGTGGCTACATCCTATCCTGTCTACTCGTCTGCAGAACTGACGCTCCAACCAAGTACCTGCTATCCTGTCTAAATGTCTGCAGAGCTGACGCTCCAACCAAGTACCCGCTATCCTGTCTACTTGTCTACAGAGCTAATGCTCCAACCAAGTACCAGCAGAGCTATTTACTTGTCTACAGAGTTAACGCTCCAACCAAGTACCTGCAAATCTATTCACTGGTCTACAGAGCTGACGCTCCAACCAAGTATCTGCAG
Organism: Mixophyes fleayi; assembly: GCF_038048845.1. Classification (NCBI taxonomy): domain Eukaryota; kingdom Metazoa; phylum Chordata; class Amphibia; order Anura; family Limnodynastidae; genus Mixophyes; species Mixophyes fleayi. The sequence goes on along the minus strand of NC_134406.1, from coordinate 185,772,590 downwards.
ATCTATTCACTTTTCTACAGAGCTTACGCTCCAACCAAGTACCTGCAGATCTATACACTTGTCTACAAAGCTGACGCTTCAATCAAGTACCTGCAGATCTATTCACTTGTCTACAGAGCTGATGCTCCAACCAAGTACCTGCAGATCTATTCACTTGTCTACAGAGCTGTTGCTCTAACCAAGTACCTGCAGTCCTATCTACTTTGTCTACAGGGCTACCGTTTCATCAGCTGTTCCGGTATATCATCTACCCTTCACCGCTATTGACTGTACCTTGTCTCCTGACTTCCCCATAGGGTCTCGCTCAGTACTCTAGCAGGGGCCGCGACCTGCGAGCAGACGCAGCTAAGACCATACTGCTGGTGAACACTGTTTGCTCGTTAGACTCCGCACCCTGCTGGAGTAGCGCTAAACTGTACGAACCCTAGGATTCACATCGTAAAGACCTGCCTATCGTGTGGAACCGTGACACATAAATCCATTTGCATAGCATATCTTGCGTGAAATAGTTCTGTGTATTCCCAGAAATGGATCTTATGCCAATGAACGCAATTGCATGCAATTCATGTCTGAACGTAAGTGACACTTGTGGAAGTCTATGACTTGAGGGGCGTAAATGGGAAGTGAAGGGGCGGACTAAGGTAGGCCGTGTACAGTAAGCGAGTGTCAAGGGTGTTGCAACACAGATACAGCTTATTCGATTTCCAGTTTCTCATAAGAACGTTCTTTCTCAGCCATTTGAACCAGCTACAGGGCAGATGAAAAGAAGTGCAAACTAATAATGAGCACTGTCACCTTTCATTTTTGTTTTAAAAACTATATGTACGTGTGCCACTAAATAACACAGAAAATGTGTATGCAAGTAGGATAGACTATAAAGAGGTATTGTATGTACAATACACTTTAAAAGAATATATATATTTATATATTTAATGTTAAAAAAAAATGCCATATTTTTATGAATTATTATACTTTTAAGAGTTGTTCATTTATTTTGTAATATACATTTTTGCATTCTAATGTGACCTTACTTGGACAGGCTTCATATAACAATATAATATAACAATTTTGTGTATGGTAAAATGATAAATATATTTTGCATCAATTTTGAAGTTGTGAAGCCAGAATTAGAACTATCCATATGAATTATATAATTAGAAATGCATCAGAATACTTTTAAGAACATCTTGAAATTTCCAACATGTCTGAAAATAGCAATAAGGTTTATAATTCTCATTTTTCAGTCTTATTTGTTAGATGGCAACTTTTGTGTGATAAGGACGGCGGAGGGTTACCCTAATAAGGGAAAGGGTGCTGTAGTTTGCCTCTTTCCAATAACTCTTTCAAAATACCACCAAAACCTGATATTACCTCACCATGGGGAGATTCTAGGAGCATGGTTGAAAAAGAGGGATAGGCTGCGCTTCCTCCAAATATATGAAGCAGCCAAATGCAAACCTGAGAGTGTATGGGGGACCCCTAAACTCCCAACAATGTTAGATACGTATAAAAATAGTCAGGTTCTGGGCGCTTGTAAAGCAAAGATATATCAATTTAATATGGATAGGTCCGCAATACGCTCCGGCCGGAACGAGACAGCTTAGATGTGTTAAACAATAAACATGCATCAATTGACACTGCCGAAAACAGTGATAATGGTAAAAAACACAACAAACTCTGTGTGATTGCAAATATGGTTAGAGTGCACTTGCAAGCTACTAAAATATGCAATGACAATTGATATGAACCGCAAAAAGAAAATGTAAGGAAATATAATGTCCAGAGTTGTAAATCAAAATGTTGGTGATGATGAAAAGTGCAAGCAAAAATGAAATTGGTAGCCGTTACTCACATGAAGCAGGGATGTCTGGCTGTCTATAATGCAGACAGGCACTTAGTAGCGGTCCCAGAGTCTGTGCTGATGAGGTTAGATATAACGTTAATTTCAATGTTAAAAAGCACCCAGCTGAATGCCAATTATTGAAACAAGAATGAAGAAGAAAGTTCTTCTAGTTCCTAAAAGGAAATCCTCTCCTTCTTGTTGAAAGAAAAAATGATCCCGCTCAAATAGCGTGTGCACGCTGCGGGATATCTCCGTGTTGAGATTAAATGTATAGATATCAAAATGCCTCCAATAATGGACAGGTACCCAGCAGAATATAGGTGGTGATGATCCAAATGTAGTCCTCCTAATCCCCAAACGTAGTCTCTCTCTTTCTCATAAAGTTGAGGCTAAACAGGGGAAGCGGTAGTGCCGCTGCGGATAAGCGCATACACGCTACAGGCTGGTCTCCGATGTGGATGTCTGTATATGGTAATGTAAGATGCTAGCATGCTAGTAAGTTGAATAAAACTGAGTTGAGGGACAGTCTCCAACGCGTTTCGCCCGGTGGCAATGGCCAGTGGGCTTCCTCAGGGATAGGGACTTTTCATCATCACCAACATTTTGATTTACAACTCTGGACATTATATTTCCTTACATTTTCTTTTTGCGGTTCATATCAATTGTCATTGCATATTTTAGTAGCTTGCAAGTGCACTCTAACCATATTTGCAATCACACAGAGTTTGTTGTGTTTTTTACCATTATCATTGTTTTCGGCAGTGTCAATTGATGCATGTTTATTGTTTAACACATCTAAGCTGTCTCGTTCCGGCCGGAGCGTATTGCGGACCTATCCATATTAAATTGATATATCTTTGCTTTACAAGCGCCCAGAACCTGACTATTTTTATACAGATTCTAGGAGCAGTTGGAATGATAGTTGTGTATGGACAAACCATAATTAAAAGGAAAGATGCTCATATAACTCAAATCAGTCTATGGGTAGAGGTTAAGGAATGTGTTACATATACTTTGAATAGGCTTGCAGGATTTCAAACCGTAACAAAGGCTGAACTTAGCTTAGTGTCAACTAACTAGTTGAAGAACCATTTTCAAACCTGTTATAGCATCTCTTTTCCGGTGGTAATCATAGTATTAATGATTACCACCGCTCCGACACCCACTTAAGAGGTGTCTGGCAGTGCAGTTTCTTGTCATCGCGACTTGGATTCCTTTAAATTTAAAGTGGCAATGTCAAGCCACCACAGGTTAAGTGTTTAAACACTTAACCCGACATTAAATTTAAAGAAATCCAAGTTGCGAGAAACTGTACTGCCGGCCACCTCTTAGGTGCCCAATGGTGTAGTATTTTTCAGAGTTAATAGTCTGAACTCAGTGGGTATATCAGATACTACAAGATGTATAATATTCCAAGCTTCTGTGTAGTTTTCAAAAATCATGTAATTTCACTCCAGTCATGTATACATATAAGAGGAAGACAGAATACCAGAAGAAACAGATAGCTAGTGTGTTTTAGTGATAAACCTGTCACCTATTGTATGCACACCAAAAAGATAAGATATCGCTTATCTGTATATATTCTTCTGGTTATTGATGCTCACCCCCGGTTCATTCCATCAGCCGATATATAGGAAACTTGTCAATATTACTGGATTAACTCTATCAACAGGAAGCTTGTGTGCTAAATGGTTGTAGCATATAGTTCAGACTTTCCAATGAGGAACATTTCAGTCTCCTGCACCTCAAGCTTCAACCTGGTTTCTTTATGATTATAGCCTCTCTGTGCTGGCTGAGTGGTTCCTGTCAAGTGCAGAGAGATTGTTTGTATCACTTCCTAACTCACAGTATGTGATGTCTGCAGTCTCCACGGAGTAGTTGTGTGCACCAACCTTTTCAAGAGATACACACTGGCTCGACCTCTCTATTCTCCCACAGCATCTCCCTGCACTTGACAGGACCCACTCAGCCAGCACAGAGAGGCTGCAACCATAAAGAAACCAGGTTGAAGCTTTAGATGCAGGGGACCTGTCTGAACTATATGCTACAACCATTTAGCACACAAGCTTCCTGTTGATAGAGTTAATCCAGTAATATTGACAAGTTTCCTATATATCGGCTGATGGAATGAACCGGGTGTGAGCATCCATAACCAGAAGAATATATACAGAGCCGCCAAGAAGGGGGGGAGCGGGTACTATTTACCCGGGCATGTCAGAGGGCCCGGGCCCGGACCCTCACTGGCAAAATGAAATTTTTATTTTTTTTTCGAATCTGTCCACTCTTCTATGTTTTTCTTTTTTTTTTCCCCATCGGGGGGAGGAGGGGGGTGCTTGCTCCCACTTGTTGGTGGGGGGAGCTGAATAGTAAAGAAGAAGGAAAAATAAAAACATACTCACGTGATCGCCGGCATCCCTCCTCCTTCCTCTCTGCTCACTCTGAATGTCGGGCGTGACATCATCAAGTCACGCCCGTCATTCAGTGAGGAGCGGGGCAGAGCGGACCAGGTAAGAAGAAAGAAGACAGAAGAACAGATGAAAGATGGTAAGTAAAGGAGAGAGAGAGACAGACTATGGATGTTTCTGAAGTGATTTCTTCTTTGAACTCCTTAACAGCTATAAAACCCAGCTTTCAAAGGAATTAACGTCCCAAGCCTCGTTCGGTATTTAACGGAAACAGGGAAGCTGAAGTCATCCAGTAGCATACAACAGTTAACGCAATGAATGGCAAGCAGCCGGCTCTGCGGATCTGATCAACATGCACAAGGAAGAATTAAAACCGTTTTCTATCTCACTATAAAGGGAATGGTCCATAAAGGATTGTGGCAGGAAAGTTATCAGAAAGAGCCCAGATATGCCAATAATTTACTTACCCATATACAGAGAGCAGACTACAAAGGACGTGAATATTCCAGAATTATATACCATAGTCTTTATCTCTTTAGTTAGCACAAAACGTACACACTCTTGAGTGCTGGGTACAGTGTTTTGGAGTATGAAACTTAAGAATGCAAAATGTGTTTAATCACAGTGAAGTTTATGCTATCTCTGTAAATAGCCCAAATGAGAAAAAAAAGAAAAAGAACTCCTTCCCTTGTGTACTGGTGGTCCTTAATTCACAGGACTGTCAAATAAAAAACAAAAAAAGTTTGGAGTGTCTGCAGTTCAAATAAAGTTTATTTAAAAAAAAAAAAAAGAGAGAGAGATGTAAAGGGGTCTGTGAGAAAGAGATAGGCACAGTAATGCGTAGGGGGGTCAGAAAGAGAGAGGCACAGTAATGTGTAGAGGGGTCAGAAAGAGAGTGGCACATTAATGTGTAAAGGGGTCTGAGAGAGAGGCATAGTAATGTGTTTTGGGGTCTGAGAGAGTGAGAGACACAGTAATGCGTGTGATGTCACAGGGGGCTTGTAGAAATGTAGTGTGTGTGAGGTAGGTGGTGGCTAATTAATGGGTGCTATTTTGTTTGTGGGGTGATGGTGGGGCAATGTAATAGTGGGGACTATTAATTTAAGATGAGGTGGTTTGGCGGCTATTGAATGTGGGGGTGAGTTTGGGGAGAATGTCTCTTTATTAAATGTGAGTGAATTATTTAGTGGCAGTAATGATTGCGGGAATAGGTATATTAAATGTGAATACTGTTATTTTAATGGAGCTGGAGAAAGGCCTAATTATTACTAGGGAACGCTATTGATTTAACGGTGGGGCTGGCTGTAATTTTTTACCCAAATAGGTTCTCCAACATTCCAAGATCCAGACAAGCCGCAACTAAAGAAACCAGCAGCCACATGTGGTAAAATTGAGAAGAACAGGTAGGACAGAGCAGCACAGTGTGTGAAATGTTGTGATTCTAGTAGGGACAATGCCAGTGTTTGGTGAGTGTTTGGTGAGCCCAGTGGGCGCAGGTCAAGACTGAACTCTTTCTGTACACACTGCATTCTTCCTATACTACACAAGGGTGCTAGATGTCCTGAAAGTCAGGAGTGCTTGGACAAATGTCACGCTCCGAGGAATTGAGGACCTAGTGATTTTGTTGTGCTAGCCACGCCCCAATGGTGCATTGCCATGCCCCCAATTGTGTGACCACACCCCTGAAAAATTTTGCCCCGCCATCGGGCGTCACAATTTTTTTTTGCTTACTCAACTGTAAGGGGGGGCCCCATGAATTTGTTGTACCGGGGCCCTCAATTCCTCTTGGCAGCCCTGAATATATACAGATAAGCAATATCTTATCTTTTTGGTGTGCATACAATAGGTACACAGGTTTATCACTAAAACACACTAGCTATCTGACCCTTCTAGTCTTCCTCTTATATGTGTACAAGACTGGAGTGAAATTACATGGTTTTTGAAAAATACCCAGAAGTTTGGAATATTATATATCTTGTAATATCTGACATACCCACTGAGTTCGGACTATTAACTCTGAAAAATACTACACCATTGTGCGCCTACTTCTTCTGTTGTACCTATCCTATTGTATCTCAGACTTACCAACCGGATTTTTGAAGGAAGGCTGCCTCCTTCCGTGGAAGAGGTGTATTAGTGGGATTGGACTTGTTATTATCTATACAATACTGCTTTTAGCACCACTGTTTATTGCCCCATATTATTCTATAAGAATACATATATCCAAAATCTATTAAAAAGGCTTATGTTCAGTCACAGATCTTCAAATTGGAGCCACAGCATTGATCTGTACAGTGATCTCTTCCCAGATACATATTTTTGTTGGAGCAGAGAGCTGCCAGATGCTAGTCTGTAGCCTCTACACCACCAGCTGTACCAGCATTTCAATCTCTTTAGAGTAGAAATTTGTCTGCCTCCACTTAGAGCCTGACATGGAGGCGCCAGTCCTTGACTTGGATCCAGTTTCTGCCATGATTCTAAACCAGGATAAAAGGCTGTATTTACTAAAAGCCATTTCATGGCCTATACACTGCCCAACATATGTACTAATCAATAGATTAGAGTGGAGGACAAACTGAAGGAGCTGATTGATTGTATCACAAATCACAGAAAGATGAATTTCTCTTCATGTAGCACCTCTGAACTTTACTGAGCCAGAAAGCCACAAAATGGCTGGGCTGAATATTTACCTCTCCAGCTGTTATAAAGGGTTTGCAGGTGCTTTCTCCTGCGATTGCCTGTGTGTGAATGGCTAGGCATTGTTGCACCCCTGACTGCTTGGGCACGGCTGATTACAGATGTTGATTAACAGTTGAAAGTCAGTTAATTTAGATATGGTATAGAAGGGAACTGTGACTGATGTGCCTACGCCCACATGTGGCCTAAGAGCCAATCAGTGAGGAGATTGTTTAAAATTCTCATTCACTTGCAAACATAAGGACACCAAGCTTCTCTCGTGCCCAGCTGCGGGTACTGATCTGAACAAGTGACCGTTGCTTGAGTAATGAGGAAAATAATGCTCCCTATAGGCCTGCAAAGCTGTGTCTATAGCGACAGTTTGGCTGCAGACACAGCATAGTGCAGCTCCAGCATTGGAGGAGTGACCTCTCCAAATTAAAGGAACTTAGTGACTTAGTACCATATTCATCAAGGAACGTATTGCGTATTTGAATACTTGTTCAACAAAGACATTTCTTTAGATTCACTCCATATGCCCGATGTACAAGCATTTAGGATTTCATTAAAGACTGACATCTGCTTCCAAGTAAAGAGAGGACGAGGACTCTGTGGTGGTTGCCTGCATGCTATCATGTTGCTGCACCCTACTTTTCCTAAAACAGCATTAACATTTATTGGTGCTACAACAGTGTAATTTAAAGTTTACACGAGAGAGAAAAATTATCAAAATATGAGGCTATATGATTAATTTATGCATTTGATTACTTTCTGTCTGTTTGAATACATTTATGAAACTTTTTTTGCCTCATGTTCAAAAATTGTCTATTTTGTCTCCAAACAATTGATTCTACATTCTACAGATGATTCCACTTTTTTCTTTATTTAACAACATTATAAAGAAGATGCCTGTATACTTCATCTAGTTCTTTTGCTTTGTTTGTTTTTTTATATTTACTTACTATTTATAAACATAATATATGGGTTTAATAGGAAAGAAAAATATCTATTTTACTTTCTACTGACTTCTTACTTCCTAATTACACATTAAGACCAGGTAGAGTCTGCTCAATACACATTATTTTCTCAGTATACATTTCAGAGGCCAGTTAGCACATAAACGATGTACAGTATGATCTCTCTCTGACAGCATTATAGACTAATGACCTGTCATTTCCATCTTAAAAGAAAACAATTTGTCTCATCTTGCAGATCTTGAGAAAGAGCATGTTACATTGACATTGATTCGAAGCATTCAGTAGTACCAGTAACTGTCAGCAAGTAACGTCTATTACAAAGAACATTTAAACTGATATATTTGTTAGATTTGTTTTATGTTCAATTTTATATTTTGTATCCAATGCTTTGGAAACACGGAATTTGTCTTGTAGTTATTATGTATTATTTTAGAAAGTACTATTATCAAAGAAAAAAAGGTATATATTTCTATCAAGTTCTCAAACACTATTATACAAAGTTATTTTGTACATTTAAAAATGCTGTGGGGGATATACAATAAACTTGGACCACAAGTGCTCTACCCCTTGAAAATGTATTTTGCCCTGCAACACCAAATGCCTTTTTTACATTTGGGTGTAAAATGCGGCACATTGCTGCAGGTAGCCTAAACACAACCAATGAACATCCTTATAAGACATGTCCTTCCTATTAGAATGAGCACAATCTTGCCATCTGGCTAGTATTACTCCTCTTGCAAAGTACTTTTTATTCAAAAACTAGATGCTGCAGGTAGAATAGATCATGTAGTTTATTTGTCTTATGCTTAACAATGGTAAGCAGAATACATGAGATAATTAGAATATGAGAGAATTGGTAGTTAATTAGTGGACTCTTCTCCTGGCCCCCACCAACTTGAATACCAGGGGGTCTATTTACTAAATTGCGGATTTGAAAAAGTTGAGATGTTGCCTATAGCAACCAATCAAATATTAGCAATAATTTTATAGAATGTACTAAATAAATGTCAGCTAGAATCTGATTGGTTGCTATAGGCAACATCTCCACTTTTTCAAACCCGCAGTTTAGTAAATATGCCCCCAGTTCTTTGATCTCCATAAGAGTTGTATAGCTTTGAATCTCATTTTACAAACCATATTGGTATGAAAGGTGTTAAGTCTATATCCAGAAATGTCGAACAAAATGTTTTCAGCATTACTATCCTAGAAGATAATTTGCAGTATTTATTGTTGTTTCTTACTCTCATCCCACATGTTGAATCGATTTGATTAAAACATTTTATAAAACATGGACATGTAACCTTTTTCATAGGTAGAGAAAAAAGTGTTAAAAAAAAGATTAAGGTGTTTTCTGATTGAATGCAAATTAATTCATTGGGAATGTTTTTGAACTGCAAGAGACATCCATTTTTAATGAATATTTGAAGGAACTAATGCTTCTTAGCTGTACTTTCTCATGTATTTGACCTTTTCTGTTATGGGAATTTGCTCTATACGAAATTGAAAAGGGTAAATGCCAGTAAACAGCATATTGTATTGCTAATGCCGATTACGCTATTTTTTTTACTGCTGAATTACATATACATTTAAAAATTACACATGTTCATGTAGCACCAAGCATTGTACTATACATCACCATGTATCCCCAAGTGTCAATGTAGTCATTGAAGAACTTCATATAAGTTTATACATTAGCCATATTGCTGTATGTTAAAAGACTACGCTCCCATGTAAAATTATTGTATTGCAAGATATCACACATTATATATATATATATATATATATATATATATATATATATATATATATATTATGTGACAAAGAGGCATATTTGTCACACTTCCCCTATAAGACAATAGGTAAAAACCCAGCTAGTCTGCAGCAGCAGGCTGCAGGCTGGGTTAAATTTTCCCTGGGATCATCTTTGAGCGCACACACACAGGTGTTCCACATGGGTGTAATTGGTTTGTAGTGCTTGGGTGGAGAAAAAAAACACTGTTAATGTTTGTGGGAGGAACCCCTGATGCCAAGTAGTGGACGGCTAGTAGTGAGGGAACTACAGTGTAATCAGACGTAAGGTTGTGGGAGTAATGTGACGATTTACTGGATGTGTCTGCAGTAACTAATGCTGAATCTGTTTAAGCCATCCTGACAACTGGTAATAAACAGTGAAATGGTTCAGCCAAGCTGTGTGAGACTCCCGTGAATGTTGTGCTCTATCACATGTGGTGTCATCGTGGGATATGTAGGACAGCTAAAACACAAGCATCCTCCTAGCCTCCAGAAGCAAAGGTGGTGAATGGAGTCTGTTAAACACCACTATAATCCAATAAACTGTTGTAATGCTTTGTTTCAAATATTGTTGTTGTGGAGAGACAAACCTGTGTACTGAGAATTGATTAGCAGCTGTTTTGGTTGCAAAAGAAAGCAAACGTTTAAACACTGCTGGTCATTGTAGTGCCATACTTGGTAAAGCTTCAAACTGTGAGTTGGGTGCATTTTAAGAACCGTAGTGAATGTGGCAGCAGTGCAGGAGGAAAATACCTGTCTTCTCCGTGAGGAGATCGCTCAGGGAAGACGGGACAGGGAGGCTCCTAGCTACCCTCAAGATACAGTAATTAACTTCTGATGATGATGTGGAGGCATATCTAATAGTCTTTGAGTGTACCACCACCCGAACCATGTGGCCACCTGGGACTTGGTCCAAACACCTGGTTCCCTATCTTTCAGGAGAAGCACAGCGCACCTATATAGACCTAGATGAGGGCCAGGCTGGCGATTATCAGGTGTACCACCACCCAAGCCAAGTGGCCACCTGGGACTTGGTCCGAACACCTGGCTCCCTATCTTTCAGGAGAAGCACAGCGCACCTATATAGACCTAGATGAGGGCCAGGCTGGCGATTATCAGAGGCTGAAAACCGCCATCTTGGTGAGTGTTAGAGTCACCCGAGCGGGGGAGGCCCAACGATAGCATGACTGGAGACTCTTCAAAGATTTACTGGTTTGGGCTCAACTTGCTAAAATTGGTAGAACACTAAAGAAGTGTTTGCAGCCAGAAAAGAACACTGCGGGCAGAATGATCGAACTTCTGGCCATTGACCATTGTATCCGTGGTATGGACCGGGGGGCTCCAAAGTTGGGCACTGCAGGCGGACCCTCAGTCATATGTGGAATTGGCTGCTGTAGTGGAGAGATGCAGCGCCTTGCAGTATATGCCCAAACATCCGTTGCCCTCTTCAAAGTTTGTGCCTCTGTCAAAATCTGGCATATGGAACAGTGGACCTGATGTTGGTGAGGAGAGATTGCCTGATAAAAAGGAAGCCAAACCTGCATTAAGTCCAATCTGCTTTAAGTGCAAAGAGCCTGGACATTTGAGAGCTCAGTGTCCAATGTTAGTAGAACCTATGGATTGTTCACTAGCGCACACACAACCAACCTATCTGAGCTGCTGTACAACGAGTCTGGTTACCGGGAAGTCCTGCTTGTTTCGTGTGACTGTGTTTGCTCTGGTAGATTCAGGTAGTGAACTGTCCTTGGTTTTAAGCTCCATATTACCAGAGAAACTGACTCATAAACTACACAAAGTGAAGGTGCTATGTGTCCATGGGACGGCCGATGAATATAACAGGACTCTTTTGCCAGTTACTGTGAATGGACAGACAGTAACCTTGGTAGCAACAGTTGCCCCAAAACTGCCATACCCTTTAATCCTGGGCAAAGACTTTCCGCTGTTCAAGCAGATCCTCGAGGAGCGAATCCAGTTGGACCCGTCGGCAATTGAAGCACCGGACGAAAGTCCAGCCTTGATGGAGGTGCTTGAGGGAAGAGAAAATGGAGAGTGCCATGATCTACTACGAAAACTGTACCAGACAGTTTGGGAAAATACACCGCCTAAGAGGTTGGAGATAAAGGAGAGCAGCACAAGTGCTAACGCAGAACCGGTTCGTGGCATCGTTTGTTGGCAAGACTTTGGGTGAAGTGGCCACAAATCCCAATTAGGACTCAGACTGGTCAGGAATGTCTAACTTGTTTCCCCTAAGAGACTTTGGCCTAAACCAATTTGGAGATGTTGCTTTTGTTATGACTCGCCGGGCTCTCTGTCAGAGTAACTAGATAGATAGATAGATAGATAGGTAGATAGTTAGTTAGAGATAGGTAGACAGATAGTTAGGGATAGGTATGAGGTAGTTTGGTAGGTATTAGATAGCCACTTGGGTGTTTAGATAGGTAGTTAGTTTAGTTCTTAGATAGATTAGGTAGATTAATTTAGGTAGATCAGATAGGCAGATAGATTAGCTAGATAGATTAGATAGGTCTTAGATAGGACCAGTTAGGTCTGTTCTCTGTCAGAATCTGCCCTCATTCAGACTGTCATTTCTATGTAATGCCTCACCTGGCCAGCTTGCTTCTCTGAGCTCACTCACCTGGCTCCTCATTATCACGTACATCCCATTGGTTCTGCTCTCCTTAAATAGCCGGATAATCCTCTGCAGGATTGCCGGTAATACGTTTACCATAGTGTTCTGCTCCCTTGTGTTTTCCCTGTTTCCTGTTACTGTTGTTTCTGCCGGCTTATTGGATACCCCTGTGTACCGACTTGGCTCTGATTTGACTCTTCTCCTGTGTGGATTTCCTGTGTACCAGACCTGATTCGGTTCCTGACTATTCTTTATTGGATTCCCCGTTTACGGACCCAGATTTCAACAATCTCCCTCTGGCTCTGGACTCAACCTTGCCACAGGTAACTTTTGACTGTTTATAAGAATACACATTATATATATATATATATATATATATATATATATATATATATATATATATGTATATATATATATATATATATATATATATATATTATGTGACAAGGAAGCATATTTGTCACACTTCCCCTATAAGACAATAGGTAAAAACCCAGCTAGTCTGCAGCAGCAGGCTGGGTTAAATTTTCCCTGGGATCCTCTTTCAGCGCACACACACAGGTGTTCCACATGGGTGTAATTGATTTGTAGTGCTTGGGTGGAGGATAAAAACACTTTTGTTATTTGTGGGTGGGACCACTGAAGCCAGGTAGTAGCCGGCCAGTAGTGAGGGAACTACTGTGCCAGACGTAAGGTTGTGGGAGTATTGTGATGATTTACTGGATATGTCTGCATTAACTAATGCTGAAACTGTTTAAGCCATCCTGACAACTGGTAATAAACAGTGAAATGGTTCAGCCAAGCTGTGTGAGTCTCCAGTGGATGCCGTGCTTTGTCATATATATATATATATATATATATATATACAGTTTATTGTGTTTCACATCCAAGCAGCTGGTGCCTTTACTTCTACCTCTATATACTGGTAACATCTTGCATCCTGTGATTTTAAATATTTCCTGCAAGGTCTTTGAAGCTGAACGCGTAGACCATGAATTATTGCTACGCAATATCTATACCAGGTTAAGATATGTGTCTTATTTCCTTAGGTGGGAATGTATGTTCATGAAATATTGGGGCAGTGTATTACACTTGCTGGAAAAGGGGCAGAAATTAAGTAATTAACAACATTATTTTATTTATTAGTGACCAAGTCTGTCTATGACTTCACAGCTTGCCAGAATTAAGCACAGAACATTCACTTAGGTACACTATGTAATACAAACTTATTTTTCCAGTGAGAGTAACGTATAGAGAAAAAATGTATGCTCATAATGGGCGTAATTATGCAAAAAGCAATGTGTGATTTCTGGTTTACAAAAATTCCTTTTTGCTAACATTCATCCTGGAGAGTTTCTTTTGTAAGTGTGTACCTGTCTCTAACGATGTGAGGTGAGCAAGATAGTGCATTCTGTGACCTTATTATATCCATTTAACTTTACCCTTTAATACTTGACCTTGACAATGGGCCAGTGAATTCACATTTTAGAGTACTTTGAAGGGTCTTCAAATTTTTTCTCATTAACAGAGAAAGCTGTTAAGCAGCTTAAACCATTACTGTGCAGGACCTGAGATCACATGTGCAATGTAAGCCAATCACAAAAATCCTATTTCTGGAGATCAAAACAGTACCCAGCATGGCGTCCAGCACACAAAATTGTGCATGCAGAAAAATACATACTTATAATTTACATAAAAATTGCAGTCCAGAAGTTTACAATAAATACAAATATAATATCAATACAATAAATAAAATATCAAAGGTAATTGACAAACTGCATCAATTCAAATAATCAGGGAATGGAGGAAATATAATAATAGTAATTTCACAATGTAAAAATCTAAACAATGCAAAATATGTAATCCTATTTTTGAGGTATCAATACATTAGAACAGATCAAGCACATACTGTTAACAAGCTTCCAGTGGTGGCCATCTTCTTGAAGTAATATACTGTGTGAAAAAATATGAATCAAGTCATAGCAAAACCTTAAAATGATGGCCCATGTCTGTGGCAACGTCATCTATACACGCAAAGAAGGGAAGAACCTAGAAATCAAAAACAGCTTAAAAAAAGCAGTATAACTAGATATTTCCATTGAGGTCTTATGGAGAAATGGTGTTTAGATTAAAAATACAATTTCAATTGTAATATTAAAAAGACAAGACACCTATTTCCCACTTGTAGCAAAGATATAATCAATCATTCTGAAACGCATTCTGAAATACAAAGTGTTCACTTGAAGTCCATCTTCAAGATATGTTGGCCACTGGTTGATCAGATATGGTGATTTTTAAAACTGCACCCCTATGTGCTATTCCATATACCATAATTCCCTTGATGGTCATCTCATTTTTCTCAACATAATGTAAGTCACAAATGCAAGAGTTCAAGTATATAACAAATTGCAGGAGAATCTATTTTTAATGTTGATGCTTTTGCCCATAAAAAGATGAAAAAGAGTCACCTTTAAGAAGGTGACTACAAGTTATGCATCCAATATATTTGAAGCTACCCAATTTTGTCTAAACAATAGTGGAGCTAATTGGAATCTAGCAGTCAGTTAATACATGTGAATCTTTAAAGTTGAGGCCTCCTTGGTAACATAACAAACAGTGTTTTAGCACCATTCTTTTGATGTCTTTATTTGTGGTGATACATTTACAGATAAATTGAATCTGCTTCTCTCTTCTCACTAGCTCACTAGTTCTGGTGGCCCTGACACTCGCACAGTTAAATTGATTAATTTCACTTCCAATTCATGTCATTGAGAGCAAGTCTGTGTAGTCAAAGATACTTTGTAAATAGTAAACCAGCTTTAGGGATTGGAAAATTATGACTAGTGTGCATAAACAGAACGTTTCTTTCCTATAAAGATACATTCGTCAAAAAATGAAATAATGTTTGGACTGGAGTGTACAAGTCAGTTTGATGAGAGATCCACTGTCTTAGTTTAGACAGGTATCTTAGTTTCTTAGGAGTGAAACCCCTTACCTATCTGGTGCTAACTACACACATAAGAAGATCCACTCTTCTGTGAAGATATTGTGTCCCACACACATTCAAAACATAGAGGTAATTACTCACCATTCTTAGAGTATCTCAGGAGGCATCCAAGCTCCTCACCAGGTCTGAGAGACTGCATGTCCAGCCTGACTGCTTTTGAAACACCCACACACAGGTGCAGTTGCAAATCAGCATACACTTAGACTAGAAGTCCAAAAGACCCAAAATGGGCCTGATTAATGGAGCCCACCCTTTCTCTCTATTTATAACCCCAAAACCCCAACATTAAATCAAAACCATTCATATTTAATAATTAGGTCTATTTCCCTCCCCACCATACCTTACATTAAACCAGTAACTTCCACATTTAGTACAAACCTTCCCCAATAGCAAGTAAATAGCATTCAAATATCTCCCAATGATCCCCACTTTAATTTTTTAGCTCCCAAATATAATAGAGACCCTGTACTCATTAAAAGTCCCTACAGTGTATTAATAGCCCACACAAACCCCAAATTACATTAATGGCCCCTACATTTAATAACAAGCAGTAAAAGGTACAGTGCTGAGCAGGGTCAGACTGGCCTATTGGGGTATTCCCCAGTGGGCCCCCGATGCCTGATGGCTCCACCCTTTTCATTGGTGGGGGGAGTAGGGGACTTTAAAAAAAAAATATTCATATGATTGCGGTGCCGGTGCCCCTCCTCCCTCCTCTCTGCTTCATTCATACTGAATGTCGGGCGTGACATGATGACGTCTTGCCCTACATTCAGTGAGGAGCAATGCAGAGAGAAGCCAGCAAGAAGACAGAAGATAAGAAAAGATGAAGAAAAGAGAAGAGACGAAAGAAGCCAATAGGAAGGTAAGAAAAGGAATGGAGGCATGGAGAGGAAAGCTGGATGGTCCGTTGTGATGGAGGGAGGGGGGGAGTAAGCAGGATTGCAGAGTGATGAAGGGAGGGGGGGAGGAAAGCAGGATGTCACAGAGTGATGAAGGGAGGGGGGAGCAGGATGGCACAGTGTGATGAAGGGGTGAGCAAAAGCAGCATGGCACAGAGTGATCAAGGGGGCCAGGAGAAGGGGGGAGCAAAAGCAGCATGTCATGGTGTGATGACGGGGGGCCAGGAGAAGCATGGCACAGTGTGATGAAGGGGGGCAGGTGAAGGGGGAGCAAAAGCAACATGTAGGGCGCAGTGTGATCATAAGGGGGCACAGCATGGAGATGAAGGGAAACATTAATGTGTGTGTAATGGCACAGGGGGCTTGTGGCAATGAAATATGTGTGTGTGATGGCACAGGGGGCTTGTGGCACTGTAGTATGTGTGTGATGGCACAGAGGGCTTGTGGCAATGTAGTGTGTGTGTGATTTCACAGGGGGCTTGTTAAAATGTAGTGTGTGCATGGGATCGTTGTGGGAAATAGGTTTTATTATTATACGTAAATGCTATTAATTTATTGCTGTGGCTGTTTGGAAGCAGGGAAATAGGTTTATTTATTGAATGGGAATACTATTGCTTTAATGTTGGGTTTGGTTGGAGGGATATAGATCTATTTATTAAATGGGAATACTATTATTTTAATGTTGAGGCTGGAGGAAAGCCTAAGTATTAATCGTGGTCCTATTGATTTAATGCCAGGGCTGCGCAGGGTTGGACTGGCCCGCCAGGGAGCCGGGGTATTCGCCGGTGGGCCCCGATGCCTGATGGCTCCACCCTTTTCGATGATGAGGAGAGCAGGGTACTTAAAAAAAAATACTCACGTGATCGTAGCGCCGTAGCCCCTACACCCTCCTCTCTGCTCCATTCTCACTGAATGTTGGGTATGACATCATCACGTCACGCCTGACATTCGGTGAGGAGTGGTGCAGAGAGGAGCCAGCAAGAAAACAGAAGAAGAGATGAAGAGAAGAAAACAGAAGATACGAAAGAAGCCGATAGGAAGGTAAGAAAATGAATGGAGGCATGGGAAAGAAAGTAGGATGGCACAGTGTGATGTAGGGGGGAAGCAAAAGCAGCATGACACATGGAGATCAAGGGGGGGCAAGAGAATGGGGGAGCAAAAGCAGCATGACACAGGGTGATCAAGGAGGCTAGGAGAAGGAGGAAGCAAAAGCAGCATGGCACAGTGTGATGAAGGGGGGCAAGGATAAAAGGGGAGCAAAAGTAATGTATGTGTGATTACACAAAGGTCTTGTGGCAATGTATTGCACGTTATGGCACATGGGGCTTGTGGCAATGTAGTGTGTGTGTGGTAGGTGGTGGCTAATTAATGGGTGCTATTTTGTTTGTAGGGTGATGGTGGGGCAAATTAATTTTATAGTGACCAAATATTTCTTGTAGCGGGACTGGTTCACCTTTACCACTTTGCTTTTATTTACTGTGCGCCGTCAGGAGTTTTTCTTTTATATCACTATTTAATAAAGATCCCTTTACGTTCTATTCACTACCAGCCCCCACATAACATTAATGCATCTTCACAATAATAATTATTGTTATTATTATTATTATTATTATTATTATTTATAATAATTCATTTATGTTGTTTCACCATATTAGACAGCACTGTTCAGAGAGTATTTAATATTTAAAAAAGTGATGCCATTCAGCTTTTCATTTAATAATTTATATTTGCTATTATTGCAAAGTACAAAATGTTAAAGCATTGCAGGTTAGTAAACTGAGGATCTGAGCTGCATGCAACCTTTCAGCACAGCAAGCAATGCTATTCTTAAGAAAGACAATGGAGATTGTATGCATCAAGGACCCCAGAGTCACCATACTAAACTTCTACTATGGATACATTCAACGCATCCTTATCATATTGCTTGGAAAAGACAATGAAAAATCAGTATGTGAAGGAGCCTGCTTGCATGAAATTCTTCTGCCAGACCCATTATATTCAAGAAGGATTTTTTTGAAAGCAAACTCATTATGTATCTACATCTCAATAAAAAATAAACACTACCTAACTAAAGAGATATAGGGGTATATTCAATTGTTAGTTTTCCGCGCCACGGAAAAACTATTACCGTTAATACGGTAATAATTAGCTGAATTTCAGCTCGTGGCTTAGGGAGCTGCGAGCTGAAATCCAGCGAGTGAATTACCGTATTAACGAGATTTTCGGCGTTTCCGAGAATTGAATATGCCCCATAGTGGTAGTTTCTAGTTTCACTAGATTTCAATAAAGATATTAGTGGTACCCAAAATTAAATTTTCTCTCAAATGTAGATGGCAATTGATGTGTCGATAAAGTGAATATTAGTGATTTAGTTCAGTATAAATCTGATCTCATAATGCAATCTAAGAACTTTTGGAGTAGGTGCAAATGTATTCACTGCATTAATAATCAAGTTCTCCATAACTTTAGCAGGATCATACAAAGACACATTTAGGGGAATTTACCAACGGGTGTGTTTTTTCTTTTTTGCTGTTTGCGAACTGACACACATCAAATTGGGTTTTCAGTGCTAAACTGCAGGATAGCAGGAGTGGAGTGGCTTACAATTTGTAGTGTGCCTGACCTGAAATAACATTTGTAGGGGGAGATTGAGGGCCAGATGCTGAGTTGAACGTAACTTACATCCAATACGTAATGCAAGTTTGCCCCCCAAAAATATACATTTTACATAGCATGCAGTGTTGTAAGTCTCTTAAAATACACATGACTCACCATGCTATGTTAAATGCATATAAAATACACTAAAATGAAGATGAATAAAGATACAGTTAAAGCGTATCATACAGTAGAGAAGCCAGTCATCAGCATCAAGTTGATTTTTTAAATAGTTAAATAAAGAATAAGTGCGCTTCCCCCTCTCCAACATAGCTCTAGCGTCCATAATGTAGGCTGGTATTAGCATGATCAGGGTGATAAACAAAGTGGAGCCCCCCTGAAAAAGCAAATACCAGCACTACGCTATGAAAGGTAGTGCTAGTGCCACTCTAGCATGGGTACCCCCACTATAATGCCAACCCTAGCCCATTCAGTAAGTAGTAATTCTCTAGGTAGAGTCCGTAAAAAAATTATATATCACCCTGAGAAACACCAATCCCTTTCTGAAATCATAACATGTGGACCCTCAGAGGAAAAAAAACAGCCTTGTGCTGAAAGAACTAGAGTTCTTGCCACATCCCTGGTGCTGTGGGTGTGGGGTAATATATGTTGTAAAAATAGATGCAAGCATTTCTTGAGAATTTGTGCTTTTTACAACATTTTCCGTGGTGCTCTACAGGTCCAAGTGGGCTTTTGGCTCTGTTTTGCTGATACCTGCCTAAGTTCTAAGCAGTCTTTGTGGGGGGGGGGGCACTGTTTTAAATGTATTTATTTAACTTTTTTTTAACTTACAAGCAGGGTCCATTGTGATTACCATCAGCAGCAGCACGGATGTTGCACCAGGGGTAGAGTATCATCACCATTTATTTATATAGAACCACTGATTCCGTAGCGCTGTACAGAGAACTCACTCACATCAGTCCCTGCCCCATTGGGCCTTACAGTCTAAATTCCCTAACATACACACACACACACACACACACACACACACACACACACACACACAGACTAGGGTCAATTTTTGGTAGCAGCCAATTAATCTACTAGTATGTTTTTGGAGTGTGGGAGGAAACCGGAGCACCCGGAGGAAACCCACGCAAACACGAGTAGAGTAGCCACAAAAGATTTGTCTCCTGACAGGCGTGTCTATGGCTGGTTCTAACACTATATAGTTACGATAAACCTTACTGACTCGCGCTTATGCATTTTTCGTGAACATGCGCAGTACAAAAATGTGTGTTTTATACACAAAAAAACAGAAACTTAATTCTGATGCTGGACAAACGTGTATTTGTGAAATAGAAAGGTAATTGAGTCAGCAGGCAGAAGTGTGGCTCTCTGCAGTGCAAGATGTATATGTATGGGACTTATAGGTAATGACTATGGAGAGATGGAAATTAAATATCTTTCTATGTAAACACATAGGAGATGTGTTCCCAGACCAGTTTAACTCCAGTGTTAACTATATTAACATACTTTTTTTATCCATGCTTCATATATAAGTGATAGGTATGCAGGCTCATAGAAATATGAACTTATATAATAAACTCACTTTCATTAGCTGCATCACCAAGTGAGGGGTTTCTATATTTAACTGACCAGTCAGGGTAAGTAAAGGAATATTTGCATGAATCTCACAAGCACAGTACAAATATAAAGTATTAAATGTTAGCAAAGAGGAGCAATACAAACATCAGATGTATAGTATTATATTATATTGCAAAGATCAATCAAGCAGCAATTATGTATATACGACACATAATATTACAAATATTATAGGCAATAATATCTAACAAAAATGAACATATTTCTCTGCACGGATCCCTTTTCCCCACCAATTTATCCCACTGCACAGTTTAATGATTCCTCAGCATGCAACTTTTTACAAAGCAATGTTCATTCTTTCTTTTCTTCCCCTTTCTGACAGCCAAGATAGCTTGCACATTATGGACCTCATTTAGAGTCGGACGCAAAGTCCGTTTAAGAAGTGTAGGAGTGGGAGCGTGCCGCAGCTTGGTAGGGTATTACGAGTGGCAAGCAACCCCAGTTGCATCCCACTCTTAATACCCTATCGAGCTACAAGCAGTTCCTGCAGCTAGCTAACACTTGCGCCACTTAATTCCTGCGCACAGCTTTAGCCTTGTTTTGACATGTGTTGCTTCTGCGCCTCACTGTGACTAGGATTTATTTACATAGTCACGCCTTCACAATTCCGCGTCCCTCCCATTCTCTCGTAATGAGTCGCAAGCTGTCGCAAGTGTTAATTGCGTTCAAGATGAAGACGGATTTGGTGCTTTCTGCACATGCGTGATAGTGATTTTGGATGCACCTAAAACGGACTTTGCGTCCGACTCTAAATGAGGTCCTGTATGGTTTGAACAATCTTGCCTATCAGAACAAAAAAAAAACCCTTACTTTTTTCTAGCGGGTCGTCATGCAGTTTCGTAAACTGCACCTTCATATATTGCACACATTTGTGAGTAAAAATCAAATTGCAATTTCAGATAAAATTGAGATTCAAGCGCTTTGATGTGCAGTTTTACATTTAGTAAATTGCACGGTTTCCAAAGTGCACATAATAGCGCCAAAAACCATGCAGTTTTGCAAAACCACATTTTAATAAATCCCACAAATTATCTAGAGCTCTTTGTCAAACCAGTAGCTAATATTATTACTTAAAAACAGCACGGAACCAGTACACTCATTTTATCAAACAAATTTACATTTTAAGAAAAAAATACATTATGCAAAATTATATTTTTCAGTTTTGATTTCTTTTTTTACTAAATTAATTTTGTTTTCCATTTTAAATATTCCAAAACAAAACCATACACTATTTAATTGCACCTCTTTCCTCTTAGTATGTTATTACTTAGTAAAACATTCATTAAAAGTACTTGATAATTAAACAGGTCTGAGGAGATGATGGATTAATTTATCCTAATGGAATATATTCTCACAGATGGTTAACTATATGACAAGAACTGTTATACTAATCATTTTGAAAACCTGACCCAAGAACACATTGTACGTTCTCCTAATTGAAGTGTGATTGGCCTTTTGAGTCAAACCCATTTCACAGTAAATGGTAATGTTTCAAGCATCATAACCACATATACCACATCATTTGGAAATGATTTATTTCCTTATTTAGATAGAATTTTGAGATGCTGGGTGCCAGAGATGATTAAAGATGGGTGATTTTAATGTATTATTTTGACACTTTTGAGTGAGGCACAAGAGGGAAATATAGAAATATATAGGGAAGTTATTTTTAGGGGGGGGAACAGATGTTCTACATAATTAGTCACATCATTAATGTGAAAAGGTAGAAAGAGGGAAAGGATTAACCAAATTGCTATGTTCTGGTTATACTCATATTACAAACTAAACAACTGCTAAAACTGGACGTTCAAATATTTCTAGAAATGTAGTTGCTATGGGTCAATTCGTTGATAAGTTAATAACTAAAGTTTCCGTCACTAAAGTAATAAAACAATGTTTATGAGAACTAAGAAGTGCTTCTGTTTACCTAGTATGTATGTGTTTAATGCAGATTTATGGACTATGCTATACTGTACTGTAGAGTTCTTTGCCTTTGTTATTTAAACTAATAAAATCATATTTATGTTCATGTTTTCAGAGTATGTATGCATTTTATGCAGATTTGTAAACTATACTGTACTGTGTGGGGTTAGATTTGCTATCTAGAAATTAGCAAAAGTAAGTAAATGTTTAGAATAGATTAAAAAAGTTTGAGATAAAAAATGTTGGTTAGGGGATCAAAATGATCTTTAAAAATATAGTTTTAGAACAAAATTGTCTTTTACACCTAATGGGGCATATTCAATTGACGGCGGGATCGCCGAGAATCCCGCGCTCCAAAAATATTACCGTTAAAATGGTAATATCTCGCTGGATTTCAGCTCGCAGCTCCTGGTTTTTACGCGCAGGATTACCGTATTAACGGTAATATTTTTGGAGCGCGGGATTTTCGGCGATCCCGCCGTCAATGGAATATGCCCCAATATTTGAAATACAAATGAATAGAGAGGATATCAAGAAATATTTACAAAAATAAATAAATATTGAAATAAGAATTGATATACAGCACACATACTGTATATACATCTCAGTCTCTAATGTACAAAGTTCAAAGTAAGAGGTTGTGCTTTCTTCCAGTGGTCTGAAACTTGAAAGAAAGCTGCTGCAAATGTATGGTTAACCTTGCAGTCAGGAGGAAAAGACAGAAAACTGATTTAGCTAGACATACACAAAAAGGTCTATTTAAATATCTGGTTTCAAAATTAAATAAACCCTTTAGACTATAACCAGAATTGTTGAATTTTCTTTTCCACATCTGCTGCACTACTTTGTAAATAACTACACTGTCTCATACCCCCAGAATCCAAATCAAGCTGCTCACCATCACCTTCAAAGCCCTCACCAACATCTCCCTTTCATACATATCTGACCTGATCACAAGATACTCCCTCTCACTTCTACTACTAACTCTGCACACAACCATCTAGCAAGCTCTAGTTCCTGTTGTCTCAACAATAATCTTTCCATCTCTTCTGTAAACTCTCACAAAACTCTTTACCCTGTCTCATGCCTGCACATTCTCTGTCAACCTTCAGCTTCCCGGTATGGGCTCTTGGTAGCCCTTCACTGCTGTTCTTGTGTTTATCTGATCTAACCATCAATTTTTATCTTTATCTCTAACTTAATGTGCTTATTTTAATTTTAATCAAATTTATTTGTTCCACCTTTATTTTATTATTCTCTACCATACATTGTCTTCATCATTTAGGTTGTTATTGTTTAGATTGTTATTTCATTCTTCTCCACTATACATTGTCCCATTGATTTACCGCTGCTCTTCCCCACTTTGCTTTGTCTTCATTGTATTGCTACTGCCCTTCTGTTTCACTCCGCTCCTTAATCCTCTACTCTCCTACGTGCTGCCTTTCTTTGCCCCGTCAGTCTCTACTTGACCTAGCCCAATTCTCCTCCAGCCTCTGCTGCCCTTATTACCTAGCTCAATTTTCTCCTCCGGCCCCTGCTGCCTCGTCTCTCTCACTCCTGTCCCCCATATCTCACTATGCCGCCCCGCTCCTTTCCTATACCTATCCTCTTCCCGGGCCACCGCCACCTGTCCCTCTCGCACGATCCCATCCCCCCCCCTCGCTCCTTCAACCTCTCTCCCAGCCCCCTTCACCGGTCCGACTCACACCCATCCCCTCGCTCCAGCAACCCCGACAATCTTATCCACATCTCCCCTCATCCTTCCCTCCCTTTCTCCTGTGCCCTCTGGAACTCAAGGTCCATCCGTAACAAACTGACCTCCATCCACGACCTCTTCGTCTCCAACTCTCTTAACCTTCTCGCCATCACTGAAACCTGGCTCACTCCCTCTGACACCACCTCACCCGCCGCCCTCTCCTATGGTGGCCTCTCCTTCACCCACTCTACTAGACCGGACGAACGTCCTGGTGGCGGAGTGGGACTTCTCCTATCCCCCTGCTGTACTTTTCGGGTCATTCCCACTGTACCTTCCCTCTCTTTCTCCTCCTTTGAAGTTCACTCCATCCGTCTTTTCTCCCCATCCATCTCCGGGTCTCCGTCATCTACCGCCCCCCTGGCCCTACCTCCCTGTTCCTGGATAACTTCGCCGCCTGGCTCCCCCACTACCTTTCCTCTGATCTTCCCTCCGTCATACTCGGGGACTTCAACATCCCCATCGACAACTGCTCAGACCCTGCCACTATCAGACTTCTCTCCCTCTCCTCCTCCCTTGGTCTCACCCAGTGGACCTCCTCCCCCACCCACCATCTTGGTCACTCCCTCGACCTTGTCTTCTCGCATCTCTGCGATCTCTCAGACTTCTCCATCTCTCCCTACCCACTCTCCGACCACCATCTCCTCTCTTTCACTCTGTCCTCCTCCCCTGCTCCCCCCTGCCTAAAGCCACCCTCACCAGACGCAACCTTGATGCAATCAACCCCATCTCCTTCTCCTCCACTCTTGATTCTCTCCTCTCTCCCCTTCCCTCCCTGACTTGCCCTGACCAGGCATCCTGTCTCTACAACCACTCCCTCACTACTGCCCTTGACGCTGTCGCCCCTGCCTCTCCCATCCACTGACGCTGTCTCATCCCCCAACCATGGCACTCCAAACTCACCCGCTTCCTTAAAAAGTGCTCTCGCACTGCAGAACGCCTCTGGAGGAAATCTCACTCCCTGGCTGACTTCCTTCACTTTAAATTTATTCTCTCCTTATTCTGCTCTGCCCTCTCCCTGGCTAAACAAGCCTTCTTTAAATCCCTCATTTCCTTTCAGTCCTCTAATCCCCGTCGTCTCCTCGCCACCTTTAACTCCCTCCTTTCTCCCCCCCCCCCCCCCGGTCCCTCTCTCCCTCTCAGCTGATGACTTTGTCACTTTTTTCTCCTCCAAAATTGAAGCCATCAGACTCAACATCTCCTCCAACCCTCCCTTTAACAAACAACTCTGGAGTTCCTTCAGCCCCACAACAGGCGATGAAGTTCGCTCCCTCATTCTTTCCTCTCCTCCCTCCACTTGTCCTCTTGATCCAATCCCCTCTAACCTCCTTCGCTCTCTCTCTCCCACTGCCTGCTCCTACCTGGCACACCTCTTCAACCTATCACTCTCCTCTGGTGTTGTACCCTCCTCATTCAAACACACTCTCATCTCTCCTATCCTCAAAAAACCCCACCTCCGTCCCCAATTATCGTCCTATCTCTCTTCTCCCCTATGCCTCCAAACTTCTTGAGCGGTTAGTCTGCTGTCGTCTCACCAGATACCTCTCGGACAATTCCCTCCTCGACCCTCTCCAATCTGGTTACCACCCCCTCCACTCCACTGAAACTGCCCTGGCTAAAGTCACCAATGACCTCCTATCAGCCAAATCAAGGGGTTATTTCTCCTTACTTATCCTCCTCGACCTCTCCGCGGCCTTTGACACCGTGGATTACACCCTCTTTCTGCAAACTCTTCTCTCTCTAGGTCTCTCTGGTTCTGTCCATGCCTGGTTCTGCTCTTACCTTGCAAACCGCACCTTCTCTGTCTCCACGTCCGGCTCTTCCACCGCCCCCACGCCCCTCCAAGTAGGAGTCCCCAGGGCTCTGTTCTTGGCCCCCTTCTCTTTTCGCTCTACAATTCCTCCCTTGGTGCGCTCATCTCCTCCTTTGGTCTTCAGTATCACCTTTATGCTGACGACATTCAACTCTACATCTCCTCTCCTGATCTCTCGTCCACCCTCCTCTCTCGTGTATCTGACTGCCTCTCTGCCATCTCCTCCTGGTCCTGGATGTCCTCACGCTTTCTCAAAATTAACATCTCCAAAACGGAACTCATAGTCTTTCCTCCTTCCAGACTCCCCTCTCACCATAACCTCTCAATCGTTGTTAACAACACTACCATCTCATCTGTCACCCAACTCCGTTGCCTGGGTGTCACCCTTGACTCCTCTCTCTCTTTTGCCCCCCACACCCAATCCCTTGCTCAAGCCTGTCGCTTCCAACTGCGCAACATCGCCCGCATCCGACCCTTCCTCTCACAAGACGCCACCAAAACCATCATCCATGCACTCATCATCTCCCGCCTGGACTACTGCAACCTCCTCCTCACTGGCCTCCCTCTCTCCCATCTCGCCCCGCTCCGATCTGTACTCAATGCAGCTGCCAGACTTATCTTTCTCTCACGTCGCTCCTCCTCTGCCTCCCCTCTCTACCAGGCCTTACACTGGCTCCCTTTCCCTTACAGAATCCTCTTTAAACTCCTTACTACCATTTACAAAGCTCTCTCCCAGTCTACTGCTCCCTACATCTCTAACCTCCTTACCATTCATACTCCCGCTCGCTCCCTGCGCTCGGCAAACGACCGTCGCCTCTCCTCCACTCTCATTACCTCTTCCCACTACCGAGTCCAAGACTTCTCCCGAGCTGCCCCCCTGCACTGGAATGACGTCCCTCGCTCCATCCGTCTCGCTCCCAATCTGTGCTCCTTCAAACGGGCACTCAAAACTCACCTGTTCCTGAAAGCCTACCAACCATCCACTTAACCCCTCATCCACTCTGCTTGTTCTCCCTCCTCTCCCCTGGTCCCTTTTTCTCCATTGCATCACTGCCTCCCTTCGTGCCTGTTTTGTCCACCCTCCCTTAGGATGTAAGCTCGTATGAGCAGGGCCCCTTTTCCCTCCTGTCTTCATACCGACTCTTCTGCTCCGCCCTCACTCCATATGTCTGCCCGGAGTTTCCGAAGCATTGGTACTTAGTGTTTATTGTTCTGTGATATTTTACCCTGTATGGTCTACTGTTCGTATTATGTAAGACGCTGCGAAAACCCTGTGGCGCCCAACAAATAAATGATAATAATAATAATAATAACCTTGTATGTCCTTGCTCTGTTACTATGTATGATATGTTTGTTGTTGTTATGAAAACCAGTGCGGCATAAACTTATAGAACAGGTGATGAGGTCTTCACCTATAGCAGCCACCTTTCCTGTATAGACTGGTTGCGCTCACAGGTACTCAGATGCCCCAGGTCTTAAACTCTAAGTAGTATAAGTTTATACTCACAAGGTTGCACACAGGTACATGGAATGGAGGCAGGCCAGCGAACTTGCAGACTGGACGGAGCACCAGAGGCGATGTCAGGTTCCAGCAGGGTCGGGGTCACAGGAAAAAGTTCAGATCCAGGGACAAGCGATAGGTCAAGGTCACAGGCAAAGGTTCACAATCCAGGGACAGGCAAATAGGTCAAGGTCACAGGCAAAGGTTCAAGATCCAGGGACAGGCAATAGGTCATACACGGAAAATCCAATCAAAGGTACACAGCAGCAAGGTACAGGAGAAGGCTATAAACAGGGACACAGAACTATAACCGGCAGGGAGGCTAAGCCCTCCCTGCCTTATGAACAGGCACTGGTCAATGGGGGCAAAGAACTAACCAGTACTAAGGGCTGTCATAATGAAATTCACATGAAGAGTAGCGCGCGCGCCTGGCTGCACCTAATGCCGGGACACGGCGCTATCAACTGCAGCGTCCTGACCGTTGCCTAGGCAGCGGTCGGGACGGGACCCAGAAGTGACGTCCCGGTCGTCAAAGCGACGCCCGGGACGCAGGTGAGTGAGTCGCGGTGGCTGTGCACCGCCGCGGCTCGTAACAGTTGTAGGATTTGTTATACTGACTGTCTGATGCTGCAGAGTTTTGGGGCGCCTTATAAATAAACTATGATCCACAAAGTCACCAGAAAATGAAAATAAATAATGTGAATTCTAGATTTATTTATAAAATGTTTGTCATGTTAAAATACATTGAGAGTTACCTTTTACTTTAAAGTATGTGCTTTATAAGTATAATAGCATTGGAACATTATTGTAAATGCCTTCTCTCTGGCCAAAATGTATATGGAGTTGCACATTGCATCTTCCCATAGTTTTGCTTAGCACTCAGAGGAAAGTCCTTTACTGTACTGACTTTTTATAGTATGGTATGTAGGTCATATAATAATGTTTTTGAGTAGGGCCTTTAACATCTGAGATAGTAACATATTTTCAAACACTTGAGAAAATAAATCTAAGGGGAAAAAAAACGTCCCTTAATACTAAATAATAATAATTTATTTTACATTTTATCTCAGACACCAGAAATGTATAGAAGCATCATCCTTGTAAGTTATTAAGTTAACCAATTCGCACCATAGGACAAAACTATACATGCTGCTGTGTGTGAGCCACAATTTGCACGCCTGAGACTAAAAGTAAAATAGATTATTATGATTACTATGTATTAAGGAAACCGTGTTTGTGTTATTTTCCTTAGATTTATTCTCAGGTGTATCCTGAATATAAGTGTTAGTAACAACCCAAGGCCACCATCAGCTGGTACAGCTGTAAGGGGCCCGGACAAACTAGGGGGCCCAGACAGACCTCTCCGTTGCTCCTGGACTGTCCCTCACCTTAGTCTGACTAACTGAACTCCTTTGCGTCCGCGATGTGGCGGCTCCCAGGCAGCGATAGGCTAGGAGCATGCAGCGTGGTGATTTCATCACTGTGTGTCGCGCACCCAGTCTATCAGTGGCTGGGAGCCACCGCATTGCTTCACGAAGGTAAGTTAATTGGGCATTTATTATGATAGGAGAGCGGGGAGGGTAACATTTACTGTGATTGAAGGGGCAGTTACTGTGAAAGCATGGGGAACATTTACTGTGATATGTTGGGGAGAAGGGAACTTTTCCTGTGAGCGAATGGGGGAAGAGTAGAACATGAAATGTGATTGGGAACAGGGGGACATTTACTGTGATGGGGAAGGGGAACATTTATTGTATTGGGGAGGGGGGGATTTATTCGGATGGGATGGGGGAAATGACAGCTATCGAGCCCAGAATATGGTGAAAGCATAAATACTTATGGAGCAGTTGTGATCCAGAAGTGCAGTAAATGTTACAAACCGAGAATTGCAGACACAGAACAAAGGATCTCTGGGTGAGGCTGAAAACAGGTAACAATAAGGAAAACGACTGGTGCAGGTGAACTGGCTGAGTGGAAAGAATCCAGGTACAGAGATGTTGGCAAACAAGAGGAGAAACAAATGAGCACAACAATATCAGGAACAGAAACATAAATGATCAGCAAACATAACTGGAAGAGGCAACTATAAATAGTGAGAGAACAGGTGCAGATGATTACCTAGCGCAGCAGGTTAACCCCTGCTATTGAAAAAGACAAGGATTAGTTGCAAAACCTCTGGTGAAACAGGGATACTGCTAGACACATACAATAGTATAAAGTCCAATATCGTTCCAGTGGCAGGAGCTGCCGATACAAAGCAGCATGCTGATTCAATGCTGCAGTAGAAATGAAGGAAGAACCTGACAAAGGTGCTATAAAACACGTTTAGTTACGTATGCGATGTCCAATCTTATTTTCTGCTAACTAAATCGTATGATATCATATTACTAGCAAGTGGTAAGAAATGATGTTGCACATTGCAACTGATTGCCTCCTACCCAATCCAATCATAGGGGCAGTTTACTAAACTGTGCTATTAAAGGCAAGTAAAACCAATGTCTGATGAGTTAAAACACTGTAATGTATTCCAGTATGCTAAAATGGTCAGGGTCGCAAAGGAAAATTCCATGATGCCTCTTATGACACTGCATTTGACTAGTCTTCCTGACATATCAGAACCAACCTGAGTTGAAAAAGTGTTAAATGTTAACAAATGTTAAAAATAGAAATTAAAGACTCTCATGATGTGTCAAGCTTTTACAAAAAAGAAATGCCTTCTGTGGGTAATAGGGTTTAGTAAGGTTTATAGTTTGTCAATACTATGAGAATGAAAAGGAATTTTAAATAATGATATATACCTTTTTGCTGAATATGTAATTTGTATTTTAATCATTAAAACTGTGATATATTACATTTAGACTAATGCCATTTTTAAAATTTATTACGGGCATTCCTGGTGACAAAGGTGGATGCAACAATTCTGCTGCATAAGTTGACAACACAAATCAACATAAAGCAATAGTTTGTAATAATGTGATTTTCACTATAAATCACAAAAAGCAGTTATGTAATTTTAAAGACGATTAAATCTACCAGTAAGGTAGAAACTTCTGACCGAAACTTGTGAATTTGCTTCTTTTTTCTGCCCTCACCACCACAGAACTATGTTTATAACTAACGATAATAGGTTATTATCTACCACAGGTTCACCTCTATGCTAGGTCACAAAAATGTCATAATAACTTATGGAAAAAGAACAGTAACAATGCAGCTGGCATTTGGGAACAAATCAAAAGATTCAGTAGCCTTTTGTAGTAAAGTACTTGTCTGTGCATAGATGCCAAGCAATACAGGCGCACCATTGCCCGCCTCTTACATTGGCTAACAAATCTAGTGACTTGCCAGTCCTAACTACAGCATGACTGCAGCACTCAGCAGAAGCAGACAGGATTTCTACATACTGTAGTTATAGTCGCAGTTGAAGTCTAAGGCGTAGTATTTTATCCCACACACGTTTGCTAGTTAAATAAATGTATCACATTATTTTTCACAAAACATTTGTGAATATGAATGAAGAGATAAGGAAATTTGATGTTTGCGATTATGAGGGAGGAAGATGCATTAATTCATCTAAGGTGTCTAAGTGTATAAAAACTGCAATGCTGGGCATGAACATAACAGACTGTCTACTCTTGTGTGCAAGACTTTCACAGTCATGATTGATCTGATGGGTATTCTTAAAGGTATTTTTCTTTCCATGCATTTAAATTTTCTATATTTATATATGCTTGAAAATAACATTCACTATAATGTATAATTTCATATTCAGCAGTCTTCAGTTATTTGTTAGAAAACGCAGAAAATAAGACTGTCTTGATCACAGGCTACAATTCTATTTGATCTGTATTCAATATATAAGCTTTGTTTTAAATATCAAAAGCGAGCTTGAACATATTTTTTTGTTTCGTTTTAAGACATGTTTATTAAATACATTTTATCAATAATGGCAGCTGCCATAGTGCTTTGTACATAAAACATGTGTATGTAAATTTCTGGGATATTATTTGGGATATTATTCAATAAATATATATTTTAAGATGGATGAAAATGAATCAAGTTGCAATAATCAGGATGTCTATTGCAGAGTAAAGAAAACTTACTTCAAAGTTTTTTCTTTTTTATCAATTTCATCTTTTGTTCTTTTATTTATGCTATGATTTATTTATTTTTAAAGGTATAATGCTATTAATATTAGTAGGATCCGGTATATTGCTAACAGGAAATGGAGTAACATCACAACCAATATGTCCAAATGGGGGCACGAATTGCCAAATATCCACTGGAGCTCTCTTTGATCGTGCAGTAAAACTTTCACATTATATCCATTCTCTTTCATCTGACATGTTCAACGAATTTGTAAGTACAGCATTAGATATGTATACATTTGAATTTAATAGTTACAATTACTTACAATTAGCCTCTTTCCTGTTAATGGGGAGTAGATGAGCTGTGTGATTATAGGACTTATAATATTCTCTATTAGAACTTTTAATTTGATATAGCAACACCAGGAACTGATATATTTCAAGATTTTAAAAGACAGGATGGTAATTGGTTAGTATTTTCTCTGCCACAAAATATCAATTACAATTTGTACTCTTTTTTGAAAGGATGAACGGTTTACACCAGGCCGCAGGTTTCTAGCAAAATCTGTCATGAGTTGTCATACTTCTTCACTAAATACCCCTGAAGACAAGGAGCAAGCCCAACAAACACAAGTAAGACTTCCTTGAATAGTTTCAAATCAATCGTAATTAAGTGAGAAAATATAAATGTTGTAGTGGTAAGGTATATCCAACAGTTTGTCTGAAACACAATGTTGCTCTTTTTTTTAAAGGCATTACATGAATTCAAAAATAAATCAAAAACAGAACTTCCAACACTGTTTATTGTCATAATTAATAATACAGTTTTTATACTCTAAGACATTTGTAATTTTCTATAGTGTGTAAAAGCTCTCTCATAATAATTGTTTGATTGAGAGGATCTATTGACTAGAAAGGATTTTTCCCCCACTAGGGAGAAAGCCAAAGATCAGAGGACGAAATTCACTAAACAGGGTTTTGTGTTTGTTTTTGACAGTGCAGCGACTCACGGAACTATGTTAGGCTTCAGCATATCATAATTAGTACATTTTCCTTTTAACCCTTCTCTTATTTAAAATGCAAATGTATAAAGTAGTGTTATGTGAATTTACTAGTAAGACCCATGTGTGTAGATATCATATTATTTGGCAGGACATTTGTATACCTCAGGTCACTGGGTGGAGGCGGATGAGGCCAAGGGGTAAATGTATGAACCTCCGGATACTTCAACTCCGGCGAGTTCAGCGTCTTCAGCGCTTAAATTTAAAGCAGCGCTGCCTTGTAAAGGGAAGTCTCACCTATACAAGGCAGCGCCGCTTTAAATTTAAGCGCTGAATACGCTGAACTTGCCGGAGTTGAAGAATCCGGAGGTTCATACATTTACCCCCAAATGTATCAAGCCTTAGGAGAAGCCATTTCATGTTTATTGTTAATAGCTTGCAAAATAATTCTAAATATTTAAATTTTTTATTTCATTCCACAACATGCTACCCTGTTCTGGTCTGTGACCAAGTAAAATGATTATTTGTTTAGGTGATTTTATTCCACTATAATCCGATTTCTTATTCCATATTGTAATTGTGAAAACCTGTATAGAGGATTAGGATGATGATGAGGATGATAATGAGAATGATGATAATAAGAAGATATGTAAGAGAATATGAATCATTTAGGAAAGTTGTAATTTTCTTTTCTACATATACAATAAAGCATGAAGATCTGCTAAACTTAGTGCTGAAAGTTCTAAGATCCTGGAATGATCCTTTGGTTCACATGGTTTCCGAAGTCCAAGATATTCGCGAAGCACCAGACACCATCCTTTGGAAAGCAGTAGAGATTGAAGAACAAACTAAGCGACTCTTGGAAGGAATGGAAAGGATAGTTGGAAGGGTAAACTTAATATACTAAAATGTTGTTAAAATGATTATACATGCAAATTAAAGTAAAGTGCACCTTATGAATGCATACTACACACACCCAATCTGCATTATTTTATTTTTAGATTCATCCAGGTGATTTAGAAAATGAAATCTACTCACCATGGCCAGGTCCAATAGCTGGAATACCGGGAGATGAGAATTCACGGCTCTTTTCCTTTTACAACCTACTCCACTGTCTTCGTAGGGATTCACATAAAATTGATAACTATTTGAAGCTTTTAAACTGTCGCCTTATCCATGGTGGTAACTGTTAATCTTTCACTTTGCACATAATTTATTGCAAAATTGCTAGGAAATGCTAAATATGTTTCTTCTGGAGCAATAATTGGAAAAAGTGGATCTTTTATTTCTAGAAACATGTATAAGAAGCAAACTTTAACTTTAGATGGTGTCTTATTGTTTTACTTAGTTTTAAATAAATCATTTTTTGACATGTAGCATAATCCCTAATAAAAAAAAATCAAATGCATATGTATCTCTGTAATGTTTTATTGTAGCCAGTCATATATATTTTTCAAATGAAAAACAAATAGTTGTAACATTGGCGTGTTATTGGCCACTTTGATTGGACCTTTTATTAGCAATGTTTACATATGAAAATATATACACTACACGTTCGTTTTTCCAATCACTATAGAATTGGTTTGTTGAAATAAAGATTGATTGTCAGCATACAGTGTTTAAAATGAGCAAAATTAGCAAGATGTCTTGTCTCTATAAAAACTATATTCAAACATTGAAATGCAAAATTGTTTGAATGGAAGTAATAAAAAAACTGATTTACAGTTTAAAATAAATCTGTATTTTAATCTATATAACATAGAATATGCACAACAAAATAAATATTCAGTTATTCTTCTTTATAATAAGATATGGTTGGTGTGTAGTGTGATATGAGGTAGTAGGTATTATACATTGCAAAATTTTAAAGATAAGACAGAAACACATCACTTATTTTGTAATATTAATGTAGCTATACATTTGATGTAAGGCCAGACTTATTGTTAAGCACCAAACACACATGCATATCACCACCTGACATATTAGGCCTTTCCACAATAGCCTAATTTATCACAAGCTTCACCTATTTACTGTACTTCTAAATCAATCTGTTTCTTCAATCTATAAAATTTTATCCATTAATGGGCTAATTTAGAGTTAGGTGCAAATTTTGCCATTGTGCAAACCATATTGGACTGCATGGGGTGTAATTACAGATTTTGTTTGCATGCTTTATACTGCCGTTTAGAGATAAACTAGATAAACCCCTCACAACACTAAATTAGCCCCTAAATATATAGGCACTAACCGTTTCCATTTGTTACACCAATTGGACAAACACATATTTGTAGCTTTAATCCTGAGATCAGGGACATGAAAATTTACGACATAAATATGAGAGAAAAGTCAGATATGGTTTATGTGTGTAAGCAATTGAAAAATATACATGTGTATAGATAGATAGATAGATAATGAATCCAGTCTTAAATTTAATATGACCATGGATATGTTTTACCTGAACACAGCTTTTAAAGGCAAGGTCTCCCCAAGCAATATCATCTAGTAGACACATAGGGAATCACCAAGTTGGCTAGGGAGGGGAGCTTCAAATTGAGAATCACAAAATCCTTAACAAAAAACAAAAATATAAAAAGTATTGTGCTCTATCACAAGTATTTCATAAATGTACGGAAATTAAAAGGAAACTAGGGTGCAAGAGGGGTCTATAATTTTTTATAATTTTTTATAATTTTTTTTTCAGATTTGTTTGGTAGGCAAATTAGCAAAGTGAATATCTAAGTGTGCAGCATGGGCATTCTAGGCTCCTTGCTCTCCTACTTTCATATTGTCTACCCTTATAGCTCAATATTTTATGGAAATAACAATTTCCCATGATATATAGAAATTCAGTAAGCAATTTTAATACATACAGCGACAAGATTTAACATCATATAATTAATATGTCAGCAGGTGCCATATATATTAATGTTGCATAATACTAATTCAAGAATAGGCAAAAGCTACATATTACTATACTACATTCATATATTATTGTAAGTTATTCTATATTTACTGTATTACAATTTATACTTTATATTCAGCTGCCCAAATTAATTAATTAATTTATTAATTATATATTTAATGTAAACCATTCAAAATTAATTTAAAACTCACACATTGGTATTAGATGATTAATTAAATTCGAAGTCCTCCAAATTAGGGTAAAACTAATTTTAGACACTAAAATTAACTATATAGTAAATTATACAATTATTAATGCAAGTGACAATGTTCCATTTCCATCTACGTTTTTTTGAGTCTGACCTAAATTTTACTCCACTTGGGAATGTGGCATTGATGCCATAGAGATCGGTCATGTTCTCCTAATGCTTCTCGCATCACTACACTAAATCAAGTGAAATCGGGAATCCCCCTTCACTTGCATTGCCACCTATCGCTTGACCAGTGGTCACTCTGTTATCAGGGTCCTGATTGTTCCATCTGCAGCACAAATTGGTGGGTCCATCTGCCAGCTGTCATCTCTGGCCTACCTTACACTTCAAACTGGTTCTACCGCAGCCTTTCCTGTGATGCCTGGCAAAACCCTGGGCTTCCATTCTCACTTACCTACAATCTGACTGTGCTCACCCAGTACATTAAGGATGTCCCCGGCTGGCGACTCCGTTGCTTCTGCAGGCATCTGGGAAGGTTGGCTGATTACAGTGGAGTCTCCTTGCCATTCTCTCTGCCGGGGACAGAGGCCACTACTCAACGATCAAGCCTGTCCCTCCTCAAGTGGTCCTGCATATTAAATTCCTCTGGGCCGCCATCTTAAGTTTCATTTTGGACCACCTAGTCTGACTGCTGACTTGCCATAGCCATCCTGCTGACCATCGAAGTGGCCATCTGTTGACATTACAATCTGTGTCTGCAGAGGCTTAGTGTGCTCTCTTTAACTTTCTTGTTGATTGCTGCCCTCTGATGGCCACTGTTGACATTACACATTTCAACTTTACTATACTGATCCAGTGATCTCTGTTTTGGATTACCATCTACTTATTTGTAATTTGTTGCACGGTGGACAACCCCCTGTTCATGCTTGTTCATGCTTGATACTGGTTCTTTGACCCCTACTTGATTTCATATCATTATCTAGCCATTCACCACCAACATGACTTGACCTAAACTTTGGGGAATGGTACATCCATGGGCAAAGACAGGAAGGCTTCATCTAGAAATGAGGTCAGTCGCGGCAGAGACCCTTCACCATGGCCAAATATGCGCCATTATCTTAAGGTCTCCACGGTCCTTCTGATATTAATGCCTGCCTGCTGCTCTCTTTCACATTCTCAGGTGGGTGACAAAAGTTAAAATCAAATAACTGGATGAAGTAAACCAAATTAATGAATATTGTTTTACTGTGCGATTGCAATTAGTACGCCATGTATTATGATGCAATCGCACGGATTAAGAACACACACATACACATTCACACTTACACTTGTAAATAATATACATTTATTAAGGTTCCAATCCACATTTATTAGTAAAATGTATTAGAGAATATTTATACATAAATGATAATATATTAAAGGTATCTAAGGCTCAGGATATAGGAAATGTATCATATTTCGTGTCATTTTGATGAACACATTATCACGAGGAAACCTCTACTATCGGCGAAGCGATCGCTAGTTATGGAAGATAAAGGATTAATGCTCAAAATAATATTGTGGTTGGAATGTAAATAGGTTGGTAAAAACTGGATGAGAAGAGAAGAGAGTGGTCAACTGTGTTAAATGCAGCAGAGAGATTCAGGAAAATTAGAGTAATGACCTTTAGTTATTGCAGTGATCAAATCAACGCAGTGAGCGCAGTCTCTGTGCAGTGTTGAGAACAAAAGACTGACTAATGAAGAATGTTGTTTGCAGAAAGAAAAGATGTGAGGCAAGTGTAGACAAGTTTCTCTAGAAACTTGAAGGGGCACAGGAGCTGGGAGATTTGACGGTAATTTGAGAGAGAATAGTTGTTTTTTCAGAGTAGGAGTAATCACTGCGTTCTTGAATAAGGATGGAAATTAACAGTAGAAAGAGAGAGAATACAGATTTTAGTTAGAAGTGAAATGAGCACAGGAGACAGGGATCTTCTGATTTGTTAGGAAATAAGATCAAGAGGACAGGAGGTAGAGTAGGAAGATAAGAAGCAAGCACATATATCACATTCATTTGTGGTATCAAATAAAGATAGAGAGTAGGAGGGTGCTGGGAAGGTATCAAGCTGATTTCTTGCCAAAGAAGATGATACGATTTCTATCAGAATCTGTCTCTGCCTGCTTTGCCTCTGCAGCTCCTGTCTGCGGGACTAATGTTGGACACTGTTCATTTTATCAGGCCTGCAGTATCTTTGGCTTAACGGAGGTGCTGCTATTATTCTACCTTTGAATTTTTTCCCCTTACTGGCAGGAGTTAATCTTCTGCTCCTTGGTAATTACCACCTGTGTCACTTATTTATGTCTGCTTCACAAAAGGCACATTGCTGGTCATTGCTGTTGGGTGGCCAGTCTGAGCCCCTACAGACTTGTGCTCATTTTGAATCTGACTTTTCTATTCCAACTAAGGAGAAATTTGTGAACCCTATTGCTGTCCCACTGAGGGACTTCTGCTCTGCCATCTCAGCCTGGAACTCCTGCTCTGCCATCCCAGTTGGGGACTCTTGCTCTGCCGTCCCAGTCGGAGACTCACCAGGGTCTGCTTTTCACCCAGAGTGTCCAGGGTCTGCTTCTCAGCTTGAGTGTCATGAATCCTGGTCACTTAGCTCTGATGGGAACCTCTCTCAATTAAGTACCCTTGAGGTTTTGTCAACAACTAAAATAGGCAATTACTTTTCTTGATGTTCAACTTTAGAGGGAAATGTTTGGAACCCTAGTAACGGTAAAAATGTGGTGCAGCGATTCTAATTGAATTTCCAACTATTGTTCATATTGTAAGACCCAAATGAACTCTACAATAGCTGAGTATATAAAGCATAACAAATCCGTTGACGTCTTGAAGGTGACTATCTATGAGGTACAGAAATGTGTTCTAAGGGGCAAAGTGATTTAACTGGGGGTGTTCATTGAGAAGCAAATGTGCTCTTAAAGATGATCTCTTACTCAAAATCAGGGCTCTTAAAACCCATCACAAAACCTCTGTAGCCAGTGACACACTGTCAAAGTTGAAGCCAGAAATGCTGCTCGGAGACAAAACAAAACTGGACTTTTAATGAGATCTTGAAGGATTCCGGCTTCTCCCAGCAGTCTCTGTAAGCTTATATTATTTTCCTCCGAGAGGAGGGCAAGGAAACATCTCAGTGCTCAAAACATCTGGCTGATCTATGCAAAGCTAATTTTGCCCCCTTGATTCCTATATTCCGAATGGAGTTTCGACAGTGGCGGTCAAAAGTCTTCTCCTGGCAAGGGAGAATAAACATCAATAAAATGTAAAGATGAGCATTTCAGATTGGTTGAAACCTGTCAAGATCCGTCGTTGGGGATCTGAGTGAAAACAAGTTGTTGCTCTGCATTGAGAGCCAATTTCAGATCTCAAAACAAAGCATAACGTCACTGGGATTTTTTTGTGCAAACCGTGCGATATATATATATTTAGTTCTCCCTCTTTTTCTCACATGCAATTTTAGAACAGACAATTTGTGGAAAGGAGGTTAGCAGCACTGCTCTGATCTGAAAAGAGCGTTTAGGGTGAAA
Organism: Mixophyes fleayi; assembly: GCF_038048845.1. NCBI lineage: Eukaryota > Metazoa > Chordata > Amphibia > Anura > Limnodynastidae > Mixophyes > Mixophyes fleayi. The sequence continues at coordinate 185,733,345 of NC_134406.1, read as the reverse complement.
GAAGGACATAGAAAAACAATACAATTGTGTCATTATTGTAAAGCAGTTCTGTAGAGATTAGTCGGCTAGAATAGTTTGCTGATCAATTGCTTTTAATTTCAATCTTTTAGAGAGTTTACAGGTGGCTATGGGTTGTTGTTAATGCATTTATAACATTACTTGAATATAGACTGAGCTAGATATCATTCAGAACTAAGTAATATATGTTTAAGGGAAGAAAACAGTGTGCTTTTGCTGAATGACGATTAGCTGCAGAATCCAAGGAAGAAATAGATTTTTTTTATATTAAAATTTAAAGTTTTTCTCGTGAGAGTAATCTTCTGTGGACCAATGACATCTTAAATTCTTTTGAAAAAAAAATCAGTGTTTGTGTGTGAGGTTCAGCAGCAGCTGCACACACCAAAAATTGCTATATATTCTAATCTAATCTAATGCTATATATGTTAATCTTTTCTGTTTTTCAATACTTGTCAATCTTTAAAGGGCCATTCAGTGACATCTATATTTAAAAAACAGGGTTTCTGTGTGAGGGTCAATGCAGCTAGACACTCCCAAAAAAACCTATATATTCTAATATTTTCTATTTTTCAATACTTGTCAGTTTGTAAAGGGTATTTCAGTGTCATCTATGTTAATAAATGGTGTTTGATTGTGAGGGTCAGCAGCAACTATACACAGCCCAAATAGACACTATGGGCCTGAGTTATTAAGAAAAGTAAGGCAAGAAAAAAAAGGAGTAAATGTTCTCCGGGACAGACCATGTTACAATGGAAGGGGTGCAAATTAATTTATTATTTTGCACATAACATAAATACTGGCTGTTTTTTCATCTAGCACACAAATACTTGATAGCTTTATTTTTACCCCGAAATTTAAAGTTGAACTAGGACATGCCCTAAACCAACTATAAATATGTGCCTACATTTTAAATTTACCTCCCCCTCCAATGCAACATGGTTTTGCCCAGATTCAAAGTTAATCCTTTTTTTATGCTTTTCTCTCCTTAATGACTCAGGCCCTATATATTCCAATATTTTCTATTTTTCAATACTTGTCAATTTTAAAAGGGCCATTCAGTGACATCTATATTTAAAAAAGGGTGTTTGCAAGTCAGTGTTTTTCTGGGCATTTTCGACTTTCAGAGGGACTCGTAAATATTTGTGGAGCTGAAGAAACAGGCCCCGGGGGAAGCTTTGTCAAACCCTGGGGTAAAGGTGACTGACCAGACTTGCAGTGGGAAGGTCCCCAAGACCCATGTATATAAATATGGAATGTATATAAATAATATTTATATGTACTTTTAGTGAAGTGTAAGAAATATGTAAAACAGACAGTTCAGATCGGCCAATAATTGCACTTCCCACACATGTAAGTATGTATAATACTCACATTGATGCAGATTTGGTTGCCCAAAACATATTCTGACAATGCAATTGAAAGTTCACATCCTGAGAAGTTAAGAGGACAGATTTTGGACCTGACAAAGAATACACATAGAGATGGGAATATGATGGCTGTCAATTTATGCTAAGTGATGGAGTTAGATAACCATGTACACTGATTATTTTTGGAATTGAATAGGAGAAAGCAAATGCAATGATTGCAAAATTGCAAAATCCTTCATTAAGACAGCCCACTGCAGTGCAAACTTTGGCCAAAATTGGTGACAATTGGGACAATTGTGAAGGAATCATTAGAAAGTAGCCTGGAAAAGAATGTTATTGCTTTAAATAGTAATATAGGAGCAAAAACAGCTCAAGATGACATTATTTTACCAATTTTTAATTCACAAAGCCAAAACACAACTGTGTTTTAGAACCAATACCACATACGAAACAAAAACACAGGCACCAGTGCACATCTCTATTAAAATGAATACACTACAAAAACTTTTATATCGTCTCCAAATGCTCCCTATCCACATTGCTCCCAGATATTTTGCAGATGGTCAGAGGATAGTTTATGATTTTGTGTGGGTTGGGAAAGTCCCCAGATGTCGACATGACATTCTCTATATACGGCAATTATATGGTGGTTTGCGATTACCACTATTCTCTAAATAATATCAGGCTGTGTTTCTTAGTAGAATACTTGAATGGACTAGAAACACAACTCTAAACAAATGGTCATGATTGAGGGTCAGGTCATGATTGAGGGTCATTTGATGGGAATCTGGAGTCCTTCCGGGGTTGCACAAATTCCCCTATTTATCCTATCCCACTATTGACCCTACCTTTCATCTGGGCTAGACTACTGGATTCTGAAAGTCATATTTTCCCGATATCCACTCTTACTCCACTCTCCTTTAATCCAGATTTTGGGGCTACTCCCAGGAGCCTTTAGGTCATGGTCAGATGGGGCAGTAGTCAGGAATGGTCAGCTGGAAGCAAATGGTCATATATATGCCTTCCATATCTTGGAGGAAAAATTGTGCCTTCGCGCTTATGAATTTTGGTTGTACTTACAAACCAGACATTACTTATATGACAAGGTCAACCTGATAGGGGCAGGAAAGAGCCTGACTGGCTTTGAGTACCTGTGCTGTGTCTCTCACACACCCAAACACACAATCTTTACTTTTTACAACATATATATTTAAACCTATATGACTCTCTACCGGGCTCTGCTGGGTCTTGGAACTGGGACCTGGGAAGGACTAGCAATGATCAGCTGTGGGCAAAAATTTTCCATTTTACTCTGGCTAGCTCTACAAGCCTTTCAGTTGTGGAGACACAGTTCAAGGTACTCTCTAGATGGAACAGGTGCTCATCTCAGCTTAGTGCAATATATCCAGATGTCTTGGGGTCCTGCTGGAGGTGTGGCTTGGGACCTGGGACTCTTCTTCACATCTGGTGGGACTGCCTGGCCTGGCCCCCTTTTGGAGTCAGGTTAGACAATGCTCTGAAGAAATTCTGGGATGTCCAGTGCCTGCTCATTAAATCTCTCCAATGTCTCAATCTCCCATTACAAAATTTCACTGCTCAGACACATAAACAATGCTGCGATGGCAGTGATTCCAACACATTGATGGCCTACTGTCTCCCGAGGTTACAGGGATGTTTTGAATGGATAGACCTTTATATAACTATGGATGACTTTTCGATGTCTAGCCAAAAGCAACTTACTGGATTCACATCAATGTGACTCTATTGGCTCAGATTTAAGGAGTTCACTTCCTATTGATCCCTTATGGACCTTCATTGACCCTGTTTCGCACTATTTGAATGATCTGAGCAGGTTCATCCAGGTGGCTTTTGAGTCTCTCTCAGTTAACCTACGAAATATTATTAATCTGGAATTTCAGGGTAACCCCTAGGATCATCTTCCTATCCCCCCTCTCTCCCTGTTTCCCACCTCTTCTCTGACATATACCACTCTTCTTATCTGCTTCCATTTTCTGTTTGATTGTCCTCTTTTTTAAATTGAAAACCATGAGGTCTATTTATTCGTCTATATTCGTCTATATTTCAAAATGTTTTGATGTACTGGTTACATATATGTGTAATTACCTCAATTAAGAAAATTACACACACAAAAAAAAAAAACTCCAGTCAAAATAAAAGCCATGGAATACAAGGAAGTGGTTCCTGGCCAGGTGATCAAGTGGCTGTACACAAATGATCACTGTTTATTACTTAGTAGAATAGCATAAACTTCACTATTGACCACAGAAAATTCTGTGAAGTCACATTAGTAATGCTAGGAAAGCCCAAGGAGATACAAGGGACATCTTAGATTTCCCCCTGACAATCAGCACTTATAGATCGACTGTATTTGGATTGAACAGTGGTTAATATGTAAACTGTTATCAAATAGAGTTTATTTTCAATCGAGCAGTGCTGGCTACAGTGGGAACCTTAGACATGCTCCCATGGTTGAAAAAACAAACAAAAAAAATACAAATTAAGTAAGAATACTTAGTTAAAAATAAATAAATACAATTAAAATGTATTTCAGAGCCTAGCTAGCAGTGCCAAAGTGAGCGGACGCGTACTAGCTTTGTTTCCGCTGGAATTCTCTATTATCTGCCTGCATCCTGGATCCCCCTTCCACCCACAAAGCACTCAGGTTGATTGTCTTTACCCTCTGGAGGATGAGAGAAGCTAGTAGAGGTGGATTGTGGCTCAGAGATTACCTCCACCTTGTTAGAATGCTTTGGGACTGTTCTGCATAGAAGACTGCCTGAAAATCGTCACCAGCAGCGTCCACCAGCTACCAGAGACATTTTTGTCAGACACAGGCTCCCATTGACTGGAAAAAATCAACAGGAATCCCCTCCGATCTGGAAACTCTGCCTCGCCTGTGACCCTCACCGGCTGCACTACAATATCACCTAATCGGTGGCCTGGACTCTACCCCAAGTGACACCTAACCCTCCTGCCACTGGGTCTCGCACCAATGACCTGCCTGGAAAGCTCAGGATCCCTTCCCCATTATCTGTATTAGCAAGAGAAGTTGTTGCCAGATCCCATATTTCATTTTCTGAAGTTAACTCAATCCCAGGTCTGTGACTGCCCAGCTCCTTAGTACCCTTGGTTTCTCTCTAGAGCTGTTACTCCCTCAATAATACAGAGAAAAATCTCTCAGCACACCACTGTTAACCAGTAACAACTCCCTCAAAAATACCACTAATAAGGGACAGTTAGGCCCATCAGACAGTCAATTTACAGCCAGAAGCACCAAACCAAGGCCGTTCATAAACTTGCACACTAAAGTAACAAAGAAAGTATTGTTCAACAAAATGTACCTGTTTTAACATATGCAATCACTTTAAATACAACTATATTCATTTCGTTTTGGTACCAAAAGAAACCTGTTTGTTAAAAAACAAACATGTTGGGCATGATTCATTAAGGAAAGTGAAGCAAAAAATTGAGTAACTTTGAACCTTGGCAAAATCATATTGTTTTGGAGGGGATGTACATTTAAACTGTGAGGACAGATTTATAATTGGGGTAGAACATGTTCTAGATCAACTTTAAATTTCAATGTACAAATAAACTATCAAGTATTAGTGTGCTACATGACAAAAGAGACAGTATTTATCTTATGTGCAAAATAATAAACTAGTTTGCGCCCCTTGCTTTGTAACATGGTTTTGTCCATGAGAAAACGTAATAATTTTTTTCCTATACTTTCCTTAATGAATCAGGCCCGTTATGTTTAGTAGAGTATACCAAAAAGTTTAAAAATAGCTCTCAATTAAACAGATAGAAAAACTGTGAATGTGGTCTGGCAACAAACAAATAAAATATCTTTGGTCACGAAGTAGTTAATATAACATCTCAGAACTAAAAATGTCTAATCTCAGTCTACCCCTTTTCATTTAAAACATCACAAAGTCATTTAAAGCCCCCAAATGAGTATTAATCACACTAAAAACCTTAAAAGACTCAAAAGCGTGTGACTGTTACACTAATGTGAACAAATATCAGTCAACTCCCTGATACAAAGGGAAACCTGGCCTCCCTAAACATAAAGAGCTGCACCAAGCTAGTTGTGTTCTCTGCTGATGGTGACAGTGGTCAGAACATTACAGGACAAACAATGATCTACTAGAGTGCATAGAAATTGAGGGCAATTGATCTAGAAACATCCCTGAAGATAATATATGAAGTGTAATGTGTGGTTAATTGACCGTTTGATGTCTAACTTGAACTTCCCAACATACATTAGATCTCAGTAATTATTGCTGCAATGTTGCACAAAGTACCTATTGTAGTTGTGTGTAATAGGGGATTTGTAGTGTCCTTAGGACAGCAATAATCACTCTAAGCAATGAGATTTTATGAGGGTGGCAATGAGTGAGATATGATGAGGTAATGAGAGAAAAATGAGGAGGCCAATGAGAGAGAGAAATGTGGGAGCAATGAGACAGTTATAAGGGTAATATTGAGGGATGTGTAATTTAAGCTCAGCAAACAGTTATATTTTTGTTTATTTCCTTATAAAACACAGGGTCGTAAGTACCTTCACTTAGCATTGTTTTCTATCATTGTTTTGTACATCAGTATTTTTTTGCATTACCATGCAATAAAACTACATTTCTTATATTTGTTGCAAAGCAAGAATTTTATTTACCCTGGGGAATTTGGTCTTTACAGGTGGTAAATATTTGGATACATTAACAGATGTAACACATGGTATGCTCAACTCTAAACAAATCATACATTTTGTTAAAAATATTACTAACAAAATAGTAATAATATATAGGCTACATATTTATTTTTTTTGAAGCCTTGATTTTAGTTAACTCATGCACTCGTTATTCCATTGAGTTGCGTCCCACTTGCACTTGTTCATATCAATTAGAATCTCTTGAAAAATTCCCAACACTGCACTAGGTGGTGGATGCCGACTATCCACACTGAGTATAGCTGTAAGATAAAAACAGAGAACTTTTCTGTGGTGCCCTTCAGAGTTGGTGCATATTGCCATCTAAACCATATCACCATGGGAAAGTTTTTCTTTCTGTTGGAGGATCATGAAAATAAGAAATATTTACCTTCAGTAGATGACAATTTTTTGTGTGGATTTTTGACAGCTAACAATGTTTAATGTATGAACTAGAATTAAAAGCTCTTTTTGGTGGAATTGGAATTATTTTGATCATTATTTTGGATCCTAACATCATTATTTTTGAATTAAAGTATTAATCACAAACATGAGTAACAGTGACATCTTCCAGTAATTGTAAAACATACAATATGTGATAATAGCAACAAAAAGTGATTGAACAACATGGAGTAAACAACTGTGGGCTGGCCCTGAGATTATGACAAATATTACATGTGTGCCTCTACCCCACTCCACCTGCATCACTCGTCTGCTTGAGTCTATTGACCCCACTTCTGTTTCTTTATCTCCCTGTACCCCTATTCACATTTTTGTCAAACAATGGTTACCTAATATACACTTTTCATCCTTATTCAACCACACCACATCTAATGTTGTCACATAAAGAAAGATCTCTGTTATATACCAATCCTATTAATCATTTTTAACATTGGCATTAAAAATAATATTGACCTATTGGCAACCCTAGACATATCCTTCAAACAGAATAATTTAAGCAATACAGATAAAAACATATTACAAGATTTTCTAATCCATTTCTACTTTATTACTCTAAAAACATTCAGATATATCTTTTAAAATTATTACCACTGGGAAAATGTTTAAGAGTCCCCTATGTAATATTATTAAAGAAGCAATAGACAGTTTGTAGTTTTAAAAGCCTAGTTAAAGATTAACACAAACAGTATTAAGTCAGTTCTTAGAAAAGAATCAGGACAGCTGGAGCTGAATCTTTGCTACCTGCTGAGGGTTGCTAAGCAACTTGGGCCTACTACTGCCCCAAGGGCCTTTTACTTTACAATTAGATATTTAAAAATGAAAAAAAAATTCAATTCAGATAATTGTACAATTGAATACATTCAAAAAAATACAAAAATTGTAGCGTACTTTTAAATATATATCAATTGCATGAAGTAGAACTTTTTTATTTAACTGACAAAACCTAACAGTAATGTAAGGTTTAAAATGTGACATTTTGACTCTAAGGGAGGAATTATTTGCAATTTGTTTTGAACAGAAGCTTAGTTCATGTCAGACGTGAACCTCCAGACAATCATTAGTTTAAACTGCCTGCTATGTGTTTAAGAATTTCAGTCAATTTACTCCTGATCTGAATTGCAAATATGATGGTAATAAGCCATTAGGGAACAGAATATCTCTTTTCACACTTACAACCCTCTGCTGTAAGAATTTCTAGCAAAAAAACCAAAATGAATTGTTTTTGTCTTCTAATGATAATACAAATAAAATGAAGGGTATCTTATTTTTTAGTTGCCTGAATATTTTCTTTATAATCACAGTCAGATATAATAATAGGTCTATATATGCAAATAAGTTTTAATGATTACATCATAGACAGTGAAAGTATGCTTTATTAGGATTATCAATGCAAAGAAAGATATTTAACAAGTCTGAAGACAATACATAGATTTCATCATACAAAATAACATCTTATCATCTTATGATTAGGATGGCTTAAGAAATATTTCAATGAAATTGAAGTCCTTGCATTAAAAGTATCTTAACTGGTACCATACTGGTAATATATCACATTATCAAATCTGTAGAAGTCTCACTCCTATACTGAAGGCAATTTATGTGTGTTGAGATGGCGAAGTCATGTAAAAGAGAGAAGGCTTACGTTGGGATTTGGGTGTTTACTCAACACACTGGATCCAGTTGATAATTTGGGTACTGAAATTGAGACCCCACATGTGACAACCCAAAGGACCGAAGGGTAAGTAACACTCCTGTCGATTAAGTAAAATAAATTGAAAGCAAAAAAGACACATTCTTGAATTCTTAAAGTCTACTAAATGCAGACACTCTGTATAGGATTATAAGACACCTAGTGGTTGATATAAACTTTTACTTTTACCTGACTGCACTTACTAAGCGTTATCTTACCTGAATAAATAACAACAAATCCTCATCACCATCACCATTTATTTATATTGCGCCACTAATTCCGCAGAGCTGTACAGAGAACTCACTCACATCAGTCCCTTCCCCATTGGGGCTTACAGTCTAAGTTCCCTAACACACAGACAGACAGACAAACACAGACAGACAGATTAGGGTCAATTTGTTAGCAGCCAATTAACCTACCAGTATGTTTTTGGAGTGTGGGAGGAAACCGGAGCACCCAGAGGAAACCCACGCAAACACGGGGAGAACTTACAAACTCCTCACAGATAAGGTCATGGTGGGGAATTGAAACTCATGACCCCAGTGCTGTAAGGCAGAAGTGCTAACCACTAGGCCACCGTGCTGCCCAAATGACAGCTCTTTGGAGAATGAAAGGTCACAAATTTTATTGAAAAATAAATTAAAGTGGTGGCAACTAAAAGCAAGACCAACCAGCTATCAGTCATTTCAAAACCAGAATTATATCAAACTAAAACTAAAGTATTTGGACAGTTCTAGGTGGTAGAGCCCAACTCTGTCCCATTTTGGCTCACTAGTTGGGGCCCACCCGAGCATGAGATGTCCCATAACAGTATTACTAACTGAACCTCCCTGTCAAGGGAGCATGCCCAACCACCACCAAAATTTGACATTATGGCTGATTATTGGTAAGCTTTTCTTCCACCTAGTTCCTTCAGGAAAAAAAAGCAGAGCAAAAAAACAGCAGTGTAAGCAACATAATGGCATCAGGGCCCAGCCGGGCAGGGGACTTTCCAGAGAGCAAAAGAATGAAACTAAACACCTCCCTTCCTTATGATACTTACCCAGACCAGGCCATTCCTAGACCCCTTTATTAATTGAATATTACATCACAGCAAAAACCTGTAATGTTAACTCTTGCTAACTCAATTATTTTTCTTCATCTTTTACAGCCTAGGCGTTACATTCCCTCAGGCCAATTCCTGCCCTCTGTTATCCTAAGAGACACAAATAAGAGAGGACATTTTTTGTTTATTAGAGCCATAATAGTGTTGGCTGCTGGTTCCAACTTTATTGACTGTTTAAAAGTTTAAGTCCTATGAGATTAATCTTTGCCTACTTCTACCATCTCTTACCAGTTTCATTGGGTTCTTAGCAACTGTTTTTTCATCTATTTGTGATCAGCATAGTGGATGTGTTGAACTTATTGATTAAGAGGAGCCCACCATTTGATATACACACATATGTCCTTCCCCATCTCACATGGCCTGAAACTGGCATTTATTTGTTCACATTATCCTACACAGAGCCATGCCCCAAACACACAAAAAAAGAACACATGATATACAGGAAGACACACATTCAATAATAGATTGCTGTTTACCCCAAGGTCTCTGGCTGATTTTTAAAGATGCACCAATGACACAAAGGACCCAACATTACTAGGAGCATGTGAAATAATCAATGATAGTGTAACATGTGATGTGGAACAGTAACTTGAAGCAATGGAGGCTGTACTGTGCATTTATAATGGAAACAGTAAAGTGAGGTTGTGCATACTGTATGTGATGTGATTCTTTGGAACATGTGCTGTACTTAAACGGAGGACTGTGATTATGTGTCCAGTAGTTTTGAGACTGAAGTTTGTTTTATGCATATTGTATGTGACACAAATAGAGTATGATAGCTTTGTTAAATATATGACACTTCAATACACTACAAAGCATATTGTGTGTGGAATTTGTACTTATGGGAATAGAGTATGAAGGAATGTTATGCATGCAGTTAATGTGCTGCATAGGAATTAATGTGTTCTGTAGTGGGTGCTATTTGGCTGCATATGTGAGCTTAATGGAGGATATGAGGTTAGGCTATAAGCAGAATAGAATTGTTTGTGCTGTGATTATACATATAGGTTGTATTTCTGGTTATTTACTGTGATGTGTGATTATACATTGATCAGCCACAACATTAAAACCACCGAGAAGAAGTGAATAACTTTGATTATCTTGTTACAATGGCACCTGCCAAGGGGTGGGATATATTAGGCAGCAAGTGGACAGTCAGTTCTTGAAGTTAATGTGTTGCAACAGCAAAAATGGACAACCTTTGGACATGACATTCATATGGATGTTACTTTACACGTGCCACCTACCTAAACATTGTTGCAGACCAAGTACACCCCTTCTTGACTAAGTTATTCCCTGATGGCAGTGACTTCTTTCAGCAGTCTGCCACGCTGCAAAAATTGTTCAGGAATGAGGAACATGAAGAAGAGTTCAGGGTGTTGACTTGGCCTCCAATTACCCCTGATCTCAATCAGAATGAGTGTCTGTGGGATGTGCTGGAAAACCGAGTCCAAGCCATGGAGGCACCACCTCGTAACTTACAGAACACCTTCACACCTTGTTGTTTTGGCAGCATGAGCGGGACCTTCACAATATTAGGTAGGTGGTTTTAATATTGTGGCTGATCAGTGTATATATTATATATATATATTATGTGTTTGTAGCATATGGTGGTGGGATAGCATATGTGGATCAAAATGGCATATAGTATGTGTGTAATGCTGAATTTTTAATGGAGTCTGGGACACAGCCACCCACAACCTCTACACACAAACACATGCTAGGATACAGCCACAACCACACAATAGGAATGCTGCTTGTAATGGAGCCTGAAAGAAACCGTCCCTATAAACACATATGCTGGGACACACACACACACACACAACACACACAAATGTTATAATAAATGTAAGGATTATTATTGAAGATTACTATGTTAAAGAAAATACATAAGATCTGAAAATAAACTATATCTTGTGTGCAATCTTAAGAAGCGTAAATTCTGATATGTGTTGTCAGAGCTGGCATAAGAAATTACTTGGTCCAGTACAAATGTAAAAGGCAGGGCCTTCCTCATTCCTTCTCTCATCCCACCCCCATTTTTAAATAATCCTCTACCTAACATTTTCAACCACTGCCCTCTTCACTTATTTTTATTGCATAGTGAGGACCCATGTCTGGTGGCGAGTAGGGACACCCCTTTGCCAATGCCCTGTCAACAGAATAATCATAGGGGTATGTGTAGGAGCCGTTTGTCACCAGAGTTACCACATGAGATTTGCACTTTGACTTTGCATAAAGTACTAACATGGACTACAAGATGGGAAAAGTTTCATATATTTTGACGGTCTGAAGACATCCACATTCCCGTATACATACATAAATGAATAAATAATAACAATGATAAGGGAAGTTTTGTGTATCCTGGCCGTCTGAGGACATCCGCATGCCCGCTTACAACGACACTTAGCCATGGAGGATACAATCCTGTTCATCTACTTTGCATCATTTCAACAAGTTTGATCCCTCTTTAAAGCTGTTATATGGTTCTTTATGTAGAATTCTTACCAGTTCTGATCGTTGAATATGGATGGTTCAGCCATGAGACACGTAACACAGTCTCGCTTTCCAGGCATCCCGCATGTCTGTATCAACCTCATCAGGTGTTTCTCCACAGCCTGAATCTCCTCTCTGTCCCAAGATTCCTCTGCTCTTCTTTGCAACCTGAAAGGAAGTAGAGTGGTCCATTATGGCTCCGCAAAATACAGAGAAGGCAAAGTTCTTCTGCCTAGCAGAACTGTTTGCTACACCTAACTGTGGAAGCCATGGCTGGGCACTGGTCCTGTGTTGCCAGGTCCATACACCAAATCTCTTCTGATGTGGAAGTGTCGACTAAAGGCTTGGCTACTTGTCCCTTTTTCACGGGGGATTGCTCATCATCTGATGTGCCGCTCTGTAGCTTGACCGGTTCTGAAAAGAAACAGATATGTAAATGACCGAGGTAAAAGTCAAAAGCATACATCAGACACCAGATTTTCCACTTACCGTCCGGATTAATGTGCATCTTGTCCAAATTCTTGCCTTTGAATTTGGCCAGTCTACCACTCTCGAGAGCTATTAACAGTTTGATCTTGGTGACTTGGAGGGTACCTTCTGGGAGGAGGTAATACTGCCGGTGCACCCTGATGTCATGCCCAAGGAAGTCTGCGAACTCATCCAGTTATGTGTCGTTTAAGTTGAGGACCTTCAAGAGAGTGGCAATTTGCTTTTGAAGCTTCGTGGAAGACAGCGTGTGGGGATGGTTGGCCCCACACTCTCCGGCAAACAGTTATATGCAATCGGACCCTCTGAAGTGTGACAAGGCAGCTGGTCTGGCAAACATGTAGACATTTTGTCTATCCACGCCACATGTGTTATGCTTTTCTGCGAGAAGCTTGCATGGTTGGTGTCAGCAGGATGGGGACTTTTCTGCCCCGTTTTCTTCAGATTTAAATACAAGTGAAGTGCCGGTAGAGCTTCCTCTCAACCTTGGAAAGCGCTAGCGACACATCTTCATGGAGATCCGAGGTATCTCTTGAGAAGAAGGTATTCAACAACATTTTTGAAACTTCCCCTTCCCTTCTTCGTTTGAACAAGATCACCTGTGCCAGGGTGACTTTTGCAAGTAGTGCCCAGTGGTTAACCATAGGCTCGAAGGATTGCCCACTTCGGTAGGCTTGCTGCTTCTCATCGAGGTACAAGTGCATCTTTTTCACATCTTCCATGAAAGGTAAGAGCTGAGGCATGTTCCACTTGGAGTCCTTAAGAGTTTTCAAGGCAGCCGATGAGATAAACTCGTCTCATATAGCTTACTAAAATTTTGTTTTTTTTCAACTGCAGCAGTACAGCCCTTCATCAAGGCTCGGCACTCCACAATGCTTGCCGTGCCCAATCTTGAGTGCCTGTGAGGGCATCTTAAATGTACCTGTCTCCTCATCATAGCCAGTTACCAGCTTCAGAGCGCCTACTACGTGCAGAAAGTTCAAGGGGGTGGTAAAGTCTTTCATCCTCTCCAAAGGGGTAGCTCTTTTGGCCTGTAGCAGTAGCCTGCCCATTTCTCTAAGCTTCTCAAACATGTACTTGTGCCTGCCAACATCTGACATGACCCGGTGGAACAGATGCTATCCCATTGGCATGGTGCATCGATCATTTTTGACTGCGAGCAAGACTTCATCCTGGGTCATGTCACTCAAAAGTTTCCAAAAGCCATCACTGATGTCAGGTGGAACAGGCTGAGCAAAGGTGCACAGTGATTGGACTCTGTTCTTGCCAGGTGTGAGCTTGTTGCCCTTTCGGTTTAGCTTTCATCTCTTCATGTGTCTCCACAGGTATTTCCTTGCAAACAAGCCCTGCCTGGCTACACAGTGCATGAAGCTTTCACCATCCATCTCTTTGTCTGGAAGTTTACACTGGACCAGAACGCCATGGCCTGTCCTCATTGTCTCAGCATTGTGTGCAAAGTTGCCCCTATTGCGAAGATGTGCCAATTGCATGCACCTTTCTTTCGAGTGCTTGGGGAATTTCAGGGCCCAGACTACTTTAGTCTCATTGCGGTTAACATGCTCTATGTGCCGGGCAATTTTTAAGAGGGGCTTCTCACAGTATAGGCAGTACTGTTTTTTGTTATACGCCCTGGAGCCATCACTGTTTCTGGATATAAATAACTGATGATGATGATGATGATGATGGATAGTGGTTGGACAGACACCGCGTCGTCCCTCTGACCCTCTGTGTTTAAAACACGCCTAGCAGAAGGTTGAGAATTGTTGTACATAGAACTCATTTCTGGGTACCTGCACTCTGCTGCGCTGGTGGGCAATGGGGCATCACCGCTGGTGTCTGAACCGCTCTCCTCTGATGTGTCAGGGGCATACTCATCTCCACTGCTCTCTGAGGCTATAGTCGGAGCTACCGGTTGGCTCTGTCATACTTCATTGTCTCCGCTTTACCTTCAGCAGCAGACGGATTCGACTGTGTCTTTACCCACTTAGTGTACAAAGCGCTCCAGGATGCAGTCACTTCCGTTTCCTACTCCTGCTGTACATTCGGACGTAATACTATAGCGGTGGGAGGCATACACACTTTCTCCCCTCCCCATTGGATACACGCACATTTATGTTCTGACAAATGTGACTCGTGGGAACATACCAGATTTTTATGCTGAGCATATCAGCAAGGTCCCCTGCACTGATTAGCTTTAAGAAGCTTTGTGGGAACCTCAAATTTTGTCTCCACTACGACTCAGGTCCACACAGTGTTGGTGTGTAAACAGGTCAATGTCCCCACAAGCATATGAATGCAAGCACACACACACACACACACACACACACACACACACACACACACACACACACACACACACACACACACACACCACCCCTGACCCCAATCCATGGTTCTAACTAAACCCTGCCATAGTTTACTTACCTATCTGCTTCTTCTTGCTGGTTCCTTTTGGCTCCTCTTTATTGACAGCATTGTGACGTTATTGATTACATGACATCAGCGACACTGCAGGGTGTATCTGTCTTGATATAGCTCTCTGTCCAGGAGCCGTTCATTTCTCTCTTGGGAAGATGTGCACTGGGGGCCTGGTACTGGAGCAAATTGTGGCTGTTTTGGGACCCCCACATCTTGGGGGTGGAGGTGGAGGTGCTGTCTATAATTCCCCACTGCTGCATTCCTTAATTCAGCACAAAGGTCTCTTCCCACCCATCATATCTCAGAATCAGCTGCTTCAGAGAAATGGAGCCTGCTATGTCCCTTAGTTCACTGTGGAGGCTTCCCTCCCCTAATAATTTTGCTTGCTTGTGCCCAGGTGTCAGAATTACTCTGTGGAGTTGATGATACCTGCCAGCAGTTGGCGCTACTGATTACTGAGGCGCGGAGTCTAACACTCCCCTAGTTTTCACCAGGAACCCCCGCAAGGAGGTATGGACTTTGCTGCAAGGGACGCACAGGTCGCGGCCCCCAGTATCAGTCAGCTGGTGAGGTAACAATTGAGGCAGCGGTGACAGCCCACCAGGATGCAGGATGGAAGAGTAGTCAACAAGCCGGGTCACAACCAGAGGAACGGATATAGCCAAATCAGAAGCAGGAGAATGGTCAGGAAGCCGGGTCAATACCAAATATCAGTCTAAGCCGGAATCAGGAACCGAAGGAGAAGTCAGGAACAAGCCCGGTCAGAATCCAAGTAACAGCAACACAGGAACAAATGCTGGAGCAAGGCTGAAGACCAAATACTCTGGCACTAGACATGTGTCAGAGGCTGCTTTATATACCCTAAGGTGCCTCCTGATAGGGTTAGGGAGATTTTGGCGGTAACACATGCTGGCTGCAGACAGGTGAGCAGAGATAGAATCCTGCTGCTAGGCAACAGGACGTGGTTGCTTGGAAGGTGCAGGCATCCGTCTCCTGCCCCAAGTGTCAGTGCGGAGACGGCGCCTGACAGTACTCTCCCCTTTCTTCTTTTTCAGGGCTTGCAAGGTCGCCTCTCTCTCCTTCTTGAATTTGGCCAATAAGCGAGGGGCATCTATCTCTTGTACATCGATCCAAGATCTCTCCTCGGGGCCATAACCCTTCCAGTCAACAAGATATTGGTGGCGACCCCTGGAGAACCCAGAATCTGACTGATCTCATATTCCTCCCCATGATCAGTCTTTACTGGGACCGGGGGTGGGGTTCTTTTGACAAATCTGTTGAGAACAAGGGGTTTAAGTAGAGCAATATGAAACACATTGTGAATCTTGAGTGATGGAGGAAGAAGGAGTTTCAATGTCACGGGATTTATAACTTGAGTGATTTGAAAAGGTCCGATATAACGGGGTGCGAGCTTCATGGTGGGAACTCGTAGTCTTAAATTACTTGTGGATAACCACACTTTGTCCCCAACTCGAAGTCTGGGAACTGGTCTACGGTGACGATCTGCGCTAGTTTTGTAGCGTCGGGAGGATTCCAATAATTTTGACTTCGCCTGAGACCATATTTGAGAAAAGTCCTGAATGAGATTCTGCACGGCCGGAAGCGCTGAACCAGGTTGGGAAAGTTCAGGAAGGAGAGGGTGAAACCCATAGGTAAGAAAAAATGGAGACGGACCAGTAGATACATTCACCTGGTTATTATGAGCAAATTCTGCCCATCACAAGAAACGACTCCATTCAGCCTGATTACCTGAAGAGTAGGTCCTGAGAAACTGTTCCAAGTCTTGGTTGACCCTCTCCGTTTGGCCGTTGGTTTGAGGGTGGTACCCTGAGGAAAACTTTAGATTGACCCCCAACTCTTTGCAGAATGATCTCCAGAACTTGGACACGAACTGTACTCCTCTATCCGAGATAATATCCTGGGGACAGCCGTGAAGACGGAAAATCTCCTTGATGAAGAGGTTAGCATGGATAGAAGCCGAAGGAAGTCCTTTGAGAGGTATGAAATGTGCCAACTTGGAAAATCTATCCACTACCACCCAGATAGTATTGAATCCATGGCTAGCTGGTAAATCGGTGACGAAATCCATAGAAATACTAGTCCATGGTCTCTCTGGAATAGGAAGTGGTATCAAGGGTCCTGCAGGAGACTGCCTAGGTGTCTTGTGTCTGGCACAGATTCCACAAGCGGCAACATAGGCCTTAACGTCCGCCCGGATAGAGGGCCACCAATAATGCCTAGAAATCAATTAGAAGGTCTTCTTGACACCCGTGTGCCCGGCAAACAGAGAATTATGGGCCCACTTGAGAGCCTTAGGCCGAAGCCTGGAAGTGAGAAAGGAGCGACCCGGAGGAGGAACCTTGGTTGAGGTTCTAGTGAGGGCCACAATGGTAGTAGGGTCCAAGATGGTTCTGGGGGTGGGGGCGGGTTGAAGATCTCTATCATCAAATGACTGGGAGAGAGCATCTGCCCTGATATTCTTAACCCCAGGTCAAAAGGTCAAAATGAGATTAAAACGGGCAAAAAACAAGGACCAGCGGGCCTGACGTGGGTTCAGACACTGAGCTGTTTGCAAGTACGTTAAGTTCTTGTGGTCCGTGTAGACAGTAACAGGATGCTCAGCCCCCTCAAGCAAATGTCTCCACTCCTCTAGGGCTGTTTTGATGGCCAATAATTCTTTATCCCCGATACCGTAGTTTAATTCACTGGGGGAAAATCTTCTGGAGCAGAAACCACAGGGATGAAACTTTCCATCAGAATCTTTCTGTGAAAGAATAGCTCCTATGCCAATGGAGGATGCATCAACCTCAACAAAGAACGGCCGAGACAAGTCAGGTTGTAGCAAAATAGGAGCGGAGGAGAATGCCCTCTTTAATGACTGAAAGGCACTGAGGGCTTTGGCAGACCATGATTTTGCTGCTCCCTTGCGGGTGAAAGCAGTAATAGGAGAAATGAGAGTCGAGAAGTCCTGGTTAAAGTGCCGATAATAATCGGTGAAGCCAATAAAACGTTGGATAGCCTTGAGACCCAATGGTTGTGGCTAATTGAGAATGGCAGCCACTTTGCCAGGATCCATGGAAAGACCAGCACCGGACACAATATATCCCAGGAAGTGGACCTGAGATGCTTCAAAGACACACTTCTCCAGCTTGCAGTAAAGGTGGTTGGAACTTAGTCGAGAGAGAACCTCCTTGACGTGACCTCGATGGGATTCTAAGTGCCTGGAGAATATAAGTATGTCGTCCAGATAGACAATGACTGAGAGATAGAGTAGGTCTCGGAAGATGTCATTAATGAACTCCTGGAAGACCGCTGGGGCATTGCAAAGCCAAAAGGCATCACCAGGTATTCATAGTGGCCATCCCGAGTGTTAAAAGCAGTCTTCCATTCATCGCCCTCACGAATCCCAATCAAATTATAGGCGCCCCTGAGTTCTAGTTTGGTGAAAATCGTGGCACCTTTGATCCGATCGAATAACTCAGAAACCAGGGGTATGGGGTACCTGTTCTTCACGGTAATGGCATTGAGCAGTCTGTAGTCGATGCATGGTCTTAGAGAACCATCCTTCTTCTTTACAATAAAAAATTCTGCACCGGCAGGTGAGGAAGATTTTCTAATAAATCCTCATTCGAGGTTTTCAGATACATAGTCGGTCATAACTCGAGTCTCATGAAGGGAAAGAGAGTATGTTCTACCACGAGGAATCTTCTCTCCAGGAATAAGTTCAATGGAACAATCACAAGGACGGTGGGGTGGAAGTGTCTCAGCGGCAGTTTTACTGAAGACATCCACGAAGGCAGCATATTCAGATGGCAACCCAAGACTGGGTCTGAGAGCGTGACACCTAATAGGCAGGGTTTTGAGGCATCGATCAGTGCAGAGCGGACCCCAGGAAGTAACTTGAGCACGTTGCCAATTAAATTGGGGTGAATGGTCCCTTAACCAGGGTAGTCCTAATATTACTGGATTAACAGTCTGTGGAAGGACTAGAAATGAGATCCATTCAAAATAGAGGAGACCAACTTGCAGACGGATTGGCCGGGTGGCCTGAGAGATAGATCCATTGGCCACTCTGTTACCATCCACCGCTGTCAGAACCAAGGGTTGCAATAATGATTCCAGGGGTAGATGAAGGTTAGCTGCTAAGGATGCAGAAATAAAGTTTCCAGCTGCCCCCGAATCCACGAAGGCCTGAAGGGAGACCGGACCCTGGGAAGCATGGTTGATGATGGGCATCAAAAAGTCAGTTTTGTCTGGAGAATTAGGGGAAGATGTACTCAGCCCTAGACCGGCCTTCCCGACACCGACTAGAATCTGGCATTTCCCGGCCTCTTGAGACACTGTGATAGAATGTGAGAGGGGTCAGCGCAGTAGAGGCATAGATGGTTTTTAACCCTTCGTTCCCGTTCTTCCACAGTAAGACGAGAACGCCCGATCTGCATGGGCTCCTCAGGCAGAATTGGTGGGTTCTGAAAAGTGGGAGCCAAGCGTGGACTAACCCAGGCGAGATTGTTCACGTTCCTGATTACACTCCAGAAACCGGATATCGACCTTGATGCATAAGGAGATCAGATCATCTAGGGTAGCCGGTAAATCCATGGAGACCAACTCGTCCTTGATCCGATCTGTCAGCCCCTGCCAGAAGGTAGCTACAAGGGCCTCATTATTCCAGTTTAGTTCTGAGGTGAGAGTCCTGAACTGAACCGAGTACTGACCCATGGGAAGGCTTCCCTGACGTAGCTTTAGAATGCTGGAGGCTGCAGAAGCAACTCCACCAGGCTCATTGAATACTTTTCTGAAGGTTTGTATGAAGGAAGACAAATTTTGTAACAGGGGGTCATCACGCTCCCAGAGAGGAGAGGCCCAGGCAAGCGCTTGATCCGTGAGTAGCGAAATAATATATGCTACCTTGGCTCGTTCTGAAGAAAAATTTCCTGGTGATAGTTCGAACTGGATAGCTCATTGGTTGAGAAACCCTCTGCACTTTTTCGGATCACCACCGAATTTGTCGGGAGGTGGGATGCGAATCCCTCCAGTAGGATTAGGTGCAGCTGAAGCAGGAGAGCCGACAGTGGGGGGTACGGGAGCAACAGATACTCCGGGCGGAGTCAGGGTTCTCTGGAGGGTATACATGCGTGTAGCCAATCCCTGAAGGCACTGCAGGAGCTGAGTCTGGTTAACCTCTTGTTGATCAACTCGGCGAGTCAGGTGCTGCAGGAGGTCACCGGCACCTTTGGCATTTGACATGGCCAGAGTATACTGTCAGAATAACTCTGTGGAATTGATGATACCTGCCAGCAGTTGGCGCTACTGAGTACTGAGGCGCGGAGTCTAACATGCCCCTGGTTTTCACCAGGATTCCCCGCAAGGAGGTATGGACTTTGCTGCAAGGGACGCACAGGTCGCGGCCCTCAGTATCAGTCAGCTGGCGAGGTAACAATTGAGGCAGCGGTGACAGCCCACCAGGATGCAGGATGGAAGAGTAGTCAACAAGCCGGGTCACAACCAGAGGAACGGATATAGCCAAATCAGAAGCAGGAGAATGGTCAGGAAGCCGGGTCAATACCAAATATCAGTCTAAGCCAGAATCAGGAACCGAAGGAGAAGTCAGGAACAAGCCGGGTCAGAATCCAAGTAACAGCAACACAGGAACAAATGCTGGAGCAAGGCTGAAGACCAAATACTCTGGCACTAGACATGTGTCAGAGGCTGCTTTATATACCCTAAGGTGCCTCCTGATAGGGTTAGGGAGATTTTGGCGGTAACACATGCTGGCTGCAGACAGGTGAGCAGAGATAGCGTCCTGCTGCTAGGCAACAGGACGTGGTTGCTTGGAAGGTGCAGGCATCCGTCTCCTGCCCCAAGTGTCAGTGCGGAGACGGCGCCTGACACCAGGGCTGGTGAGGCCCCATACTAGTATTGGGCCCCATACTGCTGTATTCCCTGTACCCCCTGATGGCAGTTCTGCAGGTTGTATTTTGTGCAAAAATCATTATGTGCATGCCCAGAAACAAACCATATGCCTGAGAAAACAGCAATGTCCATTTGTACTTTGAGCGCAAAGGCTCCTTACTAAATAGTAAGGTAGGTCTATTGCATACTGATGGTCCCTACCAGTATTTGTATGAGACAGCCGCTGATTGCATGTGCTCATACAAATACCGGTAGGGACATCCAGAATGCATTTATATATCCCTGAGGAAGACCATATTCATCTATGAGGGGCAAAACAGATTGGATAATAGACCAACCTTACTATTTTCTATAGCTACCTACTCACTACCAGCTTCATACCATCCATTTGAAGCTGTGTTATTGATCAAACTGCTTCCTGCATATACAGCGGCTCCAAAAACACCAACCGTGGCACTATCACCAGACGAGCCAGCTAACAACAAAACGGACTGTGCATGCCCACCCTCCGACACTTTAAATCAACTACGGGGCCACAACCAAAGCAACCCACCCGCACCCAGGGAAGGAAAGGATCACCCGAATTGCAGGAGGGAGACATTACAGGTCGCATGAGCTGCATCACTAAACAAATGTGAGTTATCTATTGGGAACTATTTCCCACACTTATACCTAGACTTTTATGAACATCTCTCATGTTTGGAACTATTTATGATTGAATTACTTAAACTACTCTACATCTCATCTGGCACTATCGATCCCATTGACTTCAATTTGGATAGGGAATACATTGTACTTCTGGACACTACCATATCAAAACTCTTCAATTGGATCTTTCTCTTATGAGACCTTTCAAACGTTTTGACCTCTGTGCGATATACCAATATTCTTGCACATATTCCAAAACATACAGATCTTGTTTGAAGCACATTTTTGAACATTACTAGAACTTATTTTAACCATTAAATGAGCTATTTAGATCTGTGTATTTAAATTCTGTTCTTTGTTCTGGCCTGAAATGATACTCATAAACATTTTATTTTTGTTAATAAAGATCACTTTCTATGACAATTATCATATTGGTATCCTTACTACAGCCTACGATTTCAGGGGTGGAAAAGGGAGTGGACTGGGCGCATGTTTAGGGTCAATGTACGGTAAAATCGTGCCATACTCAAGGGTACGCAGCAGCGACCGAATTAAGCTTTGGGCTTCTCAAAGGTACGTGGTTTTCTGTCATATCACTTGAACCAGCTACAGATCTGGGGGTAAATGTATCAAGCTGAGAGTTTTCTAGCTATCATTTATTTAGTACATTCTACAAAATGAAAGCTAGAATCTGATTGGTTACTATAGGCAACATCTCCACATTTCAAACCCGCCAGCAAACTTTCAGCTTGATACATTTACCTCCTGGTGTAAGTTCCGATTACTAGTGATGACGGTCGTGTATGCCAGCATGTGTTTGCAAACAGGAGCAACTGTAAAAATGTAGATTTTGTACAGTAGACATTCATAACATCCTACTATTTTTTTTATTACATTTTTAAATGTTTGGTCATTAATGACTATGTTATAACAGGTGCAATTACTTAAATAGTTTTTTTTCTGTGTGTTCTTTTGGGACTTAATATTTCCCATCTGAATAGTACGTATCCTGAAGTATATTGTATTTTAGAACAGAGTGGACCTAGACCCATATTTATTAACAGACGTATCTTTAGATCCGCTCCTTGTTGAATGCAGACGTGCATATAACCGATTAATGTGTATTTTTAAAAAAACGCACAGAATACATTTGTTTTGCGTGCCTTAATGAATCAGGCCTGTGATGTGTCTAACGCATAATTAATTTAGAAAAGAAATTGTATTTCTTGGGTTCAACTGAAAACTACCTTTGTGAGTAGTTAATTACTGATATTATTTATAAATAATTAAACGATCATTAACATATTAGCTTTGTTATTAACCCTCCAGTGAAGAATAGCATGTTCTTTAACAATTAACTTAATTTACAAATTATTCATATATAAGGTCTGCATTTGAGCAATTTTCAGAAATTGTACCTGTCAAAGATATTTAGAGGTTGTTTCTTTCAATTACTTTTTTTTATTAATTAAAGAGTTCACTTTGTCCTGGGAAGTGGTATCTTTAAAAAATGCCATGGCATGAAAAAGATTTCCTAAAGAACCCCTAAAAGCTAGTATTAGATGGAAGAGACATTTAAATCATTGGGCATTTGAGGTAACAGAAATTGTAGTTAGATATGTATAAGACCTCAGAAGTTCTCAAAACTCAAAATTTGCAAATCAGGTCAAAGTTCACATATTCATTTAGTTCCAATGAATTGCTGGTCTGGATCAGTGAATTACAATTTGTCTCAGTTTTTCATTCCAGGCATGGAAAAATCAACTAATTTAAGAGGTCAGAATCACTTGGACTACTGAGCACTTGTGTTTACTTTCAAGTGTCTAGAAAGACCTTACCACTCTAGAAGTGAGAATAGTTTTGCGAGCTGGTGGAGAAATCTGAAGATGCACACTGTGTAAATGTGTAAATGTGTAAATGTCATCAAAGTCCAACCTCCTACCACTCTTACAGTTACCCACATCCACTAGAAGAATCCAGGAACCAAGAATCTCTGAAGGGCTGTGCGCTCATTTATAAAGCTATAGACATGTAACATTTCTTGATGCTTCTTTACATTCTATGCACTGTGGTTGCCATGATTCCTCATTTGGCATTTGGCATTTTTCAATGTTTTAGGAAAATTTCCAAACAAAACATGCATACGAAAAAGCTTTGAAATTTTACCAGCTTGAACAGTCAATCTCTAATTATATTGCAAAAATGAAATGAAAAAGCTTTATAGTAGCATTAAGACAATGAAAGGTAAATTGACAAATTGTAAAGACGAGGAAGATTATATTAAATTGTCAGCAAAGAATGTTAGCAAAATCTAATAAAACCATAAAAACATGCAGAGGTACAGGGAGATTATTCAAATAAATCAATTTAAACTGAAGCACTTTGGGGCAGATCAAATTCTAAAAAAAAAATTGACGCGTAGTGTGCCGGAGCGGCCACGAGACACTATGCGGTGATTTTCTTTTAGTGAAAGTTCTGCTCACTTTTGTTCATGCCCCAAGTAAGCGTTACTTATTACAATATAAATGGTAATAATATGCAGCCGCAATGTTCTCAGGAACATCGCGGCTAACTGAATCTGCCTCTTAGTGACACCAAAAACACTAGTGACATAGTGTTAACTATCTTGGTGTAAAAGAAAGAACACATTTATGACATTTCAGAAAACAAGACAAATTATTTCCTGTTTAAAGCAAGATCAATTAAAATGTTAGGCTATCTTCCCGGAATAGGAAAGATGGTTTTGCATAATTGTTGAATAATGGGTTTGCCACATTGATACATTTCTTTTTCAATACCAGTTATTGAGGCATGCTCATCCTCCAACTTTTCCCAAGCCATTTACATATTCACAATCAATATATATTAATTCCTGCTGCTACCTCTCACCCACAAATACCAAAAGTAGTGCTATAAAGTAAAATAAATTTAATGCAGGAAGATAAGTGTAGAGGAGTTTGTATGTTCTCCCTGTGTTTGCGTGGTTTCCTTCGGGTGCTCCGGTTTCCTCCCACACTCCAAAAACATACTGGTAGGTTAATTGGCTGCTATCAAAAAATTGACCCTAGTCTCTATCTCTCTCTCTGTGTCTGTGTGTATGTGTCTGTGTGTGTATGTCAGGGAATTTAGACTGTAAGCTCCAATGGTGCAGGGAGTGATGTGAATGAGTTCTCTGTACAGTGCTGCGGAATCAGTGGCGCTATATAAATAAATGGTGATGATGATAATGATGATGATGATGATGTAGAGACCCACACACACACACACACACTAAAAAGGTATTATATGCTTAATTAAAGTACTAAAGAACAAAAATACAAACAAAAGATTTTAAATTATGGATTAATGATTTGCACAGGATAACATAATTGTTAAATTTATATTTTTGTAAATATATAATACATTTGAAAAAAACTTTTTATTTTAAATAATGCCGTTATCAGAAAATATGAAAGTACTTATAAATACACATAACTTAGAAGCCTTTCAGTGTTTAATTAGTTCAAAATAATTTTCTAGATACTTCAAAGTAGTTAATGTTAGAAAATTTACAACAAGTAAAACCCAAAAATTAAGGTGACATAGTTGCTTTATTGATGAGAAGGAAAACCTAAGGGAAATAGAGAAGGATAAAAGAGAGTGAGGTTTGCTTCCATGCTCAATTGCTGCCTAATGGATTCTGATGTACTATTACCACTATATATTTTGAATGTGTTATAATACTGATAGCGGAAGAGACAATTGTTTTATTTGCCATTAGGCTTCTAGCTCTCTCTCTCCTTATCTTCTATTCTAACCACCCCCTCCCCATCAACTTGCAAAAACTCAATAATATCTATTTAAAAAAGAGGACATGAGTGTATAGTATTATTAGATAAAACAGATTATAAATGAACAATCTTGTTTGTTACAGAATAAATCTATTTATCCATACAGGAGTAAGAGGGGAAATTCAGAGGTTTATTACAGGCAAATAAAATGTTATCCAATAAAGGGTACCAATATTTGAATATAAGGATTCCCAGTATCACTGTGATATATTATATTCCAAAGATACTTACTAAAGTAACGTTTTGAATCTGCTGAGACATTCAAAAGCCTTCATAGATGACTATTTACATTTGTGAAAGGGAGATGTTAATTCACTAAATGTATGTCTTGAGTTCATATTCTAGAATTATAGTTTACTATCAAGTTTTATAAAAAGAATTTAACATTTCAGATTTTACAATATGTGTTGACCACAATGGAAAAAAACAAAACCTTGATTAACCCCCCCCAGAAACAATTAATCTGCCAATCACAGATGAAACCACCGACATGATTATGAAATATCTCAAAGGGACAATATCGTAGAATAAGAAATTGCATGGAGCATAGGGACTTTATAGTAAGCTTTTGACTGATTGTTTTTTTTTTTTTAAAGAATTGTAATGCTTTAAAGTGTATATTACAATGTTTTAGTAAAGCCCAAATAATGTAAATACTTAAGTAAACTAACCCTTGAAAACAAATTGTATTTTTTTTTCATTACACAATTTCATAGATATTCCAAAATATTAAAAACGTTTTGGAATTGACCCAGTTTTATCTAAGGTTATTTCAGATAAATAAAAAAAAATAATTTTCAAACTAGCTCTATTTTCTAGTGGTCTTATAACACAATATAAAAAGTGGATTTTTAAGCATATCATTAATATTTAAAAGCGGCACACAGCACGTAAGGCTTGATGCTGAGTTGGACCTTTGTCTGTTTGTTTATGGTAAAATATGCAAATTTATAATGTGAATGGCCACAAAAAAGGTATGCATACATTTATACACTTAGTTGGTCTCATATGACGCTTGTACTTACGACTGGAGAGATGGAACTGGAGAGGTTAGTTGTGAACAAATGTAGGCAGAGTACAGTAATGATGTTTTTTTGCATAATTATGACTGAGGAAAACCTGTATGCAAAGACACAGATATGCCTGCTAGTAGCCAAACCTCTAATAGATGCTTGAGGCTGGTGCAACTATACACTGATGATCATAACGACTGCTGGTAGCTAGTCGCTTATGATTGGAAGATTGTGGATCACCTCTCAAGGTGATAGTGTTTAATGCAATGTTTTAGTGGGCATATGTTACTTATTCACTACTTTCATTTGTACACGAAAAAGAAGTTTATTTCTTTATATAGAGAGTTTTTTTCTTTTATAGACAAAGATAATAGGGAATGCATCTTTCGTATTCACAACTATGGCAAACAGTTATGTGGTCCTAATGATGTTTATATTTAAATGCTAATGTTCGATTAAGCTAACGATATTGTGTATGTTAGGTATAATGCAATTAACACTATTACAAATAACATTGTCAACACACTAAGGGCTAGATTTACTAAACTGCGGGTTTGAAAAAGTGGGGATGTTGCCTATAGCAACCAATCAGATTCTAGCTGTCATTTTGTAGAAAGTACTAAATAAATGAAAGCTAGAATCTGATTGGTTGCTATAGGCAACATCCCCACTTTTTCAAACCCGCAGCTTAGTAAATCTAGCCCTAAGTCTTTAACACTCTATCCCCTGTTGCTTGGGACAAAAATATGTTTTTGCCCCATTTTGGCAAGTAATTTTTGCTGTTTTCATTTAGCATTGGTTGCTGGATTTTTTTAGGGGAATGCTGTGTGGCCTACGTTGAAACAGTAAATTTATTTTTTGTTGTGTAGCCTCCTCTTGCAGCATCCTAATCTGTGTATGGCATTTAAATGGATTCTTGAGCAAGTATCTGTAAACCTTGCCTGTCCCTTCAGTCTATCTCAACATAAGGCTCAAATAGGCTTATGGTTATGGCTTGAGGTTGTTGTCATGCACTTGCAGAACTAGGGATTGAGGTCTTTGCCTATAGCAACCGTCTTTCCATTAGAGCTTGTCGCGCTCACAGGTACTCGCATGCCCCCAGGTCTTAAACTCTAGCATAGTGTAAGCTTATGAGCAATAACACAGTGAAGGAATAGTAGGCAATTAACAGGATGGTAGCTGGTAGTTAGAAACAGGTCGAGGTCAGGGGTCCGTTGCAGAAAGCATGGTCAGAAATAGGCAAAGGGTCAGGGCTGGTAGTGAGCAGGAATGTCCAAACAACAAGCCAGAGGTCAGGGCAATAAGCAAACAATCAGAGTCCAAATCAAGCCAAGGGTCAGAAACAGTAAATCAATTCGTATGTTACTATGTTACTATGTTAAGTTATGTCTCTGGCTGAATGTCACAACTTTCTGGTTCTCCCAAGTGATTGCATCACAATCCTTTTGACGCAATCTTTTTTACATCGGGAAGTGGTATTTTGTGTTTGCATTCCATTTTAACAGAAATTCAGTGAAGGTATGTGTTCCTTATACCAGAAATACTATGGTGTTGTTATAACAATTCGGAAACATGATATCCAGATGTATGTAAATTCTATTATTACTGATTGTGATAAAAATAACAAAGAAATAGACAATAAAATCTCATCCGTATCAAAACAAGAGATAAGTGGAAGTCTTCCTTCAATAAACATCAGGACCACTGTGAATAGGTTGTCATGTCTTTTGGTCTGTGCAGTAGCTCAGCCGTCTTTCAGAATTTCAGCAATGATATTTTTTGGCTTTAACCACATTGCTTGATGTAGTCTTCTTAGACAATGCTTTCTGGGTCTTGCTAATTATTGTTAGCAATTCATCAAGAATTATTCCTTTATCATACCCATTAAATGCTTACCGAAAAAGAGCAAAGTTTCAGGTCTGGCCACCCGAAGTACTGTCTACATTCCTGTAGGAGACATTTCCAACTGTAACAAAACATTAATTGTCTTTTTTTCTTTGGATAGGTGTCCCCTGCATTGTGTATTGACAGTCCTTTACCAATGCAATAAATTGTGAAAATGTCACCTGGGGGTTTTTTCTATTAAATTCTTGTTGTTGAAAGGAACTACTATATTGAGACATGACATTTTGGTTGTAAAATTTCTCTTGGAAGATTGTAACACTTATTATAAATATCTTATTACTATCTTCACATACCATAAAAAACATCTCCAGCCAGTTCAGAGGCTGAATCCTCCATAGGATTTCATTCTGACTTATTGTTCTAAGAACAAGAGAGGTCCTTCGATCTTTTAGGTCAAGAAGGCAGACAAGAACATTAATGCTCTCAAACTGTAGAAGCTACAGCTCCTATACAGCTATTTCCTTTGTGCTTGTCCCCAATGTGCCCAAAACAAAGATCCTATACAAGCTCCCGCAAGTCATCCTCTCCCTTTTCCTAGACCCATTTTACCGTGGACATAATTATTTATTATTATTAATTTATTATTATTCATTTATCTTTCTGTGAAAAATATTTCACAGTTATCTGGGTCATGATAAATATTTTTTAAATCTCATTTCTCATTTTGTCCTTTTCAAGGGTCTTTCATCTCCACCTATTGTACAATTTCTTTCACAAGTAAATATTCCATCTTCAACGTTTCATGCTTCCTATAGTTTCTGACAAGGATATACAACTTGCCATTTGCAAGGAATTACATATTAAATTTGGCTGTTTTCAAGAATTTTTTTTATTGAGGTTATTAAATATGTACATTTCTAAGATAAAATAGTTAAGGATACAGAAAGCAAGAGATTAAGGTGATGGGATAGGAGTCCCTGAAAAGTATTTAAAAACAGTATATTAGAATCATACATATAATTTACAAATAATTTCAAATACACATTAGTGAAAAATGATATAAATTATATAAAAAAAAATATTTCAAAATGTAATCTTGGGGTAAGAATGAAGATGAAGGGGGAGAGGGTAACTTAGCTTTTTGTGTACAATCCCCATGAACATATGGAGAGGATCAATCTAGTCATCAAATATTAGAACTGAAATTATGTGTCTATGCATAAAGTCAACCTGGCAGATATTCTCCCCTGGGCAGAATTTGCATACAATATTTATGTCCATTTCTTGCCACAAGAAATACATTTATAGGCATTGCCAAGAAGCCCTAACTTTACATGCATAAGATAATAATGTCTGTCTTACAAAAATATTAAACTCCATTTCTCAATTTCTTGGACAGTATAAGATTATAAAATCATAGCTCTCAACTTTGCAATAATTTTAATTGGGACGGTGGGCATGGCCATACTATAATGGGCGCATGGTTACATCACAATAGAGGCATGACCACTCCCCTGTGCAATCCTCGTGCCTTACTGCTCCTTGCCCCCTTCCCCTTGAAATGCCCTTTCATAGATTTGTCAGGCAGGCTGGGGAGACCTGGAACGACACTCCGGAGGATTGCAATGTGCTACGCTTTCAACTACTCCCAATGTATCCAAAGGAAGCTTGCCACTTTGTACACTCCTGTCTGCACCACAGATGATATTAAGTCCTGTGTCAAGCCCACGGAGGACGCCAGGGGTATGAGCCCCTCTGCTGGTGCTCCTGACTAAGGCTTCTAAGTAAGGCCCACTCCCCGATTAGAGTGCCTTTGTTGGAGGCTTGACATATACCCCAATAGGGACAAGGCTGCTTGTTTACATTGATGTTATGGTAGACAAGGTCTGTAAGAAGGTTCTCATGGGCCGGATGGAGCCTCCATTTATGGATTTAGTGATCTCCTCTGTCAGGGTGGTCCCTAACAAAGCTATTGGGAACTTTTGTTTGATCCAGCATTTTTCCTTTCCAACTAAGGGTTCGGTTAACAACGCTATAGATGATAGTTTGAGATGGGTGGGGTATCAGTAGTTCAATTTGGCATTAGAGTTGTTTCGGGGTCTTGGTTATTGGGCCCTGCAGGCTAAGTTGGATGTTAAACCCACTTTTTGCCCCCTTCCTTTGCACCCCACTTCCTTTCCTTTTGGTTTCCATTTGGTTGATGGTTTTTATGTAGACAAATGGCTCCTTATGGGTTGCACTGTTCCCTGCACATTTATTTAATCTTTTAGTTCATTTTCTCAATGGTGTTTTGAATGGTACCATTACTTGCACTTTTTCATTCCTTTGATGTCCTTGTGGTCCGCAATAAGATAGAAGGTCCTACTACCTGTCTGTCTTATTTGGTTGCAGAAATTGACACTGCTTTTAGGCTGTGTTTGCTCTCCTCTGATAAAGTAGGTAAGCTTCAGACGATGATTGCAGAGGTGAGGGAATCTGCCATGGTGACCTTGAGGAAAGTTCAACAGTTCTCTGTTATTCTCAAAGGAACATTGGAGCAGCTAGGGTTGTATAGCCAGTGTTTTGGCATGCATTCCTTTAGGATTTGGTTGGCAACATCTCCAGCCATGGCTGGATCTTCTATTTAGGCTATTGCGTTTAGATGCAATTGTGAAAATGGATTTTGCCTAATTTTACCATGGATATCGGAGCCTGGTTGGCTATTGGCTCCTGAAGTTTTTACATTCTTCTGTGTTAGCCATTCTCCCTTCTATGACTGCGTTTTTTAATGTCATTCTGATTCTCCGATCTCTCTTTTTTTTATTTATGCTTTCTTGTTCTCCTCTCTGGCCTCTGGGGTGGATAGTAGTGCCCGTTAGTGTTGCTTGCCTCTTTTTTTGCTATTTACTGGCATCTGCTAGACTTATTGAGTGTTGATGTTTGTGTATTTTTTCTCCTATGTTACAGGTCCTCGGAGGGCACTGGAAATCGGAATGATTGGGAATTGCTTTTTACATTGAGTTGCTTTGCATCGGTTGGTGGTGAACACTTCTTCCTTTCCTGGGCAGGTGGTTGTTGACTGGTTAGGGCAGAGAGGTCTGTGTTGGTCTGGCTTTCGATTTCTCTTTCATAAGGAAGTGGCTAAGCTAGGGTCCCTCATTGTCTTGTCATTCATGTGGGAGGTAATGATTTTGGCCATGGCACTTCAATTGGATTGATATTGCGTATTCAAGTGGCTTTATCTTCTTATATGCTGATCTGCTATTATTCATACGCAGTTTAGATGAACCTTTCTAATAGTAAAATGGTAGAGAAAATGCGGAGAAAGTTGAATTCTGTTATTTCCCAAAATGTACATTTCATAGGTGGTAACCAAACTGAACATCCGTGAAGCAAGTTTTGCTTTCCGCATCTTTATAGGCCCAATGGTGTGGACTTGACAGAGAAGGGTCTAAGCATTTTCATTGAGTGCATTTACGAGAGTTTGAGGATATTTTGTTAGGGTGGTATGGTGGTGAACACTGGACATGGCCGGAAAGCATCAGTAGCCAGAGGCCAATACCTGATGGGCGCATGGTTTTTTAACTGAAGACTCCTCATCCCTTGGAAGTGTCAGGCTGTGGTTTTGGTTACAGGCACCAACCTCGGGGTGGGTTTCTTGGTTGCATTGCATCATCCCAGAGTGGATGTGGTTCCTCCAAGGCTTGGGGTGTAAGGATACCCAATTGTTGTAAGGGTGCACACTTGGGAGGAAATGTCCCTTAGTTGTTTTATATCGAGAGGCTAAGTGACCCTCACTTTGATATAATTGAAATTGGTTCTAAATTAGCTGCTTATGCTCCTCCACTATTTGTTTTCTCAGATTAATAAAATTGACTTTTTATTTTAAAAAACTTTGGTGTCTGTGTCTTCATTTAATGATAAGCTTATCATGTTCATGCCCCATTCTCATAAAACAAAATCCATCTATGGTTTTTATTGGAGTCACGTAAGAAAATGTCTGCAAGTCATCTGCAAGAAGATTGTACTGTAACATACCGTTCTGATCTGGTATTGTCTCTACTAGAAGCGTGCTTAGAAGTATGCTCACGCTTCTTCCTCTGTGTACTGTTTTGTAGCCTGAATGTGAGGCTGGATTTAAAAGTACACTCAGTGAACATTATTGCATCTGGGTAACAGTGTATTGTGCTTTTTTATACAGCTGCCTATCTTATTACCTGTTACTGACTTGATTCATGCCTGACCATAACTGTATACATGTTTCTGATCGCTTCTGACATTTTGCTAATATGTTGTCCTGGAACGTGTGCTACCTATCCTGATGCTTGGCTTGTCCCCTACTATGCCTGCGTCTCATCCTACAGTATCATCATTTCATTTGTGAGCTGCCAGGTGCTGCCTGAGGTTGACATGAAACATAAACCATTACCTCCTTGCAGGTGTCTGTGGTGATGACCGGATGCTCATTAGACTACATGCCCTAGCAACACAGGGGATCCACACCACAGTGGCATCACACACTCTGTAACAGGTTTCTATTTGTTTTCTGATCTGTCTGGATAACAAAAGATTCCATGCCTGTAGTATTTATTTTAAATACTCTATATTTTTCCTTTAAACAAGTTTCACTTAAAAAGTTACACTTCATAGTTCTTTCATAGATTGTATTCTTATTAATAAGAATCACTTTATCATCTTGTCATCAGCCACCATTTACCACGCATTGAACCAGATTTTTTTTTTTGTTTTAATGAATTGATATGTACTAAACATGAACCCTGTAGTGTACTGGAATGAACTGTGATGAATGGCAATATTAATGAATCTAAAGAATTACAAATACAATTTGTACTTGGAAAAACAATTCTCTTGTACTAGTGGGGTAGGGGTAGGTATATGTGTGTGCATGTGTGCGTGTCCGTGTGTGTGTGTGTATGTGTGATAAATAAGTTTATGATGCCATCCCAACCCAGATGTGTTGATGTAGGAAATATTAAAATAACCATGAGCCTAGTACACTTAGTATTTATCTGACAGAGATGCCATAAAGTCTTTAAGATATGACATAAGAGTTCATTCTTTAGCACAAAGAGTCACTGATGCCTTTCAATGTATGGCTCTAAAGCTAAAGAGAGGCAAGTGTCTTTACAGCTGTCTGTCTTCACATTGAATTCTTTCAGCAACATTAAATGCTCATTTTTATCCTGCTTCTACTTTGTGTTTCAGTGCCAAGCAAGCACCTAATCACTTCATCAGGGCAGATTATATGTTTCTGCATGGCTAGTTAAGATTATTATATGGCCATTAAATTACTTAGGAGTTATTTTGCAAAGCCCAAAACATACATTAAGAAGTGCAAAACCAGCTTTGGACCCACCAAAGTTGGTTCCCCTAGATTTCTACTGAGATCGTTTGAGCACGTTTTTATAGAGCACTGGCTGAAGTACCGGCATTGCCCGACTTTAAATTTTTAAGTTATTAAGTTATCAAAGAGTTGCCAAGTTTTTAAAAATGATTAGCAGCTTAGCAGCTCTTCAAACACACCCATGAGGCGGCTGCCCAGTGTTGTTTTTGTATTTATATTAAATGTCATCCAAATCCATCCAGTGGAAGGCCCAGAACAGACTACACAGGTCAAAGTTCTGCCCAACATACACCAATGGGAGGTCTGACTGGGACATCAACATCCTAGTATGTCTTCTGGGTTCCAATGTTACCAGTATGTGAAGTTTTCATCCAAATAAATCTAGTAGAAGGCTCCCTGGGTCAAAGTTCTGCCCAGCATATACCAACGGGAGGTCCGACCGGGACCCCAATAACCCTAAGCATTGGCCAGGATTCAACTGGACCATTTCACTTTGGTTTCATCTCAATTGGTGCAGGGGTGTCTAAATGGAGACTCAAAACAGGCTCCCTGGATGAAAGTTCTACTCAGTGTACAACAACATGAGGTCCAACCGGGACCCCAATACCTTTAAACCTTGGCCAGGATGCAACTGGACCACCTTGCTTTGGTTTCATCCCAATCGGTGCAGAGGTGCCCAAATGCAGGCTCAGAACAGGCTTCCCGAGGCAAAGTTCTGCCCAGCATACACCAACGGGAGCTCTGACCAGGAACTCAGCCCCTCGTATGTCTTCTGGGATCCAATTTACCAGTCTGTAAAGTTTTCATCCAAATCCATACAGTGGAAGGCTCAAAACAGGGTCCCCTGATCAAAGTTCTGCCTAGTGTACACCAACCGGAGGTGCTACCAGGATCCTAACATCTGGCCATGATCTAACTGGACCACCTTGCTTTGGTTTCATCCCAACTGGTGCAGGCGTATCCGAATGCATAACCGGACAGACAAAGAAACAAATAAAAAAACAAATAGACCAATGAATATTAGATATAAGATGATAGTGGTGTTTGCACAGACTATGACTAGGAGTGAATTGAGGATCTTCCTTGCAAAATAGGGGGTAGGTATATCGGTGAACCTAGTTTTGTTCTGGAGTTGGGCAGTAGCATAATTTCTTTCTGTGGAGTAAGGGTATTGAAATGTAGTGAAAGGTGGGAGCGGGAATATTTTTTTGGAGCATTGCTTGTCATCAGAAGTACATTGCCATTTCCACTTTGCAAAAATGCATTCAAATTTACAACAGCTCATATATGGTGTTCTTTTGGTCTTCTATACTTTCAATGTGATCTATTATATGCCTCCATGTTGCATTAAGGCAAATAAAGGTGTTTTTTCGGGTACAGTCAGTGCAAAGTTGAAATACAAAGCTTTACATACATTGAAATGCTACGGTGTAATGAAGACATTCCTCATATCCATTATCATAATTCATTTAAGTCATAAATTATGTTAAACTGAACAGTAGGGCAGACATGAAGTAAGAAGAGAGGTAAAAAAAGAGATCACAATCGTGAAAAAGAGGGCAGGGCTCCCAACACACTGTAAAAGGATCATGGGAGTAATCATTGTTGACTATGTATGTATGTGTGTATTTTTTTTTTTTTTAAAGACTTTGGGCCTGATTCATTAAGGATCTTAACTTAAGAAACTTCTTATTTCAGTCTCCTGGACAAAACCATGTTACAATGCAAGGGGTGCAAATTAGTATTCTGTTTTGCACATAAAGTGAACATTTTTTACGATTTAGAGAGTGGTATTAAGAGTAGGGTGTAGGAGCAAGTGGGATTGTGGTGGGGGGGACCACGAAGTTAACCAGTGTGAATATTGAGAGGATAATTAGGGTATAAAGAGCCAAGAGCAATGGTACTGAGTCTCTGGTCGTGGATTCAGGTTTCCCCTGTTCCTTCGTCCAGATTCTAGTCCATCAGCTCCAGATTCCAGACATTTATTTCAGTACAGAGTCCAGTCCAGCATTCCTCCTCTTAACTTCCAGTATACGGGGTTAGAGCAAGCTCTATGAGCAAGACATTGGTCCGGCCTCCCAGTTTCCACTACACTCCTGCCACAACTAGCCCCAGGGGTCCCAAGACGGATCCCAGAAACGCCACTGCCGTGACAATTACCAGTTCAGGTTTTAGCACTGGTGATGGTGACTTACTATTTATTTAATCGCTATAGTTTTAAAACACCAGTAATGATCATCAAGTTAACAATGATCATTACTGTATCTTTATTCCAGCCGCTGAGAGCATATTTTGATGTAGTTGCATATTTACAGTGTATTTTATGTTGCACATGTCTTAAAATATGCTGTAATCTGCTACACTGTAATTTTGATTGCAAAAGTCTTCTCCTATGTTGCTGCTCTATTCTCTACTATAATGAACAGTCATCCTAGTTTTCAAGACCTGCCCAGTTTTCCATACTAAAATCTTTTTGTACATAGTATTGTGTAAACGGCATTTGTCATGAAAGTCTGAAATATTGTCTAATGCAGTGTTTCTTAAACCTGGTCTTCGGGACCCCTAACAGTGCATGTTTTCCATATCTCCTTGCTTTAGCACAGGTATATTCATTGCTGACTGACTGACTAACCCAGTCTGCACCTTTCCCCTCTCCCTGATGAACGGGTCCTCTTCTGGTAATCAGACCATGGTAAATTACCCCCTTTTCCACTCTATATATATATATATATATATATATATATATATATATATATATATATTTACATATACACAGCATGGACAGTTTCTTAAACAAATTTCAACAGAAATGATAGATTCTCTTCTCAGTAATAACACAGCTTGTTTCCATTTCATGTTTACACTAAACAAGCGGAATTTGGGGACAGTACAAATATACACAGAAAGGAGAACACCAAGTTTCATACCTTCAAGCATGAAAATTCACGAGAGTATCAGCTAAAATATATAACTATATTTGATTATGAGTTTTCTTTTCTTTGCCGATATGTTTGCTTATGAAACAACCCCTCGTCCTCCAACTAACAAATATAAGGGGTCGATGGTAGGAATCTTCAGTTTTGTAGAACTCATTCATGCTCCTTATTCATCTGACGTTGACAAGGTTAGGTAGTTCAAGTGCAAACAACATTTACTGTGTATTAACTGGGCAGAGCTATGTGCAATTTGCCTCTGTGTCAGTCACTAGTCAGCAGGAAAAAACAGAGGCTAGAGTGCCACCTCCGGTGAGTTATCCTGAATTATGGAGTCTCTGCCATAGAATCCCCAGAGTTCCGTTAGTTGGGCAAGGTAGGCTCTTTCTTAAAAATACAATTACAGTTGGAATTATTCTTGAAAACAGAATTAAACATTAAGAGACATAACACAAATACAACAAATGGAATATTTCCACTATAATTAGTTAGCCATAAAGTCCAAATTAGATGTCTACATTGATGTCCTCATAGCAGAGATAAAACAGTCTTTATTAAAGTATTTATAGTTAGACTTAATTATAGAGATTTGTATCATACTTCAAAATGAATTGATTAAAGCTGTGACATTTTGTACAATTGCCTTAATCTCTACTGTAAGCAACATTTTTCACACTTTACTCTGAATTGGTGCTCACTGTACTTTGTGGCTATTTACTAAACAGCAATGCATAAAAATTAGATGCCTGCCAATGTACAACAAGTGTAAACCTTCAGAGGCACTATTATTTGTTATGATGAGCAGCAACCCCCCTCCTCCCTCCACATATGAACATGGTGATATGCTGATCCTGTTGTGATAGCACCATTAGTCATATTCTACTTCTTCCTGGAGGCACTTGGGTTTGCTCTATTTCCTGATTTTTATTTAGTCATCAAACTCTCTTTCTGAATGTTGTCATCATTTTCTCAGAGAAGAAAAGCAAAATAATTTTATGTTCTCAACAATGCAACTAGATGCAGAATGTGGGGGGGAAGAAATGAGGAATTCTAAGATCAATGACCTATGCTACCCAGCCTGCGACAGTCACTCCTTAATCTGTTAGCAAAATTCTCAACAGAGGCTACTGTATGCAGAAAGCCCTACGGATATTTTTGATCAAGTCACCATTATAAGTGTTACTGCTGAAAGTTTGACAGGAAAATTGGTTGATCCCACTGGTCTGGAAGATTATCTCATTGTGCAAAGAAGCAGCAAAACTGAATCTGAGATGTCACTTTGTTGTTTTGACTTAGTGAACAGGAATCTTCACAAGGAGAAAAATTGTCTTGCAGGAACCAAATTTACCTTCTTGAATTCCTAGCTGTAACTACTTCTCATTTATCTATGTTCTGGGGGTAAATGTATCAAGCTGAGTGTTTTCTGGTGGGTTTGAAAAACCAATCACATTCTAGCTATCATTTATTTAGTACATTCTACAAAATGACAGCTAGAATCTGATTGGTTGCTATCTCCACTTTAGGCAACATCTCCACTTTTCAAACTCGCCGGAAAACTCTCAGATTGATACATTTACCCCCTGATCATAAAAACAAAGTTGTATCTTCATTGAAGTAGTGTATGGAATAAAAAATATTTCTCTTAAGGGCTGAAGTTGGCTTTTTTTGAATCTAGGAAACCATGAATGAGACAAACATGCAATTCTATGTCCTAGTGTTTTTTAAAACACTCCTGAACTCCCCGTAACTAAGATGCCATCCAAGTAGTATTGATACCATGTTTCTAAAATGCAGCTTTAAGAGCTATTAGGACTTTGTAAAATTCCAGGGAGAAGAGGAAACTATTTGAAGGCATGCACATTGGCATTGATTAGGAATTTATTTCAACTTGAAGAGTAGAAGATGGATGGACATTTACAGACATATTAAAAACAAGCATGCTGTTTTCTGTATATGTAAACCGTTTTAAAAAAAAATGCGTCTCGTTGAAAACATGAATACATATTTTTTCTTAGTAATGTGTATTATCATATACAAATTGGTATAAAAAACTGGATGGAAACCAAAAACAGTTGTTGTCAGCAATTATTGCTACTATTGCAAATCTGTATGTATCTAGCAAAATTTAATTATCGTCCATATTTTTATAAAAATAAGCTTCAATTATCTGTGGCCCGATCCCCTTCCAATTGCCCCATGTATTAATCGCAGCACCAGAGGAGTTAATCTCTTACACAGCAGGGGCAAATAAGTCAAACCTCAACATGATGCGCCAAGGGTACAAAAGTTGAATTAAAATTGTTTTTAAATAAATGTATATATGTAATTAAAGTGTGGATCTGCAGTGCCAGTATGTCTGGTGCGCATCATCGAAAGGTTTAAGCCCCTGTCCTCTGCACTGGGAGTGTAAAAATATGATAAAATGTGCTTTAAATATTTATAGTTTTAAATTTTAAAATAAGTGGTTTAATAAAAGACTTTACCTTCCCTGGTGGTCCAGTGGATCTGAGCTTCCTCTGGCAGGATTGTGCCTGCAGCTCCAGTCCCATTCCAGGGGGACTGTAGCACTGCAGTGGTGGAGGTGTCCCCCATCCATGGTGATCAAGTGGGTTGTTGCCTGAGGGGACTTACATTGTCACTTTCTGGATACAAACAAATCCAGGAGACACAGAGCATGCAGAAGAACTCAGCGTGAAATGAGCCATTTGGGACTGCTGCCCGAAATCTGGCTGCACACTCTCAAGAGCGAAATTCAGCTCCTGGGTCCTTGGAAGTAATTTTATGTGGGACATTTAAAGATTAAATCTCCAGCCCTACACTTCATGGCACTGGGATGGAGAGGAGGCTGAGTCTCCAGCTCTTCCTGGCAACTCATAAACAGGTAAAAAGTATACCCCTCCTGCCACTATTTACAATGTAAAAGATGTTAAAACCTTCCAGGGTGATTCATATGCTAGATCCATAAACCAGCCTTGAATGATTAAAGTAACAGAAAACTGAATTACCTCCTGTCAGGTTATATGACCAGAATGGTATAAAAAAAACTGTACTGTGCATGTTAAGTGTGTATCTCATCTATACTTCTGCATAATCACTTTTACATCTATCTACTATGCATTGGACCTTACAAGGATGATTTAAGAGGAATAAACTATCACTGCTTTAAGATTCTGCATGGTGCCTTATCTGTAATCAACAGATAAGAGCTTACACTCTAATCCATTCCTTGGCTGTCCTCTGTTGAACCCAGCATCTATGTGTCAATGCTCTCTCTGCTACCCACCAGTCCTGTTCCATAGTAAGCAGTCAGGAGAAAGCAGCCAATCCACAGCAAAGAGGCGCAGCAGCAGGAACACTAGCTACCCAACAGTAAGCAGATCCAGGTACCGTTGAAAGAGCCTAGGGTTGCAGCACTATCTTCATGCAACTAGTACACTATTGGCATTCACAGTCAGTGAGAGTATGGCTGCAGTTCACACCAGTAGGATTGATCAGTAATAGTTGGTTACTCACGGCAAGAAGGAAACCCGATAAACTGTGTAAAAACTTCCTCTCCAAAGACCACACTGGGGGGCAGAGTAAGCCCATTTGGTCTCAGTAAGGCATTTACATTGTCATGCAGCTTGGACTCTGGAAATTATGGGATTAAGCAATAGCGAGTTTATTTCTTTTCTATTTTGTTTCCAAATACTGCTAATGTTATCTTAACTGCTATCCATGCTGCCTATTTAGGCTTTTTGGGTGAGGTTTAAAAACCAACCCTTTGTTGTGTGTCAGCTTCCATAACTGAGAGGTGAGTGCATTTCAATGTTGTTTGAAGCATTGATGTTAGTGTAGAACTTGCAAAATGAGGACCATTATTGTTGGGATGCAAACTTAAATGTTTTGATCAAAATATGAACTAATACCTTATACTATCATTTTGCTAGATACTGTACCCATTTCCGAGGCATTATGTATCTTGTTTTCATGTTTGTCATATCTGAATGATTATGTCAAGCGCTTTGGAATCTGTGGTGCCATATAAATAAACAATGTTAAAGATGATGAGAATGCAGAGCAGTGTATAGATAATAAGAAAAGAGACAAGAGTACTCAGATATCAGAAAGAAAATCCAAATTCATAAGGCGCCTTCTAGAGTTGGTAGACACCCCAGAATTAACCCAAACAAAATCTTGAACAAATGTGAGCACACATACAAGCAGAGGATAAAAATATTGTACAGTACTAAACAATGATTTTTAAATAAAAGTGCCATAAATTCAAGCTCACCTATTAATGGTGAAACCTGGGCTTCAATGATAGCAAAGGTGATTCCTTTATGGTTTTAAAGAATAAAATACACTCACAGAGTAGCATAAAATGTGTCTACTTTTAGTCTGAATTTAAATTCCAAGCTGTGTTGGAAATAGGCAACAATATATTCCTATAGCAGGGCTCCTTTAAATCATTAAAATCATTGAGATGCGCAATACATTTAGCAGAATAGACACCAAGCTGTTTTATGCATTTCAGGTGAAATCTCCACACTCCCTCAGGGAGACAAAATGTTCTGCTACATTCGATTGACACAGACTAAATTTTGCTTATTTTGTGTTAGGTATTGGTAGAGAATTAAGGCAAATGCAAACCCGTTTTTAAAGGAAAATACTATGGCTTGCTTTTAATGAGTTTACTATTGCTTTTCAGAAAAACATGCTGTCAGTAATTTTACAGAAATATTATGAGGTCTTCAAATAAATTTGGCAGTTTTTAAAATGTGTTCCATGCTAAATTATTTGCTCCTGTCACATTTTTCTAAATCAGAATAATTAACTTACTCTAAATCTTAAATGTTATTGCTGTGATTTGGGTTTTATCAATTGGCAACTGTGCCTATTATAAAATACATTAAAATATTTTTTTGGGTTGTACTGTATAACAAATTGTTGACAGGCCACTGAATTATTTGTTTTGCTTTTTAAAAAAAAGTGCTTGTTAAATACAGAAACCTCCCGATGCTTAAAGATCAGTCAAAATACCTTGTCATATAAATTAGTGAAATGGCATTTTACCTCCCTTGATATCATAAACTAGAGAAAGTTATATAAATCAACATAATACTGAGCCAAATCTCTTTAATTCCAGTCAGCTTTTATCATTCAGTCACCAAGTCTCTGTGCAGAATAGGCCATGCTAATTTATCCTAGCAACAGCCTCTGCCTATCAGGAGACTCCTTGTACTGTGCAGCTGCCAGCCAGGGAGAATATCTCTAAGTAGGTCAGGCCTGTATTTCAAAAAATGCCACGGTCTGGTAACCCTGCTGTCCCGTCTGTCTCCCCTGCCCCATAATAACCTCAACTGCCTAGTGACACAATGACATAGTACCCTGTTAGAGCACAGTCAAATCATGCTGCATTATTCTGCTCTGAGCATCATTGCTTGATGAAGAACCTTTCCATGACCAGCATTAATCAGAAAGCCATTCATGTCCAGTAGCACTTCACTCTAGAGATGGGTCCTGCATTAATGACCAGCTGTTTGAACTAACACAAACAAAACAATGTTTTCCACATGGTTGACTGCACTGAATTCAATATTCGAATCAGGCAGGTTATTCTCATTTACTGAGTCAACGTTATAAATTGACCCCTTTCCTAGCAGTTCAGTTTTATCATTAGAATATCAATTGCACAAAGCTGC
Source organism: Mixophyes fleayi (assembly GCF_038048845.1). Taxonomy (NCBI): domain Eukaryota; kingdom Metazoa; phylum Chordata; class Amphibia; order Anura; family Limnodynastidae; genus Mixophyes; species Mixophyes fleayi. Next base: position 185,691,364 of record NC_134406.1, on the reverse strand, counting down.
TCCAACATCATGGTTGATCCTTAATGTATGCTTAAATTTCGTTGGTGGAAGGCTTGTGTGCTGAAATATATCAGTAATTGCATTAAACAAGGTTGTGTTTAATATTAGAAAATACTTCACAAAGTTGTATTTGAATGCTATGAATTTGCAGATTTTAGTTTATTAATGGAATACAATTTTAGTTACATTTAAAGGTAGCAAGTTAGTATTGTCTGCTTAATCAGATGGTAATGTTTCAAAAGATTTGGCATGGAAATAAGCATACATCCTGGTCTCCAGTAATAAGACAATACTTATTCTGTATTTGTGATTCAAAGTGGAAGGAAACCTTGCCTAGTATGAAAATAAGCTGTGGACAGTTATCAGAATTAAAATTGACTATAGCTTATTATGATATAATTTTAGCTACTTTTAAGATTAGTATTCAATGCTTTACATTAGGAAATGGTGAGTAAAAATCCATTCATATAAGCATGTGTTTTTCAAAATCAAGTTCTGTAACATGATCCCTCAAAAATAGGTCATTTGTAACCAATCATGATTAAATATGCTGACCAAATTAGTTGCCTGCATTTATGTTAAACTGTAAGATTTGTATGATCAAGACAAATTAAGTAGTTGTTTTAAGTTCCTTGGCAGATAGTGCATTTCAAAGGAAAGCCTAAAAGAATCATTCCACTCAAAACTGTAAACTGTAAAAGTAAAGCCCAGTCTGAATAGGTTACACAGTGTCAATAGATTAAAGGATAATTCTATCACAAATTCATACTTAGGAAAAGTAAAACTTGGCTCCAAAGTGTTACTTAGCCAAAGAGTCTTCAGATAATCTGGTTGATCACCCGTCACCTTCGCTTTGTTTGCTCCGGCACTCTCCTGCTGGCAACATGTTGATGGCTGCCAATCTGCATATCACTAAAGCGAGGAAAGGCATGAACTATCAGAAGGAGTTAGCAAAGTGGGCTCTAGCAGAGCCATAACTTAAAATTTTAGCACCTGGGGCAAGAATAAAAACTGCCACCACCTGGCCGTCAATTTTAATCAAATGAACTTAAAACATTCATAAACTGCGCCCCCTTCTGGGGACGCCCCTCTCGTACAGCCCTAGTTATGGCCCTGGGATCTAGCAATCGGGTGATTGGGTATATCCTCACATAAACTCTCTTGCTGGTAGTATTTTGACTGTGTTTTGCAGGAATATGCAGTAGACAGAGCAGTGCTCTCCTCACTCATGTTGCAATGGACTGCTTTCAGACATGCAGCCAGCAATGGGCAGTCAATACACAAGATGGTGAACCCACTGGAGAGCATGAATGTCGAACCAAAGATAAATAACCTTTTGGGACCAGATTTTACATTTGATACTAAGCATATCATACAATTTTAAAGTGGAAATAAAGTGAGGTTTATCTCTCAAAAGTTTTGAAATTAACAGAATCTATTCCACAAAATTAACAAAATCTATTCCACAAAATTAACACTTATTATTGTTGTAGGAATGCAGCAACACAATTTCTTACATTGTTCCCAAACACACAAAATGGCTATCAACAGGAAACATGGGCAGTCATCTTTTTCACAGTCAAGAACTGTGTGTGAAAAAGGTGTTCTTAGCACATTTATAAATAAAGTGTATATGTGTTAGCATAGCTATCATCTCACTAATATTAAATTATTCAGACTTGTCAATACCAATTCACATCAGGTGCTTACAAAAGAGAAAATATTAAACAACCGTAGCAAATGTCCTGCAGGTGCAAACACACAATGACATTGTTGTTTTCACAGACTATTATTTGTGCTCTCTTTTAATGCTGCTGTTACAAAACTTTACAGTCTCACTAGTAATGAAGAGGTCATTATGTGATTGGTCAGAACATTTACTAAGGAATAGTTTGAGTCTGAGAAATTCCACTTTGGTCAGCGACTGTAAGAGTGTGAGAGATCTAAACAGGTGTGGAACAGTGCTTCACTGGGCTCCTTAACTAAATCCGGGCAGGGCCATTGTGTGTCCTGGGAGCCCTAGAGAGGGTCAGAGAAAGAGTGTGACTGGCTGTGGTGGAATCTTCAACAATACAAGAAGGACTTTATATTCCTTTGTGTAGCCACTAAAGAAGAGTGGTTATCAGCCTAGCTGACCACAGGTTTAGAGAGGGGCCAAGCAGTGAGGTTGTGTCCACAATGGGGCAAGATCTTTATTCTTTTCACTAAGGCAGTGATGTTTTATTGCAAAGCTGCTCATGATTAATGCACTTTCATGCTTAAATACGGAGATTTCTGGTTGAAGCACTGTTCTAGTAAACACAAGGCACTGACCAAAAGACTGTTACCTTTCAGTTAATTCCCCATCACAATCTATCTATATATTAGAGATGAGCAGTTCAAATTTGGAGATCCGTATTTTGGAGTACTGAGTCAAACCGATTCATAACTCAGTTTCTTGTGGCAAATTCGATTCTGAAAATGGGGCAAAACATCAGTTTTGGATGAATATCTTCTATATATATATTCCTCCCCCATGTTCTCATCTACCATTTCTGAAGAGATAGAATGTGGACAGGAGGGTGACTGCAATTCTGTGTTAAAAAAAAAAAGCTTGGGTTTGGACAGGGTGAAAGAGGCAATTTATATAGAAATAGATGTTATTTTACTGCAGTTATTTAGAGATCAGTATGCTAGAATTATGTGCTGATTAATTGGGTATCAGAGAGTGAAGAGTAGTGGCTACTTGTTGCTATTATAGTATATATATAGTATATATATAGTATAGACATCTAAATTATTTAGCGGAGGAAAAACAGGGTGCTGTCTCACACTGAGCAGCACATCCCAAAAAACAAACAGCTTTCTTGCAGTTAAAATCCAAAGTGTTTCACCTGAAAACTATCTTGTTAGGGGCAGTATCAGTGAGTGTAACATCTTAGTGGAGAAAAAAGAGTGCTGCATTACTATGAGCAACACACCCCAATAAAACAAATAGATTTCTTGCTCTTAAAATTGCAAGTGTTTCAAGCTGAATGCATTTGTGTCAGGGGCATTATCAATGACATCTTTATTAGGCGACCAAAAATTAGGGTGGTATTTGACTCTGAGCAGCAACCGCACCACCCATTTTTTTTTAAATTATACTGGGGAGTTGTATCAGAAGAATTGTAAGGTACAATTCCCTCTCATTGGGCGTTCACCTGGCGTGGTGGCAGCTACAATTAGCTCCAACTTCAAGTAGCATTATTCCTATTGTCAACCATGGATCAGTCTACAGATCAGGTGTATCCCAATACCAGTCTTGACAGTAGTAGAAAGAAAGTGAAAGAAGTGTAAGAAAGCATGCTCAAAGTCCAAACACTCTTTGTCAAATTCAACCTCAAGGAAACATCAGCTGTACCGACTGTCCACTTAACTACGGATATGTGGACAAGCGGTACTTGTCAAACAAAAGACTACATGACCGTGACAGCCTACTGGGTAGGTGTATCGCCATCATCAGCAGCAGCACCGGTAGCTTCATCAGCCTCCTCCTCATCCTTTCTGCATAGTAGTAGTAGCACACTATGCCAGGTTATTCACAGGCAAGCTACTCTTTGTGTCCCTGGTTTCACAAAGAAACATACCAGTGTCAATCTGTTGGAAAAACACAGGAATGTCATAGTAAAATGCCTCACCCTGCTAAGACTCTCCTCAGGATTCCTCTTTGGCAATAACGGTGCACACATTGTGTGTGCATTACGACTGGGTGAGTTTCAACACATACAATTATTTTCATACACAATAAACTTGGTGGTGCAGAATTTCTTTCAAAATGAGAGGTCGGTGCAGGAGATGCTGCCTGTGGCCTATAAATTTTCTGGGCATTTTTGCCTTTCAGCAACTACATGTGGAGCTTCATTGCAGCATCTTCCAAAACAATTACCTGCCATGCCACCAACTGAAGCAAGAGTTAGTAATGAGATGTAATTCCACACTTTATGCACACTCCTGTGCAACTATGTTTCATAGGGATTGTACCTTTCATTAAACTGCCATGTGTTTGTGCCGCTGCAGCCTTTGAAGTTTTGTATTGCATATACGTAATATCTTCTTTATAATGTTACATATATAAGTCTAAAATAATTTTGTGAATAGCTCCTAATTTAATTTCTTCTGTCAAATGAAAACATTTCAGGTTTATTTGCATGATTAGAAAATACACCATTGCCCCACAAAATCAGACACACCTTAAGATGTACATTCTGCACTGCAAAGATTATTTAAAATACATATTACAAAATTGTGCATGAGCAAATCAGGTCATTATGTCACCGTTCACACTTTTGTGACCCTCTCCTATACACCCACTACCTTGTGCATGACTTACTTATTCAGCATATCCATGCTCTACCATGTAAAAAAGGCAGAAGGCCCACAAGTTACATCACAACAGTAGGACCAGTTCTGAGTGCCTTGTTCGTAAAATGACCACTTATCTCTAGTCAGGTCATCTCTAAATGCTGGAAGATAGAGCCACAAGGAGACTAATGTCAGAAACAAATGGTCTATTCAATGTATTTGTTGGACTGAGTGCAAAATACAGACTATAATATATAAATAGTATCCCAAGCACTTCACAAATCTGGTTCTTAACTGGCATTCCAGTTCCAGTCCGGTTACAGCAATCCTCTTCCAGCATTCTGGTTACTGCATTCCGGTCACAGCATTCCGGTTCCATGCCGTTTACAGCAATCCTCTTCCAGTGTTTCGGTTACAGCATTCCAGTTCCAATAGAAATCATTACATAGATGCAAACCTAGCACACTGCATCACCAAAAACACAAAATACCAATACATTTGTCAAGAAGATAGTTAAAATTGATGAAAAAAATACATAATTGACCTTTAGGAAAACTATTTTAGAGTATATCATGAAAAGAAACAAATCTACCCAGTTGTTGGTATAGATAAAAGTACATACCCTTAAAGGCCTCACTCTAACTGTATATATAAAATATATCAAACATGAACTGAACACCTCTGTCCACCATCACTCTTCATAGAAATTGACAGGTCTTAAATTGTTTTGTGAGGTAGAATGATCAACTACTGACATGTTTACTGTACATGGGTAGAGTAGAGACCTATGCTATCTATATTTTTACGTTACAATTTTACATTCCTAAAATACCTATATTAATAAAATATTGTACTAAGGAATAAGGTTTGAATGAGCCTGCCACAAGAGAAATAGCTTTGTACATTTTATACACAAACCAATCAATAACCTTGGTAAAAGAATAAACATTACTGCTACAGATTTCATATGTCCATAAGTCACTTTCCCTAACAACTGTTGTATTTGCTCCCAAATTATTACCTACTGTTTATATCTACAATATTGTCAATGATAGAAACAACCAAAATATAGAACTCCATATGATAAACTATTATCCATTAGACCAGTGTTTCTCAAACCCAGTCCATAACAGTGCTTGGTTTTTTTTAGGTGACAGGGGAAATAATTATACAATTATGGATGTGGATCTGTTAAAATGTGTCACTCAGTAATGAATACACCTGTGCTAAAGCAATGAGATATTGAAAATATGCTTTGTTAGGGGTCATAGAACCAAATTTAAGAAACAATCCATTAGACCATGTTAATATATTTGGAAGTTCATTTAAACTTTTAAAAAGAAATACATGTGAGATACAGTCCAGCCATTGGCATTTTAAAGTTTATAATATCTAACGATTATGATTAATAATGAAAGCTGCTACATTTTGTCAAGCATGTATGCAAAAAGAGGGCTACACATTGTATTTAACAACATTGCAGCCAATTAAACAATTGCTTTTATTGTCTAACCTACACTAGACAGATGAAAGCTAACTAATGATTAGTTTCTGTGCAATGTAATGTTAGTAAATAACCTTCAATAGGTTAATGTTATAGATATTAAAACAATGAACATGTCTATTGATAATGTTTTAAAGTAATGAAATATATATATTATCCAAAATATTTAAGATGATCATTACTCTACTCTGTTCTACCTTTATGTACCTCATGTATATTTTAAGATTAAAATGAAATATGTGTTCATATTTATTCTTCAAATGTATACAATTATAAACTAAATGAAAATTGTGAAGAAACATAATGTAAAGATGAAACATTAAATTATTAAAACATTTATTTTATAAACTACTGGAATTTCACAGTGTTGTTCAGCATTTGAAATTATAATGCAAACAACTACAATAAACATACATTTAAGCAAGCAATATAATATTCCTGATCCATTTGAGTTCACAAAATGCTGTAACTATATAACATTTTACAAACTGGTAAATATAAACATGTAAATCTTAAACAAATGTAAAGCAAAATTAATTAACATATGCTTTCCATTAAAAGACTGAAGGTCATGTGTATCTCTGGTAATCCCTTATCAAAACAAACAACAAAATAGAGTAGATTTGTTCTCCCTGATGCTGAAAATAACTAATCTGAGTTTAGGACAGTGTCATAATGTAACATCCAATCAGGGTATAGCATCCAGTCATAGTGAAACAATCACCACAGTGACAAGCAGCAGCATGTCATTCCTTGTAGCTGTGGAAAACTAAAATCTACATAAATTAATCATATGGAGGAAAATGAAAGAAATACATACACTTTTGCCATAGAAACATCTTGGATATGAAAAGAAGTAAAATTTCTAGTATTTAAGATTATTTTCAGGGCGTGGAAAAGTGCATAAAAAGGTCCCAAAATCTGAGTAGGATCCCATTGTCACTTCATGGACCCCTCTCTCTAATCTCAATAGAATAAGCACATTATCTGAGCATGCATGTTCTGGTGCATCTGCACTGAACATTGGTCACTGGTCACAAGAGGCCTCCGTTCTGGGGCCTAAAAGGGGAGTGGGGACCTCGGTTGTGGGGGCAACCTGGCATTGCCAGTCTCCCCTCATCTCTGGGCTGCTTAGCTGTTGCACACCTTCTGCACCCACTATAGTTCTGCCCCTGATTATGTTGTTTTTCTTTTTGCTAAGTTGTAGAGGAGTGATACCTTTTTTTTTATTATCAAAGCACAGGAAAAAACATAACTGTTTGTTGGTTCATTCATTTGGTTTAGGCTATTAGCAAAAGGTTGATTAAGTTGCAGGTAAAAAAATTAGATGCATTTCAACTTTACTACAAGTATTTTAGTCCATTCAGTCCCACCGCTTTGCGAGCACTGTACCTCTAATGTATTAATGTAAAACATAAAAAGACTGAAGGTCATGTGTATCTCTGGTAATCCCTTATCAAAGCAAACAACAAATTAGAGCAGATTTGTTGCTATCTCTCTGATGCTGAAAATAACCAATCTGAGTTTAAGACAATGTCATATTGTAATATCCAATCAGGGTATAGCATCCAGTGATCGTGAAACAATCACCACAGTGACAAGCAGCAACATGTTATTCCTTGTAGCTTTGAAAAATTAAAATCTATACAAGCTGCGCATATGGAGGAAAAAGAAAAACAACACATACTTTTCCCACAGAAACATCATGGAGTTGGAAAGAAGAAATATTCCTGGTTCTTAACATTATGTTATGGGGTGGAACAGTATGTAATATTTGTCTGGTTTGGGGTTCTTTGGCGCAATCTGGTGATATTTGTGTAGTATTTCCTTAGCCTGGTTGGTTGTTTGGGCAGTTGAGGTGTGCCATTGTGTAGGCTGGGTCCATTGGGGATTCTTTGATCTGTGAGGAAAGAATACAAAAGAGGGAAACGAGGTGGGGCTCACCTTGTATGTTGTCACTCGCCTCCCTTTTATTTCATAAGTTGTGCCAAAAGTGTCTTTCTTTTGTGCACTCTTGGTACTTGGTAGGGGGAGGCTGCTTGTTCATAGCACTGTGAAGTGGTTGGGAGGCTGCTCTTAGAAGAGCGGAGGATGTCAGCTCTGTTTATGTGTATAGCTATGACTATCCACAGATAAATGGGTTTTTATAGACTTGCGTGTGGATATGAAGTTTATAGCAATATAGGGTCACTGCAGTGGAACATTGTGAGATGTTTAAAGATCTGTTTGGTTCCTTGGGGAACATTTATTTAACTTCTGTCCAGTAGGGGGTGGTGTTTTATGAAGTTCTAGAACAAGTACCAGTAGTCAGTTTTGAATGTAAATAGCCTGCCCTTAAAAGAGCCTTTGTGTTTATACATAGAAGTGAAAAAGCAGTAGACTCTGTGGGGGATGAGTCTTATTTGGAACACATGTGTAATGCAGGGAAAGAACATCTGTTTCCTGGTTTGGCATCACATTGTTTTGAAGGTGCAGGTAAATGGTGTTTGATGTGTTTTGTCCTGGTAATAGGATAATGGGGATGGGAGGTATAGGTGAGGATGTTGCATTCTGTGTTGTTGTGAGTGTTCCAATTGCTGCTTTGTGGGAGACGAACTTCCTGTGCTAGCTCAATGGTGATGATGTTCTGATGCAGTCTATTTGGAGGGTAGGCTGATTGGTGCTTGCGGAGATATGTATTGCTGTGGAGGGGGCTGATTGGTGCTCATGGAGGCGTATTTTTTTGGTGGCGAGGGTAAATAGAAAATGTGGAGGTGTTGGTATGCTGGGTAGGGGAGAAAAGGGAGAGTTTAGTGGGAGATCCAATATGAGCATAAATGTACAAGTTGAGCAGAGACTGCCAGTGCAGTCTGACTTGCTGGACTGAACTGTCAATGTGACTGGGGTCTTGTGAACTGGTGATTGGGGTGGCAGTATGGGCTGGTCTTAATGGAAGATGATAGTAGATCAGGCCGATCTGTTGTAGGCACAGGGGTGATCTGCTGTGTGGATATAAAGGCCCGCTGCAACTATATGATCAGAATGATTAGGGCGAGTGACCACATACCTGATTATTATGTGTGCTGCTGGTTAAGCTTTGTGGTACCATTGAGGTTCTGACTGGAAGATGTATTATTGTGATTGGGGAAGCTAAAGTGGTTACTAGGGAGCTAATCAGGAGTTGGTGGTGGGTGTGGGAGAAGTTTCTCTGTTGAATGTCTGCTCCTGGGGCTGCACACTTGGATAATAGATGCTGGCTCTATACTATGGTACACAATTAGACTAATAGTGTGCTGTGTAAGGGGTTAGATGGTGGATGGGTCAATGTATGATACAGAGAGTAAGCAGAGCCTTGTAAGGTTAACTTCTGGTTTCTAACAGCATGTAGTTGTAGGGTCTGTTGGGCAGATTGAACAGGAATATCAATGTGATACTTTGTAGTGTGGGGAGGCTGCTGATATTGGGGTGTCTCTGGGGATCCATGCTGTTGCAGCTGGGGTATAACTGCACTTCAGGGTAAGAACTGGGCAGACAGATACTGATAGTTTTAAGTGGCTGGTGTGGATGTAGGGTTGCCAAAAGTATGTGGTAAATTGTGGTAGACTCTGCACAAAGTTATGTTTTCAATAGTTATATGAGATCTTATTTTTCTTTGATTTGTCTGAATTTGGATAGAAATGTCTTAGCTTGTCATTAATCTAATTTCCTTTTAATGTGTAGACAAGAAGAGAATTCATTTCACATTGATATTTTGAGACAAGTAAAAATCTAGATTCTATAAAATGTCAAACTTAAAATACAATTTTTACAATTTCACAAACCTTAATTTACAGTGATGCAGTGATCCTTATTGTGAAGGATGGTAGAGTTTGCAGTGACTGATGGGAGACATTGGAAAGAGCAAAGGTGTTCCTTGATAAGTGTGGATTGTGCCTGTATTTTGCAGAGTAAAATTAATAAATGAGTTAAAGGGGTGGAAAATGTAATTTTAAGGGCATTTATTACTTTGTGGATGGGTAGACAGTCATTTTCACTGCTCCAAAACACGATCACGATTCACTGACTTGGTCCACTTCTCTAGGAAAACTAATAAACTCTTTTGGATTTCAGTATCATCTCTATGCGGATGATACACAAATTTTTCTATCCTCTCCAGATCTCTCACCATCTGTGTCATCTCGCGCTACTGACTGTCTTTCTGCCATTTTATCTTGGATGTCCTCTCACCAACTCAAATTCAATCTTTCAAAAACAGAATTAATAATATACCCACCCAACAATAGAAGCTTCCTGCCCGACATTTCTATTTCTGTTGACAAGATGACCATATATCCCACCCCGCAATCTCATTGCATAGGTGTAATCCTTGAATGCAACTATCCTTTGTTCCCCACATCAACTCTATATTTACATCATGCTGCATACATCAAAAAATGTTTCCAGAATACGTACATATCTCACACAAGACACTGCAAAACTTGAATTCATTAACTCATCATCTCCCGCATTGATTATTGTAATTCCCTCCTTACTGATCTTCCCAAAATCAGACACGAGCCCCTACAATATATTTTGCACGCAGAGTCTAGATTGATTATCCTTGCAAATCATTTTTCATCTGCTGAATTTTCAAAGAATCCAAATAAATTTCTTCTACTAACATAAAAATCTATCAACAAAATTGCACCGACATACATCTCCTAACTTGTCTCAAAATATCTCCCAACTCAACACCTCCGTTCTGCACAAGATTTGCATCTCTCTCACTTCCTCCCATTCTCGGTTACAGGACTTTTTTCGGGATGCACCCACTTTATGGAATTCACTCCCTTGCAACACAAGACTTTCCTCTAGTCTTCAAACCTTCAAGCGTTCTCTGAAAACCCACCTCTTCAGACAAGCTTATAATATTCCTCTACCACCCTCTTAATCTCCCTAGGTTACTCTATTATCACCCCTACACAGCTAACACAAGACTACAACCCTCTGGCCAACATAGTTGTGTGACTGAGCATACAGCCCACTAAATGCTTTGTAACATTTGCATTCTGGCTGGACAAATATTCAGTATGATGTAGCACTTACCCTTGTGTATCAAACCATTGTATTACCCAGTATTGTTTTATTACTGCTTGTTCCCAATTGTAAAGTGCTGGAGAATCTGCTGGCGCTATATAAATAAATGTTGATGATGATGATGATGATGAGGATGACCAGTTAAATGAAGTGAATTGGAATGAAGAGAAGATTGTAGAAAATATTATTTGTGAATGCAACCCAATTCACAAATGTATTAATAAAATTATTAAATTGATAATATATTTTTATTTTTAAATTACTTTGAATTTACGAATCATGGTTTCTACAGGCTTATCTGGGATTCACTCCAATTCGTTGGAACAAGTCAGTTTATTGGGAATCACTTCACCCTGTTTTAAAATTCAAGTGTTCTGGAGGAGTGGAAATGGCTTTGTGTCATTCCACAGAACAAGAAATGCCCTCAAGTGCACACTCTTATCCCTTTATCGCCACAGCAAAATATGGTTTGTGATATTGTAAAAGTTGTTTTTGTACTTTTAAAGGTTATGTAAACTAGTGTTTTACTTCATATTCATAATGCATAGTTTGTATCATAATATTCCTTTGTTCAAATTCAAAGTAATGTTACACCAATCAGAGTTTTCTCAATGTTTTATCACAATTAATTATCTGTTATTTCTCTACAGCTTTATAAGAAATATGACTAGAACTTTTTAGGAAATATCACTAATGACGAGCTCAGAATTATTTTGGCTGTGGTCAGTGTGTTGTAAAGAGGGAGTAAAATGTGTTAAAGAAACATAAAATATAAGTGTTGTAATATATTATACAGCTATGTACAGGTCCTGTAAGAGGTTCATAGAGGCCCAGAGAAACCCAAATGAAAAGAACCGCACCCGCTCACCATGCCCTCTGTCACGGGCACTAGGAGTCTTTACCCAGGTATCACCAGATGATGGACTTACCAGAGCAGTATAGGTGGTAATATGATACTCTGGTAGCGGGGTGATCACGGAACAGGAGACAGCAGATGGTAAGAGAATGCTCGTGGAAAGTCTATGACTAGCAGCACTGGTAATATGTAGATAATGACACGAGGAACTGGATGGACAAGGAAACGTGAGGTAGTCAGTGGTGTGCGGATAGCAAGTTGTACCACTGCTATAGTGAGGAGGAATGTCCAGAAATAACGAGGAGGTGATGAGAGTCAGTGGTCTGCATATAGCAAGTGGTACCGCTGTCTAGGTGAGGGAATGGAATCCAGGTGAAGGTATCCGGGAAGTCAGTGGTCTGCGTTAGCAAGTTGTACCACTGCTATGTGAAAGGATACTGGAAACGGGTGACTCAGGAAACAGGGAACAGTGGTCTGCCTCTAGCAAGTTGTACCACTGAATATATATATGTGAGGAAGAGCACGGGGAGGTAAATGCAATGCAGAGTATACACGGGCACACTGAACTTGATCCCATGATGATATGCACAAATAGTAATAACTGAACAGCACTGCACAATAATACAAAGTCACAAGAGCTATCCAGGCAAAACGGTAACACAGTCAAATGATGGTAATAGTCTCAGCGGATAGGCAACGCCAGAGGAGACCAGCTCAGTCCAGCAAGGTATGCAATACACCAACACAGTCAATGAGAAGTATGCATACCGTGGTTCAGGAGAGCAGGCTGTCAGACATAAGTGCAGGGATACCTGAACAGCTGGAGGCCGGCAGGATACGAAGTCCCAGGAGGGTAGAAGCGGTAATCAAGTAGGTGCAGCGCACAGGTAGGTAGACAAGCAGAGATGGAAACAATACTCAGGAAGCAGTAGTATATCGAACTGGACACCTGGAGAACGCTGAAGAGTAGAGATGGTCTAGACGAGATGGAAGCAGCGGAGCGTTGATCCAATGCAGACAGGCAAGTTGACCCAAGCGGAAACACTGTAGAAGCACGGAGAGCGAATCAGCTGGCTGCAGACACGAGGAGTACTGGAGGGTTGCGATGAGCAGGGTACTGCAGATACACGGAGGCAGAGGATAGGAATCAGCTGGAGCAGTCACGATGAAACACGGGAGAGTTGAGGTGAGCAGGATACTGTAGATACACGGAGACAGCGGATAGGAATCAGCTGGTGCAGTCACGATGAAACACAGGAGAGTTGAAGTGGACTGGAAACTGTAGTAGCACAGAGGCAGCGGATAGGAATCAGCTGGCACAGTCACGATGAAACACAGGAGAGTTGAAGTGGACTGGAAACTGTAGTAGCACAGAGGCAGCGGATAGGAATCAGCTGGCACAGTCACGATGAAACACAGGAGAGTGGAAGTGGTCTGGAAACCACAAACGAACAACAGGAATCATCAGGAGCTGAACACACGAGGAAACACAGGAACACCTTCAGAGGCTCATGGGGAATGAGACTCCAAGATCAGGCCACAAGGCATTGACCTCAGGTGCTTTAAATAGGGAGTGTTGCCTGATCAGCCAATTAACTAAAAGGAACATGAACTGAAGGTTTGAAAGGGCTGCACATGCGCAGACCCTCAGGATGGTGGACGGCCACGGTTCCTAAACACACGAGAAGTAGCACTCACAGTCCGGTGAGTGACACCTTCTTTCATAAAAACCTCCATATTAATTGAATTTAACTTTATTAAAATGTACAAATAAAATACTGTATACAAATACAGATGTACTGGATTATTAAGGTTTTCAAATTAGAAGTTCTTTACTAGCTTTTTTTTCTGCAAATGTAGCAATCAATTTGAAAAAATCCAACTTTTGTGCCATGTCACAGTTAATATTTAGCATGGCCAACCCATTCAGTCTCTCTTGCCTCATAGTTGAGCGAGTGATGATAGTTATTTACGTTCTTCAGCACACTGAAATATATCAATAAAAACAAAACCTGTTGACCCTATACAAGCATGAGCATTGTCATAAAAAAAATTGATAAAATTAATTTACCTAACAGGCCAATTCTGCAATTCCTCGAATAAATGTGGAACATCAAACAGTCCTGTCCAGTTTCCTAACTATAAACAAATCATTCCCTTGTCTAGTTGCGAGTCACTCACCCTGGCAAATCTCAAGGACAAGTGACTTTCTCATATGTGTCTGTGTGGATAGATGCCTCATGCACAGAGAAAGCAATAAGCCTATGTGCCATTGCATGTTATGCCAATTCAACAAATTAACATGTTTAGGCACTAGGTTTGATATGTTATTACTTTGAAATTGCTAAATTAGCTAATGGATAAATATATATATATATATATATATATATATATATATATATATATATATATATATATATATTGTGGCAAGAGCCTGCTACTGCAGAAGCACAAGCAAACAACTTTTCCCTTTTTATGTAGTTTTATTGTCAGGATGGTAAATGTTTTGACACCGTATACTTGCACAGCAATCATGGAGACCCTAAACGCTAGCTATACATAGACCAGCACTCTCTCAGGACCAGCCAGCTTTCCCAGCGTTGGTCTCAGTGAACAAATGGCACAAGCAAGCTTTTATACATGATACTCCTCCCCCAGCCTTAGCTTGATGGACAGGTGATACACCCACCTTCTCTTTAAGAGAAAACACCCATCACTGGCTCTGTTTCAACTAACAGACACACCCTGTCTGTTTGCTGAGAGGAAGCAGCTTTTAAATCATGTAAGTTAACCAACTTTAAACTACACATAAGCCTTTACTTGGTTTAACCTGAATATAGGTGCATAACTGCGCCAATGTCTTTCTCTGCTTGTATGTTTTCTTTGCATATTGTCAGATAAATGCCTCCCTTTGTTACAATATATATATATATATATATATATATATATATATATATATATATATATATATATATATATATATATATATTGGTAGCCTTATTTGGCATACTACACCATAATAGTTTTGTTCTGAGTCCATAGCGATCTGAATATCTGGAGCCATAAGGACTGGACATCAAGGATTCTTACTATATAGGATGTCGGGAATCTAATTACAGATAAGCTGTTTATTATTCGTTTTTGGTACGAGGCCAATTCACTTGTTTGTCACACTGAGAAGACTAACTGTTGGTCATTTAATACACTATGCGTGGCGCATCTCTCTCCTTTTGTCTTTTAGAATTATATGGGCACTTGCAAATGAGTGCTTTCTTTGAGGAGCTGCCTGCTGCGTAAATTTGTATGTTTTTATATTCTTATTGTGTATGAGGTACACATATACGCATAAGTATTGTCACAATTTTGGTGTTTTTTTTTTATATAAATGCACTAAGCGCCTTTTGCTTATTATTTTTCTATATATATAAATATATATATATATATATATATATAAATACATCGGAACACAAAAACAATACGTTTTAAATCCCCCTGCTAGCTGGAAGAAGGAAAATTTCTCCCCTAGCCCCCTCATCTCCCCCTCTGGTAGGGCCTGGCTATGCAGCAAATTCAGTACACAGTAGTCTGAGCTACTAAAAGTCTCATTCACAGTATCCACAACTATTTTCTCCAAGAAGAAATGTCATTTTATAAGTTATAGACATGTGACATTTGTCTATGCTTACTAATTGAATTTTTACATCCCATGTACTGTGATTGGCCAGATTCTTCAGTACGCATTGTGTATTTGGAAACTTTTTGAGAATCTAGACTGATTCATGAATTGATTTGCTGAAGGTGAATCTTAGAAATTTCACTGAATTTCAGAATTGGTTGAATTGATTCACCCATCTCTAGTAATTAAAGCATTTTTAGATCATCTTCATACGCCTGCTTTGTGCCTATTTAAAGTTTAGCTCCAAGACAAGCATTAACGTATATACTATGCTATATTTTAAAATTAAGTTTTGATTTTTTGATTCCTCTTTGAACTGTGAGATTTTTTCCATTATATTTCATATGATAGTATTCACATAATACAGGTGTGGCTTTCTGGTCAGGAGTTTTTTTTTCATACTTTAATTTCCATTTGTGTTACTTTATATAGTTAGGTCTGAGTATATTTTTAGTTACCTTCAACATATCTTATATTTCAATTAGTTTTTAGATTTTTTAAAAGTTTTCTTTTTACTTAAATATGTGTATCGCTATGGTGACATAATCAGGAGCTGATTACTTCCAATGAAATGAGTACATGTGAAGTCACTAGAGCTGATGTACGATCGGACTTTATTTATGTCAAAAGCATAGGTGTAATTGATGTTCGTTAAAATTACACAATTTAAAATGTTATACTGTCTTGTGTATTCTGGATAACAATTGTATATTTGCCGGTCTGTTTATTGACACCCTCTGACTGTCTTGGATATTTGCTACTCAAATATTTTCAGCTTCATTGACAGATACCCATGATATGTACTGTTCTCTGTTTTTGTTTCTATTCCTGCAAGTGTATTATTTGTTGATTCTTATCTGTACATGATTGCTATTTCTCAAAATAAATAGTTAAAAAAAAAATTGCACAATTTATGTAATATGCAGATGGGTATCTTAAGTAGATATGGGCGGGCTCGGTTCCCCAAGATCCCAATTAATCCAATTTCAGCCTATCCGAGTACCGAGCCGAGCACGCTCGGTACTCTCCCACCCGTTCGGATTCAAAATCGAGGCAAAACATCATCGTGACGTATTTGTTTTTCTGAGCTTGGTTCTCGCAACATTTGAAAAGCATAAATACCAGTCTCCACAGCAATCCATCGCCATTTGACAGAGGGAGAAAGTAGAGTTAGGTCACACTGGCTATATCAGCGCAGGGACAGAGCAGTAATTGGACACATTATTTTTTCTATTCAATACCATTGCAATCTTAATACCAGTTGTTACAGCAGTAAGAGGAGGATAGAGGAGGATTTTTTTTTTCAGTTTCTGGTATCCCAAGTGCTTTTGGGGTGTTCCCCATTCTTTTGCATTAATTTTTCTGGCTGTCAAAACTAAAGTCCTATTTGGCAGCAGTGTTTTTACAATTTTTGCACTACAAGTGGTTTGAGCTCATTAAAATAGATTCAAAGCCGTTCAAATATGAGCAGAATCAGCAACCAGGTTCTGTCACCAGTCCTGATGGTAGTGTTCCCAGTATGTCATCTGGGAAAGGCAACGTAAAAGTACATAGTCTTTTTAAATCTGGGAAAAAAACACACACCCCCAAAAAAATTACTGTGTTGAAGTGAAAAAGAAATGTAACTGAGGAAAAGTTAAGTGTGGATAAAAAAAAAATGCCAACATGCCATTCTACACACGCAGTGGCAAAGAAAGAATGAGGCCTTTGCCTTTCTCTATTAGTGGCAGATCCAAAAATGTTACTGAGCCTTCTTCTTGTACAGACACTCGTGACCAAGCCAAACCAAGTAATTTGGAGTCTAAAAGTGGTGCACAAGTACTGTTACGTGTGAAAGCTGAGCTGCAAGAAAACAGTAAGGCATTAGAGGATAATGTATGCTCTGAATCAGAAATGACACCAATCCCTGTGGAGAGTCCATTCACCAGTGGTATGTCTAATCGTGAGCATTCTGTTAGTGACAGCAGATACCAAACTACCTTGGTCCATTTATTTTTACATTCTAATTCTACAGTCTATGCAGGCTGCTTTTTTTCTATTCAACTACAAGTGGAGGGCGGGGGGGGGGCATAGATAGTCACCAAACTACCATGGTCAATTTATTTTTACTTACTAATTCTACAGTGTATGCAGGCTGCTTTTTTTCTATTCAACTACAAGTGGAGGGTGTAATATACACCCAAAGATGATGGCTACATTCCCAATAATCAAAGATGGAAGAGGTAGACAACCAGGTTTGTCTGTATAATTTGCAGGCAAGTGTTCGAATTAAGGACGGCCTACCAGGGATTAAACAGTTTTTTTCATAATTTATTAGTTTTAGAATTACCTCACTTATCCAAGAAACTGGTGGAGCACTAAATTAGGTTATTTTAGACCAAAATTTTTTTATTTTTTTCCAACAATGGCAAAACAAAACCATACAAAACCAAAACCAAAACCAAAACACGCAATGACGGTTTGGCAAAACCAAAACCAAAACCAAAACATGACTGTAATCCAGATCTAAAACCAAAACCAAAACACGGGGGTCAGTGAGCATCTCTATTCTTAAAATACATGTGAATCTTCATAGTACGCAAATTGTGCACATTTCAATAATATATGCTTAAAGTATATCATATATTAAAAGCATATGGCACACTTTAAGTGTATCTTGTAATACTGGCAGGAAAAATTAAGAAAAATAAAATAAAAATGAGCCTCCCAAAAGGAAAACCATCTCTAGTGCTGCCTGCCTAGGCGGATATCAGTAAAAAAAATGAGGGGAATTTTGTCCCCCCACCCATGAAAATGCCTATACCAGTGTATGTCAGTGCTGTAGCACTATAGCAGGAAAACCCACAAAATTTATTTTCATTTTAATTAATAATCCACATCCACTGTCCAGGAGTATGGGTACTAGTACTATCAGCAGAGGGCTGGGAACTCAGCCCCATGCTGATTGGCCAAGGACTGGTCAGTACTATGGCAGGCGCATCAGCACACACACACACATACACAGGATTTACCCCCTCCCCCAGAGGATAGCATAGCATGGAAGCTATATCCATTTCATACATCCTCTCTCTAATGTGGTCTGGGATAAATACATGCATATACACACATGCACATGTGCTCACAAATATGCATACATACACACAATGTACTTATACACAGTTATAAAGCAGGCAAAGAATATAATTTATTGCATTAAAATATATGCTACCACCTATGCTAATAGCGTAAAATAAACTTGTTGATGTGGTATTCCATGCTAACGAACCTGTTTTAAATGATGTGTAAAATTGTTATAATAAGAATATGCATTATCTTAAATGAAATTTTGCATTGTGTGAACAATCTTTCATGATATGAATTTAAATATAATTGTTCCTGCGAATTTAGAGCAGAAAAAAAATGTATTTCTTGGGTCAAACTGAAAACTACATTTGCAAGTGGTTTATTAGTAATATTACTTATAAATATGTGAATAAATGGTCATTAGCACATTTGCAAATTATCATTATTAAGGTTGCTATTAGACCCTCAGTGCTATAAGAGGAGAAATAGCACATTCTTTAACAGCAGCACACCTTTTTGGTGAGATCACAATAAAGGAATCTGAGGTGGAGAAAAGTGACTTTGAAGAGAGAATGAAAATAGTTGTCAGTTTTTGTGGGTCAGTCTCCTATTGAGGTTCTGTCCATTTTCAAGCCTTCCCCTGGTGACCAAATTATGCAAAGTGTATATGAGTGTATCCTTTTATTTTTTTATCCTGTTTATTGTAAGAAACATTTGCATTCTTATCTCTGTATGCCATTTTGTTTTATTTTTTATGCATATTGTGACTTTCTTTGTCATATTAAACTCCATTTAATAAAGTTATCTACATGGGTTCTTAGAGAATTCCCATGCCATAAAGGCTTATAATGCTATCTGAAATTACAATTATGTTTCAGACTCTTCATAGTAGTTTGTGGATTAGGATCATGAGAAAGTAGCATTGTAATGCAAAAGTTATCCCAGAGAGATTAAGAGATTTTACTCTTTTACTCTTGTCCCATGGTGGTTGACAGATGAAGATGAAAATGTACAACTAAGCAATAAACTAAATTCTGTTTGTAATGTTAGCCTCCCAAACCTTGTCTTTAACATCAATATTCATCAATGGCCCTGGGTATTTGTGATTTTCATATATGACAGCCCAATTTGACTTCTATCTAGATGTTATCAAAATTCTGTTACCCCAGGACTTCTGCATGATAATATTGCTACTAATTACTCTGGTTAGAAACCCAAACAAGCTTGGGTAAGGAAGTAGATCAACAATGACCATAGAAATCAGCAAGAAAAAGCAAAATGCATTCTGGGGAAATATGTCTTATTAGCAAGATCCTAATGAGTTAAAGGGTTAAATGTTTTCTCAACAAAATCTTATTGTCGATGTATAATATGTAAAAATAAAATACCAATGTATCCTCTTTCCAAAAGCAATTGCTCTTTAACTTGCATTTTAAATATATGCTAGTTTGAGTACTCTCTAATTATGCACATGGTTTAGGAATAACAGTTTCTCTGGTCATTGATACTTTAAATGGAGCCTAGGGGGTATATGTATTTTTTCAAGTCGCCGGAAATCGGCGACTTTGCAGGTAAAATTTAAAGCAGCGATGGCTTGTAAAGGCATTCATACATTTACCCCTAGATCTTGATTTCTCCCACAATTAAGTAGCAAATAAGTGTGATGTAGTTGCTTGGAGGAAGCATAAGTAAAGATGGACCCCATTCCTCAGGAATCACAGAAGATCTACTGGAACTTTTAAAATCACTATAAGGGCTTTACACCAAGAGACTGACTTGTGACTTACATTATTGTCAGAGCAAACTACATATGACTTTTGTTTGTCCTAAATGTCCAAATCCACGTTCGGTTGAATACTTTACTCTTAAGTTGTATTTCTGGTAGGCATTGTTGTTATTAATCTGTATTGAATATTGCTGTTATACAGGACAATGTAGTACTATAGAGAAATAGAAGACATGGTAGCAAAGGAAAGGCTATAAGAATTGAGAAAAGTCTTTGAATGTGTTGAGTGAAAGAGGTTTCTCACTAACCAGGACTGGGATTTAAATGTAAAACCAGTGGAATCTCATTAATGAGAAATGAGAAATGAGTTTACTCTTCTCGAGTATCTTTTACCTTTGTATGAAAGGACCACATAGAGGGACTTGAAACTGCACACAGCCACAACAGATTGACGATTCTTAGAACAAATTCTGATACTAGGGTTGTACTTTAAATAGTCCCCAGGACCAAAGACTGATTTCTGTTTTACCTGGAACACATGTCGAAGGTTTCAAGTTTGTTCTCTTATACTTTGTTGTTTCTTTATAATTCAGTAAAGGCTATACTGTCGAAATCAGGGCCTGATTATCCAATAGACTGAGTAGGTAGCATTCTAGGGTGCAAAGCTTTCTGGGGGGTGAAATTTTTTTAGGATTGCAAATTTGTGAAAGGAAGAGGTATAAACTGAAATACATTTTAAAATATAAGAGAATAGTTGTTTTTTAAACTAAAAAGTATACAGTATAGTACAATTTTAATCTTCATGTATTCCCATGGTAAAGGCTGAAGACAATGGTCCTGATTCATTAAGGAAAGAAAAGCAAAAAAATTAGTAACTTTGAACCTTGCAAAACCATGTTGCAACGCAAGGGACGCAAATAAGTTTATTATTTTGCACATAAGGAAAATACTGGCTGTTTTGTCATATAGAACGGAAATACTTGATAGCTTTATTTTTACACTGACATTAAAAGTTGATGTAGGACATCCTCTACCCCAATTATAAATCTGTTCTCACATTTTAAATTTACCCCCCCTCCAATACTACATGGTTTTGCTGAGGTTCAAAGTTACTCATTATTTTGCTTTACTTTCTTTAATGAATCAGGCCCAAAGTATTCTATGTTGTCAACAACATTGGTACATCAAGTAGCTACCACATTACTTGGTACTTTTCATTTTAGTGCTGCACAAGTAACTGTTTCCCAAATTGATGCAGATTCAGCAAACTTGGAAGGCATAATTTCTGAAGCTATCATTTTCACTGAGTGTATGTTTCAGAAGAGTGCTCTTGAATGTATTCTGCTGTACTTTTTCCCTCTGTCATGTCAAATATTTTTAGCAGTGATGGTTGGCGACCATAGCTGTGGCTGGCTTGAAATTTTCCTGTGAAACTATTACAAACATGCAATGATACTGAATTTAGTTTTCACTTCACATTTGTTATCTGGTGCAGTCTCAGTTTAGAATTATCAACATGTACATCATTATCATCATCATCATTCTCATCCTCATCCTAATCCTCATCCACATCACCGGAATGAACAACAATGCTAGATGTACAAATAACATGTTGATTTTTTAACAATAATCTGGTTTGTCTGGTCTTGTACTTTTCTACCAAAGGAGACTGTGATGTCTTTCCATTTGCTAGCTCAGATCTGTCTTCCAAGCTTTGTTCCCTAACACCATTGAATAACACTTTTTGTACAATGTTTGAATTTGACCAAAACATTGTTTTCCACTTCGCTCTTAAAAAAATCTCTATGATTTTCAGCTTCCAATGACATATGTATTTTTAAAAAAATGTATGGATTGTATTTCTTATTCATTATTATTATTATTTTTAAAAGTAAGGTTTTTTGCAGTCGGTGAGCGCATTGTAAAAAAAATGTACTAGCTGACATGACAATGATTTGCCTGGTATTAGCTAATGTCAAGTACAGTTTAGTGTAAAACATGAGTTATTGAGCAATATATTGTCTGAGTATTGGAATACCTATATTGGTAATACTACCATATTAAATGAAATAATTAGGGTAAAGGGGGGTAAAGATATGGACAATTTGTAAATGGAGACAACCTGTTACATTCAGGATACACTCAGTCTAGATTTGTACAGACCTAGCAAGGCACGGAGTCTAACAGCCCCCTGGTTTTCACCAAAAACCACCGCAAGGTGGGATGGACTTAGCTGCTAGGGAACTGCAGGTCTTGGCCCTTGGTTTGGCTCCTAGACATGAGTGGAATAGGTGAAGCTGACAATACACAGGAGTGGAAGTAGATATCTTGAGGGTGCTGTGGTATTCACTGGAGGATGGTAGAGAACGATCTGGATGGAGCAGGCGGAGAGCTGGATGCAACCTGATAGTGCACAGAATAGATGACCGTAGAGAGGTCTAATATGCAAGCAGAGTCGGTACACTGTTCAGTTGGCCGCGGTACACTGGATTAAGCTGGAGAGTGGTCTGGTATTCAAGCCGAGTCGATACACTGTTCAGCTGAGTCGGTACACTGTTCAGATCAAAGACCTCACAGATGCGGTAATACAGGAAGCCAAAGTAGAGACGCCAGAACGGACCGCCACAGAGAGCTCCGGGAACACAAGGGATAAGTCAGGAGGATTAACCTGTTGATCTGACACAGGTATGATGTCAGATCCTCCTTTTATTTCAGATTCCCCGCCACAAAGTCACATGATTTTTCCAACAGGGAGTCACATGAGCTCCTCAACGTAAACCAGAATAGCGACTGACAGGCGCTGGAAAGAAGACAGGTGAGCGCTCTTACACAACCCTATACAAATCTTTTGGACACCGAATCAGTCAATTTTGCTATAAACCAAGTGTGCACAGAAGTGAAGGTGAAAATTAGAATAGTCAGAGACTGGATAACTCAAAGTGTAATACCCTGCAAAGCACAGGTATATTACTGTATGCAATCATTCAGAAAACTAAAGCTCCCCAGATTGCCTCTGGGAAGTTAAATTGCATCTGCTATTTTGGGATGGGCAAAGTGCAGTGAATGGACTAGAATGTTCCAGGAGATTCTTGGGGAAAAGGGGAGCAGCCAAAAATGGACTGGCTATTGATAGAAGTGATATGTGTGACTGCTGGCTGAACTAATGCATGATCTTCCCACAAAGAGAAACTGAATGCTATGGCTGAATTATTATCCTGATGGATGTTTGCAGCAAGCCCAGAAAGAAGCACATATGCAGTATAGTATATACCTAACTTGCCACTGCCCATGAGATGTCAGCAGGACTTATATGAAGACAGATAAGTTTATTTTGCTATGCTATGTTCAATTTATTTAAGTGAGACATCAAACTGTGTTATTAAAGCCTCTGACTGGGACAGTTATATTGCTATTGAGAGGTGTTATAGCATTGGCTAAAGGAGGAGTTTGTTCTAGGCAAATTTGCTGTATTTAAAGTTATCTGCAAGCTGACTGAAACTGCCTAAAATGGTTGCAGATGAAAGAATTGCAAGTTGTTTAAACCTACAGTTGTTGGGAGAGAGCTGCTTATTCTATTAGACAGATTGCTAAGTGGACACTGTCCTTTACACTGGAAATAATTTATTGTGCAAAATTGCTGTTGTTTACAGATCTCAGGAGTCACGCATGCATCAAGGTGACTACTGTTTTCAACTTGTACAAGTAAATAAGCTTCATGTCTCAGCTGAAACTTTGCTTATACCTGTGGATTAAAATTTACCTACTTGGGATCTGTTTATCATAAAGTGAACTAGAAAGCATCTAACCTGAACGAGCTGGATTAAATTAATCCTTGCTGCATCTCTACTGATATTTGTCTGATAAGTATAATCGGTATAATTGCAATAAAACTATTGTGATTAATTGGTCTAAATTATCTGCTGCTGCAGCATTTAGTGCGATGGTTTAATTAACTCATAGCAACCGGTTGTCTCCTAAAGTATCTATCCAGTGAAATCAATTTCACTGAAGCACAGTACTTAAACTTAAAGAGGGATATATGTATTTAGTGACCTATGTGTTGTGTACGTTAATGTACTTTGATGTGACAGTGCTAGACACACTCCTTTTTCAGCAGGCTTTGGTGCAGAATATTCCTCTCAAGGTTTCCCTGGGTGCACACCCTAATGAAATGTGCTGTGCATGCCTATGGCTGGGCTGTTCTGAAGTGGCCAACAATGAATCCAGATATAAATCCCATAGAACACCTATAGAGGAATTTGAAAGCAGCAATTGGGAGAAGGCACTCTTAAATCTGAGAGAACTTCAACAGTTTGCACAAAAATACTGGACAGTAGAGAGATGCGGGAAGCTCATTCATAGTTATTGGAAGCAGTTGATAGCAGTTATTTTGAATGAGGACTGTGCTGCAAAATATTAAGTCTATTGTGTAAATAATTTTGTCAATGCCATCTCTTTTTATTTTCTGATGTAAATGGATACACAGTATTAAATTCAGAATAAAAAAACAAAGTGCTGTAATATTAACAGAGAAAGAGTTTGAAGTTCATATTCTTAGCTCATAGTTAAAAGATGATATACTACAAAATGTTTCCTTTTTTGCTTGTTTGATATTAAATGGCTACATTTTAGTGTATTTTAACTTTTTTATACAATGAGCAAACATTACTATGTTTGAGCTCAAAGTTTAAATACACTGTTCAAGTAGAAATATGTTAAATATACAATATAAATTAAGCTTAAACACATGTGAAATGTCTTAATATGGGAAAACTTGTTGGTTTACCTGAACTTAGCTCATATTTTGTGTTCTAACTACAGTTTGAGAGTTTATTTCAAACTTTCAATACTTTCAAGTGTTTGAAAGAGGCAATTTGAGAACCAATTTGAAACAAATGTGAGCATCTCTGCTTCTGAGGGGATTAAGCTGAACATATGTTTCCTTTTCAAATGGGCCACACACTATATATTGGATATGACATGTTAAAGGCAATGAGAGTTGTTTTTCTACATGCAATAGTATTTTGCCGTATTGTGTTGTTCAGAAGTTGTTCTATTTGCAAAAACATGTGTACGATGTGCCAAACATTTGTAAAAAAATATCCCAGCTTAATGTTCTGCATACATCTTCTGGGGGCAGGGCCGGATTAACCCTAGGGCTAACTGGGCTATAGCCCAGGGGCCTCGGGCATCCAGGGGGCCCTTCAAAGCCCCCAGCCTGATCAATGCTGCTGAGCACTATCAGTGCAGTCGTCCGTCCCCGGCACTCAGTAATCTGCTTACTGAGAAGATCTCACGAGCAGATCACGAACTCTCGCGAGATCTCCTCAGTAAGGAGCTTACTGCACTCCACGGAAGGAAGACTGCACTGACAGGTAAGTGCTTTGTGGGGGGGGGCTCACAGGGGGGTGGCGGGTGGCTCACATTGGGGGCCTCACGGGGGGATGGAGGCCCCCTTAGCCCAGGGGCCTCCATTCCCTTAATCTGGCCCTATCTGGGGGTAGATTTATCAAAGATTGAAAACCCCTGGGGGTAAATGTATGAATCTCTGGATTCTTCATCTCCGGCGTGTTCAGCCTCTTCAGCACTTAAATTTAAAGCGCCGCTGCATTGTAAAGGGAAACTTCACTCCAGCCTCAGCCACTGAACTTTGTAGCTCCATCAAAATGATAGTTGGCCTCTCTGTGGCTTCCCTCACCAGTTTCCTACTTGGTCTGACGCTAAGTTTTGAGGGACGGCTAAGTCTAGGCAGTGCCTAGGTGGAATGATGCAGCTTCCATTTCCTAAAATTTGATCCAACAGTGCTCACTGAGATATCCTAGCACTTGAATATTATTTTGTAGCCTTTTCCTATCCTGTGCATGTCTATAACGTTATCTTTAATTTTCTTAGAATGCTCTTTGGTCTCCATTTTCACAGTTCTCCTTCAGATTCACAGTATGACCAATGGCATTTGAATTAGAGGATCTTTTATCCATAAAAGCTGACTTTTTTAATGATTTACTGCTAGAGACTAATTGAAAGCCAACTATTGGGACATCAATCTTTCATCTGTGTAAACTTGGAGCTTTCACAGTACATTGGGTTTTATACATACGCAAGCAGCAGTTTTCAGATTTTCTTTTTATTAGTTAAAAAAAAACCTCAAGCGCCCACTGGTTTGCAATAAAAATATTGTCTGGAACAATCTGTGTAAGTGTCATTTGTAATACAGACTAAGCCGCAGTGGATCCCAGACTCTCAGTTCGAGCCACCCATAGGTGTCCATAATTTTTTCAAGGCACCCCTAAGCCAAAATGATTACCACGTAGTCCTCCGCATTACTTACCCAGCTTACCACCGGCCCTGGCTGCAGCACCCCTGTGAGATCACCACGGCACCCCAGGGAGCCGTGATGCACATTTTGGGTACCACTGCACTAAGGGGTAAATGTAACAAACTGCAAGTCTCTGTCAGGTTTGAGAAGGGGAGATGCTTATAATAACCAATCAGATTCTAGTTATCATTTATTTAGTAAATTATACAAAATGATAGAATTGGTTGCTTTAGGCAACATCTCCACTTTTCAAACACGCCGGAAACTCGCAGCTTGATAAATTTACATCTAAGTCTGTTGACCTTTTAGGGCGCAGAATACTTTTGCAAGCCACTGTATGATGCTAAGTCTACTGACCAATGAAGGCTGGTTATTCATTTAAAGTGATTTTATTCCTGCTGGCTTTCTTTTAAATAAACATGGTTAGGAAACTTGCATTAGATGACAAAACATATAAACCTTTTCCATCCAGAATTCAAGTACAAGCAACACATGATAAATTATATTTGGATGCTGATGTAAGGCTATAAAACACTCTTCCCCATATTGGCCAGTAGAAAAGTAGTTAAAGTCAGATAGAAAAGGACATCTACAGTAAATAATACATTGTATTGGCTAGATAATAAAATAAACACATACAATGCAGTTACATGCATACTTTTTTTCCCCTAAGGTTTATCTAGGTGATACTGTAAAATTCACTGCTATGGCAAATATGTGACCCCACACCTCCCCGTCTTTTTGTTCAGTTAACCATTAAAATATATCATATATTTCTCTTTAGTTTTGGTAGAAACTGACACATCTTTATAAAGGCAAAAGAAGAACAAAAACAAGAATCCCTAAATTATCCATTGATAACTTATGAGACAGAGATTGCTGTTCCAAATGTGTCAGCTTGATGGCAGCAGAATTATTCAGATACTGCATCACCGAAAACTGATTCAATTTAAGTGAATTCCTGAAAAGCATATGCTATGTAACATGAATAACCCTTCTATTATTATCCATTAGAATCTGCATCTGAACCTGCATCCTGAATAATTTATTTTAGCCTTATAAGAAGTTTGCCAAGTTGTTTTATTTTCTTGTTGTGTGCCCCGCAGGCTAAAATTTTATACAATAATGAACTTCTCTTTTATAAATGCATGCAAGAGGGACATACATCCTTAATACAATTGCTTACTTTAAAGTCCTGGGGGTAAATGTATCAAGTTGAGAATTTTCCGGCGGGTTTAAAAAAACAATCAGATTTTAGCCATAATTTATTTAGTACATCCTACAAAATAACAGCTAGAATCTGATTGGTTGCTATATGCAATATCTCCACTTTTCAAAGCAGCCGGAAAACTCTCAGCTTGATACATTTACCCCTGGTAATTATTACACAATGATAGTCGAAAAATATCTATGTATCTTTACATGATGCAGGCCAATGGCGGAACTATGGTGGGTGCAGAGGGTGAAGCCATTAAAGGGCCCGGGCAATGCTTAGCCACCCTTCCAGGCCTAGTTCTCCAATCTCCGTCTGACACCACCATAACCCCCCTGAGGTCAGCCTCTTTGCTCTCAAAAGAGTAGAATGGAGGGCCTCTTTGTACCAGTGAATATGCCAGACTATGCATGCTCAGTAAAGCCCCTTTGCTCTGCTCATTTGAGAACTGAGGGCCTGAGGGGCAAGTGTAACATCATTATACCCAAATTTTACTATGGGGCCCGACAATGCACTGTTCCTCTCCTGACGCAGGCTAAATACTGTTACTTGCAGAACTGCAGTACACATTAATGATGGAGAGGAGATATGGCCACAAAGACCCACAAAATCTCACATGTATAGTTGTTTGTGTATGTTATGGATTATATCAGAAATAATAGGCTATGTATAGAATGCATGACTAATAGATCAAGCACATTCCATTTAGGCAAAGTGCGCAATCAAGCAACCCTCAATTGCACAATTCATCTATCAGCGTACTGCTATTCCATAGTGTTTTTATGGACTACTTTATATGCAAAAATAGTAAATACAGTAATACAGATATTACTGTGTTATTATCTTTATCACAATATATATTAGGGATGTGCACCGGCGACTTTTGAGGTCTCGTGTTTTGTGTTTTGGATCCGGATTTTCGTTATTTTTGAGGTTCGGATTTGTCTCGCAAAACACTTGACGAAAGGTCTCGGTTCGGATTTAAGGTATTGGATTCGGATTTTTTTTGAAAAAAACATAAAAAGTTTAAAAATCAAGTTTTTGGGCTTATTTTCACTCCTAGGCTATTATTAACATCAATAACATTCAATAACAAGCATTTCCACTAATTTACAGTGTATTCTGAACACCTCACAATATAGTTATTAGTCCAAAACGTTGCAACAAGGTATCTTTCTGGACTGCGTAGAGGAGTGGGTCACCACAATATATATTAAAAACCCTGAACTTTTATGATTCGCACCAATAAATGTACCTGGACTGCGTAGAGGAGTGGGTCACCACAATATATATTAAAAACCCTGAACTTTTATGATTCGCACCAATAAATGTACCTGGACTGCGTAGAGGAGTGGGTCACCACAATATCTTAAAAACCCCGAACTTTTATGAATCGCACCAATAAATGTACCTGGACTGCGTAGCGGAGTGGGTCACCACAATATCTTAAAAACCCTGAACTTTTATGATTCGCACCAATAATTGTACCTGGACTGCGTAGAGGAGTGGGTCACCACAATATCTTAAAAACCCTGAACTTTTATGATTCGCACCAATAATTGTACCTGGACTGCGTAGAGGAGTGGGTCACCACAATATCTTAAAAACCCTGAACTTTTATGATTCGCACCAATAATTGTACCTGGACTGCGTAGAGGAGTGGGTCACCACAATATCTTAAAAACCCTGAACTTTTATGATTCGCACCAATAAATGTACCTGGACTGCGTAGCGGAGTGGGTCACCACAATATATTAAAAACCCTGAACTTTTATGATTCGCACCAATAATTGTACCTGGACTGCGTAGAGGAGTGGGCACTGGGCACCACAATAACATATATAAAAAACCTTCAACAGATCTGCATTACACTACACATACGGCTGCTCCTCCATCCTCTCCATCATATACATGTTGGAGTTTTAGCGTGTGACAACCTCTTGTTTTTGATAATGTCAGTGCATTTTGAATATTTTTCAATTTGCCCCACACCACTGAATGTACTTTATCTATGATACGCAATACGCATCTATCTATCTTGACTGCGTAGTGTGGTGGCCCCGGTACACAATTTGGTACCGAGGCCACAATATAATTAAAAAACCCTCCACGTGTCTGAATTCCACCAAACAAGTATCTGGACTGCATAGTGGGGTGGCCCCGGTACCCAATTTGATACCGGGGCCACAATACCTCCTCCAAACATGGTACAGACAATTCGTCATTGAGATCCCAGACAGACAGGGTCAAAGTGTTATTGTTTGACTTTGTAAACCCAAAAAACTGTCCCTGTTGCACATAGTCGTGCAATGAAGACTGACTTTTTCATTTAAAGGCACGATCTTTCAAGTGTAGTGTTTGTAAGTCTAAGTCATATTATACTTTTGGTAAAATTGGTTTATTTTGTTCCTCTTTATGGTAATTAATTAGTAATAGAATTAAAGTATGAAATAGAATTAAAGTATGAAATAGAATTAAAGTATGAAATAGAATTAAAGTATGAAATAGAGTGGTATAGAGTTGTAGTGTGGTATAGATAGAGTGGTCCACACAATATAATAATAAAACCCTCAACTGGTCTGAATTCCACCAAACAAGTATCTGGACTGCGTAGTGTGGTGGCCCCGGTACACAATTTGGTACCGAGGCCACAATATAATTAAAAAATTGGGCATCAACTGTCACCGTTGTTTAATATCTGATACACCTAAATATGGACTGCACAGTGGAGTGGCCCCGGTAGTAAATTTGGTGCCGGGGCCACAATACCTCCTCCAACTTCCAAGTGTAGTGTTTATAAAGACAGACAGCGTCGAAGTGTTATTAGTTGACTTTCTTAACCCTAAATTTGTCCCTGTTGCAAATATTCGTGCAATGGACAGTTACTTTTCTATTGAAAGACTCAAGCTTTCAAGTGTAGTGTTTATAAAATATAAACAACAATACAGTCGTTTTAGAGCACGTCAATACCTCTTGTTTTAAATTATGACACGGCATTTTACTTTTGGTTTAATTTCTTGAATTTTTTTACATTTGGTTTTACTTTTTGAACATGGCAAACGACTGTTGATTGGTCATATAATGCACAAAAAAAAGTTCCAAGATGGAATTGTCCTTGGGCCCTCACACCCACCCTTATGTTGTTGAAATAGGACATGCACACTTTAACAAACCAATCATTTCAGCGACAGGGCCTACCAAACAACTTTGGCTGAAATGATTGGTTTGTTTGGGCCCCCACACCAAAAAAGCTATTCATCTCTCCCTGTACAGACTAAACAGGCTCTACTGAGGCAAGATGTCGTCCTCATCCTCAACCTCTGATTCCTCTCCCCCTACAGTGTGTACTTCCTCCTCATCACACATTATCAATTCGTCCCCGCTGGACTCCACAACCACAGGTCCCTCTGTACTATCTGGAGGGCAGTGCTGTACTTCATTGAGGAATTGATTATTCATTTTTATAAACATCATTTTTTCAACGTTGTGAGGAAGCAACCTCCTTCGCCGCTCACTGACCAGGTTCCCCGCTGCACTAAAAACTCTTTCCGAGTACACACTGGAGGGGGGACAACTCAGGTAAAATAGAGCCAGTTTGTACAGGGGCTTCCAAACTGCCTTTTTTTCCTGCCAGTAACAATATGGACTGTCTGACATGTCTACTTGGATGGTGTCAGCAAAGTAATCATCCACAATTTTTTCTATTGTGACAGCATCCAATGCAGCGAGAGTAGACATGTCTGCAATGGTTGGCAGGTCCTTCAGTCCGGACCAGATGTTATCAGCATCCCCGCCAGTGCCTCTTTTGGGAAAACTGAGCTTTTTCCTCGCAGCCATAGATGTGGAAGAAAATGAGGGTGGAGCTGTTGGCATGTCACGGTCCTCTTCAGAGGACAATCTCCTGACCAGCAGGTCTTTGCACCGCTGTAGACTTGTGTCCGCCGGAAACAGAGACACAACATACGCTTTAAACCGAGGATCGAGCACGGTGGCCAGAATGTATTCCTCTGACTTTAAAAGAGTGACCACCCTCGGATCCTGGCAAAGCGTACGAAGGGCTACATCCACAAGAGCTACATGCTTGGTGTAATCGCAATGGCTTACCAGCTCCTCCCTCACTTTCTCCAGCTGCTTCTGCAACAGCCTGATCAGGGGAATGACCTGACTCAAGCTGGCAGTGTCGGAACTGACTTCTCGTGTGGCAAGTTCAAATGGCTGCAGAACCTTGCACAACACGGAAATCAGTCTCCACTGCGCTTGACTGAGGCGCATCCCCACTCCTTTGCCTATGTCGTAGGTGGCTGTGTAGGCCTGAATGGCCTTTTGCTGCTCCTCCATCCTCTGCAGCATATAGAGGGTGGAGTTCCAGCGCGTCACAACCTCTTGTTTGAGGTGATGGCAGGGCAGGTTCATGCTTTTTTGATGTGCCTCTAGTCTGCGGTAGGCACTGGCTGAATGCCGAAAGTGTCCAGCAATTTTGCGCGCCACCGCAAGCATCTCCTGCACACCCCTGTCACTCTTGAGGTAATGCTGCACCACCAAATTAATGGTGTGGGCAAAACATGGGACGTGCTGGAAATTGCCCATATTTAATGCCCGCACAATGTTACTGGCATTGTCTGACACCACAAATCCCCATGAGAGTCTAAGTGGGGTAAGCCACTGGGAGATAATTTCCCTCATTTTCTCTAATATGTTGTCAGCGTTGTGCCTCTTATTAAAGCCTGTAATGCACAATGTTGCCTGCCTTTGCATGAGCAGCCATTTTGTAGATGCTGCTACTGATGCAGCTGTTGCTGTTGCTGCGGAAGGGGATGCATCTACCCAGTGGGCTGTCACAGTCATATAGTCCTTCGTTTGCCCAGAACCACTTGTCCACATGTCCGTGGTTAAGTGGACAGTGGGTACAACCGCATTTTTAAGAGCACTGAGGACACTTGATCGTACTTCTCTGTACATTTTTGGTATCGCCTGCCTAGTGAAGTTGAATCTCGAGGGGATTTGGTACCGGGGACACAATACCTCCATCAACCCTCTAAATCCCACTCCACTGATGGCGGACACCGGGCGCACGTCTAACACCAACATTGCAGTTACAGCCGCAGTTATACGCTTTGCAATAGGGTGACTACTATCGTATTTTGTGGTCATGGCAAACAACTGTTGGACGGTCAATTGTTTTGTGAAAGACTTAGCGGTCTTACGACTTCCCCTCTGGGAAGATGACCGACTAACAGCAGCAACAGCAGCAGTGGCAGTAGTAGGCGTACCGCTGCAGGATTCCTCGGATGAATCCCGTATGGAGGAGGACTCAGTCTGGCTGCTGACTTGGGCTGCAGGACTGAATCTGATGGAGATTGTGGAGGAAGTTGACGAGGAGGGTGTTGCTGGTGTGTATCCAACTGGACCACGGGATTTAGGTGTCCCTGTACCGATGAGGGTCCTAGCCCCAGTTCCTGAACTAACCACTGAACTATGAAGGTTATTCAGGTGACGTATAAGGGAGGATGTTCCTAGGTGGGCAAGATCCTTACCCCTGCTTATTTGAGCTTTACATAAGCTACATATGGCCATACATTGGTTGTCTGGATTTGGATAAAAATAACTCCAGACCGAAGAGGTGCATTTTTTGGTCTTCTGACCAGGCATGACGATGGGCTTTTTCATCCCATGGACATCAGCTGTTTCCCCCCCTGGTGCCTCATTTACAATAACCACATCACCATCCTCATCATCAAGTTCCTCCACAGCGCCAGCTACATCATCAATAGCCTCCTCCCGAGCCACCTCTTCCCGTACAGTGATGGGAAGGTCAGGCTTGACAACCACCAACACCCTTGGACTCGCCTTGGGGATTTGTGATAATTTCTCTTTAGAAGGCAGAGTTGTTTGCTGTTTTGTTGCTGACAGCATAACTCTCTTCAATTTTTTGTAGGGGGGGGGAGGAGGAGGAGGGCTAAGATCCGTGGGTGAAGCTGAACCACTAGTCATGAACACGGGCCAGGGCCTAAGCCGTTCCTTGCCACTCCGTGTCGTAAATGGCATATTGGCAACTTTACGTTTCTCCTCAGATGATTTAAAGTTTCTCTGTTTGCTACTTTTTCTTAACTTGGGCTTTTTGGATTTTACATGCCCGGTACTACGAGATTGGGCATCGGGCTTGGAAGACGACGTTGATGGCATTTCATCGTCTATGTCATGACTAGTGGCAGCAGCTTCAGCATTAGGAGGAAGTGGGTCTTGATCTTTCCCTACTTTATCCTCCAAATTTTTGGTCTCCATTATATGTAGCACAAGATACTGCAGAATGTGTGAACTTGGTAATATTGCAGTACCAATGGACTTATACTGCTGGATTGGTTTTGCAAATTTGGTTATAATTATTATATTTTTTTTTTTTTTTTAAATTTTTTATTTTTTTTTACTTTTTTTTAATTTTTAAAAAACTTGGGAATAGTGGGGAAAAAACTATGCCCTTAGAAGCACAGAGCACAGGACACAGCACCACTGGACTGAACAGGACACGGCACAGGACCCAGCAGCACTACGGAACTCAGCAGGACAGAGCACAGGACACAGCACCACTGGACTGATACTGCAGAATGTGTGAACTTGGTAATATTGCAGTACCAATGGACTTATACTGCTGGATTGGTTTTGCACATTTGGTTATAATTATATATATTTTTTTTTTGTTTTTAAATTTTTTATTTTTTTTTACTTTTTTTTTATTTTTTAAAAACTTGGGAATAATGGGGAAATAACTATGCCCTTAGAAGCACAGAGCACAGGACACAGCACCACTGGACTGAACAGGACACGGCACAGGACCCAGCAGCACTACGGAACTCAGCAGGACAGAGCACAGGACACAGCACCACTGGACTGATACTGCAGAATGTGTGAACTTGGTAATATTGCAGTACCAATGGACTTATACTGCTGGATTGGTTTTGCACATTTGGTTATAATTATATATATTTTTTTTAATTTCTAATTTTTTATTTTTTTTTACTTTTTTTTTATTTTTTAAAAACTTGGGAATAATGGGGAAATAACTATGCCCTTAGAAGCACAGAGCACAGGACACAGCACCACTGGACTGAACAGGACACAGCACAGGACCCAGCAGCACCACTGACCTCAGAAGGACAGAGCACAGCACACAGCACCACTGGACTGATACTGCAGAACACAGCACAGCACAGCACAGCACAGCACAGCACAGCACAGCACAGCACAGCACAGAACTAAACAGCACAGAACTAAACAGCACAGAACTAAACAGCACAGAACTAAACAGCACAGAACTAAACAGCACAGAACTAAACAGCACAGAGGACCACCTAACACACCCTCCCTCTACCCTGATCAATGCCCGAGTGAAGATGGCGGCGACTAGCGGGGAATTTATAGGATCCGAGTATCGCGAGATCCGACAACGGGATTATGAGTCAGAGCCTCAGTTTCACTTTTGAATTTGGCGCCAATACCCGGATCTGTCTCGGATCCGACTCGGATCCGCAACGTTCGGGTGGGCTCGGATTTCATAAATCCGAGTGCGCTCATCCCTAATATATATTATGACAGAAGCACTGGGCAAGTGGTGAATGACAGAGGTCATATATCCCAGGCTATCTGCTTTTTAAATCCCAGCGAGATTGTCTGTGTGTGTGAAAAACTTTCCACGGAGTGTGTTTGGCTATATGAAGAGCTAATGGAAGGGTCCCTGTGGTATAAATGGAGAGAGGGTGGTCTCCAATTTTAAGGTCCATTTTGGGTTTTCTAACCAGATAGCAAGTGCTGGTAATCAGGAGTTGCACCTGCAAATGCTGACAAAAAGCTTCTAGGCAGTTTCCTCTGTCTTCCAGACCTGCAGAGGAGGTTGGTTACCTCCTGAGAGACTCTGCAAATGGTGACCAATGAGCTCTGTATTTTGTATGTGTTGGACACAAGGGGGTAAATGTATCATCCTCCGATTTTTTTCAACTCGCCGGAAATCGGCAACTTTGCATTGCATTTGCAAGTTTGCCTTTACAAGCCATCGCCGCTTTAAATTTTCAATGCAAAGTCGCCGATTTCCGGTGAGTTGAAAAAATCGGAGGATGATACATTTACCCCAAGGTCCTTCACAGGAGAGAGTGTGTTACTGTGTCTTTAATTAGTGCTGGATAGGCAAGGATTCTGTTTCTGTTTCTTTATTTTTATGCCTGGAAAATAAATCTAGCTGCGGTTAGTTGAACCAAAACACTGGACTGATGTTATATATCTGGCTGAAGTGTTTGAAGTGCAGCCTAACCTCAGGAGACAGTACCCATAACCCAATCGTATGACATATGGTGGAGAAAGGTTGCAACTGCACTTCAAATTGTGGCCATAAAAATTTCCTGAAAAATTTAAAGTGACAAACATGGTGGAGAAAGACTTGTATTTAAAGGATTGTGCATGCTATGTGGTGGATGACAGTAACTAAAAACTGGGTTGTTTGTGCAGAGCAGCAATGGAAAAGAGAGAAGCACGTGGATGTGAGTGACAAATCCTGCTATGAAGTAATGCAGAGTGCTTGCTATATGCATGAAGATTTAAAAGGAGTTAAACTTTGTCAGTGTAAAGTGAATATTACTGTGTTGGAATAACAGAAAAGAGTAAATATGTTTTCAAAACCATTCAGCAGGCCTGGGCCTGAGCAAAGTTAAAGAGCAAGGCAGCACAATCTTTGAAAGAAAAGTTTATTGGGACAGATGCTGGGTATTGTAGTGCCACACCTCTTTAATCAAGTAAAATGTTTTTTTGTATAAGGAAAGTGCTTCATCTCTGTGAAGATAAAATTGTCTGGTTTTCAAGCTACATTGGGTAAGAAAAAGCAGATGATTAATGTGTTCAAACCAGAAAGATTGGATAGAGGTGTAGCGGTCTCAAATAGAGAGAAACACAAACCAGGACTTGGAGCACACTGGCGTTGTGATGGAGAATGGCCCTTTACAATATGCTGAATTGAACAATGATGTTTCTGAGAGAGAGAGTCAGATATTTGGATTTGGAAAAAAGACTGTGTTACAGTGCCCTAACATGGAGTATATAATTAAAACCTTGCTACAGGGTCCCTTGACTCAGCAGGCAGCTACTGCGACTCAGCAGGCAGCTACTGTGACTCAGCAGACAGATATTACAGCTCAGCAGGAAGCTACCAGGATACAGCAGTTAGGTATTGAGGAACGCCGGAGGCAACAGCAGGTAGATATTGAGGAGTCCCAGAGTCAATGGCACTAAGACCATGAAGCCCTCAGTAAAATGGTGAGCTTTGTTCAAGAGGGAACTCTCAATGTCTCTTTCAGCGAGGAAGGAAAGTATCTGGAGCAAGTTACAGAATGTCTCAGATTTGTGAGACAAGAAAAAGCTTTTGCTGAAACAAGATTTGAAGTTACACAAGTGGAGTGTTTAAGATACCAACAGTGTATAGAGCATATGGGGAGAGAAATAAACAAGCTACAAGATAGTTTGAATATAGAGCGTGAAAAAATTCAGGTAAATGCAAAGACAATGGCGCAAAAAAATATAAACTGGATCATGACCTATTGCAATGTCAAGCTAAGATACAGACACTTGAAGCAAATGTATTGCCATTGCAAGAATATAACTCTGCAGTGTGAAAAGCAGAATGCTGCAGGTGGAAAAGAAGTTGCTTGAGGAAGATGTAAGACATTGGAGAGCCTCAACCAGCAGCTCACTGAAAACTTATATTGCAAGGGCAAATGCAGTTCAGGATACAAGTCAAAGCCAATGTCAGAGTGCAAAAGAAGAAGCAGCAAAACTGAAGAATAAAAAGGAAAATCTCCAGAAAGATCCTGATGCCAAAGTCGCAGATATACAAAAGAAAATGAATACCATAACCCAGGTTAAAAGTATTTGAAGGGGATACAAGACTCAGTATGAAGAGTTAAAGATTAAGCATGATATGCTGGGTGCTGAGACATTCTCAGCTCAGGCAAAGTCAGAAGAGGGAGCCTCATAAATAAGTACAAGAGTTAACAGTTTCTGCCCTGACTGAAGCAAAGGAAAAAAGCCAACAAAGGTCTGTAAATGGGAAAGAAAATAAAGTTAAAGCTCAACAGAAATAAACCTAAAAAATTCAGTCAGAGTTGTCCAAAGTTCGAAAAGACCTTCAGTACCAGACTAAGGGCTAGATTTACTAAGCTGCGGGTTTGGAAAAGTGGGGATGTTGCCTATAGCAACCAATCAGATTCTAGCTGTCATTTTGTAGAAGGTACTAAATAAATGAAAGCTAGAATCTGATTGGTTGCTATAGGCAACATCCCCACTTTTTCAAACCCGCAGCTTAGTAAGTCTAGTCCTAAATCTATTCAAGACATTACTGAGCAGATTAAATTATTCCTGTCTGAAAACATCAGCAAAATACAAAGCATTAAGGATATCTGGGAGAGTTTTGACCATAAATTTGAGGCAGATTCCATTTGGATTTCAGAAAAAGAAAAGGAACTAAGTGATCTAGAACTATCCAATATTTTACCAGAGGTCCATGTCACAAGAATCCATGAAGTTAGTAATGTTCTCAAAAATGTGGCACAGATCGTAAATATTACCAACCTGCCTCTGCAGCAGTTGAAGGGGCCTTAAAGTCAGACATATCAGGAAGCTGAGTTCCTGTGTTTGTTTTCTGCTCTGCTGAAAGTAGAGCAGTAAACAGAGCAGAGAAACTGATGAGTACACCCCACCAGCCCCTAGTTCCACAACGAAGTTCTCCAGTGGATTCTGGTAAGACTGTTCCAGGTGAAAAGGGTGCTGGTTGGCGGAATGAACTGAAATGTACAGAGACTGTAGACTCAGAACCTGGAGATTGGCCAGTTATGCAAAGAAGGTTACTGCCTCATGTGAGCTGTGATAAATTTGTGAGGAGATGTTTTAGGTGTGATGACTTTAGCCATATTGCTCTTAATTGTCTACTTACCTTTGAATTTAAGCAATGTGATAATTCACCAGATTTCACAAGTGAAGGCTTCCTCTGTGAATTTAACCTTCCTTTTTGCTTGTACCACCACAATATGTATCTGCTATTGCCATCTTATGGTGGTGACAAGTGATTAAAATAATAAAAAAAAAAAAAAATGCTTTATTCATGATAAATAGGCACCTATATCTTTGAATTAGACTTCTCTGTAGCTTCTATAGCTTTTTACAGAAATAAAATTCATCAACCAACCTGACAATTTGATAATGCTAGTTTAGACTAGCCTTGCAATAAATAAGAAATAATCAGCAAACATTTTATTTTAAATGTAGTTCATGTGACAGGGGTCTTTTTTTAATATAGTATGAAACCTTAATATAGCAGAATTGTGACTATTTAGCACATTCAGAAAACTAGTTCAATTTGAAGAAGCCATATATGGAATTAAATACACCTCATGAGTCAGTAACTCATAGGACTATCTTCAGCAGTAATAGCTATAAGTAATTTTATATATGAGTTTACCACAGTGGCGGATCCAGTGGGGGGCACCCACTTAGCAGTGGGTGCCCCCCACTGCTAAGTGGGTGCCCCCCACTGGATCCGCCACTTAAAATCTAGGTCTGCCCTTGGTCTCTTATATCATATTTTAGGAGTTTTTACAGGTTCAGTTTAGTGATGTTTGAGGGCATTTATTTAAGCCCATCACTCTTACGGTCCTGCCACAGAATTTTAATGAAGTTGAGGTTTGACCATTACAAAACCTTGATTCTTTTATTTACCAATCATTTAGTTGTACATGTACTGGTGTGCTTAGAATTATTGTCTTTTTGCATGATCCAATGTCCACAAAGATTCAGTTGCTGACAGATGGCGTTCCAGTTTACTCTACAATACTCTTGCATAAAGAGAAGTTCATGGTGGGCTCAAAGATTTATGGCTTCCATGTTCTGTGGTTGCAAAATAAGTCATTACCCCTCCACCACTGTTTGGAAGGTTCATATGAAGTTTTTGTGGTGTATTCTGTGTTTGTTTTTTTGCTAAACACTGAGTTGTGTATTAAGGTCAATCACCTGTACTTTGGCCTCTGATATCCACAGAATATTGTTCCAGATGTCTTATGTTTTGTTCAAGTGGAACTTTGCAAACCTAAGTCATGCTGCAATGTTTGGTGGGGTTTTATTCCTGACTACTCCTCCAGGAAAGACATATTTGGTCAGTCCTGTAGAACCCTGAAGGCAACTTTTTAGTTCTTTGCAAGTCCTCTGTGCATCATATGGTCTGATACTTGTTTGAATTTTCTGTAAATCCTGTTATTAGAAAGACTTGCAAATTATTTCAATGTTCTCTATTTGTACATAATTTTTTCTCACTGCAGAACTATAGTGTTCAAATTGTAAATGCCCTTGTAAACCTTTCCATACCAATGAGCAGCAAATATTGCTTTTTTTAGATCATTGCACATGTATTTCCTCATTGGTATTAATACAAACCAAACTGCCAAAGTTTCTGCTTTTATATAGACATGGAAGCTCTTTCTAATGATAAAATAATGAAGTGCACTTGATTAGCAGCACCTGGCTCAAATGATCTTTATTGATATGGGAGAAATGACCAGTAAATCTATTTTTTCTATGTTTTCTTGTTTTAATTAAGCTGAAATATAATAATCAGAGTGCTTTCAGTAGTCTAGTGGTTTGGTGGTCTTCTAGGACTTTCCACACAGAAGGAGACAGAAGACCACAACAGGAGCAGGGAGCTGTGAGTATATGTCCGCACCAGAAAGCTAGAATCTTTATGATATTGTTTCCAGATATGAGATCCACATTACATCATCACCAGAAACTTTGTGGTCAGCATTGCGTTGCCACCAGAAATTTGAGTGGCCACATGAGATTTAGAGTTTGGCATTGAATAGCCACTTGAGATTTGAGGTCTATATTGCACAGTAGTCACTAATGTGACCTAAGAGATGTATACTTGTTTGATAAGTGAAGATTTATAATACCACTGAAGATATACTGTATATTTTCCTTTTCTGTATTAGAAAGTGGCCATTTCAATATTCCTTGTGTTGTATGTAGGTCCCTAAAGTGTTGTCTTTATAGTATATGAGTAACTAGAATGTTCTTTGCTTTGCATATTGATCAATAGAATGCTCATTTTATTGTATATCAATTACTACAATGTTCTCTGTTTTGTACTGAGGTCACTATAATGATCTTTGTATTGGATAGAGCTCAGAGAAGGTTTCCTGTATTGTGTATTGGTCACTAAAATAGGATCTCTATTAAACACTGGTCACATGTGGTTGTGTTGATTATAGCTCTATGAAGTGGTTGTGTAAAGCCATGCCCATAGTAGACAAATCAAACCCATATGACTATTTATAAACATTTTTAAACTTCTGGGAAGGCTCTTTCAGTAAATTCCTGTGGTGGGCCAATGTGCATTACCAGTTTGAACATAAAATAGAACTGGTCCTCTAATGTTTCCTGTTGCTTACTACCTTGTGCATTATAAAGTAAGCAAAAAAGAAGTTTCTCTGTGACCTGATTCACTCAGGAGAGAACATTTTAGCTAGCTCACTGTGTTCTCTCCATGTCAGGCTTCCTCCAGCCCAAATTGCAGCAGTAGGGGGTCAAGGAGCAAGAATAGTGCAATCTGACAGTTTAACTTGTGAGTCAAGTGCAGCAGTTAGACTACATTGCTTAAGATTACAGTATATAGATAATTTTGAACGGTCAGACAGTTTGCAATGAATAAACTGCTTTAATATACCTTCTAAAGGGATTTGTGGAACATAGGCAAATGGCTACTGCTGAGTTTTTCAGAAATAGCATCTTTCACTTTGTTCTCAACAAACAGACAGATATGTGTGTTGCACAGAAGTCTGCAGGCTTCAGTGTTTGCTTCCAGCATTCAATGGTTTCAGTGGGTCTGTTATGGTGTAAGGTATATATTCTCTTACTGAATGATGAATTTACTTGTCATTATTTAGGTTCGTTCATCACCCTGAATGGTGTGGTAAATGCTAACAAATGCTGAGCTATTCTTAGTGATCACCTTCTTCCTATGTTGAAGCATTTCTATACTTATAGGAGTTGAATGTTCCAAGGTAATAGTGTCCCCACGTACAGGACACAAGTGGGTAATGAGTGGATATAAACTACATACACTGGTCATCCACTCATCAGATGTTGGTATATAAGATAACATTATCCTGAGCTCCCAATTCTGTTCCAACTCTAAGAGATAGGAGTCTGAGTGTAAAATTAAATCTAGTTGCCCCTAGGGATGAGTACATTCAGTTAAGCTGTGCACAAAATCTTACATCTAAAGCTAGTCTCTTTGGATAAGAAACCTGAAAATGGAAAACCTATCAAAAATATGGACAAAGGACCAGGAGGCTACCCAGAATTACTGATCTGCCATGGACCCACATCCCTCCTATCAGGAAGCAAGCTCCAAACTAGTGAAGTGAGCAGAAATAAGCTTAATGAACAAGGGCCCTCATCTACCTTGCTTTAGAATATTTCTCTGTTGGCCAATCTCCTCCTCTGAGCATCATAAAGAACCAGAGAAGAGCCTGTTTCACTAAAAACTTG
The DNA here is from genome assembly GCF_038048845.1 of Mixophyes fleayi. Lineage (NCBI taxonomy): Eukaryota > Metazoa > Chordata > Amphibia > Anura > Limnodynastidae > Mixophyes > Mixophyes fleayi. The sequence continues at coordinate 185,649,058 of NC_134406.1, read as the reverse complement.
TAATCCTGTCCAATCTGCTTGCTCTGAAAACATGTCAAGAAGGAATATTATTTGGTAAAAAAAAAACTCAGTTCAGTGCTCAATGGTTTAAACAGTGAACCTAAGGATGATTTTTGAAATATTATAATATTATGAATGGAAACAGGGCCAAGAACTAAACCCTAATGGAGTCTGAGAGGTTGAGGGCAATACCATTTAATTGGGAAACTGAAAAAAAAGAAGTGTAGAATCTTTTAATTCACTATATATATATATATATATATATATATATATATATATATATATAATATATCTCACCCTGTAAAAAAATCACAGTTGATGTCAGCTCTCTAGCTTAGCTTGCCACATACCCACATACCATGCTCCGAAAATCCTCTTGTTGTCATGATTAACGGCCAGATAATGTGGGCCTGGTGGAGAAATCAATAGAGGCCCTAAGGTAGTAATCCCCCTCAGAGAAACATCCATCTTTAATGTTAGTCTATTCACATAGGAAGTGATGGAAACACCGTTCTAGACACCGTAGGAGCCACTGGCTGGTATTTACGCAACTGAACAGGGAGGCACAGAGTCTAATGCACCCCCGGTCTTCACCAGGGACCCCTGCAAGGAGGTATGGTTTTGGCAGGTCACAGTTCTCCAAGTCACTTACCAGGACAGTGAAGAAAAAAGGGAATATTCGGCCGGTCCGGGTCAAACCAAAAAGTTAAGCAGTAGACAGGGAGAACCAGAAGAAACGTCAGGAACAAGCAGGGGGTCAATGCCAAACAGACTGTGCAGTACCAAATCGGAATTCAGGAAAATAAGTCAAAGAACAAGCCAGGAGTCAGAATAATACAATGGAGTAAACAAAAGCTAATGCTGGAGCTGGAGTGAACCATTACTCTAAGGGTGCCAGAGATTTTCTTAAATAGCAGGGGGTGAAGGATGATTCAGCGGTCAGAATCAGCTGACCGCCGACAGGAAACTCGAGCAGCGCGTCCCGGGGCATGATCATTTCTGTGCATGCGTACGCATCGAGGCCCAAAAAACCGGAAGTGACTCCCGTTGCAGAGTGCAGGGATGGTGCCTGACAGTACCCCCCCTCCTCTCAGAACGGGTGACTTGATTCCTCAGAAACTCCCTCATGAAGCGAGGAGCGTGAAGATCCTCTTTATTAACCCAAGATCTCTCTTCAGGGCTGTAACTCCTCCAGTGCACCAGGAATTGAGCCTTGCCTCTAAGGAGGCTTGATTTTAAGATTCATTCTACCTCGAACTATTCTCCCTGGACAGACTTGATAGGAGGAGGAGGGGAGGAACCCTGCGTAAATTTGTTAAGGACAAGTGGCTTCAATAAGGAAATATGAAAAGTACTATGTGCCCGGAGAGAAGGAGGTAGCCGGAGTTTGTAGGTAACAGGATTGATTATCTGAGAGATAGGAAAAGGACCAATATAGCGGAGTGCGAGCTTCATGGAAGGAACCTTGAGCTTAAGGTTACAGGTGGCCAACCATACTTTATCCCCTACATGGAGAACCGAAAGGTCCGCAAAATGTTTGTAGAGATCTGAAGATTGTTGCAATTTGAAATGTACTTGGAACCAAATCTGGGCAAAATCACAAACCAAACTCTGGGCTGCAAGCACTGAAGATTCGGTTAGCTGCGTGAGAATAGGTAACACAGAATGTTTTCTAAAAAGAATGAAGAAGGGAGACTCGTTCGGTCTGGCCATCCGTCTGTGGGTGATACCCAGAAGAAAATTTCAGGTTAATCCCTAAATGTTTACAGAACACTCTCCAGAATTTAGAGACAAACTGCATCCAGCGGTCCGAAATGATTTCCAGAGGACAACCGTGAAAGCGGAAGATGTTCTTATTAAAAAGCTGTGCTAAAGTAGGAGTGGATGGTAATCCCATCAGAGGAATAAAGTGGGCAAACTTGGAAAAACGACGGTCAACTACGACCCAGATGGAATTGTAACCATGGCTCTTGGGAAGGTCAGTGATGAAATCTATGGAAAAAGTGGTCCAAGGAGTCTCCAGTACGGGGAGAGGAAGGAGGAGACCCGGAGGAGAACGTCTGGGGGTCTTATGTCTAGCACAAACCTCGCAAGCCGAAATATATGTCTTAATATCAGCAACCAGGAAAGGCCACCAGTAGAGACGAGAGAGAAGAGCCACCATTTTCTTGGTACCGACATATCCAGCAAACCTGCACCTCTAAGCCCATGTCAAGACCTTAGTGCACAGGTGGGTGGAGAAGAAAGATCTGCCAATGGGAGGGGTTTTGACAGAGGTCAAGGCTAAAATTTTAGATGGAGTAATAATGGGCTTAAATAACGGAGAAGAATTGGAGTCAGCGGGGGCGAAAGACCTAGAAAGAGCATCAGCCCTGAAGTTCTTGGTGCCTGGATGGATAGTCAAAATCAACTGGAATCTGCTGAAAAATAATGACCATCGAGCATATCTGGGATTTAGGCATTGAGCAGACTGAAGATAGGTTACATTTTTAAGATCAGTAAATACTGTGACGGGAACGAGAGCCCCCTCCAATAGGTAACGGCATTCTTCAAGGGCATCTTTGATGGCCAACAGTTCCTTGTTACCGATACAGTAATTGGCCTCATTGGGAGAACATTTTTTAGACAGGAATCCACAAGGTCTGAGCTTACCGGAGGAATCCTTTTGATAGAGCACAGTCCCTATTCCTACCGCAGAAGCATCAACTTCCAAAACAAAGGCTTTGTTTTGATCCGGCTGACACAGAACAAGGGCGGAACAGAAGGACTGTTTCAAGGCCTCAAATACAAGAATGGCCTCCTGGGGCTAAGATTTCACTCGCCCTCCTTTGCGGGTAAGAGAGGTAATGGGAAGTATAAGAGTAGAGAAATTCTTGATAAATTGTCAATAATAATTGGTAAAACCAATTAAGCGTGGGGTAGCTTTCAAACACATCGGTTGGGACCCATTGAGAATAACCTAAACTTTGCTCTGATCCATCTGCAGACCTGTGCGGAAGATCAAATAGCCAAAAATGAGTACCTGAGACTGTTCAATAAGACATTTCTCTTGCTTACAGTATAAATAATTCTCCCGTAGGCGATGGAGTACCTCCATAACGTGGTTTCGGTGGAATGAGAGGTCTTGAAAGAAAATCAAAATATCATACAAGAAAATTACTACAGTATGGTATAAAAGATGCCGGAAGATTTAATTGACGAACTCTTGGAAGACTGCATTACAAAGCTCGAAGGGCATTACAAGATATTTGTAGTAACTGTCCCTAGTGTTAAATGCAGTCTTCCACTCATCCTCTTGTCAAATTCTGATCAGATTATATGCACTTCTGAGGTCCAACTTGGTGAAGATTTGCACCCCACGAAGACTGTCAAAAAGTTCAAGGAATGAGAGGAAGAGGATAGTGATTTTATTACCATAATCACATTTAGCTGAAGGTAGTCTATGCAGGGTCTCAGAGTACCGTTCTTTTTCTTAACAAAGAAGAACCCTATGCCAACCGGGGAGGAGGATTTTTGAATAAACAAACGTTTGAGGTTCTCCTTCACATACTTAAACATTGCTTGGGTCTCAGGTAAGGATATAGGGTGTCACAAGACTAGGAGTATTCTGCTTACTGGTTTTAGCACTACTCACCAAAGAGGTACGGAGTCTAACGTATCCCAGGTCTTCGCCAGGGACCCCCGCAAGGAAGTATGGTCTTTGCTGTGGGAGATACGGAGGGCACGGACCTCAGAGGGAGCAACCAGTGAAGCAATGGGATGGAAGAGGTGTCAGGCAGGCCGGTTCAGAACCGAGGAATCAGGATAAGCCAGAAGGAGAATCCGAAATCGTAGTCAGGTGCTAGCCGGGTCAGGTATCAGGAGCGCAGGAGAGGTTGGTCAAAACGTAGCCGGGGTCAATTCACAGGGATCACAGATAAAGGATGGTCAAGGTCAAGCTGGGTAATACACAGGAGAGCCACAAGGAAGAATAGCACTGGAACGCTGGAGATTAGTGGGACCTAATGCTCTGGCACTCTCCAAGTGCCAGAGTTAGCCTTATATAGAAGGGGCAGACCTATGATTGGTGGTGGTGATGCTAAACACCACCGCCGGAATTAGTGAAAAGCGTCCCGTTGCTAGGCAATGGGACGCGCAGCCGCCGCCAACCCAGAAGTGCGCCTGATTGTCTAGCAACCGGGCGCCCGGCAGCAATAGCAGGCGTCCGTCCCTGTGCAACGGACATAGCACGGGGACGGCGCCTGACATAGGGTAGTCTTGCACTTGGGAATGCTTTTACCGGGAATAAAATGTATAGGAGAATCCTAGGACCGGTGAGGAGGCAGAAACTCAGATGCAGCTTTGCTGAAGACATCAAGGAATTCACAGTATGGTTTTGACAGAGTTTCGAGCGAGGATATGGTGAGGCATGGAATAGAGGACCCAGGAGGTCGTAAAGATTTCAGGCAGCGCCCCTTGCAGGTCGGACCCCAGGAAATAACTTGTGCGTGAATCCAATCAAATTGTGGAGAGTGCATTCTCAGCCAAAGGAGACCTATACTGATCGGATAGAGAGCGGGAGCATTCGAAAACTAATCCATTCTGAGTGTAGAACTCCTACCGACAGCCAAATGGGACAGGTCCTACTTGTGATTGAGCCATTGGAGACTCGATTAACTTCATTTATGTCCTCTATTAGATCTTATCTAAAAGACACGATGGACATTTTGAATAAATTGGATAACATTACATGGCAGAATTCATACATGTTAGTCACGTGGATGTTGGTTCATTATATACCATCATAAGCCATGATAAAGGGATGGAAGTGGTGAAATCCTTTTTCAATCTCTCCAATATGAGTAAGGACAAGCAAGATTTTGTGATGGAGGTTATAGCATTTATACTTAGAAACAATTTTTTTTGGTACTCGGATCAATTTTATTTACAATTACAGGTAACAGCCATGGGAACCAGATTCGCCCCCAGTCATGGCTACAATTTTATGGGATGGTGGGAAGAAAATTATATTTGGAGTGATCCCACTGTGGTGGCGAATCTGGTTTCCTGGCAACGTTTTATCGATGATATTTTGTAATTTGGCAAAGGGGGATGATATCTCCCTATCCAGTTTCTGTGAGAAACTAAACAAGAATCCTCTAACTATCATTTTAACATTTGATAACAGCACAAATGAAATACACTTTCTGGATCTAAACATCTATGTCCAGGAAGGAAGATTGTTAACGAAAAATTACAATAAACCTACAGATGCCAATTCTTTTATCCCCAAGAATAGTAACCACTATGTAAAGTGGCTTGACAATATCCCCATGGGTCAGTTTCAAAGGATTATACGTAATTGTACAGAGGTGTAGAAATTTCAAGCACAAACACAAACTTTGAAGGACCAGTTTGTGGAAAAAGGATATCAGGAAGAAGTATTAAATGAAGTGATCAATAAAGTACAAAATATGAAGAGGGAAGATCTGCTTATCCCCAAAGGTAAAAAACCTAGTAATAACGTTTTAGGATTAAGTCTGCCTTTTATAACACAATATAACACACAGTATAAAGACGTGAAGAGAATTATCAATCGCCATTGGTCCATTCTAAAGAGTGATACAGACCTACAAGAATTCATCTTGGATAAACCATGATTTATTTATAGGAGAGCACCTACTCTCAAAGATATGTTAGTCAAATGTGTAACCACCAAACCGTATAAAAACCAGTTTAAAAGCATGGGGTTTTTTAGATGTGGGTCTTGCGGAGCATGTAAAAGCACCAAATGTTGCTCTGCAAAAATTGTAGAAGATAAATCTAATTCCAATGGTGAGATATATAAAGTGGAGGATTTCATAACATGCAGTACCAAAAAGAGTGTGTATCTTGTTGAATGTTTTTGCGGCAAGCAATATATAGGAAGAACGGGGAGGAAATTGAAGGACAGATGGAATGAACATATAAGAAATATTAAAAGGGGTTACAAACAGCATTTATTATTGGCCCAATTTAAAGACCAACATAAATGTGATGTCTGTTCCATAAAATTCTTTTGTGGTTTGAAAAAGGTTTTGGGGGATTGGAGAAGAAAAGAGTCTAAGGGATAGATTTACTAAACTGCGGGTTTGAAGAAGTGGAGATGTTGCCTATAGCAACCAATGGGATTCTAGCTTTTATTTTGTAGAATGCACTAAATAAATGATAGCTTGAATATGATTGGTTGCTATAGGCAACATCTCCACTTTTTCAAACCCGCCGTTTAGTAAATATACCCCTGAGAGTGATTTAACAAAGGCACAAATGAAAATGATATACTCCATGGGCACTTTGGCCCCAAGAGGTCTAAATGTGGATTTTGTGATCAAGTGGTTTCTGGAATAATTTGGGACCATAGGATAGCATGGAGATGGTCTACATTTCTTTATACATGCTCCTTCACAATTTTATGTTTATTTTATTTTCATTTAATGGTTCTCCTTTTTTTGTTTCATTTTCCTTTTTTCCCTTATTAGACAGTTTTTTTTCCTTGGGTATAGGTTATTTCCCATATAGGACAGGAAGTTGTTGTATAAGTATTCTCCATAGATGATGACAGGTTGATGTATGTGTAGGAGTGAAATTTAGATTTAGACATATTAAATATATTTCTATTTTAAGGGACTGGTATAATATTAGGTTTGTTCTGTATCGACGAAGATATTGTAATTCATATTGTTCATCATTCGACATTTATTGTTTATGGAAGAACATTTCTGTTAAGTCAGCTTCTCCTTAATGAGAGATTCATCATTGTGTATGGGTTGCTTTTATCATTTTCATGTTCCAGTTTATTGAGGATCATATTATAAGCGGCCCATAATTTTATAAGGATAAATCTTGTTATTTTTGAATGTTTCTCTCATAACGTTTTTTTTGGGACGTTTTTAGAAGTTAATGATTGGCTCTAAGGTCTTTATAAAGCATTGTCTGATTGTCTACTTACTATGCCTTGGTAAAGATTTATGAATCAAAACGCGTCGGGTGGTAGTAAGTGACGTCAGACGCGCCTAGTGGGTTTTTTGTCCTCTCTGTTCGTACGGGACGTGTGGATATCTAGCCGGCAGTTTGAAGTTTTTCTCTGGAAATTTGCATTTATCTACATGCCTGTGATTAGCGGACTGAGGGTAAGAGTCCATCCTCTACGGCTTTTGGTGCCGTAGAAATGATTCAGACTATACATGTTCCAGTTTGTTTTTGTACCTGTGTTTTAATAAATGTCATAAAGATTTTACACTATGAGAGTTCTCTTTTCCCCTACTCACACCATCTTGAACGGAGTGGAGAATTAGAATTTGGAAGAATCTGCTGGACGATTATTTGATATATTTGGCTCACTCTCTGTTTTGTACATGTAAGTGCATACCCAAAAGGGGCCAAGGAGTGTATCACGTGGTGATTTTGTATTTTATTACTCCCTGCACTGATTCCAATGGGTTTTAAGAGATATCAAATTTATTGAAATATATTGGTTGCACTATAATATTTTTTATTCCTTTTTTATGTATCATCTTCAGGAGTGGATTTGACCACAACTAACAACATGAGACAAGTTGAATGCAATCTTGAACTTGGAATTGAACATTTGCTCAATGTTTGGATAATAGATCTCCATAAGGGAGTTTATATGAGAGACTTTATTTGACATTAACCAGAAGTGCCGTCTTCTACTGTTCCTGTTTTTCTGATTAATATTGTTATACACATAGGGGATTGTGTGTGCAAGAGCGAAGGGCAGCATCTAGTTGGACCATGCAGGTGTATCCAGTTTATTTGTTTAACAGTGATTACTGACTAAGCTCCAGCTTTCCGTAACAGTTTTAAAGGAGAACAGTATAGAAAGGTATAATTGTTTTGCTCATCCTGTTAAAAAAGTCATGTCTAGGATTGAAGCATTTTCCAGATCTAATATTTCAAGAGCCTTTTGGACTGCAATAACCGGTTCAGATACAGAACATTCAAATATGATTTCAAAAGTTCACACTCATTTTGTTAGCCCATAAAACGATCTGGGCTACCTGATGTCTCGTTTGCAGTGTGTGGGTTTCGGGGGCTTCAATGAATCTCTCCAATGCGAAGACATGCACACCAATGCTACCCGCAGATTACCAAAATGTTCTGGCCTACAGAGGCTAAAATATCTGGCAACAATGGTAAGATACCTGTGTGACAATCTCCTGATAAGGATTGTCCATTCCAGGTCCTCCTGTGGAAAGAATGTCAGCATTGTCATCTCACAGCTATTTTGATTAGATCAGTGTCACTCACCGGACCGTGAGTGCCTCTTCCCGGACATTTAGGAACCGTGGCCGTCCTCCATCCTGAGGGTCTGCGCATGCGCAGCCCTTTCCTATACTTCTGTGTATGTCCCTTTAACTCAATTGGCAGATCAGGCAACACTCCCTATATTAAGCACCTGTGGTCAATACCACGTGGCCTGATCTTGGAGTCTCATTCCTCATGAGTCTCTGAAGGTGTTCCTGTGTTTCCTCGTGTATTCAGCGCTGCTGATTCCTGTGGTTTCCAAACCACTTCTACACCTGTGGTTTCCAAACCACTTCTACACCTGTGGTTTCCAAACCACTTCTACTACTGTGGTTCCATACCACTTCTACAATCAACTGTATCATCGTGACTGTGAGCTGATTCCTATCCGCTGCCTCCGTGCACTACAGTCTTCTATACCACTTCAACGCTATTATATTCCATAGTGACTGTTTGCTGATTCCTATCCGCTGCCTCCGTGCACTACAGTCTTCTATACCACTTCTACAATCAACTGTATCATCGTGACTGTGAGCTGATTCCTATCCGCTGCCTCCGTGCACTACAGTCTTCTATACCACTTCAACGCTATTATATTCCATAGTGACTGTTTGCTGATTCCTATCCGCTGCCTCCGTGCACTACAGTCTTCTATACCACTTCTACAATCAACTGTATCATCGTGACTGTGAGCTGATTCCTATCCGCTGCCTCCGTGCACTACAGTCTTCTATACCACTTCAACGCTATTATATTCCATAGTGACTGTTTGCTGATTCCTATCCGCTGCCTCCGTGCACTACAGTCTTCTATACCACTTCTACAATCAACTGTATCATCGTGACTGTGAGCTGATTCCTATCCGCTGCCTCCGTGCACTACAGTCTTCTATACCACTTCAACGCTATTATATTCCATAGTGACTGTTTGCTGATTCCTATCCGCTGCCTCCGTGCACTACAGTCTTCTATACCACTTCAACGCTATTATATTCCATAGTGACTGTTTGCTGATTCCTATCCGCTGCCTCCGTGTACTACAGCCTTCTCTCCTTATCCACTCACCTGTGCATCATCAAGTCTGTGAGCTGATTCCTAGCCGCTGCCTCCGTGCACTGCAGTCTCCAGCTGGCAACTCGCCTGTGTTCATCGTCGTGACTGCGGGCTGGTTCCTATCCGCTGCCTCCGTGCACTACAGTCTCCAGCTGGCAACTCGCCTGTGTTCATCATCGTGACTGTGAGCTGATTCCTATCCGCTGCCTCCGTGCACTACAGTCTCCAGCTGGCAACTCGCCTGTGTTCATCATCGTGACTGCTAGCTGATTCCTATCCGCTGCTTCTGTGCACGTCAGCCTCATCTCATCTCTCCCGTGGGTCCGCAGAGTCCTGCTGCCGCTGCCAGCGCTATCGTCCATCTACTGCTGATCCGCTCTCCACGCCTTCCTGTTTCCCGCTGGTCTCTACCCTCCTGTCAGCATTGGATTCGTATCTCATCAGCTACTCCTCTGCTAGATCATCTCCATTCTCCTGGGTGCTCCATGAGTCCAGTTCCATGTGTTACTGATTCCTGTGGATTCGTGTCCCTGTTGGTCTACTTACCTGTGCGCTGCACCTACTAGACCCCTGCCTCTTACATCCAGGGACTTCTCATCCTGTCGGCCTCCTGCCGCCCAGGTATCACTGCACTCCTATCTGACTGCCTTCTGAACCACGGTATGCATACTTCTCATTGACTGTGCTGGTGTATTGCATATGTTGCTGGACTGTGTTGGTTCTCCTCTGGAGTCTGCAATCCGCTGAGTCTTTTGCCATCATTGACTGTGTTACCTTGTGCTGGATTACTTCAGAGACTTCCTACATTTGCAGACCTGTTCAGTCATTTATATATATTGTGCATATTACTGTGGATCGTGTTTAATGTGCCCGTGTACATCCTGTGTTGCAGTCCCTCCCCGTACACCTCCTCACATATATATATTCAGTGGTACAACTTGCTGAAGGCAGACCACTGATTCCTGTTCCGGTATCACCTGTTCCATTCCTCTCACATAGCAGTGGTACAACTTGCTACCGCAGACCACTGACTTCCCGGATACCTCCACTTGGATTCCATTCCTTCACTCAGACAGCGGTACCACTTGCTATCCGCAGACCGCTGACTCTCATCACCTCCTCGTTTCTGTTGGACATTCCTCCTCACTATAGCAGTGGTACAACTTGCTATCGCAGACCACTGACTACCTCCACTTGCCCTTGTCCATACAGTTCCTCGTGTATTATTACCTCCATATTACCAGTGCTGCTAGTCATAGACTTTCCTGAGCATCTCATCATCTACTATTGCCTGTTCCGTGATCACCCTGCTACCAGAGCACACTATTACCATCTACATTGCTCTGGTAAGCTTACCACCTGGTGATTCCTGGGTAAAGACTCCTAGTGCCCGTGACAATCAGTAATGGATTTAACCTTGGATTCTGCCCAAGCAGGCAACACAAGCTCAGCTGTGTCCGATCCAAACATGCTTATGCTGCGTTTTTCCTCTGCTTTGCAAGTCGCACACTGAATTCCAGACGTAAATCTCTGAATGAGAATTATGCCTGGAAAAAGAAAAGTAAATTACTGATAATCCTTCTACAGATTTAGGGCCTGATTCAGTAAGGAAAGTTAAGCAAAAGTAAGTAAGGCAAAACCATGTTGCATTGGTGGGGAAGGTAAATAAAAAATGTGATGCAGATTTATATTTGGGATAGGCATGTCCTATATCGACTTTAAATTTCAGTGTACAAATAAGCTATCAAGTATTTGTGTGCTACAGGAAAAAACAGACAGTATTTTCCTTACGTGTAAAATAATAAACTAATTTGCACCCCTTGCATTGCAACATGATTTTGTCCAGAAAACTTGAGTAAGAAAACTTACTAAATTTTTTGCTTAACTTTCCTTAATTAATCAAGCCCTTAGACTTGAAACTGGTCCTTTTATCAGAGATAGCAAAATGGCAACAACATAACATAAATCTGAAAAATTTCTCCACGAATAAATTTTCTGTTACAGTAATACAAACACAGGTCAATTGGTAAATGCAGCCGTGTAATTAATTAATTTTGCCCCAAAACAAATAAATAAATGTTGCACAATAATTCACTTTTAAATATTGCCATCATAATTATTATTAAATATTTTGCCCCATAAACAAATATTAATATCTGGTTACATTGTTAAATGGAAGGATGGAAATTAGGTTTGAGACCATGTGACATTATGCGTGACTTTTGTAAATTACATGGTTTACAAATGGCACGTCAAGTCTCATGAAAACCCGTGGTTTTGTGAGACCACATATCTCTACTCTGCTCAGACTTCAAACTCCTAACATCTAAATATATTTAAATGTATTCTTAACCCTCCCACACAAATCCTATCATCACTATCGGTGTCCAAGACCTCGCTTCTTACTAAAAGGACAAGATTGACAAGATATAATAAGAAATGATGTCCTGTTCCCAAACTATAACCTGCTAAATTCCTTTCCTGCACTCTGTGGCACTTTCTCTACATTTTATCTCTACAAATGAAGTTGAAGAGCCTGTCCGCTCACAAATTAGTTGATCACTGTCTTCTGTGCTCATCCCAGCCATACCTAACATCTTTCCTTGTTCTCTCTCCCTGGTATTTTTCCATCAATAATCAAGCATTCGATTATTACTTCTATTAAAAAAAAATAATTTGACCCAAACTCTCTGCAGGATTCAAACTCAGGGCTTCTGTGGACTGCTACTCTGCTGACAGAGCTATTCTGGCTGCTCCTAGCCTTTACTATCTTTTGACCACTCTTTATTTTATAATCCTCTTGTTGCCAGTGGACTCCTATTTAGTCTCTGGACTGTTACACTCTCTCTCAGATTACTGTCCCACCTCTCAACTACTATGCCCCTCCAAGCTTTTTCAGAGGTTTGCCTACATTTACCGTACTTGTTTCCTCACCTCAAATAACTTTTTGTACCCTCTTTAGTCATGTTTTTGTTCCCCTCACACCACCGACTACACTAAGGTGGTCAATGATTTGATCACTGCTAAATATAAAGACAATTACTTATTTCTAATAATACTTTACATCTCTGCTGCTTTTGGCAATGTTGACCACTCATTTTTCATACAGATGCTGCATTCTCTAGGTCTTCAGGACATTATTCTATACTCTTTCTTACCCTACTTATCAAAGCACTATTTCAACATTTGTTTTGTCTGGATCCTTCTCCACCCCACTTCCTCTATTACTTGGAGTACCATAATGCTTTGTCCCAGACCCTCTGCTCTTCACTAACTTTATAAATTTTCTCAAAAACTAGTAAGCTTCTTTGCATTTCTCTATCACATCTGCCAATGACACCCAAATGGATCCAGATACCTCCTGTATATGTCTACGATACCCATTGTCCTTCTGTCATTTCATCTTGGATGTTCTCTCACCACCTCAAACTCAATCTTTCAAAAATTGGCCTAAAGATCTTCTCACTAGTCAACAGAATCTACCTGTCTGAAATCTCTATTTATGTTGATAATGTGACAATAAACATTCCAATGTGTCATCCTTGTTTCTTCAATCTGTTTCCCAATCCAGTTATGTACATTTAAGAAACATTTCCAGAATAAGCACTTAACTCCCACAAGACACTGGAAAAACTGTAATTCACTCATAATCTCCCATATTAATCTGTATTAATTTTTTTGAGAATTAATTATAACATGTCTGAAAGATCAAATGACCACTTTGATTTGATCTTCTTATAGTTTTTCCGTGCAATAAATTATATTTGTTTTGGCAATATATGACTGTATTCTTGATTTACAAGTTTCATGTATTTAGAGATATTTATATTTATATTACTATATCTGTGAAACATGATGGGCATCACACATCTGATGCTGCTTTTAATTAATGAGAACCCTATACATACACATAGGTTTTTTGGAAACTATCGCATGCACTCCTCTGAAGAAGTCACAGCGACAAAATGCATGTGGAGCATTCATTGAAGCTGTGATTGATTCATCTAAGAGAGGACTACGGCACCTGTCAAGTGGTGGAATATATTAGTCAGCAAGTAACCAGACAGTTCTTGAAGTTGATATGTTGGAAGCTGGAAATATGGGGAAGCGACTTTGACAAGGGACAAATTGTGATGGCTGGACAACTAGGTCATAACACCTCCAAAACGGCAGGTCTTGTGGAATGTTTCCGGTATGCAGTCCAAAAGTGGACCCTGTTGCTGGTGAAATGGCAGTAGGTTCACGGTTGCCCAAGGCTCATAGATACGCATGGGAAGCGAAGGCTAGCCTGTGTGGTCCAACCCCACAGAAGAGCTACTGTAGCACAAATTGCTGAAAAAGTTAATGCTGACTATGATAGAAAAGTATAGGATTGGAGAAGAAAAAATAATTTGTTTAACCAAATTCATTTTTCTTCTCCAATCCTATATCTAATCAAATTTGGTAAATTGCACCTTAGCAATATAATAATTTATATATTTATATAAATTATATATGTTTATTGTATATGTGATGTTGTAAATTAATTATCAAAAATACATAGTCTTGTTGCAGAGTAACAGTCCCTATATATGAATTAGTGCGCCAATATTTGTGGGTTTGTTATGATAGAAAGGTGTCAGAACATACAGTGCATTTCAGCTTGCTGTGTATGGGGCGGCCTCAGAGTGACCATGCTGACTCCTTTCCACCACTGAAAGTGCCTAAATTGGGCATGTAAGTGCCAGAACTGGACCATGGATGAATCATGTTTTTTTACATTATGTGGACAGCCAGGTGCGTGTGCATCGTTTAGCTGGGGAAGAGATGGCACCAGGATACAGTTTGTGAAGAAGGCAAGCCGGCGGAGGCCGTGTGATTCTCTGGGCAATGTTCTACTGGGAAACCTTGGGTCCTGGCATTCATGTGGATGTTACTTTGACACGTACCACCTACCTAAACATTGTTGCAGACCATGTACACCCCTTCAAGGCAAAGGTATTCCTTGATGGCAGTGACCACTTTCAGAATCATTTTTCGCCCTGCCTTTCTGAAAAATGTGTTCAGGAACTCTTTGAGGAACATGACAAAGAGTTCAAGGTGTTGACTTGGCCTCCAAAATTCCCAGATGTCGATACGATTGAGCATCTTTGGGATGTGCTGGAAAAACAAGTCTGAACCGTGGAGGCCCTAACTGGCAACTTACAGGACTTAAAGGATCTGCTGCTAAGATGTTGGTGCCAGATACCACAGGACACCTACACAATATTAGGCAGGTGGTTTTGATGTTGTGGCTGATTGGTCTACCATCATCATCAAAAAAAAATTATGTAGCGCCACCAATTTCACAGTGCTGTACAGAGAATATTTGTCATTCAAATCAGGCCCTGCACCAATTGAGCTTACAGTCTAAATTCCCTAACCAACACACTATGAGACTAGGGTTAATTTTGTCAACAGCCAATTAACATACTAGTGTGTTTTTGGAATGTGGGAGGAAACCAGAGCAACTGGAAGAAACACACGCAAACATGGGGAGAACATACAAACTCCACACAGATAAGGCCACGGTCAGTAATCGAACTCATGACCCCAGAGCTGTGAGGCAGAAGTGCTAACCACTGAGCCACAGTGCTGCCCTATGTTTACTTTGATATCATAAAGGCATTAGTTATCCATGAAAAAGGGGATGTCAAGGTATTGTAGGAGAGTGTCATTGAGATCTGTCTGTACCATCATGGCTTGTTGTGTCAATGACAGTCATGGGATAAATTGTTTGAATTTGGTGTGATTGTGTTGTGAGGCATTAGTGTGTCGGGATTAAGGATGTTGCATTGTAGAAGGGACAGTTACAATGGGAGCATAAGGGCTAATTCCCACTTAGTGATATTGGATTGTGTGAGATATTTTGTGTTTGGAGAATAGCAGTGTGTAAACAAAATTTTGTGTTTGGAGTATGGTAGTGTGTAAACAAAATGGTGAACAAGAACCATAAAATGATAACCTAAAACTATATCACTGTAAGTCAGTACTTCCACTGCTTGCAGACATGTGGGTAAAGCTGTTGCCACTGGATCCAATAGAGAACTGCGGTAAGCTGGAGCTGAAGTGAGCTGAAGCTTTCATAAGTATTGTCTTGATGTCATTGTAAGCAGTAATGGTGTCTGTCCATTGCAAAGGGTAGAGTTGTTGGGCAGTAGTCATGGAGTAGAATGAGGCTGT
This sequence comes from Mixophyes fleayi, assembly GCF_038048845.1. Classification (NCBI taxonomy): domain Eukaryota; kingdom Metazoa; phylum Chordata; class Amphibia; order Anura; family Limnodynastidae; genus Mixophyes; species Mixophyes fleayi. Next base: position 185,633,519 of record NC_134406.1, on the reverse strand, counting down.
CATGTAGAGTTATTTGGTATTCATTGTCACTGGTAACCTGACATGCCTAAAAAGGTATGCAGCTTCTTTTCATATTAACAATAGCCTGTATACTGTAGTCTGCTAAATGTCTGTGTCCTTGTGAGATTGCAATGCTCTTTGTAAGTCACTTTCTATAGATATACTTGTAACTTTGGACATCTTGTATCCATTTTTAACCAAAAATATGTGCATAAGTTTAATATATACTTCACATTATTATTTGGTATCAGAACATAATAATAGATTGTCCACATATTAGATGATTGTAGAGCCACCTGTTGGATTAAAATCTTTAATGTTATTGAGTAAACTTTGGCTAAACAGTGAGAGAGTCTCACAATAGCCCTGTGGTAGTCTGGTTCAGGTAAACTGTAGTCCCTTGTAAGTGAAGGCAAAAAAGGTATTGACTGTTAGGGTACTGGAATGCTATAGAAGACAGAGCATAGATCATTGACCAAAAAATATGTTGTTGTGTTAGGGTTTGACTGAGTATTGAAAAAGAGTTTGGGACCACTAGAACACTAGTTATGAATGAACCGTCAGGTGTTCTTACCCACCTTCTTTATTGTAACAATAGAAGCGTTTACCAGGCTTTTAGTATTTTGACTGATATACCTGTAACTATTAGACCAGTTATAACAGGTTCTATATCTAGTTCAATCTCAGGTTTAAGAGGGTATTGAACTACCTGGGGAGTGGTTTAATATAAGTAGGGTCCACCAAAATTTTTATTGGGGTGAAATCTTGTATGAGGCTTAAATCTTTTGGCCCAGTTAGCCAAAGTTGTTTTGGAATGCTCTCAAAAATTGGATTGTTTTTCTTTCTTTTCCCCCCTATTATTAAAAAATAGATCAGCACATCTTACATTCAAATTCTTAGACAGTCGATATATATTTTTTTTCTGTGAATCTTTGCTCGTACTCATTATATATGTTGCATGTATAATAATTCAATGCATGTAATTGTTTTCTTGACATCTTGTCTACCCTTGTCAAATAATGTAATATGCTGATAGTTGAATAAATAAAGTCTGTAAAACAAAATTGGGTCTTAATTGTATTTCTTGTCTCTAATGGCAGCTGCAGCATGAAAATAGAAACTAGTGCTGGTTCCGTGAAAATAGGGGGGACCCCACGCAAAATCTTTCCCCGATTTTCACGGAACCAACAGTAGGCTGGCAGCACTAGGGTTAAGACTAAATAAAGGGGGGCCCACGCTTTTTTGGTTTTAAACTTTGACCTATTCTTTACAATTTTGACAGCTGCCGGAGCTCCGGCAGTATGACAGACAGTGTTAACAGTGATGTGTTTATACAACTTACTGCTACAACACAGGAGAGTTAGCTAACACAGGAGTGTTTTACAGGCAGTACAAAAATACATTAGCAAATTTTAGCTTCCTCAAGAAAATGTTAACTCTTTATACAATATTACAATTTTCTTCATCATCGGTAGTGGAACTTACACTTCAAGAAGTATGAGCAATAAAAATAAGGATAGGTGATAGTAGAAAAGGTCACACTAATTGTAAGAAGTGAGAACGTCATAGGGTATAGGCCTTGCTCGCTCAAGGAGGCTTCCTGCGAATCGGAATCCCACCTTGGTCCACAACCGAGAAAAAGATCGGGACATGCCCGGAGGGAAGGTGGGGTTGTGCCATAGGGGTATAATGTGTAGTGGATTTGGAAAGACAGAGAGATGGCTCTTGCAGGTCTCCCAGATCTGGGCTGCAAAATTCAGAGTTGGAACACGTTTGGTTAGAGCCTTTTCGAATAACAGAAGGAATTCCCCAAAGGCCAGATAGATCGGATATGGAGAAATAGGCAGCCTCCAAGTCTGCCCATGCGTGAGATGCGGGAGGAGCAAATGAGGAGACTATTTATCTAAGCTGGGACGCCCAGTAATAGGCCTTGAGGTCGGGAAAGCCCCTGCCTCCACAGCCCTTAGGTTTTTTAAGTAGTGCCAATCGAAGCCTGGGAGACCTGCCCGCCACACAAATTTAGAAAGGTGTTGCTGCATAGAGTATATATCAGCTAAGGGTATTTTCACAGGCAGTGTCGGAAAAAGGTAGAAAAGTTGAGGAAGAATAGTCATTTTTACCACAATGATCCTGCCCAGCCACAAGATGATTACAGTCCACCAGGAGAAAATGTCTGATTTAAGTTTACGAAAAAGAGCTGGATAGTTCTCTTGATATAGGGTTTCGTATGAGGTGGTAATGTAGACCCCTAGGTATTTTAATTTTTTCTTCTGCCATCTAAAGTGAAAATGGGAGGTGAGATCACAGCAGTCCTGTGAAGGCATATTAAGAAATAGGACTTCAGATTTTGTTATGTTGATTTCATACCAGGACAGGCCACCGTATCTCGCGAGGAGGCAGAACAGATTAGGCAAAGATGTTCTTGGCTGCTGGAGCATGAGGAGTATATTGTCCGCGAATAAAGAGAGCTTACTCTCCAGAGACCCCGTCTCCACCCTCTTATAATTAGGGAGGCTCGGATAGTGGCTGCCAAAGTCTCAATGACCAAGGCAAAAATTAAAGGGGACAGTGGGCATCTCTGGCGGGTGCCATTACTAATTGGCACTGGATCAGAAGGAGAGCCATTAACCATAACCTTAGCAGAGGGATGGGAATATAAAGCCTGGACCCCCGACAGGAAATCCCCCAACAGACCAAACTGCTTAAGGGTATGGACATGAACTGCCAGGAAATCCTGTCAAAGGCCTTTTCGGTGTCTAATGATAAAATAATGGAGGGAGTTTTCCTAGTGTTAAGTATGTGGATAAGGTCAATAGTTCTCCTCGTGTTATCCCTGGCTTGCCTACCGGGGGCAAACCCCACCTAATCATAGTGAACTAGCCCAGGGAGTACAGTGTTTAAGTGGTTGGCCAGGATCTTGGCATATAGTTTCAGGTCACTGTTAAGCAGGGATATTGGGCGGTAGCTAGCACAATTATGGCCATCTTTACCCTCCTTGTAGATCAGGGTTATCCGAGCCTCCAGAGATTCTTTGGGCCAAGGGTTGCCCTTCAGGATAGAATTAAAAAGAGTGGAGAGGCGAGGGGCCAGAAGAGCCTTTTATAGTAAGCTGCCGAGAACCCATCAGGACCAGGCGCCTTACCCGTCTTCTGAGCTTTAATAACCTGTTCCACCTCCTCTAAAGAAATGGGTTCACGTACATAATCAGATAGTTATACATTATTTTATCATTTATTCCTAAATAAGGGGTGCATCATAACCCATGAATGATGCGTTGGGGAAAAGGAGAGGAGGTTGTTTAGACATGATGCACTACTCACTCCACCGTAACTGGGTAATTGAATAGTGTTGGGTAGTTTTTGAAAATAATATAAAACTTACTGTTAACTGTATCAAGCTGAGAGTTTTCCGGCGGGTTTAAAAGTGGAGATGTTGCCTATAGCAACCAATCAGATTCTAGCTATCATTTTGTAGACTGTACTAAATAAATGATGTCAAACACAACAAAGGTGTACATACATTAGGCGCCAATCTTTAAACGTAGCAGATACAAGGTACTTTTCTTCAGTATATCGACTGTCAGCAAACATGTTCCTTTAGCTAAAACTCAAAAGAACATCACATAGTGTAACATGTTTCTATCACACAAAGTCCCCAGTATTTAACCATAAAGTCTATATTCCAACACCATGTGGTTCAATGATGTGACAAACACCAAATCTTAACAAACAGCGGATTTGTGAATCTTCTGTGACACCTTGACCCCAATGGGCATATGCTTACAGTGTTTCCACTTTCAAAGAGCCTTCAGATGTATACCATATTCTATTTCCTCCTCTCTTCGCTAGAATATCGCTTTGTTCTCTACAGAATGTATAAAAAGCAAAAAACAGGAAGACTCTAGTGCAACACTTTTTTACGTCTTATAAAAATCTTTAAACAATGTAAAAACAATATAAAATTTCTTAAAAACAAATTGTGAAACAATCCTCATACATTTATAACAGGGACTCGTACCAGATGTTGGTAGAAAGCAGGCATTGATTTTAAAAATCCGATTCTGTTTCCATCCAGTAAGGTCCCCGCTGCATCCAACGCATTTCAACTCTCTCTGAGTCTTTTTCAAGGCTAGTATGATTCCATAGATGTAGTTTGGCAGTTTTTATATCCTGTACCGAAACTCAAAGGAGGCTTGGTTTTCTCATCTCTCCCTTAAGTTATGTGCTTGAGCAGCTCCGATCCATGCCTTGGATCTCAATAGCCTACTGTATACGATAAGCAGTTAAGCATAATAAATCACAGGGGCCCAGCTTGGGTATATCTATGCCCCATGCTGTAAATGATGTTACATTGGCTATTTTGTTACAATTGCCTGCATAAATGTAGCAGGTAATGTATGTATAAACAAAGACGCTCCTCCAATAGCGTTATAACTGGACAAAATTTGTATAAAATATAAAATGTCCAATATCAAAAATAAAAGATATTATTTAATTAATGTAAATAACGCTAGACAGAGCTAGTGATACTAACCTCTACAGAAAAATAAGCACCATTATAATTAATCAAGTCTCAGTCGGATTATATATTTCTATTGTGGCACTGATTATTTGCTCAAAAATTGAGATTTAAAGCTGTATGTGTTTAAAGATAGATTGATCGTTAGTAAGACGAAAGTGACTCTTGCCAGGATATCACTATTTTGAGTACTGACAGTTCCTCTACCTGGTTAAAAGTCTAGTTAAAAGTCTAATTACACAGCTAGTAATATAATCCTTGTTGCCGGGATATAGGCGCTACTGAGGTTAACAATTCCTATATATTGGTAAGTCACTATAAGAAGACGTAGTTCATCTATCTATTAGAGCCTACGTATTAATAAAGATGTACTAAATGCTAATGAAGCATAGGTAACACCTTATCCTATTATCGGCAAAATATATTTCTGATAACTATTCTGCTTAACTCTTGATTTTGGTTAGAATGCTAATATTTAGTAGTCCAGGCTCATACTAAATACTGCTGCTCTTAAAATAACTTGGACATTATTCGGGTGCAATCAGTGAAACCGTTGCGCATTTCGCTGATGATTAGCTTTTTCACAGCAAACTTCAAGAAGTATGGTTGTTACTGAGTCAAACATGAGGGGAGCCTAACAATGAAGGGTCACCTTCTCCAAGGCCCACACACACCCTTACCATGCACCTCCAAGGCCCCAAAAGCCCCTCACTAACTTGAATGGCAGAAATTCTGAATCATTCAGGTATGTAGCTTCTGTTCAGCTCAAGTTTCCTGACATCCCTAATGAACCACCTAAACATGTACATCATCATCATCATCATCATCATTTATTTATATAGCGCCACTGATTCCGCAGCGCTGTACAAGAGAACTCATTCACATCAGTCCCTGCCCCATTGGTGCTTACAGTCTAAATTCCCTAACACACACACACACACACACACACACAGACTTGGGACACAGAGAGAGACTAGGGTCAATTTTTGATAGCAGCCAATTAACCTACCAGTATGTTTTTGGAGTGTGGGAGGAAACCGGAGCACCCGGAGGAAACCCACACAAACACGGGGAGAACATACAAACTCCACACAGATAAGGCCATGGTTGGGAATTCAACTCATGACCCCAGCGCTGTGAGGCAGAGGTGCTAACCACTTCGCCACCATGCTGCCCCACAAATCCAGCGCTTTTGTGTCATGTGGAAACAGTTAAGTGTTTTTCTTCAATTTGAGACATCAGAGTTCTTGTTCTTGTCCAGTCCAATGTCCCTGTTATTATGAACCTTGTCTTGAATATGTCATGGCTTCCAGATTATTGACTAACATTCTGGCTGTATGAATACATGTAATAGGTGACCCTTGGCCACAATTTTAGATCACTGTACCTGAAATGTACCCTTTATGCCTTGATTTTGTGTAAGTTATATTCTGCATAGTGGAGGACTATTAAATCCCCAGAGAATTCAATTACTTGTTTATATAATGTGTAGTTTTTTAATTTATTCAAAAATATTGAATTGTTGGAAAAAAAATGTTGAATCTGTTTTCTGGCTACTGGGGTATTATAATATCTTGAATTCTAGACCTCATCAATCAGTCTCTTAGATTCTCTTTAGGCTTCTTGCTAAAAAAAAACTGACATCCTTGAGATATACAATGTATGTGTTCATAGACACCTCAGCTGCCATTTATTTTTAAGAAATGGTTATTTCTTATTCCAGCATGGTAATGCACAGATTCATGTCTTTTATTTTGTCTCCTTAACATTTATGCTTACAGCATCTATCATTATTACGGTAGCAATCTTACTAATTCTACTGCAGGATTGCTACGACTTAGCTAAGCTGAGTAAGCCCCAACTGGCAAATGATAATTTTTCAAGCACCCTTCTTAGCTCCCCTAATTAAATGTCTCATTAATATTATAATGACTCTGACCAGCTGCTCTGCAGTAAGGATACTTACTTGCTTTGTAATGCTAACTAAAGACTATTAAATGCTATATTTCTTTTCAAAATATTTCTTATCACTTGTAAGAAATGTCTCCTTATTGCAGGATTTTCTATTTTGTTATATATATTTACTCCGAGAGTCTCCCGGACATTTCAGAAGAGAAGGCAAGTATGACTAAACAGTATAAATATTTCCCCTGTGACATCTTCACTGAGTTGCTTCTAGCCTGGTTGTTGAAGCTAGTGTTTGAATCCTGTCTGCACACAGATAAAAGCTGCAGATAAGAAAGCACAGAAGGAAGTGTGAAAGGGTAAGGAATCGGCAAGGCAATACTAAGATTTTAGAGTCCTATCTGTAATCCAGGGCAACCAAATTAAACTATCTTACTCTATAGGCAGACAGCTATGATGTTGTATTGGTAAATCTTGGACCTAGTAGATTTAATGGAAGCAACGTGTGTGGTAATGTAATTTAAAGGGTTTCTTTACCAAAGAACATTTTTACTCTGAGAGCTCTCAGTTCTGATAGACCATTTTATTTGCAAGGATAAATTTGGTCCAAAACCATCATAGCAGGTTCTCTTGCCTCTAAGGAAAAATAGTTAGCAGTTGTATGAACAGTTAAAAAGCTAGCTTCTATATGAAACACTAGAAAATATTGCTGCAGAATAAAGAACAAAAAAGAGCTAGCTGCTGTCTAAATACTTAAAAGAGATAGATTCTGTATATAATACTAAACAAATGTTAGCTGTGATGTAAAACACCAAAAAACAAGCTAGTGCTGTATAAAACAGCAAAAAGAGCTAGTTGCTGTATAAAACCCTAAAGGGCTAGTTGATGTGTACATACTAAAAAGAACTAGCTGCTGTTTAAAACACTAACAAGTGCTAGCTGCTATATAAAAAACTAAAATGAGATAGTATAAAACAAAAAAGAGTCAGTTGAAATGTAACACTCCTATAACTAGGGGTAAATGTATTACGGTCCGGTTTTTTCAGCTCATCGGACATCGGCGAGTTTACAGCTAAAATTTAAAGCAACTCTGGTTTGTAAAGTCAAGTTTGCTTTTACAAGCCAGCGCCGCTTTAAATTTTAGCTGTAAACTCGCCGATTTCCGGCGAGTTGAAAAAACCGGACCATAATACATTTACCCCTAGGTGTTGTTAGAGTGTAGAGCGGATCGTACCTGATCTCTGGATGTTCTTCTTTAGATCATGACACGGCAGTGTGACAGAGAGCCCTTGGATCCCCAATACAAGTAGGACACCAAAAATTAAGTAACTTTAAATTTATTATTCAAGAACAATATATTACTAAAATGTTTATGGGCGAATAATGATTCGCAACAAATACCATATAATTACAAAGTTCTAGTAATAAGCAGTGCTACTCTCATATATTTTGCTCTTAATATAACTCAATATTCACTGTCTTTCAGTGTTTATGGAAATTGCACAGTGGATTTAAACACATTTTTAAAGTTAGGCATACAATTTTTCTAATAAAACAATTACTCTTTTCCTTTTTCTATGAACAATCAGTACAGTAATGGCCAAAAGTTTGAGAATGACACAAATATTATTTTTCACAGAGTTTGCTGACTCAATTTTTATAATGGCAATTTGCATATATTCCAGAATGTCACAAAGAGTGATCAGATGAATTGCAATTTATTTCAAAGTCCCTCTTTGCAATGACAATAAACTTTATCCCAAAAATAACATTTCCACTACATTTCAGCCCTGCCACAAAAGGGCCAGCTGACATCAGGTCAGTGATTCTCTCGTTAACACAGGTGAGAGTGTTGATGAGGACAAGGCTGGAGATAACTCTGTCATGCTGATTGAATTATATTAACAGACTGTAAGCTTTAAAAGGAGGCTGGTGCTTGAAATAATTGTTCTTCCTCTGTTAACCATGGTTATCTGTGAAGTCAACATTGCTTTGTTCAAAAAGAGCTTCACTGGCAAGGATATTGCTGCTAGTAAGATTGCACTTAAATCAACCATTTATCGGATCATCAAGAACTTCAAGGAAAGAGGTTTAATGGTTGTAAAGTCTTCAGGGCGCCCAAGAACGTCCAGCAAGCACCAGGATTGTCTCCTAAAGTTGATTCAGCTGCAGGATTGGGGCACCACCAGTGCAGAGCTTGCTCAGGAATGGCAGCAGGTAGGTGTGAGTGAATCTGCATGCACAGTGAGGTGAAGACTATTGGAAGATGGCCTAGTATCAACAAGGCCAACAAAGAAGCCATTTCTCTCCAGGTAAAACTTCAGGGACAGACTGATATTCTGCAAAAGGTGCAGGGATTGAACTGCTGAGGACTGGGGTAAAGTCATTTTCTTTGATGAATTCTCTTTCATATTGTTTGGGGCATCTTGAAAAAAATCTTGTCTGGAGAAGGAAAGGTGAGCGCTACCATTAGTCCTGTGTCATGCCAACAATTAAGCATCCTGAGACCGTTCATGTGTGGGTTTGCTTCTCAACCAAGGGAGTGAGCTCGCTCACAATTTTGTCAAGATCACAGCCATGAATAAAGAATGGTACGAAAACATCCTCCAAGAGCAACCTCTCCCAACCATCCAAGAACAGTTTGGTGACGAACAATGCCTTTTCCAGCAGGATGGAGCACCTTGCCATAAGGCAAAAGTGATAATTAAGTGGCTAGGGAATCAAAACATTAATATTTTGGATCCATGGCCAGGAAACTCCCAGACCTTAATCCCATTCAGAACTTGTGGTCAATCCTCAAAAGGCGGGTGGACAAACAAAACCCCACAAATTCTGACAAACTCCAATCATTGATTAGGCAAGAATGGGCGGCCATCAGTCAGTATGTGGCCCAAAAGTTGATTGTCAGCATGCCAGTGTGAATTGCAGAGGTCTTCAAAAGGAAGGGTCAACACTGCAAATATTGACTCTTTGCATAAACTTAATGTAAATGTCAATAAAAGTCTTGGACACTAATGAAATGCTTGTAATTTGACATCAGTATACCATAGCAACATCTGCCAAAAAAAATCTTAAAACACTGAAGCAGCAAACTTTGTGAAAACCAATATTTGTGTCATTCTCAAAACTTTTGGCTATGACTGTAGTCTTTGTGGAAATTAACGTTACTAAGCAATATGGATGCCAACCCCAAGATGTCTGTGAGAGAATGTCTCTGAGGTGACAGCTGGTTACAGCCAAAATGGAGGTTCTGTGTGACTGTGAGATAAAAGTCTCTGTCCCTGGACACACATCACACTTATCTGGTGATTAAACATAACTTTCAGTCAAATATTCAGTATATTTCTTCTTATAACTAAGAATAAAATAATATCGATATTCTGATAAACTCAAAACCTTTACACCTAACGTTGGGCGTAAGAACTAAGCGCTGACCTTAAAAACCATATGTTGCTAAAAACCATTAATAATACCATTAAAACCCTTAAAAAAGGATCAAAGATGCTGGTTCAATGGGGAAGTTGTTTGTGCATCAACTTCAATTAAAAGAAGAATAAAAAAACAGATATCATAGAAGTGCAAAACTGATCCTATCTAAGGTAAGAAATATATCACCATAGAGCTATATAGATATATATTAATATAAATTATTTTAATATATATTTAGTATATATCTATATAACTCTACAGTAATATATTTCTTACCTTAGATAGGTTTTGTGATTCTATGATATCTCTGTTTTTTGATATTCTGATAACTATGTGAAACTATTTATTATGTTTTCCTGTCAGAGTAATTCCCACTTGCAAACAGATAAATATATGTTACTGTCTTATTCCCATCTGTTATCTCTGTCTATCACTTTATCAAGTTCTCTTTATAATACTATCTTTCTCACACTTTTTAATGTCTGTCTCAGATTTCTTTCCCACTGTGTTTCATAAATTTGTTCATTGCTGCTCCTTTGTCATGCTATTCATTTTCTTAATCACTGCTGCTGTATCACTCTCGTTTGTTAGCTGTTTTTTCCTATCTCTTTTCCTCTTACTTTCTCTTTTCACAAGGCTCCCCGGCCCTCTCTTTGTGACCCTGCTTCCTTGCTGAATCACTGAACTCCATAGTATTTTCTTTCCTGTCACACAAAACACAGAACTTTCCAGCAGCCTAACAGACTGGACTTTACTGGGTCTTAAAGTCTCTCCTGTATCATGTTGTGAGACAGTCCTGTTCCACAGGGTCCTAGTGCTCAGTAGTTTGCTCGGTATCACAGAGCTATAAAAAACACTAAAGCGTATATTAATTAAATTGCGGGTTTGAAAATGTGGAGATGTTGCCTATAGCAAGCAATCAGATTATAGCTGTAATTTTGTAGAATGTACTAAATAAATGATAATTAAAATCTGATTGGTTGCTATAGGAAACATCTCCAATTTTTCAAAGCCACAGTTTAGTAAATATACCCCTAAAAGGGCTAGCTGCCGTGTAAATACTGGAAAGAGCTATTTTCTGTATAAAACATTAACAGCTACCTGCTGCGTAAAAACTAAAATTAGATAGTTTCTGTATAACATGCTAAAAAATAAAAGATTTATGACCAACTGAAAATTTAATGTTCTCCACATCTCAATAAATCAGAATTCACTTCTGGCTAAGTTTTAGGAGAACATAGTATTAAAGGGATATGATATTTACAGTATATAATGATCATTGGAAGTATGTGAGGAGACCATTCCCCACTGTTCTTGCTCAATTGACTTCATAAGACTTACAGAATAAACACATACTGTATATCATTTGGATTGGTGCTTATGAAAAGTATCTACATGACCATTTTACTGTGTAATATTATAGCATGTAATAATGTCTAAGGGAAAATGATGGAATTTCCCCAAAGAGGTAGGCATGGTGTATTAATCTGGCCCACAACAGATAAACATTATTCACATATTGCCCTGCTAAACAGACGTATATTATCATCATCATCATATTATACCAAGTATATTCATATAAATTAAGCAGGAATATCTTTCAGAACCTAAAAACTAATATAAGGTGAAGTTCACTTCCCAAACCCCCAGGTTCTGAAGCCTTCAGTGGTCTGACACCATACGCCTTTATTTTAAGCACACATGTCTGTTTCAAACAGGAAGTAGTCTTAGCAGTGTCCATCCCCTATGTTCTTCTGAGGGCATACAAACAACTGTCGGAATAGGAGCACTTTTATGGATTTTATTATTTTTAGCAATAATGTAAATGGCTATCTCCTTTGAAGGCTGCTCCCATTCCTTGGTACAGTCTATCATTATTATTGTAATTTTCACCAGTCTTCAGTGGAAGAGCCTGTAAGGTCACTAGGCAGTATGCAGTCACCAAGAAGTACAGGGACTTGCTAACACGGCACAATTTTGATCATGTTTGTCTTCTGTCATCCCAAGTTGTGGAGAAAATAGTGCATATTTCTAAGCTTCAGTCAAAGCCTGGAATTTTAAAAAGAAAACAACACTTAAAGGATAACCATTTATGATATAAAATACATTTGTAAAATATTTATTCCTCTAAGGGTCACTTGCCACCTAAAATTTCGACCTGTAAGTTTTAGCTCATTAGCAATAGTATGTGAGGTCCTACAGTTACTCAAAAGACCAAAGTAAAGGCATGACTGTCTCTAACAGAAACTTATTCTCCTATCATAAATTGTGCAGTAAACATATGTGCTTAGATGTACAATCTGTAAAACCCATTTTCTACAGTGGAACAGAAACATAGTGAATAAATTAGCATGTAAGATGTTATAGCAACTAATTACTGCTAATAACTTCTTAAACATTGGGGTTCTTATTTATAATCAGCTAGGCAGCTGGTATGCAACATATACATGTATAAGTGTTTATTATAATGTTCATTTAATACAGAACATCATCTAGTAATAACCAGTAATATTAGAACACATTTGAAATGCTGCATACAAATAAAAGCCATTTTCTTGCTGTGTTGTTTTAACAACACAAATCTGCAATAATTTATTTTGAGTCTTTAAGCTGCAAAGATATCACATTAATATACAATGGTGATTTGTTGCAAAAATCTATTTGTACCTCTGACTAAGATGTAAAGTCTAGCTGCATTTTTTGCAAAGTGGAAATCCCACTCTGAGTTTAACCCAAATTCTCCCTATTTCATAAGCTTGAACCTCAAATTCTCCCCATTTCATAAGCTTGAACCTCATATTCTCCCCATTCTATAAGCTTGAGCATCAAAAGTGTCTAGAATGCAACTTAATTATACAAAAGGAACCAAACAGGCCCAGCTCAGTCACATGAAGAAACAAGTTTACTCATAGGAAATATTTTATTCCAAAATAAAAGTGTACAATTTTCCTCAGATAATAATTCTGATTGCTGGTTTATATATTGGACTCTTCAGCTCAGTAACACTCCACATTTCTTAATCAACAGGATACATGAGAACTGGTGGGTCAGAGAAAAGCTTATATAGGAGACAGTGTGCACAGTCTCTGTACCACAGATAAGGACAGGATTTAGTTTTGGTTTTCATTTGCTCCTATGGAATATAACAGCTCAATAAATAAAGGTATGGGGGGGTCACAAATTTAATTAAGATATGTTATTCATTAAATCTGATGAGTTGTCTATGGATAAAAGGACAGCATTTTTTTTAACAAGCAGATCTTTTTAATGTATCAACGTTCTTAACCCTGGCTTCTGTTCACCGCCATCTTTTCCTCCTCCCTTTAGCTTTTTTTTTTCTCCACCAGCAGTCTCTCTTCCTCACCCCAATTTTCACTCCTCCCCCATAGTTCTCCTGTAACGTGTGCTAGGGTAGACAAAGTCACAAAAACCGCAATTCTCTTCCTGACAACCCAGGTTCTCACCCAATCCAGAGGGACCACTATGAGACGCACCGTGCTCTCCTGTGTTGCAGTCTGGGAACTACACCTCGCGTCTGATCACCCTAGCGCATCCATCGTTGCTGGGCCTGGCCTTTGGTTCCTGCAGGAGAAGGACACTAAAAAGAGAAGGATGGCATATAACAACAAATAGTTTGGCAAGTTAACTGCCAGTGACCACCTCACCAATGGTCACTACTTCCACTCCTTGAGCAGGCCAATCCTGCTGCCGCTCACCCATGTCTGCTGAGACACTGCCACTCAGCAGGCCTCCGCCCGCCACCTCATCCCCGACTGTTAAGCCCAGCTGTCTTGGGGTTCAGGACTTTAGGTGCCCTTCCGGAAAGCTAGAGAGGCCTTGTAAGCCACTCTCAACAACTTACCATTAACTATTAACTTGGGATCCAACGTCCCCTAAATTAAGAGCCTAATAGCCTTATGTCCACTATGCAGGGCCTAGTGCCCTCCTAACCACAAAGGCCTAGCACCCTCCTAACTATAAACACCTATGCCGGATAACACTATTAGGGCTTGATGCACAACTATACTAATGGGGTTTTATGCCCACCTATCTATTAGGGCATTGTGGCCGCCCTCTGCTCACTCTTGGGGCCTTGTGCCCCCTACTTGCTCCTGGGGCCTTGTACCCCTGCTATTACTCCTGGGGACATGCTATCTGCGGGTCAGACTTTATGCCTCATGTGTGACATGGGCCTAGTGCCTGGTGTGCGAAAGAAAGAAACTTTATTATAGGAAGTGGTGATCAAGATGTGCGGGCAGGGTCCTGCCAGAGGGGGTGTCTGCAAGGGCCCTACCTGTTCTCAGGCCTCTGCCGCCATCCTGGTTCACTGCCGCTGTCCTGTCCAGGTCAGCCGCATTGTTCTTCACTCATCTGGGCTCTTTTCTTCCTGCCCCAGACGTCTTCCTGCCCGGGGAGCTATCAGTCCTTACAAGGGCGCCCTGCCGCTGCTGTCCGCCGTCTTCTTCTTCTTCTTCTTGCTTCTGCTCTTGACTGTCTCTCCGGTGACTGTCTTTTCTATCCGGTGTCTTCTCTTTTCTTCAGACGAAGCTTCTTCCCCGACGTCTTCTCTCCTGTTGCTGTCGTCAAGCTGACATGGTGTCGGTCACAGCGGCTCAAATAGTCGTCGATGTGCCGACGTCATGTGATGTCACTGCACCATTGTGACGACGCGGCGAGCCCTGATTGGCTGTCCACCCCGGAGAGTGTGTGCCACTGAAGAGCCACGACGCGCACCGAGGGCGCCTCCGATGCATCACATTCAAGTAAGTCCCCCACATTTCTTACTGTAGACCAGACAGCCCAGTCAGTGGCTTCTCTTTTATGTAAAGTATGTAATCATCTCACAATGCTGCAATGCTTAAAGGAGAAAAAGAACAAAGCAAACACAGCTCTCCATCATTTTTGTTACTGTGAGTCTACGTATTACTATAATAGTGGCACCCACGAAATCCAGCCCTATCTAAAAGACACAGGGCTAGATTTACTAAGCTGCGGGTTTGAAAAAGTGGGGATGTTGCCTATGGCAACCAATCAGATTCTAGCTTTCATTTATTTAGTACCTTCTACAAAATGACAGCTAGAATCTGATTGGTTGCTATAGGCAACATCCCCACTTTTTCAAACCCGCATCTTAGTAAATCTAGCCCACAATGGTAAATGCAAGCTATTCTTTATTCAATATCCCTCCCCAGTAGTGATGTGCCTTCATGGAATTCATAAAAAATTACATTAAAACAAAGCACAATAACAGAAAACTGCCCTCTTTGAATGTGTGGAAGGAAGTGGAAAAGTATCTGATAAGTGCATATCATTTAATATCTGTTTGATGCAGAATACATCAAATTATCAAACAGTTTGAGGAAGAAATCAGAGGGTTTGTTGCTGGAAATGTCTTTTTAACATTTCCACATGCTTTTTCTCTATTTTTTTGTATTTACTAAATGAATGAAAGCACAACACGAATGATGCTATCTTCATATATCTAGTTTTTCTTTATGATGGGTGTTGATTGATGTATGCATCTATAAAGCTACATACCTATCAAACTGAATGCTCACTTTTTATCCTGTCTATATTGCTGAATAATTTGTATAAAATTGATTGCCACAGTTTTCTCTAGAAGGCTTAATTGCATTTCTAGTATAACTTAAAAATGATAACTTTATCTTAATTAGTACCATGTTGCTATATTGCATTTGAAAGCTCATAGGATTACCTTGCATTTTTAAACAGATGCCTGAGGGCTTCGCTTTTATTTCATGCACAACTTATAGGCTTCAGTTGATTTATCAGGAACAATAAAAGATTTTAATAAAATTGTAAAAGAGCACGTATAGTTATGTCATGTTATCTGTTGGCAGTTTTCATAACCTGATGGAATATGCTACCAGCGCATTTTATTTTATTATATTTTATACTCATTGGGGAATGATGGAGAGAAGATGTATGCATTATTCAAATACAGTGTTTAGACAAATGTATACTCTCTTCTTAATTCTCTGGCATGAATGAAGTATATCCTAACATGACCACCATAGTGAAAGATATTATCTTTGATCACTAGTGATATAAGAGATGTTTTTACAGGGATACTTATCAATCAGATATTAACAAATATATTTCACATGTCTTTATATAAGCATTCAGTGAAGGAAATTAGTTGCAAATATTACATCCAAATTATCATATCATTGTCTTAATTAATTCCTCTTACTCTAGTTAACTTAAAAGCACAATCAATACTGTTTCAGCTATGCAAAATAAGAACCTTCCTATTTTCATTCTAAGGAAAAGGGATACTTTTATAACACTAACTCTTCAAAAATGATCAAATTCTGTTGATGCTTATTCTATTTTTATATTTTTATCTTAGCAGATTGTTTTTAGTATTTAAACTAAAAACCTTAGGGGAAGAAAAAAACAAATCTGTGCATACATTGCTGTGTTCTGGTTTTGTGGTGAATGTGTTTTTGGTGGCACATATTTGTCATGCAATCAGTAAAACATATCTGATCAAGTGTTTGGACAATGGGGCATCACTTTAACCAGAAAATATAAAGCCGCAAAGAGATTGGCTATAAAAGAGGAACCTTTGCAGGCTTGTAATTAGTATCAATCAATGTGACACTGCTGTTGACATCTTTATTACTTTAAGCACACTAATCAAATACTTGTGCATTCAAATATAAAGATTGATAGGCAGATAGACAGGAGGAACTTCCCCATGGAGGATTATTTGGAATTATCTTTTAAAAAGATAACAAAAAAGAACAAGCAAAATTATATAGAGGAACAATGCCTGCACTAAATTTGCAGTTTTATTTAAGTAAATGGAATGGGAATCGTAAATGTGTGTCATTTCAATAATGGATTTTGCTCACCAGAACACATTGTCAGAAGAATTCGGAATCATCCTAAAGCTCACACATTTTGGGAAGAAATTAATTATATTTATTTTTAGCATGTATGCATATAAAACTGGTTAACATTATTTTAGTATTTATTTTAGTATACATAAAAATTAATGTATATGACCCATTTATTGAACATTAAAAAATTTTGTACTGGAATTTTGGCTCATGGTTTTTCTACATCAATGGTGGATGAATTGAAAATTCCAATAGGCAATTGCTCAAAGTATTAGGCTCCCTAGTTATCTACAGTACTTCTAGGGGCACAGCTAGTGCCACAGTTAGCTTGCTTTTCATAAGCACTGCCAACCATTGTTTTATTGGGATATTAGTGGTGAAGTGGAAGAGAATGTCAGTGATTGTGATATTTAAACAGAAGAGGTCACCAACATGAGGAGTAGTTAAGTTGAAGTAATAGCAGATGTTTAAGGGATGTAGAAGGGGAAAGTGCAGGCAGTGACATGGATGCTTTTTGAAGAAGAGTTGGGAAGAAATGGGGACTGGAGGAAAACTGTTTTAGACTGACAAAGAGAAGCTTGATTTGGTGGTTAGGGTGGCACCTCTGGACAATGAAAGCAGGAACGACATAAGTACTGATTTTGCCAATGATGGTGATATTAGAGTGAGGTGAATTGTGTCACGCTTCAATGTAAATCACAGCTATGAAGCCCGGGATGTGATGAAGCATAAAGGTGTTTATTGATCAGAAAATACAGAGAAGTAGTACAACCCAAATATTGCTGAAACTGCACAGGAATTTACTGAGAATGTTGAATTCTGGTTGCAAGAAATACTGTGGACGCAGGTAGAATGGTAAAAGGAAAGATTTCCGGAGAAGTGGTGTTAGCAGCACAATGTGAAAGTCCAAGAGTACAGGAGCCTCAGGAGAACAAAACCACAAGGAAGGCAAAAAAAACAACAATGACCAGCAGAGAAAAATTTGTGAGTCAGGTATAAATAGGGAACACTCAGGTGCAGGAGATAATTGGTGCAACAAGGTAACCCTTATTGATGAAAAGGAAAGGCACAAGCTCTGGTGCACAGAGGCACTGCAGATAATATATTAATGCAACAGGTTCAAACTGGAGACAGGAGCTTCCAGGCAAAGCAGCATGCAATGCCGAAAGCTGCAGGCAGATCTTGACAAGTTGATTACAAAAAAGGAAGTGAAAGGAAAATATGGAAATCATGTTGTAGTCGGTTCTGTTCCAAGTGATCAGTAGTTTAGTGTAGACTACATATTGCTTCTTAGCAGATCACATGCTGGGGAAAGAATTCAGAGAACCCTGAACACCATATTTGTTAATCAATATTTCTACAGTTACCCAAAAGTCCATTACAATTGCACTATCCTGCTATATGTGCTTGAGTAATTATTGTAATTATATGTCATTTATTTTTAAAATCATTTTAATTATGTATGTTGTGAGTAAGACCTTGCTCTGTTCACCCGCAAATTTCAATAATGAAAAATCACTTGCAATGCCCGTCATCATTACATTTTTATAACAAGTTATTTATCACTGAAATCCAAGAGACTATATAATGAATCTCCTCTGGGCATCATTTTACAAGGAGTCAATACCAGGAAGTCTCAAGTGTTACCACTGTCCACAGAAAACTAAGTGTTGGAAGTATTACTTTCAGACTGGCGAACATAGTGCTCATGGTATGGGCTGTGTATTAGCTAATGGGTACACTGGTTCCACTGCCAGTTAGGAAGGAAGAATGAATAGCTGTCATCTTATCAGGAAGCTTAACTAAATCCTTTCAGAGATCACTTAAGCCTACACAAACTATAGAAGGGCATTCATTGGTTAAATGTAAAATAATATTTTGCAAAATAGCAAATGTTAAAAAAAAAGAAAATATTTAATTTTCCACATCACAAAATAATTTTTAAACTTTACTCGTAAATCCATGAAAATAAACATTTAAAAAAAAATATTTAAGCAATACAATAATGCCATCTGAAATGAAAACTCAATCCATATTTACAATTGTTCTGTTGGTTTCAGGAGTCATGACCAGGAAAGCTCAGTGTTGGATATAGGATATCCATAGCAGACAAGTAGACCCACAGTTACAGTATAACTTTCCCCTGTAATGTTAAAGACATATAATGTAATAGATAAGATAATATATTTTGATGCAGCACACTCATGTGCACAATAACCTACAGCTTTGGTGGTGAAAGATTTTAAAACAGTGTAGGGAAATACATTTCCCAATATATTATATATCATACATGCCATTGGAGTCCACTTAGTATGAGGCCACCAATTGATCCCCTGATATGTATAATGGTCAGTCTATGCCTCTAAAAACTTAATGTGGCAATTAAAAAATATGAATGAAACCAAATTTGCATTTTACATACCAGTTGAATGTGGTGAAATAGTAACATAGACAGAGAGACTAGATTAAATTCCAGTGGTGGCAGTGGCAAGAAAGCAGTGCATAAAACTCCAAAACAAAAAGGCATGTAACCATATATTAAGAAAGGCTACTATTAGCAATGACGGTCATATTGATATAATGGCTTGCAAGAGATAGAAATGCATTCCTGTCTTGAAATAAATAAAGAAATATTGGGCAACATGATTTAGTTTATAAATTTATACAGGTTTGTTTTTATGTATTTACGTTCATGGTTGTCGTGGGAAAGAGAACAGAGAAACAAACTATATATATATATATTCATACATATATATATATATATATATATATATATATATATATATATCGTGGCAAGAGCCCGCTACTGCAGAAGCACATGCGTACAACTTCTTCCTTTTTATGGTTTTTTATTGTCAGGATGGTAATAATGTTTTGACACCGTATACTTGCACAGCAATTATGGAGACCCTCAATGCTTACTATACATAGTCCAGCTCTCTGTCCAGATCAGCCAGCTAGTCCAGCGTTGATCTCCCTGAACAATGAAACAAGCAGGGTTTTATACCTGACACTCCTCCCACAGGCCTAGCTTGATGGACAGGTGACACACCCACCTTCTCTTTAAAAGGAAACGCCCATCCCTGGCTCTGTTTAGACTATCAGACCCACCCTGTCTGTTTGCTGAGAGGAAGCAGCTTTTAAATCATGTAAGTAAACCAATTTTAAACTACACATATGTTTTTACTTGGTTTACCTGTGCCAATGTTTTACTCTACTTCCCTGCTTTCTCTGCATATTGCTAGCTAAATGCCTCCTTTTGCTACATATCCCTCCCCCTAGCGTCTCCAAGTAGGGGGATGCAGACTTCGCGAGGAGCGCATATTTTCGTTACAACGCATCTGCATTTTTGTGTAGAATCCCAGGCCTATGTTCTACTGAGAACTTGAAAGGTTGTAGTGCCAAGAACCAGCGGGTTACCTTGACATTTACCTCCCGGTTGTTCTGCATCCATCTTAATGGTGCATGGTCTGTTATTAGGGTGAACTCTCTGCCTAGGAGATAATAGCACAGAGCTTCTGTAGCCCATTTTATGGTGAGACACTCTTTCTTCACAGTGGCATATTTTTGTTCCCTTGGAAGCAACTTACGATTTAGGTACAGGACAGGATTTTCTACTCCATTCTTCTCCTGTGACAAGACTGCACTTAAGCCAACACCAGAAGCATCAGTTTGGAGGAAGAACCTCCGGGTAAAATCTGGTGCTTGTAGAACTGGAGAGGAACAAAGAGCTAACCGAAGATCAGACCAGACGGTTTCTGCAGAGTCAGACCAGGTTTATCTATCTGGACAACTTTTTTTTAACATGTCCGTAAGTGGAGCAGCTCTAGTGGCCAAGTGGCTTACAAACCGCCTGTAGTAACCTACTAAGCCTAAAAAGGTTCTTAACTGTGACTTTTTCTCTGGTCTTGTCCAATTTTTGACTGCCTTCACTTTGTCTAGCTGGGGTTTTACATGCCCTCGACCAACAATACCCCAAATATTTGGCTTCTCTCATGGCTATGGCACATTTCTCTGGGTTAGCTGTTAACCCTGCGGACCGTAATGAAGCTAAGACTGCCTCAACTTTGGGTAAATGTGATCCCCAGTCTGGGGTATAAATCACTATATCGTCCAAGTAAGCAGCTGCATAAGCTGTGTGAGGTTGTAGCAATTTATTCATAGCCCTTTGGAAGGTGGCAGGTGCCCCATGCAACCCAAAGGGTAGGACTTCATATTGATAGAGACCATCAGGGATGGAAAATGCAGTCTTTGGCTTGGCCCGTGGAAGTCAGGGGAACTTGCCAATAACCCTTTGTTAGATCAAGGGTTGTTAAATAATTGCTAACAGCAAGATTTTCCACTAGTTCATCCACACATGGCATCGGATAGGCATCAAACTGCGACATACTGTTTAGGCGCCTAAAGTCATTGCAGAACCCAATTGTCCCATTGGGTTTCGGGACAAGCACAATGGGACTATTCCATTCACTAGTGGACTCTTCAATTACATCTAACTGGAGCATCTTCTCGACCTCCTTTCTCACGTCCACCTGTCTGGCTTCTGGAATACGATATGGCTTCTGCTTGACAATGACTCCTGGCGCAGTGACAGTGTCATGTTCGATTAAGGTAGTGCGCCCAGGAATGAAAGAGAAGACATCCCTGTTCTGGCGAATCATTTCTTCAGTCTGTTGTCTCTGCTGAATTGACAAGGCTGGCTCTATGGGCACTTCAGACTTTTCAATGGCAGTACTCACTACCTGAGGAGAGGTTTCCTCATCATGCCAGGGTTTAAGGAGGTTCACATGATATATTTGCTCCTCCCTTCTCCTACCTAACTGGTGGACTCTGTAATTGACAGGACCGACAGCCTCTAGAACTTCATGTGGACCCTGCCAATGGGCGAAAAATTTGCTTTCCTGGGTAGGAACCAGGACTAGGACCTTGTCCCCAGACTTGAAAGATGAAACAACAGCACTTTTGTCATAACTTGTCTTCTGTCTTTCCTGAGCCTCTTTTACATGTTGCTGCATAATGGGCCCTATCTTTCCTAGCCTCTCATACATTTGGGACACAAATTGTACCAGATTTAGCTCCCTGGGACCTTGCTGCTCCCACCCTTCTTTTAACATATCCAAGATACCCCTGGGCTGTCTCCCAAACAATAACTCAAAGGGACTAAACCCTGTTGAAGCTTGAGGTACCTCACAGATGGCAAACATCAAATAGGGAATAAGAGTGTCCCAATCTTTTTTCTCTTGAGCCACTGCTTTCCTGAGCATGTGCTTTAATGTGCGGTTAAAGCGTTCCACCAAGCCATCTGTTTGTGGCTGGTATACAGAGGTGTGAAGCGCCATAACCCCTAGCAACTGGTATATGTCCTTCATCAGTTTAGACATGAATGGAGTACCCTGGTCTGTGAGAATTTCTTTGGGTATTCCCAAGTGTGTAAACATCAATACAAGTTCCTTAGCTATGGTGCTGGACTTTATGTTTTGTAGGGGAATTGCCTCTGGATACCTGGTTGCATAGTCAATCACCACTAGTATATATTGGTGCCCACGTGCGGATTTTTCCAGGGGCCCCACAAGGTCCATAGCTATCCGTTCAAAGGGAACTTGTACTATTGGTATTGGAATGAGAGGTGCCCTTTACATGGGTTTGGGACAGGTTCTCTGACAAATGGGACAGGACCGGCAATACCTTTTCACTGCCATGTGTACACCGGGCTAGTAAAACCTAAGCAGAACTTGTTCCCGTGTTTTATCCTCCCCTAGGTGTCCCCCACAGACATGTGTATGTGCTACTTTTAACACTAGGGTTACATGGACCTGAGGAACCATTAATTGTTCTACTTTTTCCCCCTGTACATTAGCAACTCTATATAGGAAATTATTTTTAGCAATAAAATATGGTATACCTTCTGCAGGCTGTGCGGCTTTCGTTCCCCCATTTACCTCAGTCACACTTTTAGAGGCATGTTCCAAAGTGGCATCATTAAGTTGGTCTCGAGCAAAGTCCTGCAAAGGAAACAAAATTGGTATTGCGGACCAGTCCGTATCCTCACTGACAGACTGGGTGGGCTCATCTGCGACATCACCGACCAATGCTAGTTTGGACTGTCCATGTTTTCCCACAGTTGGATGCTTTTGTGGAACTCCTGCTGTGACTCCCAGGATGGCATTCCGGTTTGGCGGTTCCCAAAGATCGATGTCCAGATGTTGTGGATTCTTAGGCGGTTCCTTTAAGACCGGGCTTCCGACCGTTGCATCAGTTGCCGGCATGTCCGGCCGGATCCGCTCACCGAGGACATCATTAAACAGTGGGAAGTCTCGCCCCAAAATGAGTGGATATGGGAGTTTAGGTGCTATGGCAGCTACCACATAACAGTTTTGTCTTTGAGTGTGACTGGTAGTATTGTTCTTTCATACTCCTCTGTTGTGCTATGTACGCAAAGAACTTTCACTTTGGGCAACCGAGAAGTTATGGTTTCGGGTAAAGCAGAGCTGGAAACCAATGAGAGTTCACTCCCCGAGTCAACCAAGGCCAGAACAAGGTTTTGGTTGATTAGCACAGTCACCAGGAACAAACAAGGACTTCCTGATGTGGGACTCATGGTAAAACAGCTTGGAAATGCAGGTCCAATATGTGCTACAGAACAGTCCATGGGTTCCTGTAGTTTAGGACACTCTGCCTTAAAGTGGGCTGGCTCACCACATACAAAACACTTCAGATTAGAGAGCTTTGCACCTGGCCCTCTGTCCATAGCAGTTTTGCCATTGGGCCCTGTGGCAAGGATTATCAAACCTTGCATTTGGCGTGGCAGCGGCTTTGGCACAAATGCAGGTTCTTTAGTCATTTGCTGTAGCGCACAAAACCTTTCTACCACGGTGGCAAGCTCTTCATAAGTTTGTGGGTCTGATTGCAGAACCCACCTTTGCAAATAGTGGTTCAGCCCCCGGATGCAGTGATCTATCGCCAGAACTTCAATAATCCGAGAAGGTGAATTCTCCTCAGGCTGCAGCCTTTTTTTAAAAAATTTTCGAAAGCTCAGCCACTTGCGCTCTGACCGGTTTTTCTTTATCATAGCGCCATTGGTGATAGCACTGGGCTCGGCCTTGCCCGGAAACTCCAATGCGAGCCAATATCTCAGACTTTAGACACAGATAATCAGAGGCCCGTTCCTCATCTAGATCCATATAAGCTCGCTGAGCTTCACCAGTCAGATATGGCGCCAGTCTCTCAGACCAATCTTTAGGAGGCAATTTTGCCCTTTTTGCAAGTCTCTTGAAAGACACCAGATATGCTTCTACGACATCAGCTGGTGACATTTTCTGGAGAACAGGACCAGGTGGTTCATTTCTGTCATGCCTCACCTGGTTTAACTCTTCTCTTAAGAGCCTTGTGTTTTTCACCTGTGCCTCAGCGACTTGTAGCATCTGAGCTTGCTGCTGTTGCTGCGCAGAGGCCACATTCACGAGGGTTCTCATTACTTCCTCCATGTTGATGCCTGCGCGGGTTGGGTAGCGGAAACTTGCTTCCCGGAGCATCCCACTCCTGACACCACTTGTGGCAAGAGCCCGCTACTGCAGAAGCACATGCGTACAACTTCTTCCTTTTTATGGTTCTTTATTGTCAGGATGGTAATAATGTTTTGACACCGTATACTTGCACAGCAATTATGGATACCCTCAACGCTTACTATACATAGTCCAGCTCTCTGTCCAGATCATCCAGCTACCCCAGCGTTGATCTCCCTGAACAATGAAACAAGCAGGGTTTTATATCTGACACTCCTCCCACAGGCCTAGCTTGATGGACAGGTGACACACCCACCTTCTCTTTAAAAGGAAACGCCCATCCCTGGCTCTGTTTAGACTATCAGACCCACCCTGTCTGTTTGCTGAGAGGAAGCAGCTTTTAAATCATGTAAGTAAACCAATTTTAAACTACACATATGTTTTTACCTGGTTTAATCTCCACCTAGGTACATAACTGTGCCAATGTTTTACTCTACTTCCCTGCTTTCTCCATATTACCAGCTAATTGCCTCCTTTTGTTACAATATATATTTTTATATATATATATACATATATAGTGTATATGTATATATATATATATATATATATATATATATATATATATATATATATATATTTAGCTCAGACAAATAGAAGTCACTTTGTGCTACTTTCAGGATAAGAATGCGTGGTGCACATTGTGTTATTCTGTAATACTGTAACTGCAATAATGTATCTCTAACACTGCTTTTTGTTTGTGCTTCTGAAATCTGCAGCATCCAAATGACATCTCTTTATCTCAGTGTCAGACTTCATGGCCTCTCTTTACATTGGGGTTGGTTTCATGGACAGAGGATTCCATCTTCTATACATTATTTCCTATTGACCCAGGTTACAACATTTATCTTGGCAACCCATTGTTTGCTATAAACTCTTTTAAAATACACAATACCACAGTTTATGTGCTCTCGGGTTGTGACCTTCTATATATATGCTGTATAAAACACAAATCAAGAGCACGAGTACCTCAACCTCTACAGGACTTTAAAGCTTGCATGTTGTTTCATCTTCTTTATTTTGTTCTGCTGAATGAAAGCTGAATATTGATTTATGTAGTTGGTAAGGGTAATTTACAGACCACAATATTGTAAAACCGCAGCGCAAATGCTCTTTTGTTACATCAAACCTAGGGCAGACCCATCTGCTCAAACTCAGGTGGTGCTGATAAATGAAACAGAAACAACTACCTGGGGAACAATACTAATTCAGACTTCCAAATAAACAGCAAAGGAGACACTGCATGGTTTATTAATAAAGGACACTGGTATTTGTAACAACAGGTATAGGTGACAATGGAATATATGAATTTTTATAAAAAAATATAATTAAACCCAAAACACTAATGAGAGACTGCAGTATACCTCACTTATAAGAGTAACTGACACAGACTTCTTAGAAGAAACAACAAGTGTAAAATAAAATATAATTTCACAAATTTCATGTTACAAAATAGGCATATTGTTTAACACAAGGCGGTCCATTGCCTAGTAACAACAGTACATCACAAACAATGCATATGCCAACATACAAAAACAAAATTTCAATTTATTATTTCACATGATTAAAGGTAAAATAGAGCACCTGAAAAGAACAGAAGCACAATCTCACCAACACGTGAATCCGCAAATCCACTACTGAATTCAAGACAGATATCTGACACCAAAAAACAATTATCAGGAATTATTTCACATTAATCACATCATTGTACTCTATGAATGCAAAGCATTTAATCTAATCTAATCTAATCATGTACATTGATCTAGATAGGGCAGAGAGCAATGTTGCATTATGGTGAAACAATCATGTTATCATGGAAACTGAAGTATAAAAATTGGATCTGTGATCATATAGACATTTAAAGAGGAACATCGCCTCAAACTAGAAAATGTATTTAGAAGTGAAATAAAGTCCTAATTATCTAGGATGCACTATTTGCAAAATAGTCACCAATAAATATAATGGTCCCATGTACTCTTCCTTTACTAAACAGGCAAGTGAGTGATGATGGGAAATGGAAATGGGTGAGAGGTACTGACACTTAATTTACCTAGTTCAAACAAACTGAGCAATAAGAAGAGATCATATAGTTGGGTGGGAAAGTTATAGCCATCAGAGGCTGTTCGCTAATTTGGCCCATTCAAGGGAAGTCGGACACCTTTCTTTTAGTTTTGGGTGGAGGTATTTCTTAATTGATGCAGTTAGGTTATGGGAATTACATGCAAAACAATAAATGTTGCCTTTTTTAATTAAATACTTAATTGCTTAATTTTTTAGTTACTAGCTTTTTAAGTATGTATTTCTACATCTAGAAGTCTATAAATTGGGTCCATAATAAGTCTTTAATTTCCTGTATTTCTTCCCTTTGTAAATTAATTATATTTATCAATCATAAGTATAGATATAAATATAAACATAAATAAAAACTTTGCAACTGAAACATATTGAATATTGAATATTGAACAAAATGTGTAAATTAGTAAAATATTTTTATTATTATTATTATTATTATTATTATGCCCCTAAGAAACATAGAATTTGATAGCGAAAAATAATCTATAATTCCATCAAGTATGCCCTTTTTGCTATTTTATATTTTAGATCTATGGCTTAACAAAAGCCATATGTTTATCCAATTCATTATTGAATTCTTATTCCCACCACAACTGCTGGGAGACATGGATTTATTACCATCTCTTTTTTATGTTACCATTCATTCTTCCTTATTCTAATATGAAACAGTATCTTTTTTTTTCTAAAAATCCACTTATTTTTAAAAATACTTCCTTTATGAACTCTATTAATACCTTTGATATATTTGAATGTTTATATCATATCATGTCTATCCCTTCTCTCCTCCAAGCTATATTTGTTTAGTTCTTGAAGTCTCTCTTGATAAGTTTTATTATGTGACCCATGCACCCTTGTGGTAGCATTTCTCTGAATTTGATTTTATTCATTTTTTTTTACATATTTCGTTCAGAATTGTACAAAGCACTGAATGAGAGATATTTTCAGTGACCTATAAAGAGACAATATAACCTCTCTTTTCATGCTACTTCTCCCTATACAACTACTGGTTTTCACATTCTCTTGGCTATACATCTTGTTTACCTTTATATCACCTAAAACTATAACTGCATGATCCCTTTCTTTCATTGTTGTTGACATTACATCACCATTCATTCTGCATTCCGATTTTAGATTTTTATGTCCTATTATTTTAGATTATGCATTGTTTAAGATTTTGATATTAAGATATCACACTTTAGTCCATTCCTATGCTTTTGATAAATCACTACACATTAGATTTAGCACTAATGGGCTAGAATCCATGTTATAAACGTCTGTATCATCTACAAAGAGACATACCTTCCCCTGTAAACTACAAGTAATATCACTAATGTATACATTAAACAAAACAGAACTCTGATCCCAGAGGTACTCCACTCATTACCAGCCCTTCATCTGAGCTTACACCATTGACTACAAAACTCTGACCTGTAGCAAATATTTATACACTCTGCTATATTTGAGTTAAAGCCATAGCTTTTCAGTTTATGAATTTATTTATTGTGACATACCTTCAACATATCCACCGTTTCAGCTTATAGCCTTACTGGTTCTTTCTTAGTTTTTCATTTCATTATTTACTGTGTTTTAATAGCTAAAAATGTTTTTGTTCTGTTTGCATTTTAAAAACTTTTGCAGTCTCTTTACGACAAGCTTTATATGTTTTATTAGCACTTATGATGAGCGGCCCACCCCATGTTTTGGTTTTGTTTAAGTGTTGAGTTGGTATTTAGCAAAACAAGGCTGGTGTTTTCATTTTGGTCTTGGATTTCACCAAAATGTGTAATAATTCAAGTAATTTAGATGTTTTTCCTATACACTAGTATTTATATAGTTTACAGTAACTTACAGTATATTTTGACCATCTCCCAGTTCGCAACCTTATGAGCTGCAGCAAGCTGCCTGAGTAAAAATTTTGTGTGTGTAATAGCCTTCCATTACACACACGGATCTGGTATTCATTTTCTCTTGTCTTTAGACCAAGTCTAGCCTCAAGGAAATATTATGTATTTATGCTACTAAGATATGGAGATGGCATTGGATGAAAATGAACCATACTGACAGAACAGTATCAGAAAGCTTGTCAAGGCAGTTTCATAAAAGATACATTTGCTACTAGTAAAACAAGACGACACTGGATGTAAATGACAGCACAGCGGTAGATAGGATTACAGTTTCAAAAAAGGGATGGGCCGAACCCAGCTTTTTTTAATAATAGCTTGAGAAAATATATTTGGACATCAAATTAAACATAGTTACTCCTGACCACTTACTTTGAATTGCTTTGGATCAAGATATCTGGGTAACAGGTAGAGCATTGACTTAGGACACTGGTCTCAACACAGGAAAATTGCGGGACCGATGGGAAAGTTGGCTCTTATCTAAAGATTACAAGAATAGAGCAGACAGGTATTTGTCTTGCAGGAATAGGGCATCTTTAGGAATAGTGATGTTTTTTGTTCAAAGATAGTAATTAAAAGAGCTATTACACACACACTAACAATTTAAGGGAGTGCAGATGTTACACAAATATACAAAAACAAGTGTTCCTTACATAAAGCCAAATACAGTTTCCACTTCTGTCAAAAATTCAAATAGGAACATGAAATACTGGATCCATCCTAGATGATGTAAGCAGGATGGCCTGTCTGGCAGAGTGGGTAGAATGCACTGAGCTAATCAATTAGGACTAGATTTGATTAGGACAATGAACAAGGGCTTTCTGCTCACGTGCATTTAATTCTCCCTTTCCAACCTGGAAGGTTTTCAACAAAGCAATACTACATATTAATGCTTAGGGTGCAGTTCTGGAGATAGGGAATGATGTTGTGTTTATGTATTATTTGGAAAATTTCCTCCACTATCCCACAGAAGGAACATTCACTGTGTTTTTTGTCCAGTCCTTTCAACATAAAAATGTGGTTGCTTTATTCTAGCCTACCAGCTCTCCTCCTAACTCTTTTGTCTCTGCTACTACCTCCACTCCCTCACTCTATTTGTAACTTCTCCATGCCTTTAGGGTGTATGCTCTCACGAGCAGGGCCCTCTTTTCTTCTGATTACTTAAGTAGCATGTCATAGACCTAAAGCAATTTTCTGAGTTCATGTTGATTCTAGACACATTTTGCACCAGATGTATGTATATGCTTGATTTAAATTTGCTCATGTCTTAATTCTGTTAGTATTGATTTGATCAATATCGCACATTTGCAAAGATTAAATGAAATAAAGTCAACAATAACTGACTTCAACAAGCAGAGACGGATCCAGAGGGAGGGGGGAGCGATCGGGACTGTGCCTCACTCCTGCGCCCTCCTCATTCCTCGCTCTTCCCCTCTGTGATGTCATCATTATGTCCCAATGCTGTCAAGGAGGAGCTGCGCTGAGAGAGGCAGCTGACAGAAAAGAATACCAAAGAAATGAAGATCAAGTTAAGAAGCTAAGCAAAGAATAGTATGATTAAGAGGGAGCAGTGTGATGAATGGGGCACAGTGTGATAAGGGGGCATAGTGTGATGAAGGGTCAACAGTGTGATGAAGGGGGAACAGTGGGCTGAAGGGGCAAATTGTGATGAAGAAGCAAAGTGTGATGAAGGGGAAACAGTATGGTGATGGGGCAGACATATCTGGTATATGTTGCTCTTATTGTTGTGATGATTTTATAGTTGTTTTACTTAAAAAAAAAGCAAAGAACAAACCTGATAAACTTGTATCCTAAAATACATTAATTTATGTAACACATAGTGTTGTAAGGCACAGGGGAGGAGTCGGGATTAATCGACAATTAATCAATAAACCTCACCCCCTGAAAGAAAATTGAAAATTCTAGATCAGCCCCTGTCAACAAGGGTGCTGCCACTGAAACACATACAATATTTTAATTTTCAACTTAATATTTCATTGTTCAACAAGTAGTCTTGCTGACATGAAGAGCTTTTTTTTCCAGTATATGATAAATGTAATTTTGTTTATACATTTATTTTAAAATAATTAGATTTTGCTGCTGTAATAAGCTATATTATGATAATGATTAATCTTAACATTACAGGCTGTTTGAAAAATTACTTAAAGATACCAGAATAACTGTCAGTGACCACTGTCACTGATAATAATATTAATAATAATAATAATAATAATAATAATAATAATTTTTTAGTAATAGTAGGTACCTATATGGTACCTATTTTTATTTTACAGTAGCAGACTTTATGTTCCTTTTCTGTACTTTAGTCATAGATAGATAGATAGATAGATAGATAGATAGATAGATAGATAGATAGATAATCAGCAGCAACCCTAACATTTTGTGGACAATGTTAAATAAATATGTAATAAATTATCAAGGACTTAAGTATAATATTGTCTTCTTGCCAACATGTGATTAAACCAGCTATTACGAATTGCCACTGATCATTGTACATACCACTATAGAATACTTTGCTAAACAGCGAACTACAATGAGCCGTGAGTGAAGAAAACAATACCCTGCAATGAGTCTCCTCTTAATATCTACTGTGCATATAAAGGATTTATGCGAAACTGAGGCCAAAGTTAAGATAAAAAGTAATTTTATACCCCAAGAAACATCATCTGTGGAAGACCTTATGGGGAATAAAGTTTTGATCATTAAACAGATTGACAAAGGTGGTCTCCTCACTGGCCTCCCTCTTTCCTCTCACTCCTCTTCAGTCCATACTTAATGCTGCTGACCGACTTATCTACCTCTCCCGCCGGTCCTCATCTGCCTCCCCTCTCTGTCAAGCACTGTGCTGGCTCTCCCTCCGCTTCAGAATCCTCTTTAGACTTCTCACCCTTACCTATAAAGCCCTCTCTAACTCCACTGATCCATAACTCTCCAACTACATCTCCACTGATACGCCTTCTCACCCACTGCAGTTTTCCAATTACTGCTGCCTCACCTCCCATCTGGTCACCACCTCTCATTCTCACATTCAAGACTTCTCCCATGCTGCCCCCCTTCTCTGGAACAATCTCCTCCGTTCTATCAGGCTTTCACTTATCCAGTCAAACTTTAAACACTCCCTCAAAGCTCATCTGTTCAGGATAGCCTACCCTTCCTCCACCTAACACTGCCCTCCTCCAACCCTTTTCGCTATCTTTCTATGCTAACCTTTTTATTCCTCACCCCCTTCTACTTACTCCTGTGCTTCTTTCCCCTCTGTGTTCTCTGTCCCTCACCACATCTTACTACTCCTGGCAGTCTCCTCCTCACCTTTAGATTGTAAGCTCTCTTTAGATTGTAAGCTTCCTCGTATCCTCCCCTTCCTCTTTACTTCTGCTTTAGCCCTTTGCCTCCTCTTTCCATTTTTTTACTTGACTCTTGACCCCATCTTTCCTCTTCTCCAGTGCCTCCTCTTCTCCGTCTCTTCCCTGATCCTGTAAGTGGTGCCCACTCTACTGGACACAGAGCACAGTCACAAACCCTTATTTACTCCTCACCTCTCTCCTTCCCTTTCCTTTCTATCTGTACACTATAATTCACTTTTACCTCTTTGCCTTATGTACCTTTCTCTGCTAAGTTAGTAGTTGTTTATACATATTGCACTTTGTTTATACTTATTGCACTTTGTTTATACTTATTGCACTTTGCTTTTATTGCACTTTGTTTTTGCACTACCCTGTATGCCATATATTGTTACCCTGTACTGTTATCCCATGCTCTATGTATGACACTGCGGCCCTTTGTGTTGCCTCATAAATAAAAGATAATACTAATAATCTATAATTGTGAACAGGGAAGATTATATCAAAGAACCCATAAGATTGCATGGTGAAATTAAATCTTATAATATATTGAAATAGGATTCCAAAGATGTGTTTGTTACAGACTTAAAAGATGATAATTTAAAGAAGAGTGTTATAATAAATTAATATCAATACATATTTTAAAATCACCTGATTATCCTTATTGTCTATTATCTTCCTAAAATCCATAAATGCTTATCCAACCCACCTGGAAGACCTATATTTTCAGGCATAGACTCTTTCACTGCACGTGTCTCCGAATATGTAAAATTGGTGGGTTACGATTGATGTACAGACACTGTATACTTCTATAAATCATAACAAAGGGATTTTAGCATGTAAAGAAGTTTTGAACTTGGACATAACATTTTTAAATTTCTAGATAGCTTATATCTTTAGCCGTAAAGAATGACAATGAGAACATTACATTTTATACAAGATATATAGATGATGCCTTAGTTGTGTGGAAAGGGATGATGTAGGTATTAAGCAATTTATTAATCTTAAATTCACACATTGTTTTCTTTTATATTAGAAGGTAATCGAAATACAATAAAAACTAGAAATTCTATTAAATCAGTAGATGCCAATAGCTATCTACATGTTAACAAAGAGAAATGGAAAACTAATAAACTATGCTCGCAATTTTGTTGGATATGAAGATACTACAGTAATGTATATGTCTGCAATCAACAATTAACAATATATGCCCAGAGATTTAGGTAGAGAGGTTATACTGAAAACAGTATTACTGATGCCATTAATAAATCAAATGACTCAATTGGAAATCCTGAAATACAAGTATAAAATGCTGTGAACGAGCTATACATCACAGAATGTAATTGTAGTGAAACAATACTTTAAATTTTTTAGAGACTCACTGGGAGATTTTACTCATGAATACAGTACTAAGTAATTTATTCTATGAAAAGCCTGGCATCATTTTTAAAAAGGCCAGAAATCTCAAAGATCTTATAGCCCTGAGCATGAATAGACCTATTCTGGACCTGAAAGGAAAATCCTCAGGAGTCAGGCTGTAGGATTTTTTCAAATGCAACCATTACAATATATACAAATTTGCTAGCTTTAATAAGGAATGTATTGTAAACTCTAGTAAAGCTATTATTTTTTTTAGATTAAACATTCAATTAATTATTTAAAAACATTGGTCATTTACCACCAGGAGTACACACATGGGGCCTGATTCATTAAGGAACTTGAGTAAGTTTTCTTACTTAAGCTTTCTGGGCAAAACTATGTTACAATGCAAGGGGTGCAAATTAGTTTATTATTTTGCACATAAGTGAAATACTGGCTGTTTTTTCATGTAGCACTCAAATACTTGATAGCATGTTTGTACACTGAAATTTAAAGTTGATATTTGTGTGCTACATGAAAGAACAGCCAGTATTTAACTTATGTGCAAAATAATAAAACTAATTTACACTCCTTGCATTGCAACACGGTTTTGTCCAGAAAACTTAAATAAGAAAACGTAAAACAAAATCTTGCCCAAGTTCCCTAATGAATCATGCCCATGGGGTATATTACATAAGTAAAATGACAATTCAAGAACATGTAAGCAATATCAAAAAGAATGTAGATACTCATTTTAAGACAATTCAGATCCTGCAATTTTAAGCAGTAGAACATGTTACATTGGGCAAAAGGGGTGGTGATTTACAAATGTAATTATCCCATATATATTGTCCCTTTTATCTGAGTTTTTTGGAATTTAAAAAAAAATGTTTACTTTAGGTTTTAATGTGGCCTCTCATTAAAATCGTTTTGTTTTAAATTAAGTTTTATGATGTTTTTATGCATTTTTATGAGATTTATAATATTCCTTTTAAATGTTGGTTTTTGATATATTTTTTATTATTCATTATCTTTTTATATTTCATCCTTTATTATTTATTATTACTGTTTTGTGACTATAGTTATCTACATTGCAATACATGTAATTATCTACATTGTATTATGGAGTAGTATCATGTGTTTGCTGTCCCGCATATCATTTTTTTGCCCATACTCAAAGTTTTGTTTTTGTCTCCCACGCATACACAGTATAATTGAAAACCAGAAACTTGCGTTCCTGTAATAACTATGTTACTGTAGTAAGGCTGGGTACACGCCTATGCAATCTTGACATGCTTCAGATGCAATTTATGTAAATAATTCACAAAAGATTTAAAGTCCCAATGAGCATGCCATTCATGCGTACACAATTTACCTTCAGATCTGAGCTCTTCATCTCTCATAACCATCTGCTGAAAAGATCATCATCATCATCCACAACAACTTTTATTTATATAGTAATAGCAAATTCCTTAGCGCTTTACAATTGGGAACAAACACAGTAATAAAACAATATTGGGCAACACAGACAGACAAAGAGGTAAGAGGGCCCTGCTCGCAAGCTTACAATCTATAGGACAATGGGAGTCTGATACACGAGGTCAAGTTTCAAACATTGCATATTGGCCCAACCAGAATGCAGATTTAAAGAATGCCTAGTGGGCCATATGACCAAGTCACACAGCAATGTTGGTCAGGGGCTCAGAGGGTTGTAGTCTTGTGTGAACTGTGTAAAGGGTGGTAATATGGTAACCTAGGGAGATTAATAGATTGGTTGGGGAAGATTATAAGCTTGCGTGAAGTGATGAGGTTTCGGAGAATGCTTGAAGGTTTGAAAACAAAAGGAAAGTCTTATTGTGCGAGCGAGGGAATGCCAGAAAGTGGGTGCAGCCCAAAAAAGTCCTTTGAACGGGAATGAGAACATGTAATGAGAGTGAATGAGGGACACAGATCTTGTGCAGAATGGAAGTGTCAAGTTAGTAGATATTTTGAGACAAGTTAGGAGATGTATGTCGGTGCAATTTTGTTGATTGCCTTGTATGTTAGTAGAAGTATTTTAAATTTGATTTGATAAAAAAAAAGGCAACCAATATAGAGACTGATAAGGTGCTCAGCAGAGGAAGAATGCTTTGCAAGGAAAATCATTCTAGCTGCTACGTGCAAGATTGATGGTAGGGGTGGGAATCTGATTTGGGAAAGGCCAGTAAGAAGGGAACTGCAATAGTCAAAGCGGGGGAGATGATAAGTCCATAAATTAAAGTTTTTGCAGTTTCTTATGTGAGATATGTGCGTATTCTGGAAATGTTTTTAAGATGTACGCAGCATGATTTAAACACGGGTCAACTCAACACAGATGGCAAGAGCTGAGGGAGGATCCCCATAGAAATGATACTGAAATACTGAGCTTATAGTTTTCTAAGAGAACTAGTATAGATAGAAAACAGCAAAGGACCTAGAACTAAGCCTTAAGATACTCCAACTGATAAGGGAAGTGTAGCAGATATGGTTTCAGTGAACTTAACACTGAAAGAGGAATTAGATTAGTAGGATGAGAACCAGGATAGGACAGTGTCTTGAAGACCTTGGGATTGTAGCGTTTGTATAAGAAGAGAGTGGTCAACGGTGTCAAATGCCACAGATCATGTATCACTCTACAGATATTCGCCTACGCTGCTTGTCTTGAGTGCGTACACACTTCCACATTTGCCGACATCATTCCATCATTGATCGTGATTTTTAGGAAGTTTAGGAAACAGATGCAATGTGTTTTGATATAATAAAATATGATCATAGGAGTGTACACACTCTTGCAATATCTGAACGGTCGATTGTGAATCGTATGATTTTCACGATAATTGCATAGATGTGTACCCAGCTTAACAGGAAACATTTGTCATCCCTCTGAGGAAATCTTGAAAAGGACAAGACACATCAACCTACCAACTACATTTTTTGGTATATGGAATATTAATTCATCGCCAAAGGTGTCCACTCCTTGGATTAAAGAACCAGGACACTATTATTCCAGATAAATTATATACATTTTTAATTAAAATGATGTAAATTCCCTATTTGATTATTAAATAGGTTAATACTTTATTAATGTAGATCTTGCTCTCATTCTGCTATATGTTCTATATCCACCTAGCCTGCTGAGAAAGGAAGTCCCTATGCAGGACTTCATACCTGTTCTCTCAGGACAACAGGTATTGAACTGAAACTTGAATGGCGATAACTTCAGGAAAAGAGGGACTCAGCAGCCACCTGGACAATTGGACACAACTGATTAACTTTGAAATACCACTGTACAAGTTTTTTTTGTATGTGTGTGTTTAGTATACCTTTTATTGCATTTAAAGAAAAACTTACAGTGCTTCACAATGTGGCAATTTATCTATATTCACTAATCCTCACTAATACACAACCACATGTATCTAAGCAATCCGGAGGGACACATCTGCAGGAAAAGTTGAACAGGAAGTACAGCATCCGAAACTTTGGCAGACACAGAATGGCCAGAAAGAATACAAAAATATAAGGCTCCAGTTAGATCTTCCATATGTAAGTGAATAGACTTGAGACCCAATTAATTTAATTTAACAGTAATGCACTATCGAGCATATCTTCTCCATTTGTTTATATGAAATAGGCTAAATGACGGAAAAGGATAGCTTACCATAAAGATGGTTGCATTCTGAAGACCCGCTCTAATTGTTAAGAAACACCACTTAATACCATGGACTTTTATGAGTAGACACAGATATGTTAGTGAGTAGTGATGAATCTTAAAACATTAACCTGTTCATACGTGTACAGTATACTACAGTAGGGGTGCAGTGTTTTGCAACTCTATAGAGAGGAAGAATATTTCTCTTTTCTATATACTTGCTCCTCTGACCACATAAGATCATATCTCTCACCCCAAGGTAACAGAAATTGCAAACACTGGTTCAAACCATTTATTCTGTGCACTTTTACATTTCAAGTACATGAATTAAGTGCTGAATGTTTCCCCTGTTCGATTCTTTGTAATCATTTAAATCTGTCCCTGCCAAGCATATGAACAGTCTCCTGATTCTACTTCGTACATTATACAACAATATCAAATAAATAAAAAACAGTAATAGAACTACTACTTTAAGTAAAAACAGCTACAATATAAATTGAGTTATCTGGGAAATGAACTCAAATCTATTACACCTTGGACACTGTATTACTCCATGAACCACAGTACATCCAACAAACTATTAAGGTCATGAACCATCTATAACCAGTCTCTACAGATAAGAGCCAGAAACAGAAACATCTCCCATATTCTCTCAGACAGGAAGAAATGGATATAAAAGGAAAGGGCTATTGTCATGTGTCTCATGTATAGAGGGATTGAGCCCATGATAACACTAACAATATAAATGTCATGAACATATAGATAATATAACAATAAGTAATTAACTTAAATCATAACAGTTCAGATGTTATTGATCTCAATAAAAACATTTAAGCCTTGGGAAAACAATGTTTTCAAAGCAAAAATAATAATATTATAATAACTTAAATGTTAGAATAACTTAAACTGAATGTGTGAGTCACACCTCCTGACAGGTTATAAGAAAGCAAGCTGGAATTCAAAGGTGTTTTTATAAATGTGAGGCAATGACCTCATTACTAACGGAAGCCTGATGAATGTGCCAGAGGCGGAACTAGTGAACTGTGGGCCCCGATGCAGGGAAGTGGGGAGGAGAGAAACAGGGCCCCCGACCCTCTGCATCTGCTATGCAACAGTTCCCATTATATCCATGAGCCCTGGTGCACGCCATTTGCCGCACCAATGATAGTTCCACCACTGGAATGCTGTATAGTAATGAGTTCTGACCATAATAATGACTAATAACTGTTGGTGGATAAAGTTTAATTGCAAACTATTCACATTATAACTTTTCTACCCTACGAAGGTAGGTGTCTGCTGAAATGCCATTAGTATTTACAAATATACCATAATTATGACTTTCTGAGAGTGTTGCATGGGCCTTGCATTTGAAAAATTGCTAAGATAAAATATATTTCTGTAATCTGAAAGTGCTTACTGTTTTGTTTTTTTAACTTTGTATAAAGAGACACTAACTATTGGTGTGTGTGGTCATTTTTTATCCACACAAACGGATCCCTAAGATGCAAGATGGGAAGTGAGAAGCAGAATCTTGTCCTGTTAGGCACTTACAAGTGTGGCCAGAAATAGGCAACCTGTACCTCACTAGCAGCTGTGGAACGACTGATCCATATTGAAAGTTCAGTTCCACAAGAGCAGGAGAGCTATAAGTTCCTTCTGGTTTGTACAATGCTGTACGAATAAAGACACCAGTCCTGTGCTGACTAGTCTGGGAGCATAGAGTTTGATTGCAAAAAGCCAGGGCTGGACCACCTGCTAGACAACCAGTGAGCCATGAGAGGCCTGTCTGTTGCTGAAATTATGCTAATCTATTATTTTTAAAATATCTTACACAGAGCAAGCAGTAACCTGGTTTCTAAGGTGCAGGAGGGAGGTGAGCCATAAAAGACCACGGAGCCTAATCGGAGTGTCCAATATTTTTGGATCCCATCCTGACCTAAAAGGGGCTGGCCCCATAATCAGGGCCACTAAGAGGCATTTTGGGCCCCGGTACAGCAACTTTTTGGGGCCCCAGCCATAGATAAATGGCTCCTTGCCATAAGGGGCATGACACATAGGGGCATATTCAATTCTGATCCCGATCCGCGGGATCGCGCCGGAACGGGCCGCAAACCTAATCTGCGGTACCGCAATAACATGGATTTTCATTCACAGCCCGTAGGGCTGCGTACATAATTCCCCGTTATTGCGGTACTGTATTACCGCCAGTAGTGCGCGCGTTACCGCGGATTGGGATCAGAATTGAATATGCCCCATAGTGTTGAAGGGCGTATTAAAACTGTTTTTCTCTCCTATCTGTTATTGCATCTTCCACAACCTGCTACTTTTCTCTGAAATATAGGGATCTGTTGGAAAATGTATAGGTTCAGATGTTTGTTAATTTTTTACACTTGTAAATTAAGGCTGCACCCACTCTATGGAATTCTCTCCCTCGCACAATAAGACTCTCCTCTGGTCTACAAACTTTCAAGAGTTCTCTGAAAACCCACCTCTTCAGACAAGCTTCTCACATCTTTGTCTGTTTTTCCCAGTTTGTTTATTAGTTTACTGTGTTTGTCCCCAATTGTAAAGTGCTACAGAATATGTTGGCGCGATATAAATAAATGATGATGATGATGATGATGATGAAGGTTTCCCCTAAGCGTGGAACCCCATCTCTTCCCTAGGATGTTACAGCATGTCTCTCTCTGTTTTCAGATGACCGTGGCTGCAATCTCTACTGCACTCCAAATTTTTAATTTCTTGATCTATCAAATTTTGAACTGACTAGTATAATTTGAGCATGTGTACTTGTACATACATATATGTCATCATTTTATTTTTGCTAGTTAAACTTCTTTCAAATTTTAATATAAAATAAATTTTATATTTAATTTTATGAAGGGTCTCAGTGATCCACACCGGAGGCCACCACTCTGCTTTACTGAGCATGTGCATGTGCAGGGGCGCAGCATGAGAAGTGAAGTACTGTTTGGGCTTTAAGTTCAGAAGAGCAGAGTAGGTATCCCATAGTGGACTGACCAACATTGTCGGACCCCCATAGCATGCATAATGGCTGCATGGACAGCTCTGGTGGTAGTTGGCCACTGATTCTAGCAGATGGGAAAGGGAAGCAGAGGTTTTACACTATGTTAACGGAATTTTATACAACTGTAGAACAAACTGAGGTTTTTTTACATTTTGGTGGAAAGATAAAATGGTTTTAAAACCTGTGGTCTAATGCAACAAATGGTGTCTGTTTGTTGAACTGTATAGCTGCTGTAGCTAGAAATTGCAGGCAGTGAAGGCTTGATGTGCTGTCAAAGATGAGCCTATTATTAATCCACCTACCCTTGACGAAAGCACTGTGGTTGGGGTAAATGAATGCTCTGAATAAACCAAATGGAATAAAATGACACTATTTACTGCAACAACAACATTGAAGAAACATTCCCCAGTAGTTCAATGGATTCATACCTTGCAGGTATGAAATCATAATTATGCTTGCTCTCTCTCTCTCTCTCTCTCTCTCTCTCTCTCTCTTTCTCTCTCTTTCTCTCTCTCCCTCTCTATCCTCTCATAAAGACAGTTTTCTCTAGTAGTGTTTTTGATGGCCAGAACTTTACTGAAATTTACCAACTGGAATTTTCTAGCATTGACTAAACAGAGATTGTTGTTTACAGCTATCTCTTTAATAATTCAATCTGGTCTACACTGTATTCTCCTGCTTCTTTGCGTTCACAAGGAGAGGCTTTTTCTTTATTTTTCAATGCTGCAATACAATACAATGATGATCCATTGTATTGCACCATGATTGTCATTACAGCTCACAGGCACGGATCATAGAACTAATGTAAGACATCCTATGTTATCTATTTCAGTGTTTCTTAAACCTGGTCCTCAGAACCCCTAACAGTTCATGTTTTCCGTATCTCTTTGCTTTAGCACAGGTGTAGTCATTACTGACGGACACATTG
Organism: Mixophyes fleayi; assembly: GCF_038048845.1. NCBI lineage: Eukaryota > Metazoa > Chordata > Amphibia > Anura > Limnodynastidae > Mixophyes > Mixophyes fleayi. The sequence continues at coordinate 185,592,921 of NC_134406.1, read as the reverse complement.
TAACAGATCCACAGGTGGTATAATTATTTCCCTTCTCACCTGGAGAACATGAACTGTTAGGGGTCCTGAGGAGTGGGTTCGAGAAACGCTGATCTATTTAATACAAAAGTTGTTATGGGGTGTTTTATGCAGCAAATGTATTTATTTATTTATGGATTTGTGTCTAGTATATCTTGCAATTTATCACCAGAATTTTTTTTCATTGCATATATTTCCCTCATACTCGATGTAAACAATAACTTACTCAGTAAAAAGTAGCCACTGGTGACTTGCTAAGTCCTTACAGGACATAAAATTTATTTGGCAGTAGAAAACAGTGCTTTAATAATTAGTAATAAGATTTCAGTTGTATGTGGAAAAACTGCTTTTATAAACACTTTGGGGATATCAATATTAATATATTTATGCATTCAGTATATTGCTGAGCTTTCCCCACCTTGTAAAATGAAGAAATAAACAATGTTCTGTTTTACAGGCTAGTTTATTTAATTTAGACTTAAAATTAAGCTTGCTTGAAAATACCAAGCAACTCATCAATTTTGCTTTTACATTAAGGTGTGCACACTTGTGGTGACTTTAATATACTGTGTTCATAGTTTTTATATATATATATATATATATATATATATATATATAGTTTGTAAAACATTGCAAATATGATAAAATTACTATAGCTCTGTTTTGTATGATATTTCTATCTACATTGCACTGTTGGGCATATTGCTGATCAAGGTACACTTACAGGTCAGATAACCTCTGCTATGTGTATTCCTGGCTATATTATCATATTCATCAACATTATCATCATCATCATCTTCCATTGTCTTTTAAATGGATATTTGCCCACCGAGAAAGCCAAAGATAGTGGTGAAACTCGCTTCAGACCTCCAAATGTAATTACCTATTAACTCTTTCTGTTGCCATTTTTACCTAAATCTATATACTGTTTAACCCACTTTTGAAATGAAACTTCTTTTTTGACTCCTAGTAAAAGAAAATTGTGGAGATTAAAATATGTAAAGTAACATCTTGCAATTCCTCCACACACTCTGAATCCTCTCATGTGATCTGCACTGTCACACCACAACCCACCCTTTCACTGTAATGCTAAGGGCAGTGCATTGGAGGTGCAAGTTCGTACCATTGATCCAAATGACCAAATCCACATACTACTATCATCATCATTATCATCATCATCATCATTTATTTATATAGCGCCACTAATTCTGCAGCGCTGTACAGAGAACTCACTCACATCAGTCCCTGCCCCATTGGAGCTTACAGTCTAAATTCCCTAACATACACACACACAGACAGACAGACAGAGAGAGGCACACACAGACTAGGGTCAATTTGTTAGCAGCCAATTAACCTACCAGTATGTTTTTTTGGAGTGTGGGAGAAAACCGGAGCACCCAGAGGAAACCCACGCAAACACGGGGAGAACATACAAACTCCTCACAGATAAGGCCATGGTCGGGAATTGAACTCATGACCCCAGTGCTGTGAGGCAGAAGTGCTAACCACTACGCCACCGTGCTGCCCCAGATATCCTCAAAAGGTTCTATTCTAATGACACACAATTGTAGCGATCAGAATGCAAACATCTACTCTAATACATAAAAATCACAGCACAAGCCAGCACCTTTACATCCAGGCACAACTAGTGATCAGAACACAGAGGAAAGGGTTCCACAGTTCTGTGGTTTGTTTGGTATCATGCATGTAGGGGTGCAATTTAGTGTTGTAAAATATGATTCATGTGCCAGTCACAAAGCTGGCTCAGTCCTCCACAAACCTCCAGTGTCTGTGGCTATTCCTACTCTCTGAAACACACAGAGCTCTCCAGCTAGCATGGTAATTTGAGGCACCCCCACCTTCCCTCCTCATCTACTCCTCACATACTGATAACAATACAAAGTGCTGGCTAGATAAATCCGGGGTGTAACAGCTCCTCTACTCCCCCTACTATCACAATATTTAAACACGCAACTCATTGAAGTGTACAGTGAAATTCTGACAACTCCAGTTTACATGCATCATCACATGCTAGTGCTTCTCACATAATTAGCATGTTTGCAGTTTTGCAAAATGACGAAGATATATAAAGTCATACATAACTGTAAAGTAATAATACATGTATTGCAAAATTGTGGATGCATTGTATATCTATTTCTATTTCTATAAAATACGAATAATAGGAGGAAAATAATGTACCAAAGTATAGAAGGGGGAATTCACTTTATTATTGTGAGTAAGTAACAGAGGAAAGTTTGTGTGAGATTTTTTCATCCTTACCATGACACGATGGGTCTGATAGACCTCATCTTCCCCATCATTCAACCTGAACATCCAAACTGGAGGGTATATTTATATACTGTATGTTTACTTTAGTTGCCATTTCTTTTTGGATTGACATGGACTTAACCCAACTGGTTCTTAAATAATTCCAGGTGGGTTACAGCAAAACATGGTGTTCTGGTCACTTCCTGGCAACTTTCTCCCTCTGGACCACATAGGAAGCCAGGAAGATTACAAATGCTTGCAAGAGGTTAAACTGAGGAGTTACTCTTCATTAACTGGGATAAGGATGCTCACTAATCTATTTATAGCTCTATGAATTTCCCCTGGACTTGGACAGACAGTGAGACACCAACTCAGCAGGGGAGGACTGCAAGTGGAGAAAATCCTGGTTCCTGCCCTTCTTCATCACAACAACACATCCTGACCAATCCCAGCATCGCTGACCTGTAAAAACCCTGCAAGGTGGTATTTCCAGGGTGGGTAATTTGAACCCCTTAAAAAGGCTGGCAGTGCGACCTCAGGGTGTTTGAGGTTACTCTTGAACGTGGTATAGATTTCTGTCTCTCACCAGTTCCATTGTGATCTCTGCAACAGTTTCTGTAACGCAGACGCGTCCTCTCTCTGCATCTTGAAGCCAAGAGCCTATGCTCCATCAGCAGCTGCTCGAGGTTCAGTTCAACTGGTGAGTCTGCTAGAGCACAGAGACTGAAGTCCAGATCCCTACCACATCACTAAAGAGCATTGGCCAAGCGGTCGGGAACTGCAAGACAACGAGAAGAATCACAGTAACTTGGACAGCTTTAGTGTCTACAGAATTAACAGCTTGGCTGGGAGTTTGCAATGAGGCCTATGAGATGAACAGCTTGGCTGGGACTTTGCAAAGACAGCTTGGCCAGATAATTCATTGTATGGAGAGATTTCGGAAAGACTAAAGGCTCCGTGACTATGGTAACTTTTTCAGGACCACTAACTTCTGCTACAGCTTGGCGGGAAACTTCATTACACCTAATAATATGATTCTGCGGTTCACTATGTGCATAGAAAAACGAGAGCTTAGCTGAGACATTCGCTATACTTTATAATAATAGATTTTGGTCCATTGTGGAAATAGGAAATAACAGTTTGGGCAGGTCATAGACATTTGCTACGTACTGGTGTACCACTGCTAGATCTCTATAGCAACTATTTCAGGGCTATGGGTGGGAACTACAGCTTGACACAGAGTGCAAACTAATAGTTTGGTCACACACCTTCCCCATTGACTACTATAGTGGTCTTAACTCTTTGATGTCTATTCATTTAGCAGACTGAATTGAACAGCTTGGCTGGGCACCACAGTATTCGTGACATACTGGTGTATCTCCATTGTGGTTGTCCCGGCAGCTGCATCTGGACCACTGGAGTTTTACAGCTTGAACAGAGAAGCATAGAAATACAGCTTAGTACATCAAAAGACTTTTACTATTATTTATATATCGGTTGGGAGTAATTGGTCCCTGGACTGCTAATGGGTGATGGTTGAAGATTGGTGAGCACTTGGGTATTGTTTTAATCATTGTTCCACCTAAAAAGCTATTGTTTCCAGTTAGCTTTCTCATGCTGTAATAAAGATATGGTCGTATCCACATCCATTCTTTGCCTGTGTGATCCAAAGAACCCTAAGGTGCCAGGGCACCCAATGTGCTCCGTCTCTAACCCCTTGTACCCTGACACTTACATATGCATATTTATCATATTGCTAAAGATAAATTGATGCACACAGTATATTAAAGCCAATCTCTCAAAAATTAGTTATCACCATAAAGTGTCAGCCACGCAGTTGAAACAGAGCATGTACATTACTCTATTAACATAATGCCAGATAATCTTGTGCTGACTGATGCAGATATATAGTGAAAATAAATGCAATATGGAATCATTTTTAAGTGAAACTTTATTGGCAGCATCTAGTGAAAATCCTTTGGGAAGATGAAAATGGGTAACAGAAGTGACATCATGTCCTTTCCACTTGTGCTCTATATGAATCCTCCAAGTCCTGTGATCTGTGTGAACTGATCTAACACGCTATTATCTGCCGTCCTAAACAATTTTATGCAGGCCAAATCAAAATACATTTTCAATGACAAAAGGCAAATAAGTCACTTAAAGTTAGAGATGGTCACTGACCCCTGTGTTTTGGTTTAGGTTGTGGTTTTAGATGTGGATTACCGTCGTGTTTTGTTTTTGTTTTTGTTTTTGTTTTGTTTTGTTTTGCAATTTGTTAAAAAAATTACATTTTTTTTGGGCTAAAATAACATAATTTAGGTATTATTTTGTACCTACTGTGGCGAGAGCCCATTAATGCAGAAGCACACGCAAACAACTTCTTCCTTTTTTATGTAGTTTTATTGTCAGGATGGTAAATGTTTTGACACCGTACAGATTTCACAGCAATTCTTGGAGACTCTAAACGCTAGCTAGACATGGCTCAGCTCTCTCAAGACCAGCCAGTTTCCCCAGCGTTGGTCTCCGTGCACAAATGATGCAAACAAGCTTTTATACCTGATACTCCTCCCCCAGCCTTAGCTTGCAGGACAGGTGACACACCCACCTTCTCTTTAAAAGGAAACGCCCATCCCTGTCTCTGTTTGCACTAACAGACACACCCTGTCTGTTTGCTGAGAGGAAGGATTTCAAATCATGTAAGTTTAACCAAACTTAAATTATTGCTTTTCATACATAAGTCTTTACATCCAATCTAGGTGCATTACTGCACAAATGTTTTACTCTACTTCCCTGCTTTCTCTGCATATTGCCAGCTAAATGCCTCCTTCTGTTACATATAGCTCCCCCTAGTGTCTCCAAGTAGAGGGACGCGGACTTTGCGAGGAGCGCATATTTTCGTGACAACGCATCTGCATTTTTGTGTAGAATCCCAGGTCTATGCTCTACTGAGAACTTGAAAGGTTGCAGTGCCAAGAACCAGTGGGTTACCTTGGCATTTACCTCCCGGTTGTTCTGCATCCATCTTAATGGAGCATGGTCTGTTATTAAGGTGAACTCTCTGCCTAGGAGATAATAGCGCAGAGTTTCTGTAGCCCATTTTATGGCAAGACATTCTTTCTCCACAGTGGTATATTTTTGTTCCCTTGGAAGCAACTTACGGCTTAGGTACAGGACAGGATTTTCTACTCCATTCTTCTCCTGTGACAAGACTGCACCTAAGCCAACACCAGAAGCATCAGTTTGGAGGAAAAACCTCCGGGTAAAATCTGGTGCTTGTAGAACTGGAGTGGAACAAAGAGCTAACTGAAGATCAGACCAGCCGGTTTCTGCAGAGTCAGGCCAGGTTAATCTATCAGGACAACTTTTTTTTAACATGTCCGTAAGTGGAGCAGCTCTAGTGGCGAAGTGGCTTACAAACCGCCTGTAGTAACCTACTAAGCCTAAAAAGGTTCTTAACTGCAACTTTTTTTCTGGTCTTGCCCAATTTTTGACTGCCTCCACTTTGTCTAGCTGGGGTTTTACATGCCCTCGACCAACAATGTACCCCAAATATTTGGCTTCTCTCATGGCTATGGCACATTTGTCTGGGTTAGCTGTTAACCCTGCTGACCTTAATGAAGCTAAGTGTCACGGGCACTAGGAGTCTTTACCCAGGGATCACCAGGTGATAGGCTTACCAGAGCAGTATAGGTGGTAATATGGTACTCTGGTAGCAGGGTGATCACGGAACAGGAAATAGCAGATGATGAGATGCTCAGGAAAGTCTATGACTAGCAGCACTGGCAATATGGAGGTAGTAATACACGAGGAACTGTATGGACAAAGGACACGTGAAGGTAGTCAGTGGTCTGCGGTAGCAAGTTGTACCACTGCTATAGTGAGGAGGAATGTCCAACAGAAACGAGGGGGTGATGAGAGTCAGCGGTCTGCGGATAGCAAGTTGTACCGCTGTCTGAGTGAAGGAATAGAATCCAAGTGGAGGTATCCGGGGAGTCAGTGGTCTGCGTTAGCAAGTTGTACCACTGCTATGTGAGAGGATACTGGAACAGGTGAAACTGGAAACAGGGGTCAGTGGTCTGCCACCAGCAAGTTGTACCACTGAATATATATGTGAGGAGGTGCACGGGGAGAGACTGCAACACAAGATATACACGGGCACCTTGACTTTGATCCACAGTAATATGCACAATATAAATGTATAGATGACTGAACAACACTGCCAATATAGAAAGTCTCTTGAAGTAGTCCAGCACGAGATAACACAGTCAATGATGGCAATAGACTCAGCGGATAGCACACTCCAGAGGAGAACCAACACAGTCCAGCAAGGTATGCAATACACAGCACAGTCAATGAGAAGTATGCATACCGTGGTTCAGGAGAAGGCAGTCAGACAGGAGTGCAGAGATACCTGAACGGCAGGAGGCCGGCAGGATGCGAAGTCCCTGGATGAGTGAAGCGGTGGTCTAGTAGGTGCAGCGCACAGGTAGGTAGACCAGCAGGGAACACAGGAAAGCGTGGAGAGCGGATCAGCAGTAGATGGATGAGTAGCGCTGAGGAGTAACAGCAGCGGGTCTCTGCGGGAACACGAAGGTAGCCAATAGCAACCAGCAGGTGCAGTAACGATGGGACACGGGAGAGCAGAGTTGAACTGGAACTGTTGATCACGGAGAATAGCGGGTAACAATAGTGGCAGCAGACTCAAGGAAACACGGGAGAGTTGACAAGGACTGAAGACTGAAGCGCACAGAGGCAGCGGATAGGAATCAGCCAAACAGTCACGATGAAACACAGACGGGATGCAGGTTGAAGACTGTAGTGCACGGAGGCAGCGGATAGGAATCAGCTAGCAGTCACGATGATGAAACACAGACGAGTTGCAGGTTGAAGACTGTAGTGCACGGAGGCAGCGGATAGGAATCAGCTGGCAGTCACAATCATGAACAGGTGAGTGGAAGTGAATGAGAGACTGTAGTGCACGGAGGCAGCGGATAGGCATCAGCTAACAGTCCCAATAATACATGGTAGAGTTGAAGTGGTTAGAAGACTGTAGTGCACGGAGGCAGCGGATAGGCATCAGCTAACAGTCCCAATAATACATGGTAGAGTTGAAGTGGTTAGAAGACTGTAGTGCACGGAGGCAGCGCATAGGAATCAGCCCACAGTCACGATGATACAGTAGATGGTAGAAGTGGTATGGGAACCACAGTAGTAGAAGTGGTTTGGAAACCACAGAGGTAGAAGTGGTTTGGAAACCACAGGAATCAGCTGGGCTGAATAAACGAGGAAACACAGGAACACCTTCAGAGACTCATGGGGAATGAGACTCCAAGATCAGGCAACGTGGTGTTGACCACAGGTGCTTAATATAGGGAGGTTGCCTGATCTGCCAATTAAGTTAAAGGAACATACACTGAAGGTTTAGAAAGGGCTGCGCATGCGCAGTCCCTCAGGATGGAGGACGGCCACGGTTCCTAAATGTCCGGGAAGAAGCACTCACAGTCCGGTGAGTGACAGTACCCCCCCTTTTAAAGGTGGGCACAGAACGCCTGGAACCGGGCTTGTCCGGATTTTTGGAATAAAACTTCTTCAGAAGGGCAGGAGCATTAAGATCTTCAGCTTTGATCCATGAACGCTCTTCAGGACCAAAGCCCTTCCAATGAACGAGGAAACGGAGGACTCCTCGCGAAATTTTTGCATCCAATACCTCAGTAATCTCGAAATCCTCCTCCTGATGAACTTGAACTGGCTGCGGTGCTGAGGGAGGAGTCGAGAAACGGTTGATGATGAGAGGTTTGAGCAAGGACACATGGAAGGCATTGGAAATCCGAAGATTCTTAGGAAGAAGAAGTTTAACACATACTGGATTGATAACTTGAATGATCCTATATGGACCAATAAAACGAGGGGCGAATTTCATAGATGGAACCTTCAAACGAATATTTTTGGTAGATAACCAGACACGCTCTCCAATTTTTAGTGGTGGAATAGCCCGCCTCTTCTTATCTGCGAAAGACTTATATTTGTTAGATGTCTTCTTTAAACAGGTTTTGACCTGAGACCAGATATTTTTGAAGGTCTGACAAGCAGTCTCCACAGCAGGAACTTGGGTGGGCGGGAGGGCAGGAAATTCCGGAAAAGACGGATGGTGACCGTAGACCACAAATAATGGAGTTTTGGATGATGACTCATGGTACATGTTGTTATGGGCGAATTCAGCCCAAGGGAGCAATTCTACCCAGTTGTCTTGGTTGGCTGAAGAGAACATCCTAATAAAAGTCTCAAGATCTTGATTGACTCGTTCCGTTTGTCCGTTAGATTGCGGATGGTAAGACGATGAGAGTGCTAATCGTATGCCCAAGGTTTTACAAAGGACCCGCCAGAATCTGGAAACGAATTGTACTCCTCTATCTGACACAATCTCAGACGGACATCCATGGATGCGGAAGATTTCTTTAATGAAATGTTCAGCCAGAGTAGACGAGGAAGGTAAACCGGACAGAGGAACGAAATGAGCCATCTTCGAAAATCTGTCTACCACTACCCAAATAGTATTGTGATTCTTACTTGGTGGCAAATCAGTAACGAAATACATACTAATATGGGTCCAAGGCTTGGACGGAATGGGTAGTGGTCGCAGCAACCCTGCTGGAGTTCTGCGGGAGGATTTGAACTGAGAACATAAATCACAGGAAGCAATAAACTCTTTGACGTCTCTCCTCATTGAAGGCCACCAGTAACTTCGAGAGAGAATCTCAAAGGTCTTGTGTTCACCGGCGTGTCCAGAAAAACGAGAGGCATGGAACCACGAAAGGATTTTCCTCCTCAGAGTAGGAGGCACGAGGGTCTTCCCAAATGGTAACATTTTGGTGGATGAAGCAGCCAGAGAAATACATTTGGGGTCTAGAATAGCATGGTTGGGAACCTCTTCTACATCAGAGGACGTCACAAAAGCTCGAGATAGAGCGTCAGCTTTCTTGTTCTTAGCGGCTGGTTTGAAGGTTATAATTAATTCAAAACGGGAAAAGAAAAGAGACCATCTTGCTTGACGAGGGTTCAAGCATTGAGCAGATTGCAAATATGACAAGTTCTTATGATCCGTGAAGATCGTCACCGGATGGCGAGCTCCTTCCAACAAGTATCTCCATTCCTCTAATGCAGCTTTGATGGCCAGCAACTCCTTGTCCCCGATAGTATAATTTTTCTCTGCGGGCAGAAGACCCCGAGAGTAGAAGGCACAAGGATGTAATTTTTGTTGCTCCGAGCGTTGGGAGAGAATGGCTCCTAAGCCCACATTAGAGGCATCTACTTCTAGGAAGAAGGGGAGTGTCACATCAGGCTGTCGAAGAATGGGAGCAGACGAGAAGGACTCTTTGAGAATTTGAAAGGCTTGGAGAGCCTCAGATGACCATTGCTTAGTATTAGCCCCTTTCCGAGTTAGGGCCACAATAGGAGATGCAATGGATGAAAAGTCTTGAATGAAGCGTCTATAGTAATTGGCAAAACCTAAAAAACGCTGGATGGCACGAAGAGTAGTTGGCTGAGGCCAATGTAGTACAGCATTTACTTTGTCTGGATCCATCTTCAGGCCAACTCCGGAAACTATATACCCCAAGAATGGAATCTGGGGTAACTCGAATGAACATTTTTCCAATTTACAGAACAATGAGTTTTTCCGTAGTCTGGAGAGGACCTCTGCCACATGTTGGTGATGAGAAGGCAGGTCCTGTGAGAAGATCAATATGTCGTCCAAGTAGACAACGACACATACATATAATAAGTCCCGAAAGATCTCATTGATGAAACCCTGGAAAACAGCGGGGGCATTACACAGCCCGAAGGGCATTACTAAATATTCGTAATGCCCATCTCTGGTGTTGAACGCGGTCTTCCATTCGTCACCGGAACGGATTCTAATTAAATTGTAGGCACCACGAAGATCCAACTTAGTAAATATCCGGGCTCCCTTGATGCGATCAAATAGCTCAGTGATCAGCGGAATGGGATACCGATTCTTGATAGTAATGGCGTTGAGTCCAAGAAAATCTATACAAGGGCGTAATGATCCATCCTTCTCTTTGACGAAGAAGAACCCAGCTCCAGCGGGAGAGGTGGAAGGTCGAATGAACCCACGCTGGAGATTCTCCTGTATGTACTCAGATGTGGCTTGAGTTTCAGGTAACGAGAGAGGATAGACCCGACCCCTGGGAGGAGTCTTGCCAGGTAGAAGGTCGATCGGACAATCCCAAGAACGATGAGGAGGAAGACGTTCAGACTGAGCTTTATCAAACACATCGGCAAATGAAGCATACTGAGGAGGGAGTCCCGGGGAGGAAGATGAGATGGAAGATTGCTGTACTTTAAGAGGAATAACTTGAGAAAGACAACGATGGTGACATTCAGACCCCCAAGACGTAACTTGAGGGGTGCGCCAGTCAATCTGGGGAGAGTGACACTGAAGCCATGGAAGGCCTAAGACAATCGGACTTGTCGTAACTGGAAGAATTAAAAACGAAATTTCTTCATGGTGTAGTACACCAATCTGAAGGGTTACTGGAGACGTACTCTGGGTGATGAGACCATTGATGAGACGTGATCCATCTATAGCCGTCACAGTAATGGGTGTTTTTAAAGTGATCACTGGTAGGGACCATTGATTCACTAGTGATTTAGAAATGAAATTTCCTGCTGCTCCGGAATCAATCAATGCCTGTGACTCAAAGGATTTGGTAGCAAAGGAGATCGTAACATCAAAAGCGCAGACTTTAGATTTCATAGACAATGGAGAGGACTCCAGGGACCCTAACTTCACCTCTCCAGAACTAGTTAGGGCCTGGCATTTCCCGATCTCTTAGGGCAAGAGCTGAGCATATGCGTGGAATCAGCACAATAGATACAGAGTCTATTCTTTACTCTTCGTTTCCTCTCCTCTGAAGATAATTTGGAACGTCCTATCTCCATGGGAATCACAGAGGATGGAGCTGGACGAAATTGAGGGTTTGAACGAAGAGGTGCTTTGACAGCCGTTGTTTTCTCAGACTCTCTTTCACGAAATCTCATATCTACACGATGGCAAAGAGAGATCAAATCTTCTAGTGACGAAGGAAGCTCTTGGGTAGTCAGTGCATCCTTAATTTTATCGGAGAGCCCCTGCCAGAAGGCGGCAACTAATGCTTCAGTGTTCCACTGAAGTTCAGAGGCTAAGATCCTAAATTGAATAACATACTGTCCTACTGTATGGGAGCCTTGTCGCAAACGAAGAATGCTGGAAGCAGCGGAGGTCACACGACCTGGTTCATCGAACACACTTCGGAACGTGGAAATGAATTTGGCACTATCTTGTAGAATTGGATCGTTTCTTTCCCACAGAGGGGAGGCCCAAGCAGGGCTTGTCCAGAAAACAATGAGATAAGATAGGCCACTCTGGAACGATGGGTAGAAAAATTTTGAGGTTGGAGTTCAAAATGGACTGAACATTGGTTAAGGAAACCTCTACAAGTTTTGGGGTCCCCGTCATATTTTGACGGAGTAGGCAGGTGAAGCGTAGGAGCTGTAGACACCTGGGATGGCACTGGGGAAACGGAGGAAAGCACAGGAGCTTCAATATTAGCTGTAACAGTCTGTCCAGATGTTCCTTGGGAGGTTAACGATTGGTAACATTGAAGTAACAGCTGTTGGCGAGCATCCTGTTGCTCCACACGGCTGACCAGATGCTGCAGCATCTCTTTAGCGGTAGGTTCCGTATCTGGGTCTGTCATGGCCTGATCTTACTGTCACGGGCACTAGGAGTCTTTACCCAGGGATCACCAGGTGATAGGCTTACCAGAGCAGTATAGGTGGTAATATGGTACTCTGGTAGCAGGGTGATCACGGAACAGGAAATAGCAGATGATAAGATGCTCAGGAAAGTCTATGACTAGCAGCACTGGCAATATGGAGGTAGTAATACACGAGGAACTGTATGGACAAAGGACACGTGAAGGTAGTCAGTGGTCTGCGGTAGCAAGTTGTACCACTGCTATAGTGAGGAGGAATGTCCAACAGAAACGAGGGGGTGATGAGAGTCAGCGGTCTGCGGATAGCAAGTTGTACCGCTGTCTGAGTGAAGGAATAGAATCCAAGTGGAGGTATCCGGGGAGTCAGTGGTCTGCATTAGCTAGTTGTACCACTGCTATGTGAGAGGATACTGGAACAGGTGAAACTGGAAACAGGGGTCAGTGGTCTGCCACCAGCAAGTTGTACCACTGAATATATATGTGAGGAGGTGCACGGGGAGAGACTGCAACACAAGATATACACGGGCACCTTGACTTTGATCCACAGTAATATGCACAATATAAATGTATAGATGACTGAACAACACTGCCAATATAGAAAGTCTCTTGAAGTAGTCCAGCACGAGATAACACAGTCAATGATGGCAATAGACTCAGCGGATAGCACACTCCAGAGGAGAACCAACACAGTCCAGCAAGGTATGCAATACACAGCACAGTCAATGAGAAGTATGCATACCGTGGTTCAGGAGAAGGCAGTCAGACAGGAGTGCAGAGATACCTGAACGGCAGGAGGCCGGCAGGATGCGAAGTCCCTGGATGAGTGAAGCGGTGGTCTAGTAGGTGCAGCGCACAGGTAGGTAGACCAGCAGGGAACACAGGAAAGCGTGGAGAGCGGATCAGCAGTAGATGGATGAGTAGCACTGAGGAGTAACAGCAGCGGGTCTCTGCGGGAACACGGAGGTAGCCAATAGCAACCAGCAGGTGCAGTAACGATGGGACACGGGAGAGCAGAGTTGAACTGGAACTGTTGATCACGGAGAATAGCGGGTAGCAATAGTGGCAGCAGACTCAAGGAAACACGGGAGAGTTGACAAGGACTGAAGACTGAAGCGCACAGAGGCAGCGGATAGGAATCAGCCAAACAGTCACGATGAAACACAGACGGGATGCAGGTTGAAGACTGTAGTGCACGGAGGCAGCGGATAGGAATCAGCTAGCAGTCACGATGATGAAACACAGACGAGTTGCAGGTTGAAGACTGTAGTGCACGGAGGCAGCGGATAGGAATCAGCTGGCAGTCACAATCATGAACAGGTGAGTGGAAGTGAATGAGAGACTGTAGTGCACGGAGGCAGCGGATAGGCATCAGCTAACAGTCCCAATAATACATGGTAGAGTTGAAGTGGTTAGAAGACTGTAGTGCACGGAGGCAGCGGATAGGCATCAGCTAACAGTCCCAATAATACATGGTAGAGTTGAAGTGGTTAGAAGACTGTAGTGCACGGAGGCAGCGGACAGGAATCAGCCCACAGTCACGATGATACAGTAGATGGTAGAAGTGGTATGGGAACCACAGTAGTAGAAGTGGTTTGGAAACCACAGAGGTAGAAGTGGTTTGGAAACCACAGGAATCAGCTGGGCTGAATAAACGAGGAAACACAGGAACACCTTCAGAGACTCATGGGGAATGAGACTCCAAGATCAGGCAACGTGGTGTTGACCACAGGTGCTTAATATAGGGAGGTTGCCTGATCTGCCAATTAAGTTAAAGGAACATACACTGAAGGTTTAGAAAGGGCTGCGCATGCGCAGTCCCTCAGGATGGAGGATGGCCACGGTTCCTAAATGTCCGGGAAGAAGCACTCACAGTCCGGTGAGTGACACTAAGACCGCCTCAACTTTGGCTAAATGCGATCCCCAGTCTGGGGTATAAATCACTATATCGTCCAAGTAAGCGGCTGAATAAACTGTGTTAGGTCGTAGCAATTTATTCATGGCCCTTTGGAAGGTGGCAGGTGCCCCATGCAACCCAAAGGGTAGGACTTTATATTGATAGAGATCATCAGGGGTGGAAAATGCCATCTTTGGCTTGGCCGTGGAAGTCAGGGGAACTTGCCAATAACCTTTTGTTAGATCAAGGGTTGTTAAATAATTGCTACCAGCAAGATTTTCCACTAGTTCATACACACGTGGCATCTGATAGGCATCAAACTGCGACATACTGTTTAGGCGCCTAAAGTCATTGCAGAACCTATTTGTCCCATTGGGTTTCGGGACAAGCACAATGGGACTATTCCACTCACTAGTGGACTCTTCAATCACATCTAACTGGAGCATCTTCTCGACCTCTTTTCTCACGTCCACCCGTCTGGCTTCTGGAATACGATACGGCTTCTGCTTTACAATGACTCCTGGCGCAGTGACAATGTCGTGTTCGATTAAGGTAGTGCGCCCAGGAATGGAAGAGAAGACATCCCTGTTTGAGCAAATCATTTCTTTAGTCTGTTATCTCTGCTGAATTGAAAAAGCTGGCTCTATGGGCACTTCAGACTTTTCAATGGCAGTACTAATTTCCTGAGGAGAGGTTTCCTCATCAATCAAAGGTTTAAGGAGGTTAACATGATATATTTGCTCTTCCCTTCTCCTACCTAACTGCCGGACTCTGTAATTGACAGGACCGACAGCCTCTAGTACTTCATATGGAACCTGCCAATGAGCGAAAAGTTTGCTTTTCTGGGTGGGAACCAGAACTAGGATCTTTTTCCCAAGCTTGAAAGATCAAACAACAGCACTTTTATCATAACTTTTTCTCTGTCGTTCCTGAACCTCTTTTACATGTTGCTGCACAATAGGCCCTATCTTTCCTAGCCTCTCATACATTTGGGACACAAATTGTACCAGATTTAGCTCCCTGGGACCTTGCTGCTCCCACCCTTCTTTTAACATATCCAAGATACCCCTGGGCTGTCTCCCAAACAATAACTCAAAGGGACTAAACCCTGTTGAAGCTTGAGGTACCTCACGGATGGCAAACATCAAATAGGGAATAAGAGTGTCCCAATCTTTTTTCTCTTGAGCCACTGCTTTCCTGAGCATGTGCTTTAATGTGCGGTTAAAGCGTTCCACCAAGCCATCTGTTTGTGGATGGTATACAGAGGTGTGAAGCGCAGTAACCCCTTGCAACTGGCACATGTCCTTCATCAGTTTAGACATGAATGGAGTACCCTGATCTGTGAGAATTTCTTTGGGTATTCCCAAGCGTGTAAACATCAATACAAGTTCCTTAGCTATGGTGCTGGACTTTATGTTTCGTAGGGGTTTTGCCTCTGGATACCTGGTTGCATAGTCAAGCACCACTAGTATATATTGGTGCCCACATGCAGATTTTTCCAGTGGCCCCACAAGGTCCATAGCTATCCGTTCAAAGGGAACTTGTACTATTGGTATTGGAATGAGAGGTGCCCTGTACATGGGTTTGGGATAGGTTCTCTGACAAATAGGACAAGACCGGCAATACTTTTTCATTGCCATGTGTACACCGAGCCAGTAAAACCTAAGCAGAACTCGTTCCCATGTTTTATCCTCCCCTAGGTGTCCCCCACAGACCTGTGTATGTGCTGCTTTTAACACTAGGGGTACATGGACCTGAGGAACCATTAATTGTTCTACTTTTTCCCCCTGTACAGTAGCAACTCTATATAGGAAATTATTTTTAACAATAAAATATGGTATACCTTTTGCAGGCTGGGCAGCTTTCGCTACCCCATTTACCTCAGTCACACTTTTAAAGGCATGTTCCAAAGTGGCATCATTAAGTTGGTCTCGAGCAAAGTCCTACAGAGGAAACAAAATTGGTATTGCGGACCAGTCCGTATCCACACTGACAGGCGGGGTGGGCTCATTTGCGACATCACCGACCAATGCTAGTTTGGACTGTCCATGTTTCCCCGCAGGTGGATGCTTTTGTGGAACTCCTGCTGTGACTCCCAGGATGGCATTCCGGTTTAGTGATTCCCAAAGATCGATGTCCAGATGTTGTGGATTCTTAGACGGTTCCTTTAAGACCGGCTTCCGACCGTTGCATCAGTTGCCGGCATGTCCGTCCGGATCTGCTCACCGAAGACATCATTAAACTGTGGGAAGTCTCACCCCAAAATGAGTGGATATGGGAGTTTAGGTGCTATAGCAGCTACCACCATAACAGTTTTGTCTTTGAGTGTGACTGGTAGTATTGTTCTTTCATACTCCTCTGTTGTGCCATGTACGCAAAGAACCTTCACCTTGGGCAACCGAGAAGTTATGGTTTCGGGTAAAGCAGAGCTAGAAACCAATGAGAGTTCACTCCCTGAGTCAACCAAGGCCAGAACAAGGTTTTGGTTGATTAGCACAGTCACCCGGAACAAACAAGGACTTCCTGATGTGGGACTCATGGTAAAACAGCTTGGAAATGCAGGTCCAATATGTGCTACAGAACAGTCCATGGGTTCCTGTAGTTTAGGACACTCTGCCTTAAAGTGGGCTGGCTCACCACATACAAAACACTTCAGATTAGAGAGCTTTGCTCAAAGACAGGTTCTTTAGTTATTTGCTGTAGCGCACAAAACCTTTCTACCACGGTGGCAAGCTCTTCATAAGTTTGTAGGTCTGATTGCAGCACCCACATTTGCAAATCGCGGTTAAGCCCCCGGATGCAGTGATCTATCGCCAGAACTTCAATAATCCGAGAAGGTAAATTCTCCTGCAACCATTTCTTTAAAATTTTAGAAAGCTCAGCCACTTGCGCTCTGACTGTTTTTTCTTTATCATAGCACCATTGGTGATAGCGCTGGGCTCGGCCTGGCCCGGAAACTCCAATGCGAGCCAATATCTCAGACTTTAGACACAAATAATCAGAGGCCCGTTCCTCATCTAGATCCATATAAGCTCGCTGAGCTTCACCAGTCAGATATGGCGCCAGTCTCTCAGCCCAATCTTTAGGAGGCCATTTTGCCCTTTTTGCAAGTCTCTCAAAGGACACCAGATATGCTTCTATGTCATCACCTGGCGACATTTTCTGGAAAACCGGACCAGGTGGTTCATTTCTGTCATGCCTCACCTGGCTTAACTCTTTCCTTAAGAGCCTTGTGTTTTCCACCTGTGCCTCGGCAACTCGTAGCATCTGACTTTGCTGCTGTTGCTGCGCAGCAGCCACATTCATGAGGGTTCTCAGTTCTTCCTCAATGTTGATGTCTGCGCGGGTTGGGTAGCAGAAACCCACTTCTGACACCACTTGTGGCAAGAGCCCTTTATTGCAGAAGCACACGCGAACAACTTCTTCCTTTTTATGTAGTTTTATTGTCAGGAAGGTAAATGTTTTGACACCGTACAGATTTCACAGCAATTCTTGGAGACCTCAAACGCTAAGTAGATATAGCTCAGCTCTCTCAAGACCAGCCAGCTTCCCCAGCGTTGGTCTCCGTGCACAAATGGTACAAACAAGCTTTTATACCTGATACTCCTCCCCCAGCCTTAGCTTGATGGACAGGTGACACACCCACCTTCTCTTTAAAAGGAAACGCCCATCCCTGTCTCTGTTTGCACTAACAGACACACACTGTCTGTTTGCTGAGAGGAAGGATTTCAAATCATGTAAGTTTAACCAAACTTAAACTATTGCTTTTCATACATAAGTCTTTACATTCAATCTAGGTGCATTACTGCACAAATATTTTACTCTACTTCCCTGCTTTCTCTGCATATTGCCAGCTAAATGCCTCCTTTTGTTACACTACACTATTATTATTATTATCATCACTAACACTAATTTCCAGTCATTTCAATTCAATTTTTATCACCTCCTAGGTCACAATATGATTTTCATACACTTTAAAAGAAATATTGCTGCATTTCTTGCCAGTGATAAGAAAAAGGCTATTGTCATGCCTGGGCATAAGACCAAAAATCCACCTCTTAAGTGTGGAATTATTTTTACAGAAATCCTGACAACAGTTGTCTAGCCATTTGTAGCATTTTTAAAGCCACACTCAGTAGAGTTAGGGACCTTAACCATCTGGGATCTTCATCCATGTTATGTCATTTTTCAGCGAGTTCATGGAAAGCTGTTGGGAAAACAATCCTTTGCAAGAGGAAGCAAGTATGAAACCTGTCACCCAGTCTCAAGCGGATCACAGACGCCCTGGGTACTATGCTAGTATTAGATCTGCGTCCAATGTCCACTATAATACAGTTGGTTTAAGACATTTAATTGAGGTGTTCTGTCCCTGTTAGCAAATGTCATCACTATACCATTTTACTAGAAAAGCTATTACCCACCTGTACCTGAAGGTTCCTAAAAATTTAATTATTTGGCTGCAAAATGGCATTCTACCCACTGTACACTTAACCACAGATATATGGACAAGCGGACCTGGGCAAACTAAAGATTATATGACTGTGACAGCCCACTGGGTTGGTCATTTGCCTTCCCCAGCAGGGACAGCAGCAGCATGTACCCAAGTACGTCACATTTTTCAGAAGTAGGCTACTCTGTGTATGAGCGGCTTCACTAAGAGGCATGCAGCTGAAAATCTGTAACAAAAGCTAAGGGTTGTCATTGCAACATGGGTAATCCTGCTTTGACTCTCCTGAGGATATGTAATTTCTGATAACGGCACCAATATTGTTCAAGCATTACAGTGGGATGGAATTCCATCACATTTCCTGTTTTGCTCACACAATCAAATTGGTGTTACAGAACTTTTAAAAAATGACATGCAGGCGATGCTGTTTGTGTCCCTAAAAAAATAGTGTAATTTTCTGGATTCCGTAATAGCATGTAGGAGAATGCAGCAGCTGCAAGAATACTAGCATTTTAGGGGAATGTACTGTAGTCCAGCGAAGTAGTCACCTGTGAAGATAGTGCAGACACGGTTAGCTTGAGTCAAGTGATTGCCTTAATAATACATTTTGCGAAGGAGCTACAGAAATTTAACGGATGGAAAAAAAAAAGTAAATGTGGTATATTTAAATTGTAGATTAAATACTTAATTTGCTTCGCCAGGAACCAAGAGCTATCAAAATCTTGTAAGGACGTCTTCTCCTTCAGTTTCTCTGGCAACTACTTGTTGGAAAAAAACTTTCCCAAGATGCAGATGAGTCCGCACCACATTTTGATATTTACTCTGCTCTAAAAGAATTGCCCAAAAATCGTGACAGCTCTGGCCTAAAATGAACTACTAATTACATTTGGAAGGCCATTATTGGCAATTACATCATACTACACAGACTTCTATGATGGTGGATTCCAGTGGGGATGAATTATTAGTGTTTGAGGAAGATTACCACTGCCATCTCTCCTGTTTCTTAGTGACATTAAAATGTAACTGCAGATTTAGACCATGACTGTCAGCCCTATTATTTCTATTTCAGCAATTACAATTAGCAATGGAGCAATGAAGCTCTTCTCTTTGGGTGTTACCTATATAACGCAGTAGAATTTGCCTGCAAATTCTACAGACAAGCCTGCTTGTCTTCCTCTTCATCAATGACTCTTAGCAATTGAGCACTCGTCTTTGGGTGTATATCACACCCAAACCTTATTAGTGCAAATTAGGAAAAATACAGTTTAATCCCTGCTAGGCCCTCCACTATCCTTTGCATGTTAATAGTAGGATTGGTTGGAGTTATGGGCAAGGTCACACATTTTTTGGTCAAATCTTTCAAACCAGCCCAGATGTCAAACGGTTGTGGTCTGCCACCTGCGTCATCCCTGCTTGTGTTTGGAAACTGCAATTTGGTGCCAGAACCTCACGTACCAGAACTGCTGCCACTGGTTCCACACTGCTGCCACTGGTGCAGGACTTACACAGTCAACGGCATCCTCTTCTAATTCCAAAGTGTCATCCTCACTTGGTGAATCACCGACTACACTCGGGCTGTTTAGGCACACATAATCAGAAATGCCGAAAGGGCCCTTCTTTATGGGTACACTATCAGAATAGTCACAATTACACATACCACTTGTGGATGGACTCTCCTCAGGGATTGGTGTCATTTCTAATTCTGGCCATACATTTTCCTCTAATGCCTTACTGTTTTTTTCCAGCTCCGCCTTCACACGTAACAGTACTTGTGCACCACTTTTGGACACCAAATTACTAGGTCTTGCTTGCTCACGAGTGACCTTACAAGAAGAAGGCTCAGTAACATTTTTAGATCTGGCAGTAATATAGAAAGGCGAAGGCCTAATTCTTTCTTTGCCACTGCGTGTGTAGAATGGCATGTTGGCAATTTTTTTTTTTCTTGCCATTTAACTTTTAATCAGTTACAGCTCTTTTTCTCTTCAACACGGTTACATTTTTTTTGTTTGTTTTTTTCCCTGACATAAAAAGTCTATGTACCTGCTTGCTGATCCTGCTCATATGTGGACTACTTTGAATCCATTTTAATGGGGCCAAAGCACTTGAAGTGCAAAATATTCAATAGATAGTTAGATATGACTTTTTGTAGCCAGAAAAATTGTTGTTTCACACTGGGGTATATGGGACACCCCAAAGCACTTGTAGTGCAAAATATTCCCAAAAATGCCTCCTCTATCCTCCTCTATCCTCCTCGCTTCTAACAATCGCTAGAAGAATTGGTAGCAGGATTTCAATAATAATTGAAAGAAAAAGGTATACAATAATTGCTCTGTCCTTGCTCTAATGCTGCCTGTGACCTAACCCTGCTCTCTCCCTCTGTCAAATGGCGATGGATTGCTGTGGAGGTGGGTATTTATGCATTTCAAATATCGCGAGAACCGAGCCCCGAGACCCGACAACGTCACAATGACGTTTTGCTTCGATTTTGAATCCGAACGGACGGGAGAGTACCGAGCCTGCTCTGCTCGGTACTCGGATAGGCAAAGTTCGGGTAGGTTCGGATCTCGCCCATCTCTACTTAAAGTGCACGTGCTTGGCACACACTTTTTTAACTTTAACCACTGTTTTTGCTTTCACTTTTCATCTTTTCATGTCATTTATTTCTTTAAGAACACTCACCAGACAACACTAAAAAGGATTACCATGCTGGATTAGAGTTCTAAGAACAAAAATGAATTCGCATTTTTTTGCCATTTAATAGATGGTAAAAGCAGCTCAACAACTGTAAAATTTTTCACGAAATTGAATATTTCACATTTCAATTTTAATACATAGATGAAAGACTATAAAACTAAAGTAGATATTTCGGTAATAACATACAGAGGTGCATCCTAAATAAATCCATGCCCACAATTTTCACCCATATTAAATATATCCACATTTTTAGGGCACATCTCTGCAACCTCCCATATCACCTCTTTCTCATGAGAGTCAATCTACTCTTAGTCACCCTTAGAGCCTTCCTAAACTTGAGGTCCTTCACAGACATTGTAAGTTTCCTGATATATTTGTTGTATGTTTTTGAATTAAAAACAAAAGAAGTTACTTTATAAGCTGACATTGCAGCCAATTGCGGGACAGCAGGATACAGTATAAAACGGTAAAAATGTCTCAAGATGGAGACATATATAAGACAATCTGCATAAGTAATATAAATGTTGTGCAGGTAGTGAAAGAATGAAATCATTAGTTTATTCTTCTACAGTTCCACATGGTCAGAAAATAGATTCCTCCACTGAAGTCTTATAAATAAAGTCACTCTTTAAACCAATACCAATTTTACTTCACACTTTGTAATTATTGAATAAAGTGTTTCACTATCCAAAATCTCTAAAAAGCTATTATATTATGTGAGTATGTTATTATTGTGATTTTATTTCTTTTAAAAATTATTTGAAAAACTTTTAATTTGAGGGTTTTGGAAATACATGTATTAAGAAATATTTATACAACTATATAACATTAACATGAAAACTTATAACAGGAGCCTATTTTATTTAATTAGTCTGATATTGTGCAATAGTCACTAAGAATTGACAACTGTGTCAGTCTTTGATTGTTCATATTTATAATGCATGACAGTTTCAGTAATTGAGTTTACGTTTATTGACTTAGAAAATATTTTAATAATGTCCAAAAACTTTTTATTGAGCTGCTATCATATCTTTACATACCAAAAGTTATCATATGGAATAACATTTTTGCTGCCAAGAAAAGCTGCATGGTTCCCTGCCAAGCAAGGTTTGACATCTTTATTTGTTTAACCCTGCATCCTGTATCACACGTTTCACTTGTCTAGAAAATGATGTACTTTTCTATTCAATCAGGGATTTATTGTTACCATTCCTGAGTTATTAAATGGTGATACTGCCAACATGCATTAGCATGAAATGAACAATTTTTAAACAAACATTTTTAAACAAGCACTTTTCTAAGGGTAAAAATACATTTTCCCATCTACCACTCTAAAAAGAATAATGCAAATGGGGATAGCTAGCATTTCCTCATGAACGGTTTATTATTTACCTTTGAACCTGGAACTTGTGCAGGAACTGTGTCCCCCATGAATTTCCAGTGCTCTTGTGAGTGCCAGGGAATCTGCAGGGAAGCTAGGGCAAAATCTGTTGATTTTTGAGCACCAGAATTTGGCCAGAAGGTTCATCTGCACCTGATAACATCATCAGATCTTAGTATTGTGGAAGTTCATTGCCACAGTACATAAAAGGGGCAGGCAGGTGACAGCCATCTATTTGGATCACTTTGAGGACAAGAAAGAGTTAGTTGTACTTTTCTTATTTCTTGTATCTCCCACTGATGGAAAAAAAACAAATATACACAGGAGAATTTGAGAGAGAAGGTATGATCTTCCCCTCTGCAATCTCAATAGCAGCTGCTTTCTCTGCCAATATGGTATTTATTCCTTTGTCATAAGCCTATAAACACAGTACATTGTGTCAGAGTTGCTGTAGTCAGGAAGATAGGAATTCCCCTTAGTGTCTGCACGATATGAGCCTTCCCGAGAGTATAGCTAGCAAGAAGGGATTTATTAGACTGATTCACTACTAGGAAGAGACACACAGAAAGATCCCCCACCGCACTGCTATAACCAGCAAGAGACCTGTCATTTCTTCTGTAGATAAAAATGCAAAAGTCTTAGTTGCACACATTTGCAAATGTATGTTAAAGCCACCCGTCACTCCACGGCGCTTTTGCTAATGGGGTGGTCCTAACTCTAAACAATAAAAGTCCCACATATTTGGGCCATACATATATGTGTTTTTTAAATTGAGAGCTAAGTTACCCGCAGGTACCCCAAAACCTCCAAACAGCAATTAAATGCCAGCTCCCCTTCCCTTCAGTGGCTGAGGGGGAGTAGTAATAAGTAGAGATAGGACCCCTCTCCCTTTACCATTATCATTTATTTATGTAGCACCAGCAAATTTTGTAGTACTTTACAGTTGGGATTAAACACAGTGATAAAACAATACTGGGTAATTCAAACAGACAGAGTGGTAAGAAAACCCTGCACGCAAGCTTGCAAACTCCATGTTATGTTATGTGCAGCAAGTTCATTCAGTTAGTTTATCAAAAAGTGAAAATCATTATATAGTAACAAACTGTCCAGCATCAGCTAGTAGCAGAATGTATAGACACCTCATACAAACCTTCTCATTATTAGTACGTTGTCCAGCATCCAATTTTCAAATTCAAACTGACTCCCCTAAAGCAATCCATGATATTCAAGAGGCATCCTTGCGCCCTCCGGCTGCTGCTGGGGGTGAACTTCTATAGAGAAGGGGACCAAGAAGAGACAGCATTACTTTAAACAACAATTGTCTGTGAAGATTTCAAAAGCAAGAAATCTATTTGTTTTTTTGCGGTGCATTGCTAAGAGTCATAGAGCACAATGCCAGGGGCTAATGCAGGATTTATAGAGGAGGTTTCATTATACCATGCTGCCAGAGTGTATGCAAGGGGTGTGGCTTTCATTTGAAACTGTGCTAGGCTGCACTCCAACTCTTCCCATCCCTTTCAAATAAATGGGGAATGGTGTAAGAGCGCTCTCCTGTATTTCCTTCAGCACCTGTCAGTAGCTACGTAGCGCTCGCCTGTATTCTCTCCAGCACCTGTCAGCTGCTAGCCTGACCTGCGATTAGAAACATCATGTGATTTTCTGGCGGGGAATTCCGAAATAAAGGGAGGATCTGACATCATACCTGTGTCAGATCAACAGGTTATCCTCCTGACTACACCTGTGTTCCTGGAGCTCGCTATTGCTTGCTGACTTCTGTTCTGAATCTTGCATTACTTCTCTGTGAGATCTCTTCATCTGAACCATGTTCCTACTTGGCGTATTGAACAGCTATTCTACTGTTCACTCCAGTGCTCCGCAGACTTCTGAACCGTGTACCGACTTGGCGTGTCAAACTACTATTCTGCTGCTCACTCCAGTGCTCCGCAGACATCTGAACCATGTACCGACTTGCATGTGAAACTACTATTCTACTGCTCACTTCAGTGCTCCGCAGACATCTGAACTGTGTACCGACTCTGTTAATCTATAAACTCCGTTCCAGCTTACTCCACTGCACTGCAGACAGGTCATAGGCAGTGGTCAAAACAGAGTATCAGACAGGAGCAGAAAATTCTCAGCAACAGGAGCATGGAGAAACAAGTGTGTGAACGCTATAACTAGCAAAGGCTCATTGAAACTGACAGGTATTTAAAGCAGTAGTAGCCAATCAGGGCAGGTGTCAGACTGAGTGGAGTTCATGTGGCTGACAAAAACACTGCAGCAGCCAAAATGAAAACAGCAGTTACCTGCTGTTCTTAACAATACCTCCCAACTATCCTTGCAGTCGAGACAAAGTCTTGACTGAGTGGGACAGTCATACAAAGTTGGGGGCTACCCCACCAGAATCTGGACAGTTGTCAGACTGCACTGATCTCTCCTACATTTCTTCAAACTTCTACTATTCACAGATGCCCCTGTCTTAATTGAGTTGCTGCTTATCTGGATCATGGAATGTTTGGGCTCTGGAAAGTCTAGTTGTGAGTAAACCATTTAGGCATCTTTCCTCCCCAACCAACCCCAATGTTAAATTATTAGCAAAAACTTCAGAATTTATCCTGCTGCATTTGTCAGCAGTCACATCATCAATAAATACAAGGGAACCAGTTCCATTGGCAGCCATACATGCCCACGCCATGACACTACCACAACCATGCTTCACTGATGAGGTGGTATGTTTTGGATCATGAGCAGTTCCTTTCCTTCTCCATACTCTTCTCTTCCCATCACTCTGGTAGAAGTTGATTTTTGTCTCATCTGTCCATAGGATGTTGTTCCAGAACTGCAATGGCTTTTCTAGATGTTGATTGCCAAGCTCTAATCTGGTCTTCCTGTTTTTGTGGCTCACAAATGGTTTACATCTTGTGGTAAACCCTCTATATTCACTTTGGTGAAGTCTTTTCTTAATTGTTGAGTTTGACACATATACACCTACCTTCTGGAGAGTGTTCTTGATTTGGCCAACTGTTCTGAAGGGGTTTTTCTTCACCAGGGAAAAAATTCTTTTGTCATCCACCACAATTGTTTTCCGTGGTCTTCCGGGTCTTTTGGTGTTGCTGAGCTCTCCGGTGCATTCTTTCTTTTTAAGAATGTTCCAAACAGTTGATTTGGCCACACCTAATGTTTTTGCTATTTCTCTGATGGGTTTGTTTTGATTTTTCAGCCTAATGATGGCTTGCTTCACTGATAGTGACAGCTCTTCATCATCATCATCATCATCATCATTTTTTTATTTATATAGCGCCACTGATTTTGCAGCGCTGTACAGAGAACTCATTCACATCATTCCCTGCCCCATTGAAGCTTACAGTCTAAATTCCCTAACTAACATACATACACACACACACACAGACATAGACAGAGAGCGACTAGGGTAATTTTTTTTTTATAGCAGCCAATTAACCTACTAGTATGTTTTTGGAGTGTGGGAGGAAACTGGAGCACCCGGAGGAAACCCACACAAACACAGGGAGAACATACAAACTCCACACAGATAAGGCCATGGTTGGGAATTGAACTCATGACCCCAGCGCTGTGAGGCAGAGGTGCTAACCACTTAGCCACCGTGCTGCCCAGCTCTTTGGATCTCATATTGAGAGTCGACAGCAAGAGATTCCAAATGCAAATGTCACACCTAGAATCAACTCCAGCCCCTTTACCTGCTTAATTGATGATGAAATAACGAGCTTTTAAATCGATTGTCCCATTACTTTGGGTCCCTTAAAAAGTGGGAGGCACATATAGAAACCGTTGTAATTCCTACACCGTTCACCTGATTTGGATGTAAATACACTCAAATTAAATCTGAAAGCCTGCAGTTAAAGCACATCTTGTTAGTTTCATTTCAAATCCATTGTGGTGGTGTATAGAGCCAAAAATATGAGAATTGTGTCAATGTCCCAATATTTATGGACTTGACTGTACCTATTCACATTTAGGACACCTATTTCCTCCTGAACAGCCCCGATAGTAAGTAATTAGCATTTTATTTTAATAATTAAATCTATTTCACCACATATTACCCTAATATTAACTAATTGGTATTCAAAATTAATAAAAAGCCCTCCTTTCCCCTAAACTCAGTCCCACATTAAATTAATAGCCCCATTAATAAATAATGCTATCACACCACCTTAAATTAATACTCATTACAGTGACCCACTATTAAATCAAATAGTCCCCATCATCAAATAAATTACCAATCCCAAATAAATACATTTTTCCCACTTACAATTAAATGATTATTACCTACCTTTACAAGTAAATTATTAGTCAGTCTCTACCATTAGTACAGTAAGAGTCCTCCCCCCAAACTTACCTTCTACTATCTGGCTCTATAGATTACAGAGGAAGACTCTTTGATCTGCCTCTCTTATTTTTCCTTGCTGTCAGCACACAATTCTAGCAGACTGATCTCTAAATAAACTGCAATAAAAGCAGAAATATTGCAACATAAATAGCCTTTTTCACCTTGTCCAAACCATCTCCAAGCAATTTTCTTAGCACAGAATTGCAGCCTAAATCCTATCCTCATGCTAAAATGGCAGATGAGAACAGGGGGAGATGTCAGTAGAAGATTTAGATCCAAAACTTACAAGATCCGACATTTTGCTAGAAATTAAGTTTTGCCTTGTTTTCAGATCTAGTTTTGGCACACAAAGCCGATTCGTGTTCCAGTTCAACTTGAATCTTGACATATTTCTCCGAAACCAAACCTCTCATCTCTAATTTGTTGGCACCATGTCATTATTTTCTCACGGAGTGTGCTCAGTTTTCTATTGGTGTGTGCTCTCGTTTTGTGACATGTGACGGTATATTCCTGCACATGCCTGCGATCCTCTATTTAAACTTTTTAGATCTATTATCTGGTGCCTAAGCAACTAGTTGTGCTGGCAGTTATACAGTACTGTGCAAAAGCTTTAGACAGGTGTGGATAAAATGCTGCAAAGTAAGAATGTTTTAAAAAATAGAAGTGTTGATAGTTTTTTTCATCAATAAACAAAATGCAAAGTGAATGAACAAAAGAGAAATCTACAAATCAATATTTGGTGTGACCACCCCTTGCCTTCAAAACAGCATCAATGCATCAATTCTTCTAGGCACACAGTTTTTGAAGGAACTCAGCAGGAAGGTTGTTCCAAGCATCTTGGAAAACTAACCACAGATCCTCTGTGGATGTAGGTTTGTTCAAATCCTTCTGTCTCTTCATGTAATCCCAGACAGACTTGATAATGTTGAGATCAGGGGGTAAATGTAATAAGTTCCGATTTCTGCAAATCGCTCATATATTTAAACACATTGACATTTTAAATTTTGCCTGCAAAGTCACCGAATATCGACGATTTGCAGAAATCGGACCTTAATATATATACCCCTAGGGCTGTGTGGGGGCCATATAATCACTCCCAGGACTCTTTGTTCTTCTTTATAATGAAAATAGTTCTTAATGACATTGGCTGTATGTTTGGGGTTCTTGTCCTGTTGCAGAATAAATTTGGAACCAATCAGACGCCTCCCTGATGGTATTGCATGATGGATAAGTACCTGCATGTATATCTCAGCATTGAGGACACCATTAATCCTGGCCAAATCCCCAACAGCATTTGCTGAAATGCAACCCCAAACTTGCAAGGCACCTCCACCATGCATCACTGTTGCCTGCAGACACTCATTATTGTACCGATCTCCTTGGTAAGTAACAGGAAATTGTACCTTCTCATAAACCTTAATATAATTTTCATTCTCTGCTTACTATTCCTTTTTTTCTATTTCTGGATTGCTCTTCTTTGCTGAGTGACTGTGTTTCAGATTAACATGTGTCCTGGCTGATTGCCCTATTTTCTCTGTTTTTCCATGAATTGTTTTCTTTTGGTTCAAATAAGGACATCGAATTTTATATCAATGTATGAAAAGGTTACCCATTAACGCTATTTATGCGTAATGAGCTTATAGTAGTGGGCTTACAAATGTGCCTCACACTTACGTTTCCAGGGCTAATGTTTCTTACATTTCCTCCTAAGAGACATATCTGTAGATAAAGAAAGTCTAGATAGGATGCATCTGTAAGGGGGTACACTCAGCGGACGGCTGGCAAATTTTAACCTGGGGGGGGCAATACTCTATTCAGCAGCCTGTTAGGAATATTTCTAAAGTATAAAAAATGCAGGTGGCCTAGTGACTCATGAGCCCAAGGTAGCCCATTATGGAACTGGCCTTGGGGAAAGATGCACCCTTGCCCCCAACCCAACCTACCCCTGGGTACACTTATATTATATATTTTACTCTAGATGTTTTTATTTAATTTCAGATGTCTTTATTAAAGTTAATATCATATTATATACCACAATTGTAAGTTTAATGTTGTATTTGCATAATAAATTACTAACTTCCTTAAATCAAATTATTAGGATTTCTTTATGCAAGTACACTTTTATCTCTTTGTCTGTGTTTTTAGCAATGTTTATATTGAATTCCTATTACAACATGAATGTATCAAACTGAAAATATAGTACTGCTTTACTATATACAAACAGTATCCTGGTTATGATAGACTCTAAGGGCTAGATTTACTAAGCTGCGGGTTTGAAAAAGTGGAGATGTTGCCTATAGCAATCAATCAGATTCTAGCTTTCATTTATTTAGTACTTTCTACAAAATGAAAGCTAGGATCTGATTGGTTGCTATAGGCAACATCCCCACTTTTTCAAACCCGCAGCTTAGTAAATATACCCTTAAAGGTCTGATGTTGAGTTGTATGTGAGCATACAGAGTTGTGCAAATATGACACTTTCGCCTCCTTTTGCCTAGAGAGGTGGAACGGAGGAGGGAAAAGGCAGTCTAACGTAGGCCGAAAACATTAAGGGTCTATTCACGCCAATGTGGCTGAGGCAAACCCATCCGGAAACGCTTACATGCTTGTCAGGAACTGTATCTTTTGCACCTGCTGGAGATGCAATTACAAGTTGATGATGATGACGGTCACAAGCACGAGTTTGCCACTTCTGGATGGCTGATTGCGACTTCACCTCTAATGCTGATAGGAGCTTTGTTTCTGATTGTGAAAATATAATAAGCTTTTGTGAGCATAATTTAAAAATGATTTTTTTGCTACCTTCATTCTATGAAAGAAGGAATATTATATCTGCTTTATTATAGTGGTTTTTTTTTACATTGAAATGAAGCCTAATAGCAAATGTGTTTTTTGCTATCAAACATAAATCTGGTACGTATGTTACAGGTGCAGAGCTGGACACATATTAAGATGCTTCCAACTCAGTATATGGGAATAAATACACTGTTATAAAAGGCGGCTTTTTTACTGTGAATTAGGCCCAACATGCGTCAACTCATTAGCAGGCTCTAAATGCTTTGTATTATCAGATTGTGTCCCTGTTTATTCTAGTTATGACTACAATGGCTTCACAACAGTATTGTCTTTTCAAAATAGTTCAGACACATTTTACTATATTCTCATCTTAGCAAAATGCTAAAAGCCATTCTGCTAAAGGGATGTCAATGTATTAATGGTAAAGTATGTTCACCCCCTGTTGTGTGAAGTCTTTTAATTTCAATTGCCTTGTCACAACTATATTATGCCTCCCAGCAGGGGGTAAGTAGAATAGGCAGATCAGAATACAAACAACCTATTTTTATTTAGCGTGATAATTTTGTATCTTTAGGTTATAAAAAGATGCAGTGTTATTACCATGATCATTTAATATTTGCAATATTTATTTGAATGTCATGGGGCATCCATGTTATCAGACACCCATGCAGTAAACCATTTATCGTCCACGGCTTTATCTGGTAACATGATCACCTCCGATTAATACAGTCATGGTTATCTCTATAATATTGTTGTTTGCTGTGCCATAAGTATCCCTTCCAGGTTCAACAGGGATCCTGGGGCATCATAACTTGGGATTTACTGTAGGAGAACAAGTCATACAGGATCTCTTACCTAAGCCCCTTTACAAAAAATACTAAAAACAAATAAAAATAAAAAGTATTCCAGGCAACCTGAGGCACAAATGTGCACAGGCCTCTTACAGTGAAAGAGTTAAAAACAGAGGAAAAAAACTTCTAATTATGGCATCATAAGGTTAAAGGATAACTTCAATCAAAATTATATTGCCTAGAAAAGATAATTAGGTTGAGTATCTTTTTGGAATAACTCCTTAAACTTGATATAGGTATTGCCTGTCTAAACACCTTGTCACTGCCATTTGCTAGATAGGTAGTGAATAACTGACCTTCCTTAGCAATATATGTATCCAGGGAAAAATCAGTTAAACCCAAAGTTTTGTTTCCATGGTGGCTACAGATATTGCTAAGACAATTAAATTATTTGCTATCTCTCTGCCAAAGGGCAGCAGCAGTATATTTGTGAAATATAAACAGGCAATTTGTAGGGATCAGGTATTATTCCAATAAGTTGCAGTGCCCATAATAATTATCTTAATTAGACAA
Source organism: Mixophyes fleayi (assembly GCF_038048845.1). Classification (NCBI taxonomy): domain Eukaryota; kingdom Metazoa; phylum Chordata; class Amphibia; order Anura; family Limnodynastidae; genus Mixophyes; species Mixophyes fleayi. Next base: position 185,561,914 of record NC_134406.1, on the reverse strand, counting down.
AATAATTTTTGAGTGGAGTTAACTTTTAAGAGGCATATAGCACGTTTCCTAAACAATCTATTAGATTGTGCCTCTCCATCCTGCTCCATAATTGTCATCTTAACATCTAGTAATTTGGTTGGCCAGTCAGTTGAGAGAAAAGAAAATAATATAAATATTCAATCTGGAACGAGATCTAAATTTGCAGAGCCAGATTAATTAATCAAAATAAAGGATAGTATGTATTTTTAAGGGCCTTCTTTGCTGTGTAGACGGGCAGATGGCCCCTTTTCATTCTTCCAAATTAATTTCAATGAAACATATTTTGCACCTTCGAGTGGAGAAGTGTATTTCTAGGCACACTTTTCCAAAATTAAAATAAACCTTTAAACATATTGTGCCATAAGTAATAAAGGCAGCCCTGTTGTCCCCTCACTCTCATGACTAATGTAGGCCATATATGAGGCCTGGTGATATCTACTGAGAAAAAATTCAGGTTTTGAACACAATGACATTGCAGATGCTTTGGTACAAATTAGGACGACAAGTGTTGCAGACGAAATGAAGGTACATTATCTGGGACTATGGGCACATGCCCAATCTGGACACAAAGGAGCTGAAGAAACATATTCCTTGACAAAAACCAAAGGAGTACCTATGGCTCAATACAAGCTAGGAACATTGTTCAAAAATATGAAACCTGTCAACAAGTCCATAAAAGTTTTAACCGGAGATATGGGGGTAAAGTATAGCAAATTGATTTCCTATGTCCCCCAGAAAGTGAAAGAATTTAGAAGTTCTTAATTTCCTTCCACATCAAACAATACAGGTTCATTGTACTTGTCATGATATGGCAGGAAAAAATGGTGAGGGAGAATACTGTATGAGGCTGTTCTTTGAAAAATATTGTGCTGTCTCTAAGGGTGATCGATTAGGGACCATCATTGTAGTCCCACATAGCATGTACTGGATTTTAGCTACAGGAACACAGAAAGAAAAAGAGGTGAGTTTTCAATTAAAGGGTTAGGTAAAACCAATTAAGTGTTAATTGATGCAGATACTGACAATTGTTATCTTCCCTCTTCGAGGTTGTATCACCAGAAGTAGTCAAGAATATTCCACAATGGGGATTTCCAGTACTCATCCTACCCTTTGTGCTGATGGTGATATATGGACTCATCATTTTGACTCAAGTGGAGCATAAGAAATCGAACAATCACTCCCACATAAAAAGACTACTTATTGGGATACATGAGTCATCATAGTACATTTCTCCTCTCTCTCATCACAGTAAATGCTCTATTCCCCCACTCTTTACAGTAAATGTAACCACTCTCCCCAATCACGATAAATGTTCCTCTCCACCCCCATCCCATCACAGTAAATGTTCTCTTCCTCCTCCCCTCTCGTCCCCTATCAAATTAATAACCAATTAACTTACCTTCTCCTCCATGATGCGATAGTTCCCGGTCACTGATAGAATGGGAGCGCGGCAAGAATGATGACATTACCGCGACACACGCTCCCAGCCTATCAGAGTCTGGGAGCTGCAGCATCAAGAAGGAGAAGGGGCCTGGACAATCCAGGGGGTCCAGACAGATTGAGAGGTCTGTCTGGGACCCCTAGCTTGTCCGAGCCCCTTACAGCTGTACCGGCTGTACCCCCTTGATGGCGACCCTGACCAGGGGGCCTGATTCATTAAGGCAAGCTAAGCAAAAAAAAGGAATACATTTCCACCTTGCCAAACCATGTTGCTTTGGAGGGGGATGTACATTTAAAATGTGGGGACACATTTAAATTTAGGGTACATAATGTTCTAATTCAACTTGAAATTCTAGTATAAAATTAAAGCTATCAAGTGTTTCTGTGTTACATGAAAAAGCGCCCAGTATTTTCCTTACATGAAAAATAATAAACTAGTGGAGTGGATTGTAAAGAAGAGTTAAAATGATTGTTTCTCAAGTCTTGTTTATTTCAATACAAAAATGAACTTTCTGCTGACCATATAGAATAGGACATGCATATCAAAGAATGTCAAGGGCACTGGGTGTTTTGCAGGACTGCCCTGAATTGTCTATCAAAGTTGTTTATATGTTTTGTAGCACCAATGAATATGTAGTTTTACAGCCCCAGTCATTAACTCTATAACCCCTAGGGGAGGCAGGGAATGAGACTTTTTTAAGCCTCATCTGGGACCATAACCTGCAGCGGTGCCTAGAGAGTTTTCCCTCCAATGTGATTTTCTGATTTGAGGCGACCAGACTGATTTGATTTAAGCTTAAGATATTGCTCAAAGCTAAGTTTATCAAATACTATTTGTATCTCCATAAATGCATTAACTGATGATATATGGTTTTCTGTGACTTTTCTTGTACACCTAATTAATGCTTAATTAAATGAAGGAAGCCATGCAAAACATGTTAGTGACTACTCCTGAGCTCCTGACAGTTTGGTTTCATTTTTATTATACAGTATAAATTACTTACTCTCCACTTTCATTTTGTTCCATCTCATCTTCTACTACCAATTATCAAAACAATAAGGGAAAAAGAAACAGAAAGCGCAGCCACCTTTCCCGAACTATAGATACCACCATAGACACATAATATCAAAAATAAGCTACACATTATTAAATGTTTAAATATAATAAATATTATTAAAACAATACAATTTAACCAATACAGTACAATCAATAGTAAAGTCCACTTTGATAACAACTATAAGAAACCTATCAATGTCTTGAACTTTCCTTAGTCCTGATAGCGCTCTTGCGGTGAGAATGTCTGTTATTTGGTTGCTATATTACACTTATTAATCTCCGGAGTTTCATCACCTGGTGACAGACCTACTAAATGTCAGTCCACATTAAATCGGATTAAAACTAAAAGAATCAATAGCCCTTCTCAGAAACTTAGCAGTGGTGTAAACCGATACAGTCTGTTTGTAAGAAGTTAATTAGGAACTGAAACACAAAAAATACATTTGAAACATAGGTATGGCGCTTGTGATCTGAATAAAATCAGTCGCTAAAACGGAAACATATAAAACAATAGTTCATATAAAAACTAATAAGAGGGGATATGACCTCTTCTCCAGAAGACTTTTCAAATTCTGTGTTTCTCTGTTAACACATGAAGTGTTTAAAAGTCTCTATGATGATCCTTTCAATCAATAGGGAAAGATCTTTTTCCTCCGTGATAGACGGAGGAAAAAGATAGAGAACAGGCTGCACCATGCCACCAAGTTGGCATGGTGCAGCCTGTCCTCTACCAGCTGTAAGAGGATTTGTACCTCTTTTTCGACAAAGTTTGGTTGTCGATGCTTGGTGAAGGAGTATTGGTTTTGCTCAGCTGTCTCTTCATCAGAAGACATATTGTTCAAGCAGATATTAGAGTATATACCATACAAATATATAAATTTTGGTATGAGCACCCTTCTGGTGATGCACACATGAACAACTTGCTTCATACTATGCTTTTATTGTCAGGATGGCAAGTAACACATAGCACAATGTTCAACACGCTTTCTTGTGACCCCAATGTTAAACTAATAGAGAACAACTCCTTAGACACCGGCCAACTTGTTCGGCGTTAGATACACTTCATAATGAACAACTCAGGCTTAAATACTTGACACTCCTCCCACAGCTCTAACTTGATGAACAGGTGACACTGCCACCTGGCCTTTAAAAAGGAATTTTCTGCAGGTGTCCTGCTTGATTACTCTGACTGCAGACACACCCTTTCAGCTGCTGTTAAGATACCTCTAAACAAAACATGTAAGCTAAAACACACTATACTGTTATGTTGTCACACATATGTCCTCCATGTGTGTATCTTTTACCTAGGTGCACTGCTGTACAAAAGTGTACTGTCTGCAGCCTTGCCCTGCAGACTGTGAGCTGAATGCCCAGTTCCACTATTGTGGCAAATTACTCCCTTTGTCCCTATCTATATATATATTTATTTATTTATTTATTAGATACAGCCTACATCACAAAATGGCAAGGCACTATGATTACCTCTACAGCTTTATATAGTGTCTGCAGAGGAGTATTCTCTTGTCATTGGTTGTGTGTGAATGCCCAGGTGTTTGGCTGGCCCTGATTGCCTTGGCATGGCCCACTATTGTGATTGCATGACAGATATTCCATTAAGGACAGACAAAAGGAAATCCTGCCATTTTAGATATGGTATAAATAGGAACGACGACTTGCGTGCCTATGCCCACATATGGCCTGAGAGCCAATGAGTGAAGAGAATGTTGGAAAGTCTCATTCACTTGCAAACATGTGGGCTGCTTGCTTCATGCGTAATAAGCTGTGGACCCTTACAAAAGTAATCAACCATTGCTTGGGATTTGCAGCTTTTTACATTAGTAACAAGCAGAAAAATGTAGCCTACAGGGCTGCAAGGTTGGACCCGCAGTGTCGGCTTGGGAGCAGATGTTCCATTGTCCAGTTGCAATGCTGCTGGAGCAACCTGTGGCTATAACTGCAGCTCCTCTCTAAACTCAGAAGGGAGATTTCAAGGCGTAAGTTCACAGCTAGAAATAAATTTAAATATATAATTTTAGTTTCATCAGGCCCATTTAGTTAAAATGGCTTGTAATAACCTTTATTGTGCAAAGTACAAGGCCTGTTATGTAATAGTGATGTTTAAGTGTCAGCATCACCCTAGAATGCTGAAGATGTAATAAACTTCCTAGGTCAAGATTCTTATACAAGTTGTATGTATTTGACCAATGGTGGAGTAATGGTCCGCGTGTGGTATTTGATAATTAACAGTGAAACCTAACATTATGTCTATGCATGGATTAAGTTAATTAAGTTCATTAAGTAGGAATGAGAGAGAAAATTGTATAAAATGCTAATGTGCCATATTTCTGCCAACTGAACACCGCTGCCACCTCTGCTGTCAGCAGCAGGCCAAGAAGTCCCTTTCCCCACCACCAGAACAACCTCTTTCCCCATCCACAGAGAAATCTCTTTCCCTTTTCCCCACTCCAGATACAACCCCTAATCCATTCCCAAATGAACCCATTTCCTCACCCCCAGAGGAAGATCAGGAGGACTAATAGTTGAGGAGTCTCTGTTGAAGCCCCAAGAGGAGGAGGCAGGGAGCCCATCCCAGGCCCCCGAAAAATAATGTAAGTATCATCAAATATTATATTTTTTTTTCTTTTGCAGCATAAAAGTGTAGGCTTCAGAAAGCATTACTTTATGAAATGTGTCTTTGCCTAGGTAAAGTTTACTATTCTAATGTATGGGCCTAATAAGTGTTTGTTGCCAAGCAACCACCCCCCATTCTCCCAATATATCTGCATGTGCCTCCTAAATGCAATTATCTGGCTAGTACTGTGTTCACACAAAGATAAATGTTTTAGATAATTTCTGTTAATGTAGCACCTCTGAACTCTGCTGAGCATAAAAAAATGGGGGCCATACACACATACAGCAAATATATGTTTACAAAATACCATACTGTTATTAGGTTAAATGTTTTGTTTTCTATTTTTTTTCCAGATGCAAAGGAATTCAATTTTCAAAATATTCTGAATTCTTAAAAAAAAACAAAAAACATTATAGTTAATATTTGTTATGTTAGTAAAGTTTATTGTTATGTTTAATTACATTTTTTGGAGGTTGTTTTTTGATAAAATAAAAAGTTTGCTATTTAAAAAAATCTTTCTGTGTATATTTTTTCTAAGCAAATGAGCACTAATGTTATTAAAGTATCTTCTAAAGGGTTTTTTTATATCATGTAATATCATGCAATTACACTTGCAATAGTGTAGGTTGATGTGGTAATACATAACACAAAGGGTTAATAGGACAATTATGCCATGATACATGAGTATTTAGGAGTAATAAGCTGAATGAGAGTGATTAAAGAACTGCATGCCTGTGCGTTCCTCTGTCAAGGAGTAAAGAAACATCAAGTACAATAAGGTGCCTTTGCTCATAAATCACATAGAGGAGCAAATAAAAACACAATGATATGTGCGTTAGATTTTATGTCCCATAAATGAGTTGCTAATGTATTAATCAAGGAATATATTGCCTATATGTGCTTGTCCTTGAATGCAGACATGCATATGCACAATTTCCGTCCATTTTTTTTTTTATATGCAAATTATGTTCGTTTTGCATTCCTTGATGAATCTGGCTCCGTATCTCAATATTTACAGTATAATTTAGTCTCATGTAGTAACTCAAAAAGTTATATTTTTGAGTAAGCTATTTCCTCTTAATGCACTAAAAAATAAAGGCTGGAGTCACTGTAAACAGTAAGCAAATAGCGGAGATGCGTTACAGCTGCAATTTTCTAGGATCATAGTCACACAAACAATAACATTTGAGCTGCTTCATTAGGTTAATGCGATACAACATAAGTTTCACCCATACAGTAATTTGCCTTGTTCCTCAAATTGTAAAAATACTAATGTATCAAAACAATTGACAAACAAAATTATTTATAACAGAATATAATGTCCATTGTAGTTGTTAACCAAAGATGGTGCAAGTTCATGAGCTAGTCCTTCAATTAAATGCATACATTAGTTCCATTAATAACAAATAGATTTTATAATATTCTTTTCCATTTGATTCTTTCTGTAGAAGATTCGTCTTTGTATCTCCATCTGTAACATTTGCGTTTCATATACGATAGGAGATGCTTGAAAATTTCGAATCAATTTTAAATGTTCACTAATTTCATTGGCACCTCACATTCACAGTTCATGTTCAGCGTTTTCAGTTCCCTGATTGCCTTTCAGATTTGCTGATTGTACTTCAGGTTTTAGATTCGCATTTTACATTTGTACACTCGTTCGCCATTCACATAGAAATAAATGTTTTCAAATATCTTGATTTTTTAACGCTATTTTAATAATATTTTTAAAAAAGTAGAATACATTTTAACATTTCATTTAATTCAAACTGTGAACACTAGTATGTTCAAAATTCTGAGTTTGGTTTGAGGTTCGTCATTCACTAGTACATATAGTTAAAATGTATTAATTTTAAGCTTGAACATGTTTGAGCTGGTTTGCATCATAGTCAGTTCTAGCATGTCTAGCTATGATCTGCCTCCAAAGGTATGTCATTGGAAGTTTACACAGGTTGAAATGCTGCAATAGTGTTGCTTGTACTGACTGGTCTTGCGTTCTTATCCATACTTGCCTACTCTCCTGGAATTCCCGGGAGGCTCCCGAATTTCGGAGAGTCCTCACGGACTCCTGGAAGAGTAGTCAAACTCCTGCATTTGCCGAAATTCACGGCATTGAATGGAGGGGGTGGAGCTTAATTGTGTCATTAGGCTCCACCCCCTCCATTCAATGAATTTTGGCTTTTTATAGTGGGGGCGGGGCTATGGTGATGCGACAATGTCCCCACGCCTCCTCCTACCCCATGTCAAGTAAAAAAGCTCTTATGCTCAGTTAATTACATTAACAATATGGTTAGTTGCACATTTAAAAAATATTAAATATTAATGTTGTACCTTTCAAAGGAAATTGGGGCAAATATTTTCTGTATAATGAGGAGAATATAGAGGGAATACTTGGTGCAGCCACAGGAACTCCAATACTGTTTACACATCTTATTTATGCCAATTTTCAAATTAACTATGAACTTTTGGACTTTAGAAGGAGAAAAGTTAGCCTTTCTTTACACTAATTAACCTTGGTTCAATATGTTAAGTACACCAGGTCCCAACGGCTTTCAGAGTTAACTAGCTCTACTAAGAAGATAATTGTATATTACAAGATTCTATAAGATTTGAAATAAAGGATTTCTAGATGTGATGCTCCTGATGATTAAACATATGGAAATGAATTTTTAAAAAAGTCTGTGAAGTTATTTCTAAATTAGTGATTGCATCAGTACTGTGTGAAGCCAACTTGACATTTTCTAAAAGTGAACATGAAAATTTTCTGAAAGAAAGAAATAGTCACATGAAAACTGAACAAGTTTGAGAGAGATACTGAGGATTATTGCAGCTGGGCATATATGTGAATGCTAATGCTAAGGAGCAGAGAGAAGGAGATGCCATCTGAGAATTAAAGGCATGAGGTGCCTGGTGAACATGTGAAGGAGGAGGAGGAAGCTAGCTGAGAAAACAGCAATGGGATCAATACTAACAGTGGTACTAATGTTCTCGAACATCACTACCCGGACAACACTTACCCCGACAATACTACCCTGACAATACTGCCAATGTTCAAGTATCGTGATTCTGTGGCATGTTAAATGGGAGCAATAATTGCAAGTCAGTTTTTTAAACAATCGATATTAACATCATGTTGGGGTGCCGAGATTCGCTGTGAAGATGACGGGGTAAGTATTGTTGCGGTAGTGATGTTCACTGTTCAGTACCCAACCACAATACTAGTTGTTCACAACCCATAGCTCCCGAAAATCCTCCAATTCTGAAGCAAAGATGAACACAAGGCATGCATGGTATCAGCGAAGCAACAGGAACCCAAGGTAGTCTCTGCGAAGGGACAATAACTAAGGAGAACAAAGCAGTAAGAAAATAACTTGTTCAATATTTAACATGTAAAATTCGAATTTATCACGAGATGAGGAATGTTCTTGGTTTTATATAATGTAGTGACTTTTATCGGTGCATAATACAAAAGGTCAGAGCAAAAAGTTGAAATGGAAAACTTATCTTTTAGGATGCTGAGTAACTGAAGTTAATATAGATAGTTCTTCTCTAGATGCCTAGAAAAGAAACGTGACAAATGAAGTTGTTGTATTTATGGCATAATCAAGGGTTAAGAAAATAAAATATCTAAATATAGTCTACATTACTGCCAATGGTAAGAGGACCTGTGAAGTTTCTGTGTGTACGTAAACCAGGGATTGGTGGATACTGACTCTAACAGGCCTGGGTCCTATCGTTGCGAGAAATGTTTATATGTACAAAATAAGATCAGGATGTCCTCTACGCTTTATAGCCAGTCCTGATGCTGAGCCTACAGAGGGCAATGGTTGAGGATCTCTTCCAGGTCTTTATGTTATCTCCTATAAGGAAGATACATCAAAACAACCTTTTTCTCAATCCATGTTTTGGGAGATCTCTGTGCCAATCTGTAATCAGTGACATGAACTACATGACATGTGTCAAACATAAAAACCAGATAAAAAAAATGACATCTGTTCCTAAGGAAGTCATGTTTCATAATGATGCTTCATATGCCATGTGCATAAATTCATATTCTGGATCATGGAATGTTTATTGAAACTTTATGTTTCAAGAGAGATATATCCTAGAATTTATCACTAGAAAAGTGTATATCAAAAGGTCCGTAAAAGTTGTCAGTTCTTCGGGTTCAGTCTGCCACTGAGGTTCTTTCCATTTTAAAGCTTTCAACCAGACTGCAGAATTACGCAAAAGGTATGTGATTGTGTGTTTTTGTTTTCAGTCCTGTTTATTTTAAGAAACTGGTTTGCATTTGTATTTTTGTATGTCACGTTCTTATCCTTTTTATGTAATAGGTATTGTGGGTTTCTTTTTTTGTGGGTCATTTTAAACTCCATTTAATAACATTCTGTATTTGTGTTCTTTAAGAATACACATGCCAGAAAGGATTGGTTACTTATAAAGCTAAATTTAGGGCAGATAATTGTGGGTTTTACAATAACTCCGATTGCTTTAGTTTGAGATTGTATTTTGAGATAAGAGGGAGTAGAGTGTCAGTTTTGGAACCAAATCTTAGTGGTAGTAGAGCTGGGTAGTTACTAGGGAATGTGACATAGAAAATTGGAGAGTTCAGTCATTTCTGTTTTGATCAACCATATTCCACCTACAGATTAAGTATGTCCAAAAGGGTTTTAACAGAAACTTTTAAAACTTGGTAAATTATGATGATCAGTTTTTGTGCCAGGAACATAGGGACTTAGAGGGTTTAAAAATGAATAATTATATTTTAATATCTAAAGCTAATGAAGGAGACAATACAGTAGTCTAGTATCTTAAAAAGCTGAAACTTTGAGACAATTGTCTTTAGCTTCTTACTAGAAATTAAAGCGGTAATGCCAGGACCCCGCAAATACACACTTTATCTTTAATGTAAAGTGTGTATTTGCGGGGTCCTGTCACCTCCAAAACAGCCACATCAGTGCATTAAAAGAACACTGAGGGTGAAGAACAAATTGGGCATTCACAGTATACTGAGGAGTGTCTGAGGGTTTATATGAATGCTATGTTTGAGTTTGACTTTTCAGATTCTGACACTGTAATTTCAGAATTTCCTAAAAAACAAAAGGTCAGTGCAGGAAATGCTGTCTGTGGCCCATAAGATTTCTGGGCATTTTCGGTAATCAGGACATTGCAGCAGCTGCAAACAAAATATAATCTGCTATGCCACCAGCTGAACCAAGAGATATTAGCAAGGTGAAATTCCACACTTTATATGCTTCAGCAACTTGAGGAACAACAACAAGCCATCAATACCTACACATAAAGCTATAAGATAGAGAGAGGGAGAACATGTTACCTTAGTTTAGCACACTGGAAAATTCTTTCAGTTTTATATAAACTACTCAAGCAATTTGACAATGTAACAAATTAAGTGAGTTCAGACACGGGCCTGAGTCAAGTCATACCCCTAATAAAACTACTGGAATAGCAGCTAGAGAAGAAAAATCTGTTATGTATGTCGGTCTTGCTGATCAAGTTTCTTATTTGCTTCTCCAATGCTCAAGGATTTGCAGCATCTTGAAATTGGATCACTACTTTTTGGTAACCATGCTTTATCCTATGTTTAAGCCTATGTAATATCTTTCTTCCCAATTGATACAAATATTATGAGATGCAAACAGCTCCTTGTGAGCAAGCTGTTGGCTCAAGTCACACATGACACGCCCCCTGCTTCAGCTTCTCCTTCAAATGCTTCCGCCAGAAAAAAATTTAACTTTTGTCACACACACAGTGCTCCAATGTGAAAGATTATTAAAACATCTGGTCAGGCTTAAAAGAAATTCTCAAATATATTGACACCTCTACCATGTCTCAATCTGATACACTTTGAATTAGTAAGATGGTGTAGGATTGCTTTAATGATAGTGGACAAATCAACATCTCAGACAGTCCCTTTGAATTCTGGGATTGAAAAATGGCACTTTGAACCCCTTTGTAAAAACAAGCTATGGTGTATTTAAGCTCACCACCATCCAATGTGTACTTTGACAGAGTATTTTTTCACAGTCAGGAACTTCATAAGTGATCTTTGAGTTTTGAAAAATTTGTTTTCATCAAATTGTTTGAGGAATACCATTATTGCTGCTAGTTACAAACAGAATCTCTAATGCTAGATTGCAGAGGTGATGAACTAATTTTGTGTGATGATGATACTGACGTCAGTGATAAAGATGATGATGAAGGTGAGGACATTGTCAACATTGAGGAAGATGACCACATTAGCCTATATATAGCCCATTAGTAAATTGCTAAAATCCCTATCTATTCTCCATTTCAACAAGCAAAAATCAAGGGGCCTGATTCATCAAGGCATGCATACTGAGAGCATCCTGCCTTTGGTAATTAAACGCATATATTTCGGCTTTGCATACTCCCAAATTCATCCTTTGCACACTCCCGAATTCATGAACTCACAATTCAAATGTCATATAAGGAAGAAGTCTCTAGCAATTAGTTCAACAAAATGCCCAATCCAATTAAAAATTCTCTAAGGTGGTTTTGCTTGATCTTTCAAAATCTTACATTAATAGAAATAGTTCTCCAATTTTTGTGAAAAGAGGGAAAAAAGACATTATAGTGTGATATTGTTAAATTTAACTATTGTAGATTCTCAACCAACACCAAACATGTATTAACCTCTGATTCACTTTAAATAAGTATCATGAATGCCCAGAACATGGCAATCAAAAGATGTTCTCTTCAATCAGTTTTGTCTCTCTCCACTCTAGGAATGCTTAGATTTTCTATTTTCTCTGTTCTTCATCACTAAATATCAGGAAATGTAAAATAGTCGCCAGAAAAATAGATATAGTGTAATACTATAAAATATAAAATATATAAAATATGATGTTACACTCACAGTAATTAAAACCATCAAAGCATAAACATAAACCAATCCTTAAATTATTATGTAACGAGAGCTCCTACAAGATCCGAGAAGACTTGAGCGCATTCAAAGAAACAAGTTTTAAAGCTGGATGCTGGATTCATCTGTCACAGACTGAAATGATCACAGGTATATGTATATAACTGAAGTAATGATCAATGAACTCTGACTTCTGTCAGTGAATATAATGGATGTCTACAGCAGGACTGTGTGGTTTTGTTTCACTTGAATTGCAAGTGCCTGTAAAAGAATAGGCATGCATGAGAAATGCTCTTTAGATCCCTCTTGTGGTCATTTATAAGCACTGCAGTATAATGTCATTTTTAGCTTTTAGTAGTTAAATAGAGAATAAAAGCTATTATACAAGATTAATTTTCCAAAATGTATATAAGATATTACAAGGGATATTGTTGAGTTACACTGAGGGATTCTTGTTTACTAATATTGCATTTCAGAGTAAAATTTAAACTACACAATAACAACCAATACAATTTTTCCATTCATCATCATCATCATCATCATCATAATATCATCATCATTTATTTATATAGCATATGGTTCATAATATTTATTGATGATCAACTTATCCCTCATAATGATCATTCATTATCTAATTTACACTAGACCAATAAAAGCAATTTTAGTATAGGTGTCTAATAGCTGACATACATTGCAATGATAACATATCTCACTAAGTAGAGAGTGAAAAGATAAAAAATAGTACTCAACAATAATTATTTAAACATGACTGGGTGGACAACCCTTTATTAGATTTCAACCTTGCCTTGAAGTCCCAAAATTACTATAATTTTAGTCTTTTTAAACACGAAAAAAAATAAAATAAATAAATAATATATATATATATATATATATATTTATTATATATATATACATATAATAACACACATTGATCCATATATAAGGGTTCAGTTCAAACATACTCCTACAATATTTTGCCCTAAGTGAGATGTGGACAGATCACATGATTTCCTGACACAAAGGCAAGTTATGCTATTCAAGCTTTAACCCTGTAGGAGCAGAGATAATTGTGGTTGGAAAGAGAAAAACAATCCACATATCCTTGTTCACATACAGTATCTTAAAAATACTGTGTGCTTTATGTATTGTTACAGAAATGTATTTGAACAAACCAAATTGAACAAATATTTTGCATTTGTTGGGAAGCAGGTGCTTATCTAAATACATCTTTGTTAAGTAACCCCAGACAAAAATATAGAAGGTTGACAGGAGAAATGTCACTCATCTGTTCAGCTTTTGTTACATTTCCTACAAGTATTTCAACAGGAAGTTCTGTTGTACAAAGACTTCAAGCAATAGCAACAGTTAGATGCTGATTACGTAAATGAAACCATAGAGGACACCTAAAAACCTAAATATTAAGATAAATCAAATAGTGTCAACATGTTCTGTACTCTATTTTCAAAATATGCATTATGATTCTGTTTTATATTGTGCTAATTGATTGTATTACCTACAACCTAGAATCAGCTATAATAAAATAAATGTATAATTCTGCTAAAATGTTATTTGAATCATTTGTTTAGAAGAATTGATAGCAGAGATGCTCAAACTGGTTACAGTTCACTCTTAAACCAGTTTAGGGGGTAATTTCTAAAATTAAAACATTAGAACTGGTAAAAAAATTCAGAAAATAGAACAAGTTCTAACAGGTTCAAGCCAGAACACACTTATAAGTTTGAGTTAAATTTTAATAATTTTGTTGAGGTTTTTTTCCAGACGGCAATCTCTGAACGCAAATGGCTAACTGTGAATGGTGGATTGCTTACACATGTATGTAACTGAAAGTTCTGCTTTTGTTATTATGTAGAGGCGGATTTTAAATTCAAATTGGGTAATTGGATAATTTGTCTGGCTGGCAGATGACTGTAAGTAGATCCTGCTTTTTATTTCCACATGAAGTAATAGCCTCCACCCTTATTTTCATTGTTTGTTACATTTTAATAAGCAAATTGCCTCTTTTCTTGTATAGCTGTATTTCTGCATAGAACAATGTTATAAAGATAGTTCTGATGTCTCCTCAATCTTATGATTAATTCAAGCCATAAATGAGGATAATATTATTTTGCTTACAGTGGTTGAGGATTAGACTATTGATGTTTTACTTATACTGGGGCACAGTTAGCATCTTTTTATTTTTCTCCCTGATTGTACACCTGGGGGTAAATATATGAAAGTCCGATTTCTGCAAGTCGCTGGAAATCGGCGACTTTGCAGCCAAAATTTAAAGCGGCGATGGCTTGTAAAGGCAAAATTAAAGCGGCGATGGCTTGTAAAGGCAAACTTGCCTTTACAAGCCATCGCCGCTTTAAATTTTAGCTGCAAAGTCGCCGATTTCCAGCGACTTGCAGAAATCGGACTTTCATACATTTACCACCTGAACTCACTTTTCAGAACATAGGTATCCACCAAAAAAGCAATTCAAATGCATAAACATAGCAATTTGTGGTGTGCATGCTGTGTATTTTGCAAACGGCTTCCTTATTTATTTATTTTAATTAATTTTAGCTTAATAATGCCTTGAATGAAAATTTGGAAAGGTGAATTGTGAATCACTTATTCAAACTGGCAAATTGTGGATTGACCACTCTCTTATAATCTTCTGCCTTAATTACAGTAACCTGCTGCTTTCTGGCTTTAGAAGCAGGAAAGAAGATTGTCCAATACAAGAGGTTGATATGTATGGGTTACAAGTTACACAACTAATTACATATTCATGATATTTTAACATTATTATACATAATGTCTAATTTAATAGCTATGCAATAGCACACTTATTATTTTGCTAGTTATTAGCTTCAGATATAAAATATCTTCTAACCTTAAAATAGCTTTAACAAGGTCTTCCCAACTCCCAACTTTCCGCACTTTAGTCTATCCTTAATTCTGCTAGCCAACTTATTTTTCACACCTGCTGCTATATCTCTGCTGTCCCTCTCTGCCAATCACTACACTGGCTGTCAGTGGTCTACATTACATTTAAACTCTTAATCCTCACCTACAAAGTCCTCAGCCCCCCCCACCATACATTTGCCAATAAAACTAATTTATTTATTTTAATCTAATAGCCCTCCTAACTCTCTTGCCTCTGCTATCACCTCTACTCCCCCACATGGTGCCTCTTTATTTGTGTCTTCTCCTTCCCTTTAGGATATAAGCTCTCATGAGCATGGCCCTCTTTCCTTGTTTTCATCTTTGACTACTTCATTGCCCTCTGTACCGTTAGTTCTGCTTCAATATCCCGGTTTTCTTGAGCCCAGGCCTATTTCATATTGAACATTACCATCACTTTCACTCAGTATTCTATAATCATATTAATCTGCTTTACCAAGTTTTCTGTGTGCAATATGTACTCTATCTTGGTCATTAGAATGTAATTTGCATAGAGTATATTATTTTACCAATCCATTTTTCCAATCCATATTTCAGAAGAAATCATTAGTGTAAGCATGCACATATGTTTTCCCCTAGTTCTGTGTTTATCAGGCTTTTCTACAGAGTTCCTAAAGGTGTCATGACTTTGTCAACCCAACAACTCTTGTGCTACCATCTCAGTAGGCTTTCACTTCCTTTAAGAGCTATCCCAGCAGTGATGACAAGACTTCAAAGCTGGTGGAATGTTTCATGTTAATGACGAGAGTTTCAAGTGCAGGAACCCCCACCACAGTTGCACTCAAGGGGAGGCAGTGTTTTGTGGGAAATTGTCACGGGCACTAGGAGTCTTTACCCAGGGATCACCAGGTGATAGGCTTACCAGAGCAATATAGGTGGTATTATGGTACTCTGGTAGCAGGGTGATCACGGAACAGGAAATAGCAGATGATGAGATGCTCAGGAAAGTCTATGACTAGCAGCACTGGTAATATGGAGGTAATAATACACGAGGAACTGTATGGACAAAGGACACGTGAAGGTAGTCAGTGGTCTGCGGTAGCAAGTTGTACCACTGCTATAGTGAGGAGGAATGTCCAACAGAAACGAGGAGGTGATGAGAGTCAGCGGTCTGCGGATAGCAAGTTGTACCGCTGTCTTGAGTGAAGGAATGGAATCCAAGTGGAGGTATCCGGGGAGTCAGTGGTCTGCGTTAGCAAGTTGTACCACTGCTATGTGAAAGGATACTGGAACAAGTGACACAGGGAACAGGGATCAGTGGTCTGCCTCTAGCAAGTTGTACCACTGAATATATATGTGAGGAGGAGCACGGGGAGAGACTGCAACACAGGAGATACACGGGCACCTTAAACTTGATCCACAATAATATGCACAATATATAAATGACTGAACAGCACTGTAATAATAGAAAGTCTCTTGAGGTAATCCGGCACAAGATAACACAGTCAATGATGGCAGTAGACTCAGTGGATAGCAAACTCCAGAGAAGAACCAACACAGTCCAGCAAGATATGCAATACACCAGCACAGTCAATGAGAAGTATGCATACCGTGGTTCAGAAGCAGGCTGTCAGACAGGAGTGCAGAGATACCTGAACGGCAGGAGGCCGGCAGGAAGCGAAGTCCCTGGATGGGTGAAGCGGTAGTCAAGTAGGTGCAGCGCCCAGGTAGGTAGACCAGCAGGGAAACGAATACACAGGAATCAGTAGAGTGTGGAACTGGACTCCTGGAGGAACCTGAAGAATAGCGATGGTCTAGCGGGGAGGTAAGTAGTGAGACACGAATCCAATGCTGACAGGCGGGTAGAGACCAGCGGGAACACAGGAAAGCATGGAGAGTGGATCAGCAGTTGAAGGACGAGAAGAGATGAGGAGAAGCGGCAGCAGGACTCTGCGGACACACGGAGGTAGCCAATAGCAACCAGCAGGTGCAGTAACGATGGCACACGGGAGAGCAGAGTTGAGCTGGTACTGATGATCACGGAGAGTAGCGGATAGCAATAGTAGTGGCAGTCTCGAGGAAACACGGGAGAGTTGAGATGAGCTGAAGACTGAAGCGCACAGAGGCAGCGGATAGGAATCAGCCAACAGTCACGATGAAACACAGACGAGTTGCAGGTTGCAGACTGTAGTGCACGGAGGCAGCGGATAGGAATCAGCTAACAGTCATGATGGCACACAGACGAGTTGCAGGTTGAAGACTGTAGTGCACGGAGGCAGCGGATAGGAATCAGCTAACAGTCACGATGATGCACAGGTGAGTAGATGTAGATTGAAGACTGTAGTGCACGGAGGCAGCGGATAGGAATCAGCTAACAGTCACGATGATATATGATAGAGTTGAAGTGGCTTGAAGACTGTAGTGCACGGAGGCAGCGGATAGGAATCAGCTAACAGTCACGATGATACACAGGAAGGTAGAAGTGGTATGGGAACCACAGTAGTAGAAGTGGTTTGGAAACCACAGTAGGTAGAAGTGGTTTGGAAACCACAGGAATCAGCAGCGCTGAATACACGAGGAAACACAGGAACACCTTCAGAGGCTCATGGGGAATGAGACTCCAAGATCAGGCAACGTGGTATTGACCACAGGTGCTTAATATAGGGAGTGTTGCCTGATCTGCCAATTAAGTTAAAGGAACATACACTGAAGGGTTAGAAAGGGCTGCGCATGCGCAGACCCTCAGGATGGCGGACGGCCACGGTTCCTAAATGTCCGGGAAGAAGCACTCACAGTCCGGTGAGTGACAGAAATATTTCCTAAGGTGGACATTCTCTGGATGCTCATAAAGCTTGGAAAAAAACATAAAACTCTAATGAAAGCTATCCAAAATTGATTTTGCAAACTATGATAGATAACATTGATTTAGACAGTTAAATATTCCTGCATGTCAATAAGAAGCACATGAAACGTTTAACTCTTTAAGGAAAACTGGTGCACCATAAGTAAATGCACTGTGTGAGTAAAAATTGATATGGAGATTGAAAGATTCCACTTCACATTGTTCTGTGAGTTAGAAACACTTTAACAGCAAAGTTGGGAGTGTATTCTAAATTGAGAAACACACATTGATGCAATCATAAATGTTCCTTCAAATTACAACCCATGAGTGTTTTACATTTTTTAATTTTTGATTGGAAAAGGTATTCTGGGCTGAAGGTGCACTTAGAGTACTATATTATGGTAAATGTTGATCTCTACTGCTACCAGTATATACTATTGCATTGTCAGCATATTTACTCGCAATGTTCTATTGACTATTATCATGATTCTTAAATAGCCGACAAGCTTTTTACACCGTTTGTCTCAAACATCCCATTAGAGGCATAACATTTCTACAAGCAGATGATTAACTTTTAATTGATAGATGGAGCACTGCTTCTCTTTTGTTTGCACTAATCGGCACTTACTGAATCTCACCCATTGTTCTTTGCTATATTCAATTTAAAGACAAAGTCTGACAAATGTAAGTGTGCTGTACGGCTTACTAGGACTTTAGAAAAAGCATTTTCTGCACTGTATAACTAGCAGTAAATTTCTTTTGAAGCTTCTGTAATTTTTTTTTCCATCACAGACCAAATCTTTTCCATCAGAAAGACACACTATGCCATTCTAAGAAAACTGTGAAAAGCTTTTGTAAAAAAGGGAATTGTGAAGCTGAAAATTATCTGTCTATCCATTTTTATTTTCCAGATAGCCTTTTTTTCTATAATTCTTTATACAAACTCATCTGAAGCAGAATGGTTTTGTATATGCTACTTTTACTCCAGTACCTGTCATATTGTAGATACACCTCCTGTTGATATTCCTTATGATGCATAAAAGTGAACATTATTCATGCTTGCATATTTTGAACAAATCAGTTGCTCAAATAGCTGGCAAACAAAATAACCACATCTCTACCTTCACAATGTGGTGTCTAAAAAGGTTTATTCAATATCAAATCATTTTTTTTTATTTTAAGTAAAGACACTTATTCAAATAGTCATCTAGGATTGTAAGTATAGTTAAAAATGATTTTTTCCTTTTGGCCCTGATCAGCATACATATGTAAAATAACACTTAAAACACACATTTATGGTCCTAGTCTGTATCTGATCTGAGGTAGGATTGTGGCATATGAGAAAAAAAATGTTGAAATGAATGAAGAGGTTGGTCCTAAATTGATAATAGGTGGTGATTTTTAGCAACATATATACTGTTTGGCCCATGCACATTTCAGACCCGAAATCCTGAAATAGTGGATACAGAGTGATTTTATTTTTTGCAAGCAGTTTTCATAAGCGGAATATGTCAATGTACCTATGTCTGTGCATGTGATAGAAAAATAGTTGCAACTGCACAAATGAACTGTACTGTGGAGGTGTATTTTTTCCAGTTTGTAAATATCCCTATAGACAGCAAACTATATAAAAAAGATGATGACTTAGATGGCTGCACATGTTGGATTTGCTGTTGTTGTTCTTTTTATCCATTTAAAAGACTGAGCTTGCTTTCAATATAGTGCAGGTGTTGGTATCTGATGCCTATGGACATATCATACTATGTTACTATATATTTGATATGAGCTAACCTCATACATTAAAACAAAGTCACAAAAGACACCAAAGATTAGCAAAAAGGAATGTGAAATGCTTTGAGGCACTGATAGCAGTTAAAACCAACCATGAAAGCATGAAAAAGATACTGTTTCAGGAAGGTTAGGAATTATCTCACAAACCTTACCCTGTTTTTTATACTCATTTACGACTTTGAAACTAAATCTGGAGAACATAGACTATAATTCCCAGCAGGTTTCATTAGGGTGTTTTGATTCTCTTCACTTGGTGGAAGAACGAATTAGGTTTATGGTATCTGCACATCTGTAACATCAGGTGCTAAGGGCATTCAGGTTCATATTGCAATTCTTGTGATTGTACAGGTTCAAAGGGCAACAACATCATGAGAAATGCCTTTACTGATGCTCACAATGCATGCAATTACTATTGATCTTGTGTATCTAAAAGAGCCGGGCTCTGCATAAGTGTAGCTTGCTGGGCTTCTAATCCCATTACTGTTCCTGGATGTGGGAAACCTTACAGCAGAATTCAGCTCCACTGATTTTGCATATGAAAGTATATGGTGGCCTCAGGCATACTGAATGCAGAATTGTTTTCTGTAAACTTTATCAAAATATATTAAAAATGACAGGCTGGTAAAACTTTTAAAAAAACAGTTCAACATTCTCCATTGAGCTACAGAAAATGAACTGTAAAAACTTAACGACAACCAAAATTGGAATAGCAGCTAGAAATGGGCACAGAGGACTAAAACTTTTGTTTCAAATACAGAATTTGAACACATTTACTGGAAAAATACCTAACAAAAACGATTATGAAAGCAGCAGCTTATAAAATATGTGTTTGTGCAAATTTTTATTTGAGGACTTTAACTCAAAATATTCCACTGAATCTATTTATAGCTTAATTAAAAAGGTATTCTGTTTAAAGCTAAGGCCAAATGTGATTGTTAGCCATTCTGTATGCTAATGTACAAAGGAATATAATGTGAACAAGGCTGACATTAAATTTAGGGATCATTCAGAAGGAGACAATGTGTCATCCTTTGTTTACTGAAAACCAACTGGAAAAAAATGTATAGGGGCTGGCTGGGCTGCCGGGCAGGGGGGCATCTTCCCCCTGGACCAGTCACATAGTGAGCTACCTTGGGCTGAGTCACTGGGCTACCTGCTTTTTTCTTTTAAAATGTTCCTAAAAGACCGCTGAGCTTAGTCTAGTTCCTGGGCTAAAATTTGCTAGCTAGCGCTTGTATATGTACATGCCAAGTTGATGCTAATTGGTTGTCTAAAATATCTGTGTGTGTGCTTCCCTTGGCTGTCATAGGGATCAATATTTTAATGCCAGTCAAATTCTAGTAGTGCACTTATCAGTTAATAAAACTGGTCATGGGTTCAAATGAAATATCTATGGTTATAATAATTTATTGGTCTCAACTAGCAAACTTTTTTTTACTTCAATTTATATATTAACAGCAGGTTTTTCTGGAATTTAAATTAAATATATATTGAGTGTAGATAAGATAAATGTTTACATCTAAATTTTGTCCAACTGTGACTGATTTTCTATGTGCATATATTTATATAAACACTAAGCAATATATTTACTAAACTGCGGGTTTGAAAAAGTCTAGATCAGGGTTGTCCAACACGTGGCCCGCATGCATCCCAGCACGCCTGTAAATGTGGCCCAGAAGGAGTTTTGGATGTGGCAAGGGGGCAGCGCTGTTAATGGAAAAAAAAAATCTTGCAAAAAAAAAAGAAAAGAAAATACTTACCTTGCGGTCACGTCAGCTGGTACTCCGGCTCCCTCCCTTGTCTCCTCCTCCGTGCGGTGCTCGCAGTGAATGTCGGACGTGATGTGATCACGCCCATCCATTGCGGAGCGCAGCACAGAGAAGTCACCAGTGCGAGAAGAACAATCAGCAGCACAGTATTGGAGAAAAGAAGAGAAGAGGACAGGAGAACAAGCCGATTAAAAGGTAAGTTAAGGGGGATTTTTTTTATTATTTCAAGGGACGCTGACCAGTGAATAAAAGTCACCTGGTCCTGGAGCATCATAGACCTTATGTCCCTGCTACATACTTCTACTTGTAATACTAATGGGGCATTATATATTATTCTCTTTGGCCCATTATAAGTTGTTATCCCTATAACTAATAAAGTGGTGTAATTAGCAAAACAGGTCACAATTTGGGGTCACAGTGGTGTATATGTCAGGTACCGCAGGCCTGGTCAGGGCACCCTGATATACAATGCCTGGCTTAAATGCACTTTATTGATATTGCATCAAAACAATACAAAAATTGATTATAGTATAATAACTAGAGAGGATTTTTTAAACAGGGCGATTGAAAGGTAAGTATAGGGGGATTTGAAAAAAAAGTGATATATTTATATATCTATCACTTTTTTTCTAATATATATATATGTTAACTATGTTTTCTATGGTTTTTTTGGATGATCAGCTATCGTTATTGTTAGTGTATCTTATGTGCGGCCCAAACCAACTTGTCGTCTTCCAATGTGGCCCAGGGAAGCTAAAAGGTTGGACATCCCTGGTGTAGATGTTGCCTATAGCAACCAATCAGATTCTAGCTATCATTTCGTAGAATGTACTAAATAAATGATAACTGGAATCTGATTGGTTGCAACATCTAGACTTTTTGAAACCTGCAGTATAATAATTTATACCCCCTAAAGTGTGCTTAAACATTACTACTCACAACCAGGCTGAGGCTTTGCTAACTGCATTTGTTCAGATCTCAAGCTCTAGAGGCAAAGTCTTTCATCCATCACTCCACATTAAATCCCCACTAATTTACAGATACCTTACTGACTGCTGAGCTGATTCTTATGGCTCAGTAGAGATAAATGTTCAAAAGTTCTTAACATTGTGAAAGCATATACAATTTTTCTGAACAATGATTGGGTTGGATAATAACTGTTACCTTGAGGATGCTTTCAAAAATCAAAGAATGCAAAAACAAATGGTGGTTATGTATGTCTGATGTCTAAATGTGCAAATGGCATGTTGATTTGGCAAGCTTGATTTTTTTGATGGGAAACTGTATCTGACTCCAGGTGCAAAGTGCTTAGATAAGTGCACAGAAGCTCAATGCAATTAAAAGCTTAAGACCAGAGATGGGCAAGTGAATGGCACACACTCATCATCATTTATTTATATAGCGCCACTAATTTCGCAGCACTGCACAGAGAATTAATTCACTACTGTCTTTGATTACAAAATGAATGGTGTATAACTACTGCCATGGCAGTCCATGCTGTTGCTATGGGGGGGGGGGATATTTACAATACTCAAAAATTGACTCAAGCGAATGGTGTTATGAATGTGTGGTATAGAATTTTGGGCTGGGACTGAAGTGAATTACTAAAATATCTGTAGAGCAGATCATATAAGTAAGTAATAATAATAATATTAATAGACGTCAGTAAACATTCACAAGAAAAGTTGGTGTGTTCCATAGCAAACTAACAGATTGTAACTGACAGTTTTCTAATGTAGTTTCAAAAATGAACACTAACATCTGATTGGATATAGGCAATACCGCCTTTACCTTCTACACCATTTTCCACAAATATCTGACAGCATTATTATAATTACTTATTATATCTGTGTAGAGTTAGATATAACAATATATAATGTTTTCTAGATACTAGTTAAAATTCCAAATTGTTGTTTGACTGCCAGTCACATATGTGAGTATAATGCACTCTTAGTGATGAGGTGGTCATGAAATTGAAGTCAACAACTTATGCTTTAGACGTGAGGGCTCCAATTGCAGTACTGTTTTCCAGGATACTCTTTAGCCTTGGACTCTGCATTCCTGTGGCATCTCCCAATCTACAAAAGATGCGTTTAGAGGTTGGATTCTTCAGCTTCAGACACATACACTGTGTCTCCCAAGCACACTGCTATGATAAAGACGCAACACACTCTTCTACAAGAACAGTGAGTGAAGCCATAACCACACCTGTTGAATTGCAAAACAGTCCAAAGAACCCAGCCAGGGGTAGTGGAACAGGCTAGGCCAAAAGTAGAATTTCCCTACTAAAGACAATTGTTATGCACGTTTTGTAGCTATCCAATAACGATTGTCGAATCTCGATTTGTGCTTCCAAAGAACAAAGTAATTTATTATCCAAAAGTAGCAGAATAATTCAAGCAAAATAAAAATAAGTACAGCCGTTACTTATTACAGGCGCTCTGGATCCAGTGAACAGTCCTTCAGGTCTGAAGTCTGTGGTCAAAGAAGACTGGTCACTTGCTCAAGAGTCCCTGCTTATATGCAGTCAGAAATACAGTAAAACAATGCAGATGATGTGGCTTGCTTCTATTGGTCCAGGCTTCACCAAGGTCCAGTGTACTGCAGGTCATAGGCCAGTTCAAACCAAAATATACAAAGGTGGGGGTAATCTCTACAAAGGATG
The DNA here is from genome assembly GCF_038048845.1 of Mixophyes fleayi. Lineage (NCBI taxonomy): Eukaryota > Metazoa > Chordata > Amphibia > Anura > Limnodynastidae > Mixophyes > Mixophyes fleayi. The sequence continues at coordinate 185,537,901 of NC_134406.1, read as the reverse complement.
TGCTCCGACTTTCCCGCCAAGAATCCAGTTTCAACTAGTCTATTAGCATTTTACAGTTGGAATCACTTTAAACATTTATTCCCTAACATCACTAACTAGAGTATGCAATGTGCGATCTCTTCGGCGAATGAACCAGACAACTGCTGATCAATAGGGGATTAAAATGATACTAAACATGACACATTTCCTGCAACCTGAACCTTATGTTTCACTAACATGCATATAACTTATAATACTAAACATAAATACTGCTATATCCTGACATAAATAACTATGTGTTGCAACTACAATTAATGTGTACTAATTACAAATGTGTGTGTTCGTGTGAATGTGTATAAAAGTTTAAAAACTGTTAGTGCCACGTGTTGCGGCTGGATACGCCCTTTCATGCCGTAGCGTGCTCTATGCATATTTTCAGACAAAGACAACCAAGTTTGCTCAATATTAATTGAAACGACTTTATCCAATTTGCTGACTTCGACACTATAATGACTGTGAGTATTTAGAACTCAGGACTTATGGAGAGAATATGTCCTTCTCTTTCAGGAAGACCACATTATCCTCTTCTTTGGAAATATTTCACTTTGGAGGAGATCCAGAAATTGTCTACTTCACAAACGCAGTCTCCAAAAGTTGGATTGTTTTAATTATTGTCAAGGGCCTTTAAATGAATGTACTGCTTTTTGTACATTATGGTGTCTGCCATCTAAAAATAAATAATATCATCATAATATATTGTATCTGTATTTGATAATCTATTCATTGAAGTTATTATTTTTATTACAGCTGTGATTTATTTGGGGAAATAATCATATTGCCAATTAATGGGTCTTAATGGATTTTTCATTTGGGTTTACCCTCCTCTGGATAAATTCAATTAGAATTTAGAAAAAGTTGTACTTACTAAATAGGTACCTATGGCAGTCACACAGATTTTATTGAAGATTCAGTCTTAGTTACCTTCGCTTAAGTTTATGCATCTTTTAAATATAACATGCAACCTTAGAAAATCAAGACTTCTGCAGGTATAGAAATGACCAAAGTTGAGATAGAATTATATGCAATGCAACATTCAGAGTGAAATAGGCTGTTTTGCAGACATTCAAAGTTCTGGGCATATAACCTTTGAGTTTTGCACTTTCCATTCCTTGGAATACTCTTCCGCACTGTATTTGTACATTTTAATTTGCTGAATTAATAATCTGTACATAGGACTGGGATGATGGTGGCCAATTCATGCTACTCTGTGGTGTGGTTGGGGTAGGAGTGGGGAAGGACAGCAAAGCATTACAAGAGTAATAAATACTGCTGAAATTCATAAAAGTGATCTTGATTTAGTATACCAGAACCAAATTACTACTACAGAATTTCTACTGCTTATTTATATTACCCAGGGACTATCCTACCTATTTAACAGTTCAAAAATCTGTACAGTTGCATTTAGAAATTGTGTTTCACAAAACTATAAAGAGGTGTCTGGGTCAATCACACTGGCTAGCCGTCATTACTCAGAATCTGTTTCAGCATACTGAAAAGTACTGCCACTTCCTGGGCAGTACAGTAATCAAAGCACAATATCCTGTCATTTATTTTGATTAGGTGTACCACAAAAACTACTGCTGGCACAACTATATTGACTGACGGCTAACACACCTATAGAAAATGTAAGCATTTGCTATCTTTCATAAATATCGCTGTTTTATAATTTTGAATTGTACAATTTTAGAAAGTCATTGTTCACTGTTTCGGGATCCAGCATACTTTTTTTTTGGTTTGGTAATAGTAATGTTAATCAACTATGCATGTAAATAAAGCAGATCTAAAACATCGCTGTCAAGTGAAGTCATCATTTAAAATTCAGTGAATGCATGCAGCCACTGTACAGGTATTTTTTTTAGCAGTCATCGTAGAAATCTATCCATCCTCAATGAGTTAAATGAGAAGGAAAAGTCATGATATAATGAGTCACACAACTTACATAGGACAAGCTGACTAACACATAATTTTCCTTAAAAGATATAAGAGTAACTACCTTCCTCCAATCGCCACAGAAGAACCTGTAAGTCAGAAGGATATAAAGCCCTCTTACAATGTCCATGTTAGCACATATTCAGAAGCACCAACAACAGCAATTTTTGGTCAAGAACCAATAAATATATTTACTGAACAAACAGCATGGGTCAATTATCAAAGTTAGAAGATTTGGCAGCTGAAAGTGCAAGTAATGAAGAATACATTGTAGACATCAAGGCTATGGCCAAATAAACAGGTATTCCATGCTTGAGCAGTCTGCCCAGATCTTAAATTTGGCTGTAATTAACATCAAAATTATGACCTTTACAGAAAGCTTATTTCCCTTTCACTTGTTTGTAAATACAAATGGATTCTAAATTTGGTTATGCAGGTTAACTGGAAATTAGATTAACTAAAACCACTGCAGTTTTAAATTCTAAAATGAACTCTAAATTACATTTCACATTCAGACAACTCTAGTTGAAATATGTTACAGCATTTATGTGCCTATGGTGCATAGTTTTAATAAAACAAATGAGAAGATCATGGCAAACTACAGTGGTTTAGATTGCGAAACTACTTTTACGTGATGCCAGATGGTGTAAAAGAGGCAGAAGAGAATACGGCAGGATGTTGAACTAGTTATAAGAAAAGGTTATAGGGAAATAAAAGAAGCTTTCAAAAGTGAGGAAATGGTGAATGGTTATATTATAGTAAAGGATTCTATAACATTCAACACAACATTACAATAAAACAATGCTCAACAACAAAATCCCAAGTGAAACAAAAACCTGTGGAGCAGAATTGTCTCCAATCTCCAGTCTTAATACCAGCAGAATATTAGTATCTTCGGACCTATTATGACTCCTGACAGTCCTCCGATGACAAACAGTTCCAGGAGGGGAAGGAAGAAAAGTAGAACAAAGAGATTCATTGAAGCCAATGTCTAATACCAGCCAAGGTAAATCTCAATTGGATGGTTCATTTTTAGATTCAGGAACAGAAAGCACAGAAAAAAGAATCTGACATGTTTGTAGAAGCCTTTTTTGAGTAACCAATGCAAGTCCAATGGGAGAAGTACTAAAGTATGCTCCACTCACAAATGTCAGTACAAAACCAAGCTGCACACATTGTGAATCCTATTTACCTTTCAACAATGTTTTGCTACAAGTATATGAACCCATTAATGCCATTGAGTACAGGGCATCCACGACAAGTAAAGTTGACTCTTTCTGACTCCTACTGTTATTCCTACCTTTCTTGTCCTGTGTTCTCTGTGATGGTGATGGTAAAGGAGGATCAGAGTCTCTAGCTGAAGAGTCACCTTCATCACACAGACCATGCCACCTACACTAAGTGCAATGCTTGGAAGGTAACGAGCTTCAGCAGAAGATGTGCTAGCTCTGCTACTTGGACCTGGAGCACCCTCTAATGAAACAAATGTGTCAGGGCTGAATGCTCTGTCATAACTTGATGGAACATTTGGGTACATCCTGCACAAAAGTGCCACAGAACCATTAGTCCTTAGGTGTCTTACTAATCTGCCCCTTCACATTAAAGCAAAGTAGATGAGGCAAGTGACAATCTTATGCACCATCCCACCAAGTGATAATTAAAAAAAGAGATGGTGGTAGGTATCACTGCCTACACAATGCATACTCAAGCTCAGGGACAGGATTAGCAAGGACAGCCTGAGAATTATATGCACCAGGAATATAGAAAGCACCTCTAATGCCTATGGCTCCTTCCCCAACACTAGTCACAGAAGCAAAAGTGACTGGTTTATGCCTGTAATGCACAGTCTCATATTCTAATGAGGCCCTCTACTGTTACATCTCTATTTTCCACTATCCCTTCATTTTCCTCTCTCACATTCCCTTTTTATTATTCTTTATCTATGACCATATCCCTTTCTTTCTCTCTCTCTTTCTCTTCCGTACTGTTTTTCTCCTACCTTTTCTCTAATTTTTTTCTCTCTCTAAATTAGCGGATAAAAAAAAAAGAGGGGAATTCCAAGGCAAAAAAAATGATAGGTGGACTCTTGTGAGGAACACTTGAGGCCAAATTCCACCAGGCAATTAGATTAAATTCCACTCTCAAATTAAAGATAAAGCAAATATTCTGAGAACTGAAGAAGCAGGCTAATAGTGGCTAAGTTTGGAGTGGCTAATCAGGGAGTTCTATCAATGTATGAGACACCCTGTATGTTTATAATATCAATGAGCGATAAACATATAGGGCCAAATTCATTAAGGGACGGAAGCAGTGAGTTTGTGCATACAATCCACAAAATTACTTTGTGCATGCCCAGAACTAGCTCATATACCACAGAACACAGTAACGTTTGATTAATCTTTGAGTGCAAAGGACATTTATTACAACCTACTTTCTCAGGGAGGGATCAGGATGGGAAAGGAATGTTTGCCAGTAGTCAATATGCAGTAGGCATTCGAATCTCGAGCACACACAACAGGATCCGTTTCGATTTCTGGGAATATAAAAAGTACTTGTTTTTCAACTGTACCTCTTGGTCCAGCTGAGTATGCATGCTATAACATGTATTTACAATCAGGAGCAACTATAGAAATGTATTTTATGTACAGTAGAAATGCGGAACATACTTATAAATGTATTTAATGGGGATTTTTTTTTTTCTGTTTTAATGTTTTATCATTAACGCCTATATTATTAACAGGGGACATTAATTGATTATTTTTTTCTGTGCGTTCATTTGTGATTTTATATTCCACATATGTATTGGACGTATCCTGCAATGTCTTGTCGCACTGGGTATGTTTAAATGATACTCATAACACCGAACGTTAATGTAACAACATCACATATCCGATGCTAACATGCTTGACAATGAATAAATATAGACTCACCATATTAATGACACCTGAGATATCCAACAGTGTTCACCTAGATTCCAAACACAACAAATCATGCCACGGCATTTTGACATAATTTCAAACAGCGTGCATCCTATTACTGGTTTTAAAGCGGCAACGCTGTGTCCCGGTCCCGATCCCTAGCCCTAACCCTAACCCAATCCCTAACCCAAACTCCAACCCAATCCCTAACTCGATCCCTAACACGTATATAAGTTAAGTGACAGGACCTGACATTGCCAATTTAAGATCACGGATAGGATGGCTGCTCTTTTAAATGACGTCAAAACACCATGCCATGATTTGTTGTTTTCAGAGTGTAAGAAAATACTGTTTTATACTTGTGGTGTCACTATTATGGTGAGTCTATAATTATTTATTGTCGGGCATGTCAGTATCGGACATGTCATGTCATCACACTAACTGTCGGTGTTATTAGTTCTGATACGGTGACTACCACCAGTCTTGTTTGGTAGAACAGGGCAGACCCACATTGTGCTCAGTATGCATGCCTTAATGAATCAGGCTTATAATACACATAGGAACAAAAATACTTAAATAAATCTCATTATATGAGCAATAAACTGTATGAGGATTCTATACACCTGGTATTTCCCAACTGACTTAGCAGAAATGTACTCTCATAGTATACAAAGCCACCTCCATTATTCTCAGTTCAAAATGCAAGCATCCTCTGTGTTTAATACATACTTGTCAACTCTCTGGGAATGTCTTGGAGACTCCCGAATTCCGGGTAGGTCTCTCTGACTTCCTAATGAAGTGGGCAGAATTACAGTTTTAATAACGCACTTGCATAATTATTATCTAATGGAGTGGGGCCAAAAAATATGCAATACATCAAGCCCCAACCCCTCTGCCCATACCCCCTCCTGGCAGGGGCGGATCTAGACTTTATGTTTAGGGGGGACGATTTTGCATAATCATGCCCCCTCCTTTGCTCTGATTGGCTGGCCTGCGTTAACCCCGCCTTCCGCCCGCGATTGGCCCCGCCCCTTCCCGTTGTGGTCACCGGCTGGGACCACTCTGATTGGCTGGCCCACATTTAGCCCCCCCCCCCGCTCGCACTTAGCCCCGCCCCTCCCATTTTAATCGGCGGCTGGGACCTAGCTTTTTGCTGCTAGGGATCCGCCACTGCCTCCTGGTACTCATGGAGGGGCACTACAAAAAGTATGGTTTAACAAACAAACTTTTATAGATAATACTTAAGCAGCAATATTAAACCTAATTAGGCAATCTGAGGATATTCCCACACTCCCCTCACCACCACCCACGTAATCACTTTATAAGCTCTGTCCTAGTATTATCACTTACACTAATGCTGGGACTTGCAAGTATAATAATGTGGCAGTATGATCTTTATCTTTCAGGGGGTAGCACTGGGCAACCACAACCACAACACATAAAGGTTCCATTTATGAAAAGTAGTTTTCATAATAAAAGAAAAAAAGCACTTGGGAAACATACTAGCACATATAGCTTAATTTTAGTGTTTAGTTAGTCAGACCCAGCAATACAAAATCATGAATTGCTATCTATAAGAAAGATCGATAGTTGCATGAGTCTTAAGCAATATGGAGAGCACACAGAACCAATTAAGCAAGTTATACACTGCATAACATTTCGACCAATTTGTTATCACTAACGATTTTGCAAACGACTGAAGTTACAATCAGTCTGCAAAGACATGTGTACACACTATACACGATTTACCTTCAGATCTGTGCTCTTCATTTGGTACAAGAGCAGTGTAGTTTCTGGCACACTGATTATAATACACAAAATAACTTTGAATTTTCCACAATGTCATTATAAATTTTGCTCGCTTCTGTGATTCTGAAACAAAATATTCAGTCTCAGAACGAACCGACAAATTAATCCACCTACAGTACTCTCTACATTTAACAACACAGGAATTGTGACAGGTTCCTGTTCTGTCTCTTGGCTAAAAGTCGTGTGAGTGCACACACACTGCAGGATCGGAAGGCGGTTGGAACAAGATTTTTAAACAGAATGAGCAATCAAATGAAACGACTATTGGTACTTTGGAACAACTCTCGTTCATCATGTAAGTATACTCAATAATGCAATATCTGTTTAAATGGTCCTTTATCTGGTGTTTGGCAGATAATTAGCTGAAAAATCTTAAGTCCATACCGAGCCTAAGACTGATCTGTAGTTCAAATCTGCCTTGAACAAGAGTTCTTTATTGTGGTCCAGTCTGCAGACACCTTGTCCATAATGAAGCTGTGGAGATGCCAACCAAGATCACTGACTCTTACATTCTGATGTATGAACTTATTTCACTTAAACTGTTTGATGGGTGCTATCCTGTCATTCAAATTTCTTTAATATTTCGGTTTCATGGCTAATTTCTGTGTTAATATATTGTACAAATTAAATGGGGGGAGGTATTACTTACACCACCACCAAGTCTCTTATTATGTAAAGTCAAAATAGGAGCAATGTAGATGAGAGTAATGGTGTAGATACTGATTGCAGACAGATGTTTAAGTGTCCATGCATTCATTTTCTTGAATGTCTTGTTCAATGCTAGTCTGCCATCTATGGCACCGTTCCAGCTTCTGCAACAATTATGAGGCTGCTTATTCCTATGGATTTTCATAACTTGCATGAGCTGGAATATTTTAATTGTAATAACAGTTTGCTGTGCTCCGAGCTGCAAGAGATGTTTTTGCTTTATAAATTATTAATAATAATATTACTCGACATCCTCTCCACTCTCGATGGTCAATGTTCTTTATGTATACACATTGGGCCTGATTCATTAAGGAGGTAAGGCAAAAAAATGTTTTCTCCTGGACTAAACCATGTTATAATAAAGGGGTGCAAATTAGTTTAATTTGTAAGTATTTAAGTTAATTTAGGTTAAATACTGTCTGTTTTTTCATGTAGCACACAAATACTTGATAGCTTTATTTTTACACGTGCTTTACCCCAATTATACATCTTTCCCCACATTTTTTTGCTTTACTTTCCTTAATGAATCAGGCCCATGGTCACTACACTTCAGAATTGGAGGTATAGCATGTGCAATGCAATGTCAACAGGTTTCTCTGTGGGATAATATACAGTGTATACCTTTTCCTAATACTAAAACATTTAATCCATTCCTTAATGTCTCAAAGGAATAAATTCCACTTGTACTGCACTATTTTTTGCCCTGTGCCACCTTTACTGAGCTGATTTTATCTTAGTTACAAGATTAGTTACTTTTACATCGCAGTCTCCTATGACAGTGATTTATTTATTGTCTACTGGCTTTTCTTGAAAGCACTGACATCATGATGATTCACTGTTTGATTTTCTGGTGCCAATTATGTCAGGTTGTTTATAAGGTCTCTCTCTCTAGTAATTTTATAACCTTGTTATATGAGACACAGCATTTAGTATGTCACCTTAATAACCCAGAAGTGTGCTGCTCTTTATTAATGTGATATGCTGTTGAATTTGTTTTGTTAAGTGTCAAAAATATTGAAGATATTTTTGTTTTCTGCCATCTTAAAATAGAGACAAACTTTGTAGATGTTCAACATTTGCCACCTGAACAAAATATCTACGTAGCACACATCCATTCTCTGCATATACAATCATGTCTGCACTTCAAGTTATGCAATTAAAATACTCACTAGGATGGATCCAGACAGATTAAGGGGTCTATTTATTATAGTGAGACAATCCTAAGTCTGGCTAAATGGGCATTTTCACTGGATTTAGGGCATCATCCTATTTTAAAAAAGTCCCTTGTGAAGACAATTACTGGTTTTTGCTGGTGATAGCCTTCACCGGGGGCCTCAGGCAGAGCTTTCCATGCAAAGCATATGGAGAAGTCTGTTTCACATGGTCAACGGCAATACAAGTGTTCAGCAGGGTTCAGCAAGGGGAAATATGCATAATTAGTCAAGTAAAGCTTTTTTTCTTTATGTTAAAGTTATTTTTGTCCTATATTTTGCAATTTTTCTTTTTCTTTTCTTTTTTTTTAATGAGCAGGGTGGCTAAGTGGATAGCACTTCTGCCTTACAGCGCTGGGGTCATGAGTTCAATTCCCGACAATGGCCTTATCTGTGTGGAGTTTGTATGTTCTCTCCATGTTTGTGTGGATTTTCTCCGGGTGCTCAGGTTTCCTCCCCCACTCCAAAAAATATACTAGTAGGTTAATTGGCTGCTATCAAAATTGACCCTAGTCTCTCTCTCTCTGTCTGTGTGTGTGTGTGTGTGTGTGTGTGTGTGTGAATGTTAGGGAATTTAGACTGTAATCTCCAATGGGTAGGGACTAATGTGAGTGAGTTCTCTGTATAGCGCTGCGGAATCAGTGGCGCTATATAAATAAATGGTGATGATGATGATGACGATGATGATGAATCTGGAACAGAAAGTTGCTGCTAGATAGTATCACCAGTATCAGCATTCTTCTCCTGCTCTCGCAACATTTTTTCTTAAATTGGGTGCAAGAAGATTTTCATTGTTGAGATAATATTGATAGGCACAGACTTGTTTTCCTGATCTGTCTTTGTCTTCCTCTGTCTTAATCAATTACTTTAAATTAAACTGTTGAGAGACAAGAGGAAAGAAATTTATCTTGGGCACAAAATATATTATAGCAACAATAACTTCTATTATGATTAACTTATGTACATCATCCAAAAAAACTTAACACTGGATTGGATCATCACTGTTAAATCCTAAGAAAAGGAAACCCAGTAATAGAAATAATTTGCATGTCTTGGTAAGACAGATTTTCCATCCTGAATACTATGTTGCCTCATTAAAAGGGTAATTTACTATGATCTAAAAAGCACAATCACCATCCATTCCTTATTACTGATATTAAAATGAATCCTCGTTATTGAGGATTATACACCTATACCAGTGCACCATTGCACCTAGTATGAAACAATCAGGAATGTGCCCCGTCCACTCATGTCTGCAAGTCCTGATGCAACCCCCATGCATCACATAATGCATTGGCTAAATTATGAACTTATTAAAATCTGTTTGTGCTGCTACTGTCCAAGATCACCAGTCTCAGAAAGCTCTAAACCTAGTTTAAATAAAAAAAAATAAAAGGGTGAGTGCACAATAGTATAATAAAAAGGTGCCAATGCTCTCAACCAAGAACACATTAGTTTAGGCTTATCATGCCTATGTGTTTAAAGGTATTCAGGCATTACCCAAAGTATAAACCATAAAAGGAACCCCTGATAAGCAAGAAACCATCGTAAAATAGTTATTGTTTAAGGAATTCCATTAAAACCACACACAAGCATATGCATGTATAATGATCCCATCTAATAGAATGATAGAAACAGGTGATTACTCCCTGGAATTGGTGTGTACTGTAGACCCAATACTGAGAGCCGCCAGGTAGAATAGGATGCAGTCTGAGAGTTAAGTCTCCTGCACCTTCAAAGATGTTGTGTCAGAGGCATTGGTAAAGACAGTAAAGAACCACAGATCAGAAAGTCTCCATTTAAGATTTGGGCAAGGCTTTCTGTATCTGTGCACCCAATTTATGGTGTACAGTGAACCCTAAATTGTAAGTGGCATCAGCTGGACCTTCTAAAATGCTGTGGTTAGACTGCAACAAAATGGTGTATTATATGTATTAAGCGGACTACAACAAATGTTGTCTAAAATTTACTCCATACCGAGATATCCTTTACAAAATGGAATCTTAAGATAACAGTTATGTTTAGCCTACTTCAAAATGGACTTGCATTTAGGGCTTAGTCTATAGTAAAACATTAATGGCCTGATTCATTACCGAAAGTAAGGCATAAAAAAGGTGTTAGTTTTCTCCTGGACAAACCATGTTACAAGGCAAGGGGTGAAAATCAGTTTATTATTTTGCACATAAGTTAAATACTGGCTTTTTTTTCATGTAGCACTCAAATACTTGATAGCTTTATCTGTACCCTAAAATTTCAAGTTGATCTAGGACATGCCCTAACCAAACTGTAAATCTGCCATCACATTTTAAATTTATCTCCCCTGCCAATGCAAAATGGTTTTGCCGAGGTGCAAATTTACTCCTTTTTTTGCTTTATTTTCCTTAATGAATCAGGCCCTTAATATTTAGACTACAACAAACTGGACTATTATATAAAGTAAATGGGTTACCTATCATGTGAAAAATTTTCTCACTCCACACTCATAAGCGCATCATTAAAGCACTTACAAACCTCTTGTCCTGCACTGTGTATTTCTAAATCAACCCATTGAGTAAATGTTTAAGATTTCTGTGTGGATCAGTTAATTAGGTCTGGTACAATTAAACATTATGCCAAAGTGCAGTGCACGCTGATATAATAACAAATTAGTTAGTCAAGAAAACTGTTAATACCCAAATCTATATTTTGCACTAATTCAATAGAGAGGGGAAAACAAATATTGTACAATGGATGACAATCAGACATTGGCTTTCACTGTCTAGCTAGACCAATAAAAACTAATTACTGGTTGATTTGTTGCTGTGCCTTACTGCACATTTGCACCTCTCAGCAATGATAGTAAACAACCTGTACAGCGCGGTGGGGTACGCCACAGCGATGCTAAAATGTTCGACACGTGTCTGCAACAAAATAATTTTGATGCCTCTAGTGTAGACAGTTTGAAAATAGCGACTTACACAGAAAGTGACACACACTAATTCCGGCAACTGTGAAGCCCAACTGTAGAAGAAGCCGGCAGTCAGATTGACATCACTTTACAGGGCAACAGTTACATTTGTAGTATTAAGGGGGCAATATGAGGAACCGCCGGCTCTATAATGTGAAAGGCTAGGTAAAAAACATTATAGAGCAATTTAGTGCTACTGTGTTGTTTGTCTAGGCAGGCCTTTTTACATGGATGTATCTGCCCTGTTCTATGCCAGAAATGTGCAAACATGTGGTTATTTTGGTAACATGTACACCTCTCTTATGTGCCTAATACATGCCTTAAATTGATCTTACAACATGCTATGGCTCACATGAGATGTTGATCCCTTGACATATGTTATGGTCTGGTCATTGCTATGGTTTTTTTAATATGTGTTTGATTTTCCATTTGACAGCTAGCATATGTTGTACAGCTGCTGCTTGAATCACTTTTGTGTTGCTCATTGTTAGGAACCCCTCCAGCCGGCACAACACAACCCGGAGTCTACTCTGCCAATCAGGTGTTCACTGGAGCCCCTGATGGTGGGGACAGACTGGGCTGCAGACTGACAGAGGGTCGTGAGGTGTGTACCGGCTAGGGAGAACCCAGGCAGGTGGAGTGAGGTCCACGCAGAGGTCAAAGGCCGGCAGCAGGTAGCAAGTCCAGTTTAACAGGCCGGGGTCAAGGGTCAAAGGAAAACATGAGAAACAGTAGACAGGCCAAAGGTCAGGGTCACGGGATACACAGGCGAAGTCCAAATCCAAAGCCAAGGGTCATACACGAGAGGTCAGCAGAATACAATAGACAGGAACAGGAACAGGAACAAGCAGGTCAGCAGACTGTTGGACAGAAGCTATAACCGGATATGAGGCAGCAGACCTCATTGCCCTAAATACTGAAGCAGACCAATGAGAGCCCAGCTCTCTAATTACATCAACTGGCCAAATTAGCCCGCAGGCTTGCCCCGCTGTTGCGCACGCGCCCGGCTGCACTGCAACGCCGGGATGCGGCGCTGGAGAGAGGAGCGTCTATCCGTTGCCACGGCAATGGCAGGCAAGCCCCCGGAAGTGACGTCCCAGTCGCCATAGCGACGGCCGGGACGGAGATAGGAGAGTCGCGGCGGCTGGGCACTGCCGCGGCTCGTAACACTCATGTGACCTGATTTCTTCAATGGGAACCATATTTGGGTGTTCAGTGACTGGCGACTCTTAACTCTAGTCCTTTGTAGTGTGATATCTTGTCCAACATTTATGCTTGCACCTGTTTGTTAGATACTTGAGAAAGGGCATAACTTGGGCTTCAAATTTTACTATATGTTTTATTTCCATTTTAGATACAATTTGTTCACATTGATTATATGTTTGTTTCCTATTGAGAATAAAATATTTTATGATCTTCTGTTCGCTTACAGTCTCCACTGTTCAGTTAAGAACAATGAGCCTTATTCATTAAAGAAAGTAAAGCAAAAAAATTAGTAACTTTGAACCTTGGCAAAACCATGTTGCATTGGAGCAGGAGGTAAAAAAAAAAAAAGTAAAATGTGAGGACAGATTTATAATTGGTAGGGCGTGTCCTAGATCAACTTTTAATGTCAGTGTCAAAATAAAGTATTTACATCCTACATGAAAAAGCAGCCAGTATTTTCCTATGTGCAAAATAATAAACTCACTTGCACCCCTTGCATTGCAACATGGTTTTGCCAAGGTTTAAAGTTACTCATTTTTTTTGCTTTACTTTCCTTAAAGAATCAGGCCAAATAAGGCTAATCACAATGTAACCACTATGGCGCTGATTTAGAGTTAGGAGAAAATCCAACTACTTGATGCAAAATGTGCATCTGAAAAAAATGGTGAAATGTAGATATGCCTAGTATGTGTGTGCAGCACTCTTTTGCAGTGCGACATAGTTTGCTCAGTCACCCTGTCAAAATTTGCACCTAAGTTTAAATCATCCCCTACATGTTCATTTAATTTTACATAGAGCAATCCTGTGACACAATGGGGGGAATTCAATTAGTCAAGTTACTGTAAAAAGTAATGCAACCTGCGCACTATTACCGATGTTACGGTAAAAGCACACGTATTAATCGTTAATACGGTAATTTCAACGCCAGCTTTTTGCTTGCGGCTCAGGAAGCAGACTGCAGACTTAAAATTACCGTATTAACAGTATTAGCTTTAACGCCGTGTTAGTCGTGGCTGAATTGAATTCCCACCGATATATCTAGTTTGTGGTTGGCTGGTACTGATGCTCCCATGCCCTTTTTCTTTTCTGCTGTATTATAATACTAGCTATTCGTTAATCCTAATCATATAACCAATTCTCCAATGCCAAGACGTATCTACAGTCTCATTTTCACGAATGGTAGATATTTAAACTCATCCTCATGTATTCATCTTTCTCCAATGTTCACTAACATCATCTGACGTGTTAAATATCAAATTTGCACATTTAAAACTTTATTAAAGTCCTGTGTGGACTGTCCTTTACTTGGATAGTTTCAATATCAACACATGCAAAACTTTTCCTCTGTTGCTCTGTGAAGCGCATTCATGAACTTCTCACGCTAGTTACTGTTGTGATTAAAGGGTCCACATTTCTTTTAATGTAACAAAACATCCTCTTAGCTTTGTACTTGCTATTGAACCAGTGTAAATGATGTAAATTGATTTCAAATGCATAGAATTTGTACAGTAATCTATTACATACATATCGCAATCATTTGCAATTCACAATTTGTGCAGTTTCCTTTAAAACAATGATTAAAAAACTTATTGTTGATGATATTCATTAACCACTTCAAGAGGTCATTCACTATGGGTAATTGCAAAACCAAAAGTCTGGTTGCTCTGAACACAATTGAGTGCAAACCCACAATTGAACGATCTGCAACAATCTTGCGCAAACCCAATCTTCATGGAAATTGTGCTGTAGGTGCAAAGTCATGTTGTCTATTAAATCAAGTTGACCATAGTACTGATTTTGAAGACCTCATATTGGTATTAAAGAACTTCAGGGGCAGAGCTAGACTTTTTTTTAGGGAGGTCGATTTTGCATAGCCAAGCCCCTCCTTGACTCTGATTGGTTGGTCCTGGTTGGCCCCACCCCCTTTCCCCCGATAATCAGACCTCTCCACAGCAATTTAACACAATTAAAATTGCTGCTGGTGGATGGGTGATCTCTTCTTTCTGGATCTGACAGGGAAGAACTTGAGAAAGCAATAAGTTGTGAGTTACTTATGTTTTGTATATGTTTCCTTTTCTTTTACTTATATTGTGGTAACAGCTTCCCATTCAAAGCCCAAGTTATTTCCCACTTGCGAGTATCTATAACTAATAACTAAAGCCTTCTCCAGAACCAGAACAAGAAGGAGGCTTGGCTAATTTAAATAGTGAAAGACAGTTATGTCCAGCAGCTGACTGTCTTTAGATTTCATGTCCGCTGTCCTTCATCATTCCAACCTCACCCCATCATTGATAGCTGCACAAAAATGCCATTCGCTAACGGCTACATCAACATTGGTGGCTGATAATACTTCTGTCTTACAGTAGTCACACACACTTTCCCTATAAACAGATCATTTGGACTGGACCATCTTCTGTTTTAAGTCCTAATATTTAATTTATATTTAATTCATTACTACAATCAATCCAAAATCCATTGTTTCTGTACTTGGTATTACACGTGTTGAAATACCCAAGGATTCATTGCTTGACATCTCACTTAGTGTATTTATGTATTGGCTGATGCAAAAACAATTTATTCTCCTTTTGTCATTAGCGCCATTAGCTATCTAAGTGTATAAATGTCCAGGTAATACATTGGCACTGACTGCTGCAAAAGCGCTATTGGTTTCTGCACTTGTCATTAGTGTAATTTGCTATTTAAGTGTACAAACACCCAGGTAATACAATATACTGACTGCTGCACTTCTCTTTATTAGTAGTCAGTCTGTTCACCCCTCTAATAGAAGCCCTTAATGTATTGGAAAGTCCTTATACTATGTTTATTACATTAACTGCCATATATGTTAAAGAAAATGACAGTGCAAAACAGAAAAGCACACCAAACCTTCCCTTAATCCATGAGTCAAACACATGTAATCATGGAAGGGCTAATCCATGTTGAACTTTAGATGATAATGAATCCTGCATTGTGGCAATGCATTGTGATCTTCATCCTCAGTGGGATGTTTGGTGTGAACATTCAATCAATGGCTAAAATATCTTTGTTGTGTTATGGTCAGAGCATATACCACATGTCTCAGGTTTTGGTCATGTGCTTAACTACATTGCACATAAATTATTATGCACTTACCAAACCATGTAATGTATATCAGATATATTAAAGAAGATCAATGTCCATTTACCAGATCATATTGCACAATGCTCTTATCAGGTTAGAAATAAGGAACAATTTGAAACAACATCATCTTCTAACTAGATACAATTCATGCAATTATGTCTTAGCCAAATTTAAGGAACTGCATGACTACATAAAAGCTCTCAGTGACTTATTTTATGTTATATTTGTTATGTTTTACATATTATTGTTTCTTAGAGATGCATTTTGAAAATGTATAACTGTGGGATATTGAACAGTTTTTAGTATTTATAGCATTAATATTAATTTACAGTAATTTCTGGTAAATTTTTTAATGATCTCTTTACAACTGTCAAAGTTTTCACCAGTTTTGGGCAAAGCTGCAGCAAGCTGGCTAGATAAAATTAGAAACAAAGCTGCAGTACAAATAAATGACAGTTTAATAAAAGATATAATCCCTATGAAACATAATGGCACTGAGATGGCACATAGGATGGCAGTTTAATGAAGTAAAGGACACCTTTAAAACTCAAAGGTAGAGTACTAAATGATAAGGTGGTAATTGCATACTTGCCAACTCTCCCGGAAAGTCCGGGAGACTCCCGAAATTTGGGTCAGTCTCCTGGGCTCCTGGGGGAGATGGCATTTTTCCCGCATCCCGGATTTCACCGAGAATCGCGTCATGTGACGCGATTCTCGTGAATCACGCCATTTTGGAGGGCGGGAGGGGGCGGGATGAGGCCAATCGCGTCATTGTGGCCCCGCCCCCCCCCGCGACATAAATTACGTTTACGCGGGGGGCTCTGCTGATGGCAATATATTTACCCAGTGGGCTGTCACCCCGATCGCCCCCCCCCCTGGATCCGCCACTGGTCAGTTTGCATGTGAAGATTGGATACTAGACTATGTACCGGTTGGGGGAGGGGGGTGCTGCTCACAATGAAAGAGCACCCTGTTTTTTCTCCATTTTCCACTAAATGGTTCAGATCTCATTGGTACTGCTCCTTGCACAATTGCATTGAGATTGAAACACTTGGGATTTTAAAAGCAAAAAACAAATAATATATTTTGAGTGTGCTGCTTAGAGCATCTTGTTTTTTGAGTGCTTAGAATTAAAGATGTCACTGATACTTCCCTTCACACAATTCCATTCAGAGGGAAACACTTGGGGTTTTAAAAGCAAGAAATATATACAATTTTTTTTGGTCTCTTAGTAGTAAAGATGTCACTGATACTGCCCCCACCATACCGCCCAACATGTCTGTCCCTGGCAATGAGACAGGGTGGGTGGTCACATCACAAAAGGGGCCATGGTGCAATGGGGCATGGCTACGTCCCCAGAACGCAGCCTAGCTGTGAGAGACTTACCTGTCTGCCTTCCTGTTCCCGATCTCAGCTGCTGCTCTGTTCTTCTGGGCCCCTGTGACACAGGTTCAGGGAATTTCCTTCTTCTATATCTAGCGCGCTCTAACACCCTGCCTGTGTCAGAGTAACAAGTTACCACTTGGCATCTGGATCTCCCTGTGTCTCCTGTGCTGCTTTCTGGTGTTTCCCTGTGTATGATCTTTGGCTTGTTAGGCCACTGTATGCGGCTGGGATTCTTCTGAGTGTGCTGAGCTACTTCAGCTAACCAATCCTGCCCTTCTGTGCTGTACTAAAGTACCTCTACAGAGTTTACTCTCCTGCTGGATCTCTATTTTCCGTCTATCACCTATCACGTCAGTGGGCTAACCTAGGGGCCGAGACCTGCGAACATCCGGCAGCAAACTCCATACCGCCTTACGGCAGTTCTTGGTGAAGACCGCGGGGTATGTTAGACTTCCCGCCTTGGGAAGGCCTGCATTAACACTGACTGATAGGAATCTCCCGTGAGATGGGACATTAGCGCTATAAAGAGCTAGGCTGCCCATTACATACTGCCCTTCCCACAATGTCCGCGCATGCGGGGCAAAGATGTACCCGGACGGGACAGCGGGAAAGCAGGGCAGAGTCCTAAAACCTGGCTGTCCCACTGAAATCGGGACAGTTGGGAGGTATGCCTCACACAACTGCATTCAGAGTTAAACACTTGGGATTTTAAAAGCAAAAAATTAGTTTATTTTTTGGGGTGGCTGCTCAGAGTCAAAGAGCACCCTGTTTTTTCTCCACTAAACACTTCAGATGAAACTGATACTGCCTCTCTCACAATTGCATTCAGATTGAAACATTTTGGATTCAAAAAGAAAGAAGTGTTTTTTTATTTATATCTGTGTTGCTCACAGTCAATGAGCACCCTGTTATTTACCCACTTAATAGCATTGCATTCAGATTGAAACACTTCAGATTTTGCTTGCAATTCATAGGATCAGCTAGGATCAGTTAATCTGCTTCCTGATTCCAGCAATCACAGCAATCTGTGGAGATCATTGATCCTTAGGGAATTCCTTGAAAATCCCCCATGCAGTTAGATAACCACAAGGCTCAGTGATCTCCACAATGGATGAAGTGATCCTGAGCTCTAGATGTGTTTCCTAAAGGGTAAGTAAAGGGAGGAAGTTAGAGTTGTACAGGAAGGGTAGTCTTAAAATGACAGGTATATGGTAAACAAGTAGTGGTTACTATCTCACAAGAAGACCACTGATCTGTGGAGCAAGGCAGTTAAATGTTTTTGTTCTTATAACTCTTTATTTAATATTTCTTGGATACATTCATCAACAGATACAAAAGAAAGAAACATAATGGCTACTATGAAGTAGGATCTGAAATTTTATAAATTAAATTATGACAAATATAAATGTTACAACAACAAAGACAAAGCAAAAAAACCAAAAACAAATAACTGCTGTAACAAAATAAAGACATATCAAGTCTCATTTAGGAAATAAAAATTATATCATAATTGGAAATAATGAGCAGAGTAATTTAGGGTTGAGGTTTGGAAAGGAGGTGATGGGGACAGAGGGAAGGTCGTCTTTATGATGTCTCAAGATGTATGGGAGTTATATTTATGTAGAATAAACAGAGTATAGTACTGGGAAAGCTCATTGTGTAATTGATAGTAACTGGTATTGTGGTAAGTGAAGGGAGAAGTCTGAGGGATAAATGATTAGACTATGGTGATAAGGGTATTTGTAAGCAATGTCTCTGGTGAAACAACCACTGGGCCCATACCTGGTTATATGTATTATTTTTATCATATAGATGGTAAGTGATTTCTTCCACTTCCATGCATGCACACGCATGGCAGTTACATATTCAATACTTGGCAATGTTATAAGTTCCTTCTGTAGTGAAGGGGGTGCATTAAAAAATAAGAAGGAAAATAAACTTTTATAAAGAAAATACAAATTATATGGGGTGGGGATGGTTAGTAATATCGACAGGTCCATGCACAAATCTGATTCACATAGACCTGACATTTGCAAATCACTTATGGATCTAGTCTGTTTATACATTTTTTTGGGGTTGTTTGTCACTCTAATGCACCATTCTCAAAAGTATTTCAAAATATTTTGTAATATAATGCTAACAATTTGTAATATCTCTTACTCCCAGAAAATAACACGAGGGTATGGTTTTATAACACTCGTCTAAAATATGCTATAATACATATCACATAATACTGATAAGGGAGAAAATGGAGAGAGAGATGAGATATTATATGCACACTTGTTTCCATAACTTACAAAATGTTTAATATTGCGAACTAAGTACAGGAGTATATAAAATTTTGGGCTGATATATCTGCTCCAGTGAAGCATAATTCTTTCCAGAGGGAGGCAGTGTGCATCGTACCTGTTCTGCTCAGACAGTATAACGTCTATTACATGAAATATTAGTGTATTTGTTATGACGTGTCATCCCCTTCACCTCATGCACCTGCTCTAACAGTATGTCAAGCTCTGTGGGTTTTTTACCTGACAGATATTGGTATAACTGCTTTAAGTTATGTGTGGGCGAGGGAAGTGGGTAGAGCTGCTTATGCTTGCTGCTCTGCTTCTGAACTCCAACCTGACAACATAAAGTAATAAAAAAAAAAGATCTAACCACCCACAGGGGCAAACAGTCAGTTTTAAAAATAGCTTGCAGAAGGAAATAGTGCAGTCTAAGCAACCACTGAAGTAACAACAGTAAAAATGCACAAGAACCACAAGCGTCAGACATTTATTCCTTAATAAAGATATATCTTAATCCGGTATTTTTAGTTGTAAATACTGACACCTTCAACCTAAGCTATGTGTCACAAGATGTTTCCTAACACTGAACAATGCTGCAATAGTTGTAACTGTAAAATATCTTCTTCTATTATATGTATAAAAGAAGTTTGTTTTTTGTTTATTTGTTTGTTTGTTGGTGAATATTTTCCACAGCTCTCAAAGTAAAACTGCCAAATCTTACATACTTGTTTAGTATTGGAAAAAGGTAAGCTATTAGACTACATAGCAACAACGCAACAATACGACAAAGCCGCAAATAGTAAAAACATAATTTTTTGGTTGTAAACAATTGTTTGACTGCTGGAAAGAAACCTTGCCACAAAACGACATAACAACAACGTGACAAAGCAACAAATCTTATTTTCTAAATAGCATTTTTGGTCTGTTTACCAAATAATTTGCTCATATATAAAAACCGCTACACATCACAAATCGGACCCGCACAGCGCCAGGTGAACATGCTTGGAGTTTAATATACTGATATAATAAATGTAGGCTACTTACTTGCTTTCCCTTGTGTGCTTATCATGTAAAAATAGAATAATATACATATTTTGTTTTGTTTAAAGGGATACTCTAAGGTCGTCTTACTAGCAATACCAGCGGGATTTCATAAAACAATACATGCCAGCTGGCTACCTTCACATTGTTGTTGCAATCATTTTAATTACTGACCACATATTTACTAAGCTGCCACTCAGCTTACATAACTTAAAATATTCAGTTTCTGAAATAATTAATAATAATTATTCATGGGCTACCATATCTTGCTAAAATCTTAATAAATTGTATCCACTGTTCTACCTGATTTATCATTTGGTGTAGTGGAACTACATTTGCTATTTGCCAATCACCTGTAATTATTACTTTCAGTAATAGTACACAAAAAGTTTGGTTAGTGGAACTGCAAAAACCATTGTTAGTTCTTTTGATACTTATGGACAGGGGCGAATTGGAAATTTAAAGTGGCCTTGGAAATAATTATTAAACTGGCTTCATGTGGGACGGACCACAACAACTGTAGGTGGGACCAACACAAAAGTAGGCGGGATTTAGAACTACTGGAATTTGGTTGCAGTAACATTTAGGAAACCCTAAATGTGATGACTTAAGACACAGTCGGTCATCTCTAAAGCGATGCAGGGTTCTGTTTTATAAAATTACATGAATCTTTTGCAGTATCTGTGACTGGTTTATGCTTCTGTGTTCCAACTTATTTAGTTGTCTACTAACATATCCTTCCAAAATCCTGTTTATAGAAACATATCTGACTTTGTTTAATAAGTTTAACTATTAGGAAACATGTTAGCACAATCATATTTGATCAGTCTGCCAGAGCAGCATATGAGCCTCACATACTGTTGCATCTTTTCCTCACGTCATGATATGCAAACTACCAGTCAGATTTCTCACTCTATATCATATATAAATCTGTGCATTATATGTTACAAAAATGCATTAAAAATAATCCTTATAATAAATGGGTATCCAGTGCGATCACCACAAAGTTGAAATAGCATCAGCACGAAAACACTTCTTTTGTAACAATTGTGTATGAGCCCTAAATGTGCCTAGTGATTGCGAGTGGTTTGCATTACCAGTGCAGGGAGGTTTGGCAGACAATGGCATAAGTGAAGGAGAGAGCTATTCCAAGGTTTTGCTGGTGATGTAGCAAGTGAAATGGAGGCAGGATTAATGATATTGTCAGTGCAATGTGGGCTGGCCATATATTCAACAAAATGATCTGAGAATGGGACCAGTGTAAGGTAGAAGGCCGGCAATGGAATCAATGCAAGAACTATTAAAGTATCACCAGAGCTGGAATAAGGCCCCGGGGGCCCAGGGGCACTTAAGACAGGGCAGTTAACATTTAAGATATATCTTACACAAATACACAGGCAAAACTGTGTATACTACTGTAAGGTGCATGCAGCTCTGCCTTCATGAGCAGTACAGTATGAAGCAGGACTTACTTCCCAACTGTCTTTGTTGCCGGACCAAATCCTGACTAAGCAAGACAGTCACCCAAATTCACGACTGTCCAATCATATTTAAGACAGTTGGCAGACAGTCTTGCCCTCTCCTACCGTTTTTTGTCACTTTCACACCCTGTGGCTGTTGGTGTCTTTAGTTGCTGCTGGTCTGGATACAGGAATGTTGGAGACCCTATTTGAAAAAATAAAAATGGGGTCATGAAATTTAGAAAACTCCAACCATCCCCGGCATTAAATCAATAGCACCCATGTTTAATAATTAGGCCTTCCTCCAGCCATAACATTAAAATAATATTACTCACATTTCATAAATAGATCTATTTCCCTCCAACCAACCCCAGCAAAAAAATAATAGCATTTACATTTAATATTGGAAATTCCCACAACCATCCCCAACATTAAATAATTTATATTCACTTTTAGTAAATAACCCTCCTCCTTAAACTCAGCCCCACATTCAGTTAATAACCTCAAACCACCGCATTAATTTTAAGGTCCCGTCACCCCATCCTAATTTAATAGGCAGAACTAATAAATTAAATAGGCCACCAATAAATTAAATTGCCCCATCATCACCCTGCAAATAAAATAGTACCCATTAAATAATTAGCCACCATCTATACTTCCTCATTAAATTAATAGCCTACCTCCCACCCAAGTAATACAAGTAATATTAAGACAGCCCCTTCCCTTTCCTCATATCACACATTGTATTAAGAACCCCCATTCCTTCACACATTATAGCAACATATCTCTCCTTTCCTTCACACATTATAGCAGCTCTCCCTTCATTCCTATTTATGTTATAACAGAACCCCTTCCTTTCCTTCACACATTATAACAGCCCCCTTTCCTTCACACATTACAGCAGTCCCCTCCCTATAGTTTTGTATGTGGTGTCCTCTCCCTATAGTTTTGTATTTGAAACCCACCTCCCTATTGATTTGGAAAGGCAGCCACTCTCCCTATAGTTTTGTATGTGCAGCCCAAACCCTATAGTTTTGAATATGCAGCACCCCTCCCTATAGTTTTCTGTGCTCAGCCATCCTCCCTATAGTTTTCTATGTGCAGTTTCCCCTATAGTTTTTTATGCAAAGCTCTGCTCCGTATAGTTTTCTATCTGCAGACCCTCTTCTTATAGTTTTCACTGTGCAGCCACCCTCTCCCTATAGTTTTATATGTGCAACCCCCCACTATAATTTTCTATGTGCAGTCCCCAATTCCTATAGTGTTCTATGAGCAACCCCCCACCCTATAGTTTTCTATGTGCCGCCCCCTGTCACGGGTCGCCACGCTGCTCGCGATGACCTGTCTCTCTCATGTCAAGTCCAAGCTGTTGCCCAGGGAGCGAACTGGTTGCCTGGGCAACAGCCGGGATGCTATTTCTCTCTCATCTGCTGCCATGCCCGGATAGCTGTAAACTGCCAGAACACGTGGGCAGTTAGGTCTAGTTAATTATAGCCTCCTGGGGCTGCTTAGGTGCAAGGTATTAGGAATAGCAGGTAATTGCTGTTTTCAGTCTGTCTGCTGCAGTGTTGTTTTCAGACTGGGTGTGATGACTTGAACTCCTCTCACCTGCAGCTCAATCTGACACCTGCCCTGATTGACTACTCATTATTTAAGACCTTTGCTAGTTATAGCGTTCACACACTTGTTTTTCTGTGCTCCTGTTTCTGTTTATTATCTGCTCCTGTTTGATATTCCGTTTTGACCTCTGCTTGTTACCTGACTATCCCTGATTGCTGCCTGGATAGACCTTTTGCTTATGACTTTGTACTGCCTCTAGCACCATCACTACACAGGCCACAGCTGGTACTACACCATCCTCTATTCTAGACTGCCAATATGTTATACTGGTGGAGGTTGGTACTGCATCCTGTTGCAAACTCAGAAGACCTCTATTGCCTGTTCTAGGAGTTTATGTTTGAGACGCTAGCCTGACACTCCCCTCCCTATAGTTTTCTATTTAACCACCCTTCCTATAGTTTTATGTGTGCAGCCCCTCCTATAGTTTTTAGGTGCAGCGCCCTCACTTACCTATAGGTGCTCCTCTGTAGCATCGCTGGTCAGATCAGATCAGACAGGAAGTGAAGTGAACACATCCTGTCTGAGCGCACAGGCAGCCTTAGGCCATTCAGCAACAGGCAGCCAGGCAGCCTCATGATTGGCTGCCTATTGCTTTCCACTGACCACCAATTCCTTTGACCCTTCTCACCCCAACCTGCCCAGTGCCGGGCGCCAAAAAAATAAATAATAATAATTACAAAAAAAAAGTCATACAGGAGGTGCTCTCTGGCCTACCGGGAAACATATGTCCAATTCCGCTCCTGCTTATGGATATATACCGACTGGACCTATCCAATAGCTCATCTCATTTTCATTTTGAGAGTTCAAATAATATTTTTTCTGTAGCAATCATGAATTGTGCTTCCATACTTCTGAACTCCTCTGTGATCCCTTAAAGATTGCCAAGGGATTGTGGTTAATATGACAGGGGTTTTGGAGGTTACAGGAACTCAGACTCAGCTAGTGTCTCTTTTATTGGTACTTCGTATTATTCTGGCTCAGTCACAAAATACAGGATTAATTCTTTCTGGGGATGTAGTGTTGTGTCATCCATCACAGATGGCTCTTATTAAAGAAGATCATGAAGTGAAGGCCCTGGGGAAAAAAAATCAATGTGGTGTAAGTATATGATGAAAGTTGTATATACATAGTGACTGCTAAGGGATAAGAGAATATGTTGTGGCTATCAAACATACTATAGGTAAAGCAGGGTTACAATCTACAAGCTGTCATACTTCATCTAGTTAAGTGGAAGTGCCGAGGCCTGAATGTAATAAAGCCCTGTTTTTGAAAAATATAAAGTTCCATCAAACGCTGTGTGATGGCGGCCATTGTGTCCTAACGCAGCAGAGGCAGGAAAAATGATGAGGTTTATAATGCATGTTCAGTCCCTGCAATAGGAATGATTTTTAAGTTTTATGTTTGTGCTCTTGGGGAATGGAGGAGGTAAATATAGTTTTTTGTTTTTTTGTTTTATTAAATTAGACTCACCATGATGTTACCTCTCCATCATGCTCCTGAGCCTCAGACACTGTTGGAGAGAGAAGATGGCTTCCTGATGAACCTGAGGATGCAAACATAGGACAATGTTAACATTATTTTTTGATGACTATTTAAAATTATTAAGAATTGTTGCCAGTACAGTTGAATCACTTCCACAGATCTAATTAAGGGCCTGGATGTTCATAGCATATTGTGATACTCACATGTGTCAAGTGGGAAAAAAAAAGTTATGAAGCAAAAAATAAATAAACACGCTAAATACTATTTAAATACTTGTATTTAATTAATGTTTATTTTACTTACCAGACCTAGGTGGTGCTAATGTCCAGTCTGTATTCTGCACATTAACCCCGTGCAGGAAAAATGTGCTGTAATTCCTCCTCATAGGGGTTGTACTCAAACGACAGGGGTGGCCGTTTTCCTTTTGATGCTGTTGCTTTGCACTTCTCGCTTCCTGTAAATGTCCACACTGCGCTGGACAAATCCAAGTCCATTTGCATCTGCCTATATTTCAGACCACATGGGATGCTTGTGAGCTGACAAGGTTTTTACTGTCTGGCTGCCCAAAATTCTAGCATAGACGCCACTATACTTGTGATAAGGGCACAATTCTCATTGTAAGTAAATCTGACATTACGACCCAATTTTTCTTTTGTCAAAGAGTAGAGTGTCCTGACTCCCTACGTCCTCACCACCCTCTCAACCCATCACCTCTCCCTGCAGCTTTCACCCCACCTCTACCTCCTTCTCACTCTCCGTGTGCTCCTCCACTCCACTCCTCCCACTCGCTATGCTCAGACAAAACACAGAACAAAAACAGACACTTACAATCTCACAACACAAAAACACAAGTAAAACACCGAACAAAAGTACAGTACAAAGACACAAGACACAGCACTGAAAAATCAATGTAAACTCACCAAATCACCAATCCAGCAACTACCAACTGCCTATTGCCTCTCTCCTGCCTCTAACTCATGCAACCTTATCAACTAAGCATAGGCATTAGGCAGGCTTATACAGTGCAGATGAAGCTGAAATCCTGCAATTTGAGTGTTTTCAAATCAGCCAATGAGAATTTGGCATTATTTAAAAATCACTCAATTTCTATAAAGTCGCAGGTTTGAGACCAAAATACGTGGAGATTTGCAGGAGATGAGGTGATTACAAACATGCTGGAAAAATCAGACATTGATAAATTTCCTTCAAAGTCTACATTGACAGAACTAGATCTAAGAATGCGTCCTAGTGTATTGGTTCTCTAACTAATTAAGAGGTGCACCATGTAACCAATATCCTTACTCCTGGCTGCTACAGCAATTGGCTGATTATGGTCAACATCAGGCATATTAAAATCTCCGATAATTATTACCTGGGTAATTGTTACTACAGGAAATTACTTAGTTAAGCAAAAAGTGAGGTTCAGACAAGAGGAAAGCAACTGTTGTTCTCATGTGGAGAACGGAGAGTTTGTGTAAACCCGCAATATTGTAAAATGATTATGCATCAAAGCCTGTGCATTCACTGATCTTAATAATACACTAAACCTGAAACAATTAAGTGTTTATTATTAAATAAAGCTGACTGGAAGTTTTCATGTCTAAAAAACCCGACTCTGACGGCTGGTTTTCTTTATTTGCATCACTTTGGTACAAGGGCCATACCTTTACCTAATAGGCAGGCTTACAGTCACATAAAGAAATTAACACATTGGTGAATTGAACACAGGAGTGCCTTAAGTTTTAAAAAGCATATGCTATGCTTTGCAGTTTGATATTTTTTCTAAATCATCAGTTTTCTGCAATTAATTAATACCTGAAGGATGTAGCTTTACCTGCTTGGGACGGAGGTTGAATAAAATACTCTCAAAAGACCTTTCTTTAAAGCACAAAAAAGTCAAGCTATACATACCTAGCACAATTTATTTTTATTTTAAATAAACACGCAAACAAAACAACAGTTTTAGGTTACTTACTCACTGGCAGTAAATGATGACATCTGTTTGTAATGCAAGCTATGCAACTTTCAATAGATGTGAGAATAAAAATCATTGTATCATATAAGAATGTATATATTTACATTAACATCCATTGCCTTGTTGTGAGTTATTTTGAAAGTATTGTGTACCATTTTGGTGCTCAATGTGAGCACATTGTAAATGCAATTTAGAAGATAACACCTTCCTGCTTTGTCACAGAAGGACATTTAGAATACAGAGAATAAATGCACTTGTATACACCTCAAACACATATCAAACACAGACTAAATAGATATGTAAGCAAATGCGGTTTATAAACACTCTAATGGTGTTTTAATATTGAATAAAAAGACAATGCCTGTGTGCCCTTACCCTAGCATTTCTAAAATTATTTTGTTCACTAGATGAGGTGGGACATGTAAGAAAGATATACAGGACTTTGCTCCTAGTAGCTCAAGTGTTAAGAAACAACCTGAAAATGCTGGGTACACACTGTAGGTTTTTCAGCCAATTATGAGGCCAACCACACAATAAATTACCGTTCGGCCTGATATCGCATAGTGTGTACGCTACAACGATGAACGATTATTGTTCCAAAGCACATCATATCTTTTGATATGATTTTTAAACCGGACTAAAAAATCTTGTTCAACAATGGAACAATGCTGTTCTAATTCTGAAGTGTGTCTGTACTCACGACTGGCAGTATCCATAGAACTCTATGGAGTGTGCAGAGTCACAATCTTTTCAGCTGATGGATATGACAGATGAAGAGCACAGATCTGAAGGGAAATCTTGTAAGATGTGTTTAGTGTGTAAACATGAATCGACATGCTGATCGAGACTTTTCAGTTGATGGTGTAATTGCTAACTATATTGCATCGGGAGAAATTTTCTGTAGTATGTGCCCAGCCTAATTATAATTAAAAGCATTGAGAGTAGGTGTTCTCTTATTTTTGTTCACTTTGATCCTTTGATCTCTTTCCATCTTAGAATGAAGATAGATTTAACTAAACAAAATTGTGAAGATATTCGTATTTGCTTAGGAATCAGGACTCAGAAACATACATGTTATTTAATGTGTTTACTCATAAAAAGAAGCATGGAAGACACCCTACTTATATACAGGTCACATGAGCATTTTTCTCCATGGTGCTTCTTTTTTACCTTGTGTTGTTTTTTTTTTGCTTGATTTTTTGAAAAAAGTTAGCATGTACGTTTTCCCCAGTAACATTGCATCTTTTTTTTTATCCTACCAACGCCCAAAAAACATATTGTGTATTTTTTGTTACATATATTTTATTTATATTTTCTGCAAATAAGAGATAATAAAAAGTAGTGTATAGTAGTAATAATAAGTCTAATAGTAAAATACAGCAAACATATGTAACACCTTACCATACATTTTAATACCAATCAGGTGCCTGAGGCCTTGAGCAAAAATGGTTTATAAGTAAACTTTCCTTAATTGTCACTATTATTATTATTTACAGCCAGTGCACCCTCAGAAATATACACCAAAATGTATTTGGTTTATTTAGCTCAACCACGTCTTCAATAAGAAGAGTTTTGCAAAATGTATGTTGTTTATATTGTATAATGTTTAAGGCGCTCAGAAGCTTTTTGTTTTTAGTTTTATACTATTTAAGAATTATATCATTAAAAGGGAACTTCACATTATTTTCTATTCTTAACCCACAATTGAAAAGATGATTTAATAATTAAATTTTTATTTTTGCAGTTGTATCGTGGTGTGAATGTAATATGTTACTATAATATATCACAGTTCCCTCTATCGATTGTAATTGTGTGCTGGGAACATGAGCAGATATATGTTTCATGTGAGGTTGAAAGTCTTAGGGGTAAATGCATCAAACATTCTAAACATGGAGGTGCAACCAATCAGATTCTAGCTATCAATTTCTGGAATGTACTAAAAAATCATAGCTAGAATCTGATTGGTTGCTATGGTCAACACCTCCACATAAACTTAAATATATAAAAATAAATGTAAAAACATATAAAGCACCAACTAAAAATGACATATAAACTGGAGCGTAACTAGATTTTTTTTTGGGACCCATAGCAAAATCACCTCACTTAACCTTCTCTTTATCTGCTGCATGCCATTCTGCACTTCATTTCCTGCTTAGAGGGGAAGAAAACTTAAAAGGTCCTTTCCCCTTTGAGAAAAATGTATTTTTGCAACCTCAGAATGTCCCATTGGGTTGACTGTATCCTGGGGCTTCTGATTCATCTTGTAGGGCTGCAGACACACAGCAGGGATCTACTTAAGCTCTCTGCTGACCATAGACACTGCAGTGGGAAGCAGGGCCAGGGAATAGCACAGTTGGCAGCTGTATGCAGCTAGCTACTGCAACAACTACTGCCCTCTCGGTTATGCCACTGTATTAATATCTAAAACACATGCTTGCTCGCTCTACTACGAAAAATACATATACAATAATGATTATTGCACTTTTCTATGGATGTTGAAGATGATAATGCCTTAGAAATTAGAATTATATAAAACAATTTGTACAACTGATGCCAGTTTTCAAAAGTGTAGTTAAGTCAGCATAACACCACTAGTCCATGTTAATAATTATATACTTAAATGCTTATATGAAATGTTGTTTTCCAATTTAATAAAGTTATGCAGTATTAGACAACATTATTCTCAGTTTAGCAGAATAACACCTGGTCTAACTTCCTCAAACATGTAGATAAAATAGCCAAATTTGCTGATAAATAGGTGTTTTGTGGATTCTCCATGCAATCTGAAAGAAAAATAATTTACACACATACTCTACTCTAGCCAAAACTAGAGTTTAGTCAGTTGGTTCACAAACATTGCAGAAGCCAGTCTTCTTTTCTCAGATGTTTAGTTTAGTCTAATACAGAAAGAAAACAGTTACCTTGGCATGCATTTGCATTTACACTGTGCCTTATTAAATTAAACTTTGCTTTAATAGCTTCAACTTGAAAAGTTGCCTGAATGGATTTTCCAGTCACCAGTTTGCAGTATCACACTAGAATGCATCTATCCTTGAATCAACTAGTAAAATGATTTTAAAATAGATGTCCTAGGTAGTAAAATTAAATGTGTCTAGCTTATTTTGGAGTATGATTCTGTTGGATTCCCTAAAAGATATCCATATAATATTGTCTTGTAATGTAGGGGTGCAAGTAAAAAAATAACATTCCAATTCCAGTTTTTAATTGCAATTATCACTCTTTGGATCTTTTTTAGTGACGTCTATTTCTAAAAGAGGGCAACATTAACACCCCTTTCCCCACCTTGTGTCTGAGTTCTATAAAGCATCTGCTCTCACTTGTCTCCTGCACGTTCCCCATGAAATATATTGGTATTATACTTGTCTGTTTTTTTCTATGTGTGATTTATTTCCAATTGAAGACACTCCTATCATAAACTTTCAGGAGGGTGACATTATCACAGAGTGCACCCAGGTAAAATAATGTTAAAGTCCTCTGTTGTAGATATATTGTACACTATTGTTATATTGTATACAATGGGTAGAAAAAAAATGTGGCAGCAAGGAATAAATAAGGCAAAAAGGAACACAAATGAGGAGATGGGGCAGTTGGCAAATGACACAAGGGGGTAGACACGAGTCACTGAGAAAGAAGAATAATGACAAATGGGCGCATTAGGGGTTGTATTGGAGGCATGGGGATCAGCAGTCTGCAGCATAGTACAGAATGAGTGTTGTGAATTTAGCCCTTCATCCCATTCCACAAACAATATCCTAAGTAGCCTTCAGAGACTCCCAAGAGAGGTCCATGCCTAGGTATTTTGCCAACTTCCCCTTCTCGACAACCCCAGGCATTACTTATGGGGGGAGAGAAGGGCAGGGAAAATGAGAAGAGAGGGGGCTACAGAACACATGGAGAGAGGGAGCTGGTGAAAATAGGGGGAAGTGGGCTACAGAAAATGTGGAGAGAGGGAGCTAGAGAAAATGGGGGAGAGGGGGCTACAGAAAACGCTGAGAGAGGGAGCTGGAGAAAACGGGGGAAGAGGGGGCTACAGAAAATGTAGAGAGAGACGGTTGGAGAAAGTGCAGGGGGAGAGGGGACTGGAGAAAACAGCGGAAGAGTAGGCTACAGAAAACAGAAGGAAATGAGGCTACATAAATTGGGGGAAGAGGGGTCTACAGAAAATAGGAGAAGAGGAGGCTGGAGAAAACATAGAGAGAGGGAGCTGGAGAAATAAGGGGTGAGTGAGGGCTATGCAAAAAGTGGAGCGAGAGGGCTGGAGAAAACAGGGGGAGTAGGGTCTGCATAAAATGTGCAGAGAGGAAAATGGAGAAAATAGGGGGAGGGGATACAGAAAATGGGAGGGGAGGCTTTAATAAATATAGAGACAGCTGGAGAAAAAGGGGGGAAAAGGGGCTATACTTAATGTGGAAATAGGGGCCTGGAGAAAATTGGTGGAGAGTGGGCTACAGAAAATGTGGCGAGAGGGGACTGGAGAAAATGGGGGGCAGTGGGGGCTACAGAACTACAGAAAATGTAGAGAGAGGGGGCAGAAGAAAATGTGTGTGGAGGGGCTGAAGAAAACAGGGGGCAAGGTAGCTGTAGAAAACAAGGAGAGGGGTGAGTTGGCTGGATAAAATGGGCAGAGAGGTGGATGGAGAAAATGGGGGGAGAGGGGACTGGAGAATACAGAGCTAGAGGGAGACTTTAGAAAACAGGGGGAGAGAGGGTCTACAGAAAATATGTGTGGGGGGTGGGTACTGGAGAAAACAGGGTGAAAGGAAAACAGTGAGAGAATGGGACTACAGAAAATGCTGGGAGAGGGGGCTGGAGAAAATGGAAGCAAGAAGAGACTGGAGAAATCGACTAATTTAAAGGAAATTGAGGTATGAGCAACCATTTATTTTATTCGTATTTGCCCATTATTTGGCTCTCCACTGTTGCTATCTATTAGTATAGTGAATTTTACATCTGCAGAATATATTTACCCATAAATAAATGTAATCTAAATGATATATAAAGCATTAAGTTGTTTATTTATTAAACTCTTTTGGGCAAGAGAGCATGTGAGAAAAAAGTTGTATTGCATGGGGGCATGTTTGAGAAAAGCTGGTGGGAAGGGAAGCTATTTGAGAGAAAAGCTGGCGAGAAGGGGGACATGTGTGAAAAACCTGGCTAGTGAGTCTAGGTCATGGATGCTTATGAAAAAAAGCTAGTGGGCAGGGGGGGCATGTGAGAAAAGCTGGTGGAATGGTGGTGGCGTGTGTGTCAAAAGCTGATGGGTATGAGTGGTATGTGGGAGAAATGCTGATGGGTATGTAACAGTGTGGCAAGGTTTTTATTGTTTTATTCTGAAATCTAAAATTTGGAGTCTCTCTTCTAGAAATCCTGCATTTGCTATTGGGCAGCAGTAAATCCTGGACAGAATTATGCGTCAGACATCAGTACATCTGGACACCAATGCATCTGGACTGCAGCATTACAAGCCAGCCAGGAGGTGATAAGAGTTATCATTTTTAATTTCACGAATGTCAAGAGTGTGAGGGGCTAGGTAGTGGGAAAGGGGGGGCGGTATGCTGAAGCTTTGCTAGGGTGCCAAGAAACCTTGCACCAGCCCTGACTGCATGACTTGTTCAGCAAAGGCAAAATAAAAATATTATCCATACAGTCCAATGGAACAACAGTTCTTATTGTTACGAGCCGATGCGGTTTCCATAGCCGCGGCGACTCGCTCTCTTACCCCGGCTGCATCCTGGCCGTCCCCATGGCAACTGAGACGTCACTTCCAGTTTTGCCCTGGCTGTTGCTAAGGCAACGGTTGGGACACTCTGATTCAGGTCGCTGTGTCCTGACATGACAGCTGGTCAGGAGCGTGTGCAACTAGGGTAAATTAATCAACAGACTCCTGAGGCTGATCAATTTCTGCTGGGTGCTGATTGGTGGATCTGTGTATTTAAGGCAGGGAGGGATTAGCCTCTCTGCTGGTTATAGCTCTCAGTTCCTGGTTGCTGACCTGCTCCTGTTCATTGTACTGTTTCATGTTTTGGATTATCGTGTGTGACCCTAGGCTAGTTTTCTTGGACATTGATTATTTGCTTGTGACACCTGATGTTTTGCCTGTGACTCGGATATTCTTGTCTTCGGCCGGTCCTGACCTTTTGCTTGGATCTCACCTCGCTGCCTGTTATCTGCCCTTTGGCAACAGCTTGTTCCTGACCACTGTTTCACCTGTCATCGCCTCCTGTTCCACACTGCGGTGATATTTATAAGCTTACACTACACTGAGTTTAAGACCTGGGTGCAAAACGAGTTCTACGGGAAAGGTGGCTGCTAAAGGTGACCATTTGGTTCTGCAAGCTTATGATATCAGCTATTAGCCATAACACCTATGGCTATCATGACAAATTTACCATGAAAATAGTACCATAAAGTATTTATTTGTTTTTCCAGTGAATCTCTCAGGAATTAATAAAGTACGCTTCTTTTATTTAAAGAATATATGTAAGAAGATATGTACAAAACATTTTTTTTTCATGTTTTAAAAACAATGAAAGCCTTTAGGGCCATATGAGTTTGCAATGATTTTCTTATGCAAATTGTAGCTTTAGATGACAATACGGGAAAACGTTCAATTATCTTTGATAGATGTTTTAAGAGCTGTCTCAAAAATGGTGAGACTTGTTTCAAATTGATATTTAAGGCTATCCCAAATAGATGCCTCTGAAGGCAATTGTTAAGCTACTGTCACGGGCACTAGGAGTCTTGCCCAGTATTTCACCAGATGACTGGGCTTACCAGAGTCGTAAAGTTCACACAACGGTCCTCTGGTAGCGGGGTGACTAGCGGAACAGATATCACAGCAGATGGAGAGAGAATGCCAGAAAATAATAGGAAAGTCAGTGACTTGCAGCAATCTTTGGTCAATGAATCAGCCTCTAGCTGATATAGTGGAAAGGCAGATTTGAACACGGAGATCAGGATGGACGTGAGTAGATGCAGGGAGGTGCAGGAAAGTCAGTGGTCTGCGTACAGCAAGTTGTACCACTGCTTATGGTGAAGAGACTTGTCCAGGTGCAGGTAGGTAGCGGGGAAGTCAGTGGTCTGTGTATAGCAAGTTGTACCACTGCTTATGGTGAGAAGACTTGTCCAGGTGCTGGTAGGTAGCGGGGAAGTCAGTGGTCTGCATATAGCAAGTTGTACCACTGCTTAATAGGTGAGGATGTGTACAAGTATATATGAGTGGTAGCATACAAAGATAATAGGATGCAGACACTGAGAGCACAGAGGAACTTGATCCCAATAGGTATGCAGCTTATCCAACAAAGTCTATATAACGGTATGTGTGACGCTGCTTGGTAGAGACTTGCTCAGCACAGATATGCAGGCCAATAATGGATAGTCAATTACAGTTATGCATATAACGACTGAGTAGTACAGTTAATTCCAAACAGGTATGCAGCGTAACAATAACAGTCTATAGCAGGTATGGATACCGCTGCTGAGCGTGGAGACTTGTCCTAGTGGATATGCAGCGTAAACATAGAAAGTCAATAACAGATAGCCATACCGCTATTCAGTAGAACAGTCTGTCCACAGGGAGATGCAGGAACTGCAGAGACGCTGGACGGCAGAGACGAGCGTAGGAACCACAGGTGAGTAGATCCGGTAATCAGAGTCCAGCTGAGGACACAGGCAGGAAACAGGAGACTGTAGCAGGTATGGAAACCAGCGATGAGAAGCACAGGGAATCCACAGGAACTGAAGACACTAGTAGTACACAGGAGATAGTAGCGGGCATGGAAACCAGCGATGAGTAGATCAGGAATCAGCAGGAAACTGAAGACACTAGTAGAACACAGGGAACACCTACAGAGACTCACAGGGAATGAGACTCCAAGATCAGGCAATGAGGTAATGCACACAGGTGCCTTAAATAGGGAGTTGCCTGATCAACCAATTTGGATTAAAAGCAACAGTCACAAGAGTTCTTGGGAGCTGCGCATGCACAGTCCATTAGGATGGCGGAAGGCCGCGGTTTAGGATAGGTGCCGGCAGGAAGGCTAGGGAGCCACGCACCAGCGCAGAGGCACTCACGGTCCGGTGAGTGACAGCTACATTCCGAAGAATCATTAGTGTAAGGTGCCTCAAGTTTACCTAAACTAAATAGATGATCGAAACTTTAAAAACTGTTTCATGATATATGTGTTAAACAATATCAAGGTGAAATTTGGTCTTAAGTGTTTCCCGTCCTGCTGTACCTCATCCAGGACACACAACAGAATTAATTGACCTTTGTCATTTCAGCTCTATTCATAGATTATAAATTCAAATACAGTGCTGAAAGGTCAAAAGAAAAGAGGAACTAGACTCTGTATTACAGCAGTTTGCACCTCTGAGAAATAACCCGTTCTACCAAGAAATTTCATTTAATGTAGTTTTATGAAAATAAATGGAAATGGCAACTATGTTATACAATAGGAAATACTATATGAATTTGCAATGATTTTGCAAGCCATCGAACTAAATATGGCCATTTGCGAGAAAAATAGAAAGCTTTTTAGTCTGACTCTCTTATTTACAGTCTATGAATTTTTATAAATTCCCAAGAAATAGCATATATTGAAGACCACTTGCCTTTTATCCAGCTTACAGCTTCTAAGAAAAGACTGAGTGGTAGACAAGTGAGGTAACACAGAATCCAGAGTATGAGGTGTATGAAGCCCTGTCAGTTTCAATTCCTGACATTATTTCCCCTTTCTGAGAAATGTTGTTTGGAAAGATCTTTTTCCTAGTTTGCTATTAAAAAACATTCTTGAATCATCAATTCTTTACACTTCATACTCATCTTCTCCATAATTCCTAACTGGATCTGATACAGAATTTGAGCACCCAAGAAATGGATTATAATAACTGGCTTTATTTGCACTTAGCTCTAAAAGCGTCCAATAACCTCTTGACTCAATTTTCAAGATGGAATCTTTAATTTCATATTCAACCAGACTTTTTCTCCCATATGGTAATCAGAGAAATTTTTGAGGTGTCTGCATCTGGTATCAGGGAAGGAGTCCAGTTGCTAGAGTGGAATAAATTCAAAACTGGCCAAGGTTAATGCAGTCAACACTGAAGCTTAATTAAACAATTTGAAATCAGAATACATGTAAAAAGTGGAAATGCTCAGGCTCGGTTCCCAGAGAACGGAACACATCCGAACTTAGCAGACTTTAAAGCGCCCTCGGAATTGAAAACGAGGCAAAACGTCATAGTTACGACATCGCATCTCGGATCTCGCAAGTTTTGGATTCTATAAGTACTGCCCTCCATGGTGATCCAGCACCATTTTACAGAGGGACACAGAAGGGGTAGCACAGTCTCTAGTGCAGTTGGGCAGAGTCATAGGTAGAAAAGAAAGAGGAGGGGTAGCAGTGTTCTTTAAAGTCTCCAGTGACATTCAGGAGCGCTCCATTGCTCCATTGCTAATTGTCAATTGTGAATTAAGAACAACAAGGATCTGAGGCCAATTATACAGGATAAAAATGAACAGACAATTCTGTAGCCTCTTTTGGTTTTATGAAGCACACATTTATAATCATCATTTTTATAAGGCATCACGTATAACCATCTTACATGAATACAATAAATATAATAAAATATAGATATTGATAATAACAGATACATTAATACAATTAAGCTTAATAACAGACACATTGATAGTTATGACCTAGCAATTACATGTAGCATGGATACATGAATGGATGTGTGTGAGTTAGCAGACAGTGGGACATTTAGTTTAAGGCAAGACAACAGGCTTGTATGAGGGAGACAGACATGAGACATAGGGTGGAATGGACCCTTAATATTCTAATACTTTAATGAGATAATTATATTAATGTGTTAAGCATAATATTCATTTTTTTTTTCTTTATTTAAATTAAATGTAAGCTTGGTCTTATATATGTATTTCTTTGTATTTATTAAAAATAAAAAAGTTGGGCAATAATAAAGTAGGTATTGTAGATGGTGCTCTGCATAGCTTTGATCCTGCATACTCCCTGACCAATATATTTGGAAAGACCACAAAATCACAGGGTATTTAAGTGTGAAGTAGGCTACCCTTGCATTCACCATCATGCATCATTTTTTCTTATGCATATCTACCAGTATTGAAAAACAACGAGCTTGCTACTTTTTCAAATAAAAATGGTAATTATATATATATATATATATATATATATATATATATATATATATATATATATATATTCCTTTATATACAGAAGGCATTGGGATGTAAAAGTCTGTCAATATGGAGAAGGGGGGGATACTGTCGTGGGAGAAGCAAAAAGTTACATAACAATGGAAGGTGTTCTTGTGTATATACATGCACATGCTTAGGGTCAATATTCATGGTAACCTACTTCATGTATAATGTGCATATCTTAGCAAAATAAGAATATTCCCTTGTCTGCTTGGTAGCATTCAACAGATATTTTAGTTTTTCAGCCATTGGATATCACTATTGTTTGAAAGCTACTGGTAATTTGTAGTTAATATTTCATCATTTTCAGAGCCAGTCATGCAATTTCTATTCAAGCAAATCTATACAAATAAGAAACTAAAAATGAATTGTCATCTAAATAACTTACACATGTATGTTTAGTTGAAGGAAACATATTTTGTACCAGGAGTGAGCTGCTTTGTAGATCCATTGTTAAGTTAGAGAACTTTGCTTATTTCACATCTATAAAAGTCTATTTTTTACTCCATGCCAGTTTCTACATGTAATGTTTTTATGGTTTTAGGGACTTAATATGTCTAAAAAAAAATAGATGTTCTCAATGAATATGGAAAGCTTTACTTTACACAAATGAGCATGGCTGAAATACACAAGTCGGTTATTTTGGTCTTTGGAAAATTTGAATCTGGCAGGAAATATTTGATGAAAGGGTAAATGATTTTATGAGGTGCTTTCCAGAAGCATTTTTCATTTTCACATGCTTGACATTCTCTCATAATACATAGCACCAATTAGGAATAAATGTGACTGCAGACATAGTAGAGCTACAGAAATCAGAGAAATGGTGCGGTATTAATATGTTCAAGCTCTCTGGACAACTATAGATTTAGTTAGGACTTATTGGTAAATTGTTGATTGGCTGTATATAGGAAGAACTATTCATACAATAAAAGGGCAAGTTGGAAAAAAGAGACATCCTATCAAGGTGTAAGCCCGTAGGTCTCTTGTGTTCATAGTGTCAGAGGTTTTGAAACTCCAGTATCATGTCATTGTTTCACATACTATATGATAGAAATGCCCCAGACTTATTTGGAGTAGGGTATATACCAGTGCTGGCTAACCTGTGACACTCCAGGTGTTGTGAAACTACAAGTCCCAGCATGCTTTGTCAATATATAGCAGCTTATTGCTGGAAGGGTATGCTGGGACTTGTAGTTTCACAACACCTGTAGTGTCACAGGTTAGCCAACACTGGTATATACTATGGTTGTCTCAGTACTGTTCATTTGACTCACTTCTCTGATGAGTTCCTCCTCAATAATGTAATATAATAAATATAATCAATATATAATCAATATAATCAATATCACAGAGAAAGAGAACTTCTCTCTCTTGGCTTATCTGGGTCTGTCCTCGCCTGGTACACCTCATATCTCGCTAACCGCTCCTTCTCTGTATCCACGTCTGGCTCCTCCTCCACCCCCTCCCCTCTTCCTGTTGGAGTTCCTTTAGGGCTCTGTTCTCGGCCCTCTACTCTTTTCCCTCTATACCTCCTCCCTTGGTGCTCTCGTCTCCTCCTTCGGTCTTCAGTATGACCTTTATGCCGATGACATCCAACTCTACACCTCCTCGTCTGATCTCTCCCCTACCCTCCTCTCTCGTGTATCCGACTGCCCCTCTGCCATCTTCTCCTGGATGTCCTCCCGCTTTCTCAAAATTAACATATCTAAAACTGAACTTATTGTCTTTCCTCCTCCCAGGCTCCCCTCCCACCATGTCCTCTCTATCACCGTCAACAGCGCCACCATCTCTTCTGTCACCCAACTTCGCTGCCTGGGCATTACCTTCGACTCCTCTCTCTCTTTTGCACCCCACATTCAATCCCTCGCCCAAGCCTGTCGCTTCCAGCTTCGCAATGTTGCCCGCATCTGGCCCTTCCTCTCTCAGGATGCCACCAAAATCCTCATCCACGCACTCATTACCTCCCACCTCGATTATTGCAAACTCCTCCTTTCCGACCTCCCCCTCTCCCACCTTGACCCCCTCCGCTCTATTCTCAATGCGGTTGCAAGACTCATCTTCCTCTCTCGCCGCTCCTCCTTGGCATCCCCCCTCTGCCTTGCCCTACACTGGCTCCCCATCCCCTACAGAATCCTTTTCAAACTCCTGACCACCACATTCAAGGCTCTTTCCCAGTCCACTGCCCCTATATCTCTAACCTCCTCTCCATCCACACTCCTGCCCGCTCCCTGCGATCGGCCAATGACCGTCGCCTCTCCTCCACCCTGGTCACCTCTACCCACTCCAGAATCCAGGACTTCTCCCGTGCAGCCCTTCTTCACTGGAACAACCTCCCTCGCTCCATCCGTCTCTCTCCCAATCTAAGCTCCTTCAAACGAGCACTTAAAACTCACCTCTTCCTTAAAGCCTACCATCCTTACACCTAACCCATTATCCCCTCTCTCCAACCGGTCCCTTCTCCCTCCCATATGCGTCAACTGACTCCCTTTGTGCCTGAGTCTTGTTCACCCTCCCTTAGGATGTAAGCTCACTTGAGCAGGGCCCTTTTCCCTCCTGTATCCATACCTGTTCTTCTGCTCCGTACTTACTGCAGTAGACTGCCTGGAGCCTCTGAAGTTTGGTACTTATTGTTTATTGTTCAGTAATGACTTACCCTGTATAGTCTACTGTTTGTACTGTGTACGGCGCTGCGGAACCCTTGTGGCGCCAAACAAATAAAGGATAATAATAATAATATTTTATATTTTCCAAGTCCTGGTGTTGGCTATATTCAAGTCTTAAGAACAGTTACTATAGATGTTCTTTCAATAAAGTCAATTAAGTCAATAAAGTCAAAAAGTGAACATTCTCTTAGATAAGCAAGAAAACTCCAGATAGTTTGGGAACTCAAGATAACATAGTTGCCTTCTTCCTGATTTAATATGAGTTTATTCACTGCTTCAATAAAGCCCTGATGGATTCAACCATTACTATTACCATGCTGCTCCTGTATTTATTTCATCAAGTTAAATTCTTATTTTATTATATTTCATTGTTTTATGACAGATCGCATCTGAGCCTGCATGACGTATGAGCATAAAAGGGTTAATGCAAACTGATTACTCTGAAGCTCTAAGGAAGTCTGCAGTTACTCCCTGACTTATCTCATTATTCAATCTCAACCAAATTGAATCTTTCTTAAATCTTGTTATCCCAACAATTATTTTCCTTAAATATAGCATTTTAACAACCAAGCCTCAATGACTTGTGGATTTGTTAAGAACACACGGACACGTTATTAAATGGAGTTTAATATGATAAAGTCACAACCTTATTTTATAAATAAGAGAAACCAAAAAATACAATTGCAAGCAAGTTTCTTAAAATAAAAAGTAATACATTTTCCTTTCTTTTTTCTCATGGGATCTGCACCATGGAAGGTTGTAAATTGGGTGGAACCTCAATAGCAGATTGATCTCCAAAAACTGTCAATTTTCTAATATAAGTGTAGCCCCTGGCTTGGAGACTGATGTTAACAAGAGCCAATGTATTGCCAGTTTGACATAAAAATAATGCATTTACGCCTATATGCTGAGCTGTATACATCTTAAGACCCATGCAAGTTGACACCAATAACTTATGTACCAGGTTTACGCCAGGCACATGTCACAGACACTTATGCCTCACTTACACCCATGTAGGATATAAAAAAATCTAAACTTTTATTAAACAAATAATTTAGTTAATATTGATTAATTTCTCCTTTTAAACTTAACTTGTTGGAAGGTGATTAATGAATAGATCTCTCCAACAAATTTATAAAATTAAGAGAAATATTATAAAATGTGCAAAACAGGGATTATTAAATTTAGAAAAGTAAAAAGTAACAAACTGAAAATATCAAAAGCAATCAGTGTAAATTTAAAAAATCCCAGAATGTATAGTCAAAACAATGCTCTTGCAATAAATACTATACATAAGTAGTTATAATACATAGTCAAAATGAGATCTAATTAAATAGGGGTTAATTTAGAGTTGGACACATGTTCAACTGCAGTCTTTGTGCACTGTGCATGCACAGTAAAATGCAGTTGCATTTAGAGTTTTGTATAAATTGCACTTAAAGGCCCACACACCTGGAGAGGTGGACTGTGGGTATGCATGTGCAGGTTGAGTACAGTAGGGGCTGTCACACGTAAGTAATGCTGCGTAGAGAATGAATTAATTTAAATTACCTTGAATGGTGACTAAGCACAGTTAATCAGAGCAGTTTTCCCACCCTCCAGCCAATCAGACACAAGCCTTCATTAATTCTTGTTGTGGCACCACTGGGATCTAGTACCAACACTGTTATGATTCTTAATTTTAACCATATAAACTACCTCGAGAACACAGACAGAAGATACCCTATGAATTTAAATGATGCATATAGAGTTATTTGAGTAGTTAAAGTAAGTTTTTATATTAATAAAAATCCTTTTTGGATGATGTTTTCTTTCTTTGTTAGGTACTATTGTGGAGCTACGTGCTTCAGCAGGCCCTGCTTGCAGGGGCATGTTGGCTCTTATATTTCCCCGAGCGCCAGCATCCCCAAGCACTCAATGACTGCTAGGACTTGTAATTCAACAATTGTACCTAATGTATTTCTTCACATTTGACTATTACCCGGGCACCCATCACACCAATGGGACCAGGTTGAGCTTCAATGCTATCCAGCACAGGGCTAGTTGTCCCGGTTGGCAGGCCTGCAGATTTTGTACTGGCCTGATATCCCTTGAGATTTTAGCTTCATTCTTAAAGGACTGGGACTTGTTTCACATGACAGTGGGACCCCATGCTGCATATGTCCCCGTAATAGTATGACCAGTCTTGTCTGTAGCAGGTTACTGGTTTTGCAAGGTAACCCACACTTGTTGATGATGATGACTGACACATATTTACACAGGCTACATCTATACATATATCTTTACCCAGGTTGCATCTACACCGTATTTAGAGTTTGCAGAGATTTACGCCTACATTCACGCTGCAAAATTGAAGGCCCAAATCAGGCCCAATGTTCAAAGTGAGGCATTAATGTGCCTGATAATTCTTTGTGCCATTTCAAAGTTGCAACTGCCATGATTTTTAGGAACATGTTGAAATAATAAAATAGACACAGAATGGTGCAGCAAATATCAGATTAAGTCAGAAAGCACT
The DNA here is from genome assembly GCF_038048845.1 of Mixophyes fleayi. Taxonomy (NCBI): domain Eukaryota; kingdom Metazoa; phylum Chordata; class Amphibia; order Anura; family Limnodynastidae; genus Mixophyes; species Mixophyes fleayi. The sequence continues at coordinate 185,495,329 of NC_134406.1, read as the reverse complement.
AGAGGTTTGCATATTTTGTATAAATTAAACTTTTAGAGTGAAAAGGATTAATGACTTCTATCATCAATAAGCTATTCTTAATTATTAATAAAATGTGTTTGGCCTCACTAGTTGACACTAGAATCACTAGAATAGTCAATGATGTAATCTACACAAAGCAAAAAATATATAGCTAAGTGTAGAACTGGTGACCTGTGCAGGCCACACATCTGCTTTAGACACCTCCCCTGCAGGCAGAGAACAACATCTCCCTGCATGCAATAGCCTAGAGGAGCTGGTGAAGTAGCAGTTGAAAGCAGCAGTTGGAACTCTGAGAGGGACTAATGGAGGAAGAGGCAGCAGTTGGAAGAGAAGAAGAGACATGCAATATTAACAGAAAGGAGATAATTTATTTGGCAAGGAGCCAGTTATATGAATTTGGACATTGTCTTGTACTTCAGGCTGCAAACTGCTTTATATTAGAGCTAAAAGAAGAAGGGGACTATATTCCAGCTAGCTAATGATAAAGCTGCATATCCATATAGATATATATGTATTTTTTCTGGACTGAATTACTATTGATGTTTAAAGTAGAGATGCTCGGGATCGGTTTTCTGAAAAACCAAGCCCACCCGAACATCACAGATCCGAATACCGAGCCGAGCCGGCTCAGTACTGTCCTGCTTCCTCAGATCTGAATTGAGGCAAAACGTCATCGTTGTGTAGTCGGATCTCGAGGGTTTAACATTCCATAAGTACCTCCCTCCCCAGGAGTTTCAGCGCCATTGCTCACACAGAAACAGGGGTAGCAGTGTTCCTGTCACTCTCCATTCTCCAGTGACATTGCTCAGTGCCATTGTTCACACAGAAACAGGGGTAGCAGTGTTCTTATCACTCTCCAGTCTCCAGTGCCATTGCTCATAGAGAAACAGGAGGAGTAGCAGTGTTCTTGTCACTTGACAAAAATTGATTGGAAATGACTGTAAATTAATGTTATTGAGGTTAATAATAATAATGTAGAGAAAAAAAGAGCCAAATTATGTGATTTTAGCAATTTAAAAAAAAAAACCCAGATCCAAAACCAAAACCAAAACACATGAGAGCAGTTTTGCCAAACCCAAAACATGAAGTTAACACATATCCAAAACCAAAACCAAACCAAAACACAGGTGTCAGTGAACATCTCTAGTTTAACGTGATTTAGACAGATACCGATACATAGCTTTATATCAATATTTTAGTATAGCAACTATTATATAAGTGGTAATAGTTGTGCCTCTAATTTATAATATATCAGAGAGATCTGTTTTAGGTGTTATGTACCAAATGTTGTAGTATGCTTTTTGCTTATTTTCTGTGATTTTATTGTTCACACTATAATAGTCTATTTTTATATAAAATTCAAAATTTAATTAAGTGTGATTAAATTTTATGTGTGTGCCTGTGGTCTAGAAAAGGGGGGCAGAGGATTCCTTAGTCTCCCTCTGGTGTTGCTGAATCCATTACACTACCCAACAAAACCCTGGTGTGATATGACTAAGGTGGAGGCACTACGCTACTGTTGAAGAGAGAACGTTCAGACCACCCATATACAGGACACACGCATTGACATGCTTTAGATAAAATCAAACCACCATAGCTTGGTTTCTACCAAATTTAATTTTCTAGGCATATTTCTTGCTGAATATAAATCAGGTAAAACTTATATAATATAGAGATTATATTGTTTAAAATATCCACAAGCAAGATGTTTATTCTACCGTTACCTGAACCACATCATATTTAAGAGAAGTCTAACATTAACAGGGAACACAAACTATGTGAACTTTATTGCTAAATATTTCTTTCAAGGTACTTAAATGAAGGCTAATTCTTTATGTAACGTACAGTAAAGGCTATTTCTATATGTAAAAAATGCCAGGAATGTCAAACTATGGAGATTGGTTCAGGATTTAATGCAATGGTTACAGGGGCAAACACAGGATTTCTAGATGGGGGTTTCCAAATGCTCGATTTCCTAACAAATAAAAAATAAACAACTTGTGGAGTAAAACTACTCATCTAAACATTTTAAGGGTGATTTCTAAAACAATACAGTTGGATATATCAGTAACTCAGTGTCCTGACATAAACCCTAACTGAAAGCGTCATCATGTTTTGTCTCATTTTATTCAATATGTAAAATATTATTTTAGATAACTAGTCATGAGCATAAATATACGCAAAAAATCAAAATAGTGTGGATATATACACACATCCCTCCTTTTAAGGGAACATAGAAGTACCGTCCAAATTAAAAAAGTATGTATAACATGATTTTAAAAGTTTGTAAATCTCCACTGGACTATTAATACATTTGGCTCATTTAATACCTATGAGGAGTAACCATAATCAGTTGAAAATTGGGTTCATCCAGCTATAGGTAAATTATGACAAAAGAGGCCGTAAAGCTGAATGTACTTAAACTCAGGAAGTTTGTGCTCACATACACAAAACACTTGCCAATCAAGGGTTAGGTTTTGTTGCTGTTAATTGAAAGATGATAAGAACAGATGAATGCAGTTTCTCATAGCACAGTTGCTTGTAGTACAGCAGTATTCAACAGTAACAACAGTTGCAGCAACCAGGCAATTCAGATATACAGTGCACACTAGTATGCTGGTGGTGATGCATTTTCATGCATACAGATGCAGGCAGGTTTGCTATATATAAATACTGCACAGCCGTGCAGTTTATGTTGTGATGGCACAAGACTCTCCTGCTGATTATAGGGAGCCTCCGGTGACTGCATTGGACACTTTGGGGAATTTATATGATCTGTGCCACGCAGCTCTCTAAGCTGCGACTGTCCCCTTCACTGTCTAGAAAGTAAGTGTGGCACGAAAAGCCGAACTTCCGGTTTCGGAGGTCTGGACATACGCAGTAGCGCAAATCGGACATTGGAGTCCTGCCCCACTTCGTGTTTCCTTCTAGACCACCAGTGAAAACAAGGTATCCATGGAAACCCGATTTTAGGAGATGAAGCAAAGCGCTCCTTATATCAACACTCCCCTTCGCTTAATAACGTCTCCTTTTACAAAGAAAAAGAACATTTCTCCTTATACCAACAAGTTTGTCTTATAAAAACTCTCTCTGGCTGCTGTTCTGCCCCATTTTGCCTGCACAATATCCTGTGGGGACCCGTGAACCAGAAAAGGCTTAGTATCATTAGTACTGTATTCTTTGCATTCTCTATCCTACATTGATCTTTAGCTACCACCTTTTATTTCAACTTGTATCCCTGGTCATCTTGTCTCCTTACTATTATTATTATTATTGTAGGTTTGTAAGGCGCCACGGTGCTCTGCCTCACCATACAGCAGGAAAAACAGTATATACATAAAACAAGGACATACAAGATAGACAAAATAAATGCAGACATGAAAACAAAGGGTATGAAGGACTCTGCTCATTAAAGAGCTTACATTCTAAGTGGAAGAGGGCACAACTGAAACAAGAGGAGCAAATGTGGCTCAGAGTGGAGATTGGGACAGTTGCAAGGGTGCATCATTGTGAATAGTCAAAAATGTAAGTGAATAAATGTTCAAGCGCTGATAGTGTTAAATACATATATAATAATAAGTGAGAAAAAAAATACTTATATGATAGGTGAAGATCTGATTCCCTCTTCAATAAGGCATGTTGAATTACCACATAATATTTTACTTTCCAGTGCAATAAACCATCTAAAAAAAACAAAAATACAAACACAAACAAGCATCACACTGTTTACATGTAAACACAAATATATTATTTTATATGAACATGTGTATATTGATAGTAGATTGTCTCAGGAAAATAAATTTTTGATGATATCCCCTTAGGGAGTAGACTTACTAAAGTAAAATAAAATCAATATGCGCCTTATATATAATCGTGAATGAGAGCATTGTAAACACATTCTTTAGTGATCCATGTTATGAAGAGTTGGTACATCCATATTGGAATGTGTGTGTAAAACAAAAAATACTAAAGCAATAGCTAGTGTGATACCGTTTAAAGAATGTATACCTTTAATTAAAACAATAATACATTCTAAAATACCCAGGTTTAACCTTGCACACAACTCTATCACTTGTTTGTTGTATCAAACTTGCTACATAATCATGATTAATAGCAATCCATCTCTTTTTTCTTTAAATTAATATTTGCGCATACCAAAAATAAACTAAAAATACTCTCTCGTCTGTGGACAGCACTTCCGGTTTGTGTTCCAACAGATGGGAGCATCACTTCCGGTTTGCACCTCTTGGAACGTCACTTCCCGTTCTTTGATCATACCGTTCGCATTAACATTACCAAACTTGTGTCGTTTTTTTTACTACATTATAAATCAATTCAATACAGAGTTGAACTACTACATTTAGGACATCATTAAAAAACATTATATTAAATCCAACAGCAATTGTGTGCCAATAAATCATCATAACAAGGATCACGAAAGAATGTGTTTACAACGCTCTCATTAATATGGAAAGCTTGTAAGTACAATCACAAGAGGCTGTGGTCAAAGCAGAAGATATCACAATATTTGAAGGAATATATTCACAATTTTAAATATAAGGCACATATTGAAGTTTTTTTTAAGTAAGTGCGCTCCCTAAGGGGATATCACATATATCACAAAAATTGATCTTCATGAGACAATCTACTATCAATATACACGTTTATATAAAATGATATATTTGTGTTTACATGTAAACAGTGTGACGCTATGTTTGTGTTTGTTTTTTTGTTTTTTTTTATATGGTTTATTGCACTGGAAATGAAAATATTATGCAGTAATTCAACACGTCTTATTGAAGAGGGAATCAGATCTTCACCTATCATATAAGTATTTTTCTCACTTATTATTATATATGTATTTAACACTATGTAACAGATTCTGGATACTATATTACTAATCTTGATTAGCACTGGCTTACCTGAGGTGCGGAGTCTAACGATCTCCCCGGTGTTCACCAAGAACCGCCGCAAGGCGGGGTGGGCTTTGCTGCCAGGAGTCGCAGGTCGCGGTCCCCAGGTTCGCCTCAAGATGTAGTACAGCAGAGTGGAGCGGTGGTAGCGGAGTCAAACAAGCCGGTTCGGTACACAGGAATGGAGTCAGGCAGAATCAGAAGGCAACTCGGAGTCAACAAGCCAGGTTCGGTACACGGGTCACAAGAATAGGAGAATGGTCAGCAAGCCGGGTCGGTACACAGGGAAAGGAGAGCCAGGGAAGTCAAACAGGCAGAGATCAGCACACAGGAAGACACTGGAAACTGGAAGACACTGCAATCCACGAAGAGCAGGAGCCAGGAACAGGTAAGCGTTGCTCTGACACTCAGCGAGTGTCAGAGTGAGGTTTTTATACTGAAGGGGATTCAAAATCCCCGCCTCTAGGGTTGTGGTCATGTGACCGCCTCCGGGTGCGGTCACATGGTCCTGAATGCGGAAGTGCGGCTGGACGGAGCGGCGGGGATCAGGTAAGTCCGTGACAGTACCCCCTGCCATAAAGGTGGACTCCGAACACCTAATAGGGTTTCAAAGGAAATTTTTTATGGAAGGATTTAAGTAGACGGGGAGCATGTAGATCAATGGCTCTTACCCATGAGCGCTCCTCAGGGCCGTAACCCTTCCAATCTACCAAGAACTGTATGGCACCTTGAACTTTACGAGAATCTAGGATAGTTTTAATCTCGTATTTGACTTGATCCAGATCCACAGCAGGAGGAGGAGTTCTGGATGAGGTGGAGAATCTGTTGGTTACCATCGGTTTTAACAAGGAGACATGGAAGACATTGGGTATACGTAAAGAGGGAGGCAGACTCAATCTAAAGGCTACGGGATTAATAATCTCAGATATAGCAAATTGGCCAATAAACTTGGGAGCAAATTTTTTACTGGGAACCTTTAAACGAATGTTCTGGGTGGATAGCCATACCCTGTCACCAACTGCAAAACTTGGAGTCATTCTTCTCCTTTTATCATAGAATTTTTTGGAACGAGTAGTTGCTTTCTTTAAATTTGTCTTGGTTTGTTCCCAAATATCAGAGAAGTTACGAAACAGAGAGTCCACTGCTGGAACTTCAGAAGATGAGACTTGAGAGAAGGTGGGTAGTCTAGGATGGCAGCCATACAGAACAAAAAAGGGGGAGTTAGAGATGGCCTCATGGAAATGGTTGTTATGGGCGAACTCGGCCCAAGGGAGAAGGTCCACCCAGTTGTCTTGGTTACAAGAGATAAATATTCTTAAAAACTTCTCTAATTCTTGGTTGGTTCTCTCAGTAGCCCCATTGGACTGGGGATGATATGCGGAAGAAAAGTCAAGCTTAATCCCGGATTTATTGCAAAAAGACCGCCAAAATTTTGATATGAATTGTGATCCCCTATCGGAGACAATATGTTGAGGACAGCCGTGGAGGCGAAATATTTCTTTAATAAAAATATCGGCTAAGGAGGAGGAAGAAGGAAGGCCTTTGAGAGCAATAAAGTGAGCTGTTTTAGAGAAGCGATCCGTGACCACAAGCACTACAGTACAGGATTTGGAAGGAGGAAGGTCCGTGATAAAATCCATGGAGATCTGTGACCATGGGTAATCAGGAATGGGTAATGGGAGCAAGCATCCATAAGGCTTCTTCCTAGTGGTCTTGTTGAGCACATTTGGAACAAGCGGCAACAAATCTCTTCACATCCTCCAGCAAGGAAGGCCACCAGTAGCTTCGGGACAATAAGTCCCAGGTCTTGCGAATGCCGGCATGCCCAGAGAAGAGTGAGTGATGAGCCCAGTGAAGGAGCCGGGTGCGTAGATGTGGCAAGATGAATGTTTTGCCCGGAGGACAACCCTTTTTCAGGTGTGTAGCTGCCAATACTTGACATGGATTTACAATGAATTTATTATCTTCCGAGGATTCCATGTCCGCTGGATCAAAAGAGCGAGATAAGGCGTCTGCCTTCGTATTCTTAGATCCCGAGTGAAAAGTGATGTTGAAATCAAAGCGTGAGAAGAATAAGGACCACCTTGCTTGTCGAGGGTTTAGACATCGAGCAGTGCGTAAGTAAAGCAAATTCTTATGGTCGGTATATATGGTGATAGGAAATTGCGCTCCTTCTAGTAAATGTCTCCATTCGGAGAGAGCCAACTTGATGGCAAGGAGCTCTTTGTCGCCAATCCCATAATTCTTCTAAGCAGGTAAAAAGCGACGGGAAAAGAATCCGCAGGGATGAAGTTTTCCAGAAGGACCTCGCTGTGATAGTACGGCTCCTGTGCCAACAGAAGAGGCATCTACCTCCAGGAAAAAAGGACGAGAACAATCTGGCTGTTGAAGAATGGGTGCAGATGAAAAAAGAGACTTTAATAATATAAAGGCTTGGAAAGCCTCAGTGGACCAGATACCAGCATCAGCAGATTTGCGGGTCAATGATGTGATGGGAGCTACGAGAGAAGAGTACCCCTTGATAAATTGATGATAATAGTTGGAGAATCCTAGGAAGCGTTGAGTGGCCTTAAGGCCCGAAGGTTGGGGCCAGTCAAGTATGGCTTTCAATTTTGTGGGATCCATCTCTAGACCGGTGCCCGAAATAATATATCCCAGGAAGGGAATTTGTTTCTGCTCGAAGGTGCATTTCTCCAATTTGCAAAATAGCTGATTTTTTCGGATACGAGAGAGGACCTCCAATACATGAGTACGATGAGATGCTAGATCTTGAGAAAAGATGAGAATGTCGTCCAAGTAGATGACTACGTATTGGTACAAGAGGTCTTGAAACAGCTCATTCATAAAGCTCTGAAATATGGCTGGGGCATTGCATAGCCCGAAAGGCAGGACCAGATATTTAAAGTGGCCGTCTCGGGTGTTAAACGCCGTCTTCCATTCATCCCCCTCCTTAATGCGTATAAGGTTATACGCTCCTCTGAGATCAAGTTTAGAAAAGATGGTGGCACCCTTAATCCGGTCAAATAATTCAGAAATCAGTGGCAGTGGATACCGATTTTTAACAGTAATGGCATTCAGGCCTCTGTAATCAATGCAAGGGCGGAGGCCCCCATCTTTCTTTTTTACGAAGAAGAAACCAGCCCCAGCTGGGGAGGCAGACTTGCGGATGAAGCCCCTGTTTAGATTTTCTTGGATATACTCCTCCATAGCCTTAAACTCCGGGAGGGAAAGGGGGTAAACACGGCCCCTGGGAATGGGTTTACCGGGTATCAGATCAATGCCACAGTCCCAGATTCTGTGAGGAGGAAGTCTAGTGGCCTCTTGTTGACAAAAAACATCAGAGAAAGTTTGGTATGGTTCCGGTAGGAGAGTCACAGGAAATTCTTGGGAACGTCTAGGACTATTCGGAGGAACCACTCTCTGTAAGCAGCGAGAGAAGCAGGACTGTCCCCAGGACAATATGTGACCAGATTTCCAGTCCAAGGTGGGAGAGTGGACACGCAGCCATGGAAGTCCTAGGATGACTGGGTTGGTAGACCTCTGTATTACTAGAAAAGAAATCTTCTCTCGATGAAGTGCTCCTATCTGAAGCAGAAGGGGAATAGTGCGTACCAGAATGGACCCCTCAGGAATTCTTCCCCCATCAATGGCCATCAGAGAGATGGGTTGTTCCAAAGCTTGTGTGGGAATAGCGAATTGTTTAACTACAGTGGCAGAAATGATATTTCCTGCGGCTCCGGAATCTAGAAGAGCCGACTGCGGGAAGGTCTTTTGTCCTAACTGGAGGGAAATGGGAATAGACAGGCAATCATTACTATTGGGAACTGACTGACACTGAGAAAAGAGGCCCAATGATACAGCTCCAGAACTCGTTAGGCCCAGTCGTTTCCCAAGCGTATGGGACAAGAACTCAGAAGATGGTCGCTCTCTCCACAATATAAACACAACTTGTTCCGAAATCTCCTCTCCCTTTCTTCGGCTGATAGGCGGGTCCTCCCAAGTTGCATGGGCTCTTCAGGAGGAAGAACAGGGGTTTGGAAGTTGGGGGCCAAGCGAATCATACTACGCCGCGACTGTTCCTTCTCGGAATTACGTTCCTTGAAACGCAAATCAACTTTGACACAGAGGGAGATAATGTCCTCCAAAGACGTAGGGAGTTCCTGGGATACCAACTCATCTTTGATTCGGTCTGAAAGGCCCTGCCAGAATGTAGCTACTAGGGCCTCATCGTTCCAGCGAAGTTCAGAGGCCATAGTTCTGAAGTGGACCGCATACTGCCCCACAGACTGGTTTCCCTGGCGGAGACGTAGTAAGCCGGAAGCGGCATTGGACACCCTTCCTGGCTCATCAAATATTTTCTTGAAGGTGGACAAGAAGAGGTTGAAGTTATGTAGAATGGGGTTGCCCCTCTCCCATAAGGGGGAAGCCCATGCTAAGGCTTGACCGGACAATAACGAAATCACATAGGCCACTTTCGTTTTTTCGGAAGGGAAGTTCCCAGGTAGAAGCTCGAATTGTATGGAGCATTGATTTAAGAATCCTCTGCAATATTTAGGGTCTCCATCGAACTTGGGTGGGTTAGGTAACCGTAACTGCGAGGAAGAAGCTGCTGCTGTGGCCTGAGGTACAGGAGCCACTGCCGGCCCAGGTGATCCACCAGTCACAAGGGTGTTCTGGACAACATCCAACCGAGTGGATAGACTATTGAGGAATTTTAAAAGTTGCTCTTGGTTAGCTTCTTGCTTATCCATCCTTCCTACTAAATGCTCCAACAGATCTTTAGCTGTGGTATCCATGGTCAGAGCAAACTGTACCAGATTCTGGATACTATATTACTAATCTTGATTAGCACTGGCTTACCTGAGGTGCGGAGTCTAACGATCTCCCCGGTGTTCATCAAGAACCGCCGCAAGGCGGGGTGGGCTTCGCTGCCAGGAGTCGCAGGTCGCGGTCCCCAGGTTCGCCTCAAGATGTAGTACAGCAGAGTGGAGCGGTGGTAGCGGAGTCAAACAAGCCGGTTCGGTACACAGGAATGGAGTCAGGCAGAATCAGAAGGCAACTCGGAGTCAACAAGCCAGGTTCGGTACACGGGTCACAAGAATAGGAGAATGGTCAGCAAGCCGGGTCGGTACACAGGGAAAGGAGAGCCAGGGAAGTCAAACAGGCAGAGATCAGCACACAGGAAGACACTGGAAACTGGAAGACACTGCAATCCACGAAGAGCAGGAGCCAGGAACAGGTAAGCGTTGCTCTGACACTCAGCGAGTGTCAGAGTGAGGTTTTTATACTGAAGGGGATTCAAAATCCCCGCCTCTAGGGTTGTGGTCATGTGACCGCCTCCGGGTGCGGTCACATGGTCCTGAATGCGGAAGTGTGGCTGGACGGAGCGGCGGGGATCAGGTAAGTCCGTGACACACTATCAGCGCTTGAACATGTATTCAGTTAAATCTTTTAAAAAATTTAATTTGGGAAGTGTGTATCCCTGTTTTAGATTAGCTGCTAATAGAAGGAGCACATGTTGATACTTAGTCCTTTCTACATTAAATCATTGTGAATAGAGTTATTTGGGATAAGGTCAGCTCTAAAAAAGAGATGGGTTTTCAAAGAGCGTCTAAAGATTTGAAGGCTGTGGGAAAGTATGATTAGGTGTGGTAGGGAATTCCATAAGTGGGGAGCAGCACAGGAGAGATTTTGTAGGTGGGAGTGAGAGGTGCTTACCAGAGGCCAAACAAGGTGCAGGTCAGAGGTAGATCTAAGAGGGAGGGAGATTTCAGATGTATGCAGGGGTGAATTTTTACTAGTAAAAATCATAACAGTAAAGTACTACTACTGTCAGTACTGGTACTGGGATGCTCCTAATCTGTAGAGTGATCCATGTTTGGCAAGAGTAAGATTACTTGAACAAGTTGAAGATAGTTGTAGCTGCCTGCCAGCACACCAGGGGAATGCCCAATGAGATAGGGAAAGGAGGAAATGTTATCTTACAATTATTCTGACATTGCTGCACAATATAATTTAAGTTTAGACAATTTGTTCTTAACAAAAACAATTTATTTTATTCTATTGGGGGGGGGGGGAAGGGGGGCGTAAGGGGTGCTGCTCAGAGTCAAATAATAGCCTGTTTCGGCTTAATAAAGAAATGAATGAGACTGCCCCTCACAAAAATACTTTGACTAGAAAACAGAGTAGTGTAAAAAACACTTGATTTTAAAAACAAGAAATATATATATTATATTTTAATAACAGTAGCCACTACTCTAAGCTCTCTGACAAACTGACACCCAATTGATAGCAAACTATTTTAGCTGACTGATCTCTACATAAATACAGTGCATTAAAATGATCACATCTATTGTTTTTTATGTATTAATTCCCTCTTTCATCCTGTCCAACGCTCTAGTCACACTCTATAGGCAACTTTTGAAGCACAACCTGACAGCTATCTTCCTCCCTACACACTCTCTCTCCTGAAATTACAGCGGAGAACACGAGGGAGGGCTATATATGAAATATTTTCCCGGAAATAACGGTTTGCATCATTTTCAAATCTGATTTTTGCCATGAGTAACCGAGACTTGGTTTAAGTAAGAACCCCAAAATTCGGATCTGCCGGATTGCTCTCAATCCGAACCGCTCATCTCTAATATATATACATATATATATATATATATATATATATATATACATATATATATATTATACATACTAAAGTAACATTTTTGAGATTGGCATTCTGTGATACATACCACAGAATGCCAATCTCAAAATAATCGGGAATGATAACAAGAATAAAATGTTTCAGTGCAAGATGTTTAGTCAATTATATATATAGTTTGCCAAAGTCAGAGAGCAAATAGTAAGAGGACTAGATAGAATTGTGACAGAATTGTGAATACTGTAGCAATATTACTATGGCTGAAGCAGTGTGATATGTACAATGTATCATGAAAAGAAGTAAATAATAAGTCTTTATAAAAAGATTTTACCAAAAAATGTACTGAATGTTTCGTTGTACAGTTGCCCCAAAAGACTGCACCCTTCAAATAAAAATAAAAGAAATCTTAAACATAGATGGAAACATGAAGTAAGTTTATATTGTTAGGTAGAATTAAGAAAACATTAATCCGTAAAAAGCCAAAAAAGGCTTAAATGGCACATATGCTATGTTTAGAAGTATTTCAAATTTAACTAATCTCAAGGGATCATTGACCACCCATGATTAAAATGCTAATGATAGACTATTATTTTTTGTGAATAGCTGAAATATTGTATTGCTGCAGCTGCTTACTTAAACACGTGTGGTCTTCAATTTCAGAGACTTCACTTTTTCAATGCTGCTGAAATAATATAACCTAATACTCAAAATTGTTCAGGATTTCAAATTATTATTAAACAGTAAAGATAACCTGCATGCCTAACAACACCATATGGTTAGCTACAAATTGTTTACTGATGAATTTCTAAAAATGAAAAATTGCATGACAAATAGATTCAACACTACTTTTTGGGATGATTGCAACAAAATACAGAAATATGTCATTTTCTCTATTTCCCACTTTGGACAACCTCACTATGTATTTGCCCCTTACTTAGCAAGCAATAGTTCACCCAACCCTGTTAACTGACACTGGGAGCCATGAATAAAAGCATTCAGCTTTATTAAACAGGAGTGCACAGACTGGGATGCTACAGGGACACCTACCTTCCCTATGCCTTATGCGGTAGAAGGGTGGATTTACCAAAAGTTGGTATCCCCTTTAAAAGCACTTGCACCTTTCCAGGCACACAATAATTAGATATCATTGCCTATTAAAAAAAGATAAAGGAATTTGTTAGCTGTCAAATTTAAAATTGGCCATATCTTCACTCCCCCTGCTTTTTATATCAGTCAGTACTTTAATAAATCCAAATCCTATTTCATTCAATACTCATAATTACCATATAGGTGTTCAAATCCCAGGCCCCATATTGCTTGCTTTCTCAGCTGGTGTATTTTTTACAATACACTCACTAGCACCACTTGACATTAGCACCACTTGCTATCTAAGTACATGCTGGATAACCATGGTACAAGGAAAATCCCTAGTGGGCTATCCATGTATCTTGCTCCCTCTATAGGAAGGGCGGCCCATGTCCCTACTCTGGATGACGCTGGCATTTTGGACCTTCCTGATGTCTGGATTCTGCCTAGGGATCAGCCACACTCTTAAATGTCCTGCTGCTGCCAAAGGGGATCAATCTTCTGCCCTCACAGGATCAACTCCCTGTAGGTTAGGGCAGGATGCTTAGGTTGACAGACATTGCATACAGTCAGTCTGGCCAGGAGCTTATTTTCTCCTCCTCCCTGATGTCTGGCTTGTTCCTCCTCTGTTCCTTCCCTCCTCCCACCCTCTGCTCCTCCTCTTCCCTTACCTCTATTCCTCCTCTTACTGCACTTCTCTCCTGTTTCTTATTTTCTTTTTCTTCCCCAACTGTTCTTCCATATCCCTTCCCTCATTAAAGGCAACTCCCTCTCAGGCCATGCTGGAGGCAGACAGAGGAGTCTGCCATGCATAATTCAAACTCTACAGATTAGATAAGTGTAGTGGTGGGGATTATTAATGTAATGTATGATGGGCCTATACGGTTATGTCATGGAACTAATAATGTAATGTGGGGCCTGGTGTGGACATTTGCTAGCACTCTACAAACTATGGTGATAGGAACATAAAGTATAGTCTAATTGAAAGTATGTATGGATGAGTTTTGATCTGTATAATGTAATTAAGCAGAATGGAATAAGGGGTAAGTCCAGCTGGAACAAAACTGAAAGAGGATATATCCCAACTGATTTAACATTTGTCCAACTGCTACTAAGTGTTTAAACACTTAGCCTGCAAAGTCCACACATTGCCACTTTAAATTAACATTGATGTCAGTCGCACCGATGTGAAACTGAAGTGCCGGAGTCCTGTGCGTTTGGAATCCCTGGCTGTCAGCATGGAGGTTGCCTCTGAAAGCTGCACATTTGGTGTTCAGGTCTGTTTAGATTGCATTCAAATTTTTCACAAATCGATTTTCTTTTGTAGGACTCAAGACTGCCGGATTTGTCAGCATTGTGAAAACGTACCCAACCCCCTTCAATACAGGGAGATTCCTGCAGTGGCGGTCAGCAGCGCCCTTATATTGCAGAGAGGCTCCTGAAAGTCTAGCTTGAGTTTGTGACCAGATTTGAGAAAGATCATGTACAAGAGAGTCCACAGCAGGAGCAGACAAAATGGGATCCTCCAGCAAAGAGGGTGGAACAGGATGCCGACCAAAGACTGTGAAGAAAGGTGAAGAACCCATAGAGGGGGGCATCTGATTATTATGTGCGAACTCCGCCCAACAGAGAAGATCACTCCAAGATTGATGTTCAGAAGAGAAGCAGCGGAGAAAACCCTCCAAGGCTTGATTGACGCGTTCGGTTTGCCCATTAGTCTGTGGGTGATAACAGGAGGAGAATTTGAGGTTAACTCTGAGATTCTTACAGAAAGCCCGTTTAAATATAGAAACAATTTGGACTCCGTAATCGAAGATTATTTCACGTGTACCGCCGTGGAGACCGAAGATGTTCTACAATAATAATTGCGCAAGTTCTGAGGCTGAAGGTAACCCTTTACAAGTAGTAAAATGAGACATTTTGGACAATCTGTATACCACAACCCAGATAGAGTTGTAACCATGACTTTGTGGTAATTCAGTGATAAAGTCCATAGTAAAGTCCATAGTAACGCTGGTCCAGGGGGATTCAGGAAAATCGAGAGAGGAAGGAGAAGACCACAGGGAAATTGCCTGGGAACATTGTGACGAGCACATGTGCTGCAGGCTTGTACATATTTGCTGACATCTGAACTGAGAGAGGGCCTCCAATAGTATCTGGAGAGGAAGGCAATTGTCTTCTGGTAGGCTGTGTGCTCTGCAAATTTGGAATCATGAGCCCATCTTAAAGGTTTGGAGCGAAGATGAGGACTTACATATGAGCATCAGTTAGGAGGTGACCTCACAGTAGAATTGGTCAAAGCTACTACATGAACAGGGCTGAGAATAGGTCTACGAACAGGAGAACCCAGGGAGTCAGATTTGTCAAAGGATCTAGACAATGCGTCCGCTCTGAAATTTTTCGAGACAGGACAGTAGGTAAGGGTAAACTGGAAACGAGAAAAAAAGAGGCCAGCGGGCCTGGCGAGGGTTGAGGCATTGTGCATCTTGCAGGCAATTTAAATTATTATGGTCAGTCATCACTGTCACAGGATGTTGGGCCCCTTCCAAGAGATAACACCCCTTCCCCAGAGCTATCTTGATAGCAAGGAGTTCCTTATTGCCTATACCATAATTTTTCTCACAAGCAGAATTTAGAAAGAAACGCACATAGTTCAAAGGACCCAGAAGAGGATTTCTGAGAAAACACAGCCCCTATCCCAACAGAAGAGACGTCCACCTCTAGAAAAAAGGGTCTCCCCTGGAGTACAGGATCAGCAACAAAGGCCTCTTTAAAGGACTTGAAGGCCGAGACTGCGTCAGGAGGCCAAGATTTACAAAAATCTCAGTTTCTGCTCAATGCTGTGATAAGACCAATAAATAAAGAAAACCCTCTGATGAACTGGCGGTAAAAGTTTGCAAATCCGATGAACCGCTGGGTGGCTTTAAGACAACAGGGTTGTTGCCAGTTGAGAATGTATTACACTTTCGAAGGGTCCATTTTGAGACATGTCCTTCAAAATTAGGTAGCCCAGAAAGGGGACTTGAGACAGTTCAAAAAGGCATTAATCGAGCTTGCAGTACAGGGAATGAGAAAGAACCATGTTACTGCGCATGCGTCCGATGGCATGAGGACAGCCGGGGACACTGCATTCCTGTTGCTTAGAAACAGGTCCCCCCCTGCCAGAACTACCAGGTGACCACCCCCGCTCAATGGAAGAACAGCAGGGACAGCACACATATCATACACACTTGCACTGAAAATGTATTCTAAGCAAAATAATAATATCCAACAGTGGCAAAATAACAATAATAATAATAATAATAATAAAAAAATCAGAATATTCATAAAATCACACAGCTCTGCACTGCACAGCGGAGGAGGGTTCAAAGGGTTACTTCATACTAGTTCACACTACAACTGCATCCAGAAACCCACAGACCTCTGAAAGTACCCCAATGACCTCTTTACATGCCCATCGGATCTCCCTACATGCCCCTTACATGCACATCAGTCTCCCCATATGTCATCAGACCTCTCCCCATGTCATCAAATATACCCACATGCCTCAGAAATGGCAGTCAGATATTCCCACATGCCCATCAGACTTTCCCAATTGCCATCAGACCCCCCCATGTGTCCTTTACATGCTTATCAGACTTTCCCACATGCCCATCAGCCCTCCCCAATTGCTATTATACCTTTCCACATGCAAATCAGACCTCCTCACCTGCCATCATATTTCACCACATGCCACTTACATGCCCTCACACCTTCCCACATGCCCCTGACCTGCCCATCAGCCTCCCCACAGGCCACCAGATCTCACCACATGCCCTTACAAGCCCATCAGCCTCCCCATATGCCATCAAATATACCCACATTTCTCATATATGCCATCAGACCTCCACACTTACCCCTTACATGCCATCAGACCTCTCTGCATGCCCTCATGCGCCCATCAACCTCCCCACATGTTATCAGATCTACCCAGATTCCCTATACTTACCCTCAGACATCCACATATGCTCCTTAAATGCCCACCAACCTCCCCACATGCCATTAAATCTATCCAAATTCCATATACAAGCCATCAGACATCCCCCAAAGGCACATTACATGCCCATCAAACCACCCACATGCCAACAGACCTACACACATTCCATCAGATCTCCCCAAATGCCATCACATCTCCTTACATGCCCATCAGCCTCTTCAAATGCCATCATATCTCACATGCCCCTTACTTGCCCACGCAGAGGAAGAAGAAAGAGCACACTATACTCTCTCCTCCTCCATCTCTCATTGAATTGTCTATGACACTGTGACCAGCCTGCATTGTTCAGAGGAGGTCACAAGACTATGCTGCTCTCTGTCAGTCAAGCAGCCGAATGTTTTCCAACCTGCCATAGCTGGCGCCTGGACAACTGAAGTTCGCTGATGCACCTGGCCAGGAGTCCCATTTTAAAGTTCAAAGAGACACTCGTGGCTCTAGAGCCACAGGTTGGCCACCGCTGGAATATATTATGCTTTTTATTGTATTTTTATATTTTGGACTTTTTATAAAATGTTGTTATACTTTTATCCCTCCTACTCCTATTGGAAAGTGGACTTTGTCATACTTAAAAAAAGTAAAGATCACCAGCTTCTACCAGCATTTTCCATAATGTTGTGGATTAAATGACTAATGTTTAATATAAAATATGGGCGATTAATTTGTTGTTTATTTATACTTCTGCTGTTACTAAATGAAAATTCTGCTTGGCTTTTATTTGCCTTGTAATTTACAAATATTTTTCGGCATCTGTTTGGTTGCGGCAAGATGTTCTTTGTTTTAATACTAAACATTCATACATTTGATTAGAGTATAGGTATTTATTTTTATAAGCTTTAAAACAATGTAATTGAAAATTGAAGGTACATTCCTCAGGGTTATGGTTATTTAATTTTTAAATTATATTTAGCTTGCAGAAATATATAATGCAACTGCCCTCTAGAGCAGCTTTTATTGTCATTTTATTGATATTTTGCTTGGAATTAAATATTCTATGATGACTGTCACTGCTTACATAATTTTATATTCATTATACTCCTTGTGCACAAGACTAATTCATCCTGGCTATAACAAATTTTAAAAAAATCAATGTAAGATCATTTCAAACTTCAGGTATTATATTATTAAAATGTATATTTCCAGTTATAAGAGCAACAATGATATACACTTTTGGGCTTTTTTCCATTTTAGTTTCTTACTTCTAGATATCACAGTGAATTTATTCAGAATTTCTTATTACCCAACTATATCAATATGTAATTAATTACAGACAATAACACATACAATAATGGATGCATAAGTATTCATCAGCCTTGTTTTAATAATTGGTAGAAGCACATTTAGCTGCAATTGCAGCTGTGAGCCTATTTTGGACCAGTATTGCATATCTGTATACTGCAATTTTTGCCCATTTTTCTATTAATATTGTTTGATTTCTATCAAATTACACAGGGACTATTTGTGAAGAGCAATTTTCATGTCATTCCACAGATTCTCAAAGGAAATGAGCTCTGGGTTTGACTTGGTTACTCCAAGACATTGTTTTTTTGCATTTAATCCACTCCAGTGGGTTGTTGATGCTTTATGCTTGAGGTCATTGTTTTGCTGGAATACAAAACTTTTATCCTATTAAAGGTCTCTTATAGCACATTCAGATTGCCACTCCGGCAATATCCTGGGTGTATGAACCTGGGATATTGCCAGGAGACAGATCCTCCAACCCTGACAAATACCCGGGTAGACTGTGTTTACACTGAACACGGGTCTACCCGGGTCTCCATGGCAACATCACAAGAGGAGCTCTGATTGGCCCTCTTGTGATGTTTTTTTTCTTTTTACTTTTAAAAGGTGATGGTCGAACCCAGAAATAACCCTCCAAAAGACCCAGGTCTAATTCCCGGGTAGAGGCAGGGACCCCCTTTCACACTGAGCTTAGACCTGGGTCTTCAGGGCTCACCTCGGCAAAAAAACTGGTCTTTTAGGCAGTGTGAACGGGGTATTATAAACCAATGCAGACTTTTCCCCCAAAATGTGTCTATATCTTGCTCCATCTATTGTGTCTCTATTTTGAGAAGTTTTACAGGCACTTCTGAAATGAACTAACATGCTTCACAATACGGTTAGTTTTCTTGGGATGATGGGCAGTGTTAGGCTTCTGCCACAGCGTCTAGCAGTAAGGTCAAAAAGTTCAGTCTTGGTCTCATTAGAACATTGAATTTTCCTCCACTTCATAGCTAGGTCTCGCTCATGACTTCATCAATTTTTACAGTTGCAATAGGTCTTTTAGTGCCTTCCTTAACAAGCTCAGTTTCAGAGGACGCCAGTTCTAGACAGTGCCCCAGTGAATATTACAAGTTGTTGAAATCTTTATTTTTACATCCTTCCTTTACTTGGTGCTTTTTAGTAACATTTTCTCATGTTTGCTTTGAATGTTCTTTTATCTAAATAATTCAGCTGTTTTGGAAAAGCACTAACCAGCTGTGGGACCTCTCACAGACAGGTGTTCTTATTTTGAAGTCAGTTGAGACACCTTAATTGTACACTGGTGGACTCCAATCAATTAATTATGTGACCTCTCACTGCAACTGATTCCATTAGAGTTTACTTAGGTGTATCTTAGCAAAAGAGTGAACTCGTGTGTAATTTTTCTTTGCTTTTATTTAGCATTAGTAAAAAAAACTTTAGCATTGTCAAATACTATAGAGCATTTGTGTTGATTAATAACAATTCACAAATAAATGAATTCTGATAATATGATGCAAATAAAATGTGAAAAATACTTTGTATTTACTTTTTGTAATTATTTGTCTTTTATCAGGTGCTGAGCAGTTTAATATGGCTGCTGCACTCAACAGATGTTGCAATGAGTTGCAGTACATAGAAAAGAGAAAACTTGTGCACTTCAGTCAATACAGTTATTTGCAGAACATAAACTTTAAAGACTCAACTTTAAAGTTCAAAAAGAGATCCTGAACCATGTTGGTAAACTCAGACATAACTTGCCATCAAAGATTGATGTTTTAAATAACTTTTTCAAATATTTATTTATACACATAGATGACACATTTTCTACTTTTTCATTCTTCATTTCATTCATCAAATGTACTTTAGTTAAACATTAAAGGGCTCATGTAGAGTTAGGAAAAATAAGAATTTCCATTCTTGCATGTGCACAAAAAATGCTTATGTGGATTTTGCCATGTCTTACACCATACACTTGGAAAAGTGGGCTTTTTTCACATTTCTTAATAAAACTGCCATGAGGCTATCATATCTTGTGTATCTGACACTTCAATACATTGTGTGCAAATAGAGCAATGCGACCTACACTATCATATTTTTTACTACTAAAACTGTATATACATACCCTTAACATAGGCAAATGCAGGATTTCTAGGGGTATATAAATGCTTTATTTTTTAAAAAAAAAAAAGCCGTTCTAAGTGGTAGAATAGTGGATTTATGGATTTGGACAACATACCAGCCACATGATATAGTTGAATTTTTGTGGGGTTGTGAAATAAGTCTGAGCTTTGTCTTCTTGCAAATATACAATCTTTCAAATATATTACTGTTTCCTCATGGTTACTTGTAAAATAAGCAAATACAAGCTTAAATTGAAAACCCATAATGTCCTCAATGTGTACCCCACAACAAGCAGATGTGTAAGGTAAGGAAATCCTCAGAAGCGTTCTACACCTTCCCATCTGTACAGGGTTGCAGATCAGTTATAAAGGTAATACAAGGAGGGAAGGGGTTCTGAGCAACTGGAACCCCCCTTAGATGCAATCCTGTAAAGGTCAGATGAACATGTATTATGCTTCTCCAATCAGAGCTCAGCCCATGCTTCTCTGTCCTCTGATGCTCAGCCTCATGTGACTGAAGCAGAGTGAATAGAAGAGTGAAGCAGGAAGGTGCACTTATGATTTGCATCTAGTTTATATGATACTGATCAATGGTGGAAGTAAGACAGATGGTATCAATTGAACAAGGAGGTTTTATTCCTCTTAAATATACTATATGCTGACATAAATGTTTGATAATGGTATGACTTGCATCTGTTATAGAATTACTGAATAAGCGAATCCTATATTTACAATAAGATATCTGAAGATGCAAATGATAAATTATATTAAGACAAATAATGAAAACAATTGTACAGTTTAAAATATGTTTTAGACACTTATTCACAATGTTACAGTGAGAATGAAATACGAGTTAGGTTTGAGGTAATGTGGATTTTGTATTATATATGGGAACAACTATGTTTAGACATAATGTTTTGCTAAATTAATTCATTCTAATGTTATAATAATAACAGATACTCTTTGTACGTGGCATGATTTTTTTATCTAACGAGCTATATATCACGCTCTTAATAGAACTAATGCTTTCTGTTAATCAATTCAAGCTCGTTATGAATAAGGGTCGCAATTGTCACGGGCACTAGGAGTCTTTACCCAGGGATCACCAGGTGATAAGCTTACCAGAGCAGTATAGGTGGTAATATGGTACTCTGGTAGCGGGGTGATCACGGAACAGGAGACAGCAGATGGTAGAGAATGCTCGTGGAAAGTCTATGACTAGCAGCACTGGTAATATATAGGTAATAGTACACGAGGAACTGAATTGACAATGGAAACGTGAGGGTAGTCAGTGGTCTGCGGTAGCAAGTTGTACCACTGCTATAGTGAGGAGGAATGTCCAACAGAAACGAGGAGGTGATGAGAGTCAGCGGTCTGCGGTTAGCAAGTTGTAACGCTGTCTGGGTGAAGGAATGGAATCCAAGTGAAGGTATCCGGGGAGTCAGTGGTCTGCGTTAGCAAGTTGTACCACTGCTATGTGAGAGGATACTGGAACAGGTGACACGGGAAACAGGGAACAGTGGTCTGCCTCTAGCAAGTTGTACCACTGAATATATATGTGAGGAGGAGCACGGGGAGAGACTGCAATACAGAGGATACATGGGCACCTTGAACTTGATCCACAATGACATGCACAATATAGTAATGACTGAACAGCACTGTAATAATATAAAGTCACAGAAACTATCCGGGCAACAGATAACACAGTCAATGATGGTAATAGTCTCAGCGGATAGTAAACTCCAGAGGAGAGCAACTCAGTCCAGCAAGATATGCAATACACCAGCACAGTCAATGAGAAGTATGCATACCGTGGTTCAGGAGCAGGCTGTCAGACAGGAGTGCAGAGATACCTGAACGGCTAGAGGCCGGCAGGATGCGAAGTCTCAGGAGGATGAAGCCGTAATCAAGTAGGTGCAGCGCACAGGTAGGTAGACCAGCAGGGGAACAAATACTCAGGAAGCAGTAGTATGTAGAACTGGACTCCTGGAGGACCCTGAAGAGTAGCGATGGTCTAGATGAGATGAAAGCAGTGAGGCGCAGATCCGATGCAGACTGGCGAGTAGTGACCAGCGGGAACACGGAGAAGCACGGAGAGCGGATCAGCTGTTGTAGAACGAGCAGAACTGAGGAATAGCAGCCAGCAGGACTCTGCAGGTACACGGAGGTAGCGGATAGCAACCAGCAGGTGCAGCAACGATGAAACACGGGAGAGCAGAGCTGAGCTGGAACTGTTGAGCACGGAGAGCAGTGGATAGGAATCAGTTGTAGCAGTCTCGAGGAAACACGGGAGAGATGAGATGAGCTGAAGACTGAAGTGCACGGAGGCAGCAGATAGGAATCAGCCAAACAGTCACAATGAAACACAGAAGGTTTGAAGTGGTCTGAAGACTGTAGTGCACGGAGGCAGCGGATAGGAATCAGCTAACAGTCACGATGAAACACGGCAGAGTTGAAGTGGTCTGAAGACTGTAGTGCACGGAGGCAGCGGATAGGAATCAGCTAACAGTCACGATGAAACACGGCAGAGTTGAAGTGGTCTGAAGACTGTAGTGCATGGAGGCAGCGGATAGGAATCAGCTAACAGTCACGATGAAACACAGCAGAGTTGAAGTGGTCTGAAGACTGTAGTGCACGGAGGCAGCGGATAGGAATCAGCTAACAGTCACGATGAAGCACAGGTGAGTTGAAGTGGTCTGGAAACCACAGGAGTAGAAGTGGTCTGGAAACCACAGGAGTAGAAGTGGTCTGGAAACCACAGGAATCAGCAGCGCTGAATACACGAGGAAACACAGGAACACCTTCAGAGGCTCATGGGGAATGAGACTCCAAGATCAGGCCACGTGGTATTGACCACAGGTGCTTAATATAGGGAGTGTTGCCTGATCTGCCAATTAAGTTAAAGGAACAGGTACTGAAGGGTTTGAAAGGGCTGCGCATGCGCAGACCCTCAGGATGGTGGACGGCCACGGTTCCTAAACATACGGGAAGAAGCACTCACAGTCCGGTGAGTGACAGTACCCCCCCTTTTAAAGGTGGGAACAGAACGCCTGGAACCGGGCTTGTCCGGATTTTTGGAATAAAACTTCTTAAGAAGAGCTGGGGCGTTGAGATCTTCAGCTTTGATCCATGAACGCTCCTCAGGACCAAAGCCCTTCCAATGAACGAGGAAACGGAGAACTCCTCGCGAAATTTTTGCGTCCAATACATGAATAATCTCGAAATCTTCCTCCTGATGGACTTGAACTGGCTGAGGTGCTGAAGGAGGAGTCGAGAAACGGTTGATGATAAGAGGTTTAAGCAAGGACACATGGAAGGCATTGGAAATACGAAGGTTCTTAGGAAGTAGAAGTTTGAAACAAACTGGATTTATCACTTGAATGATCCTATATGGACCAATAAAACGAGGAGCGAATTTCATAGATGGGACCTTCAAACGAATATTTTTGGTAGATAACCAGACACGATCTCCAATTTTCAGTGGTGGAATAGCCCGCCTCTTCTTATCTGCGAAAGACTTATATTTGGCAGATGTCTTCTTTAAACAGGTTTTGACCTGAGACCAGATATTTTTGAAGGTCTGACAAACAGTCTCTACAGCAGGAACTTGGGTGGGAGGGAGGGCAGGAAATTCCGGAAAAGACGGATGGTGACCGTAAACCACAAAGAATTGAGTTTTGGACGATGACGCATGGTACATGTTGTTATGGGCGAATTCAGCCCAAGGAAGCAATTCTACCCAGTTGTCTTGATTGGCTGATGAGAACATCCTTATAAAGGTCTCGAGATCTTGATTGACCCGTTCAGTTTGTCCGTTTGATTGCGGATGGTAAGAAGATGAGAGTGCTAATCGTATGCCCAAGGTTTTACAAAGGGCCCGCCAGAATCTGGAAACGAATTGTACTCCTCTATCTGACACAATCTCAGACGGACATCCATGGATACGAAAGATTTCTTTAACGAAATGTTCAGCCAGAGTAGACGAGGAAGGCAAACCAGACAAAGGGACAAAATGAGCCATCTTCGAAAATCTGTCTACCACTACCCAAATAGTATTACAATTTTTACTAGATGGTAAATCAGTAACAAAGTCCATACTAATATGGGTCCAGGGCTTGGACGGAATGGGTAGTGGTTGCAGCAACCCCGCTGGAGTTCTGCGGGAGGATTTAAACTGAGAACACAATTCACAAGAAGCAACAAACTCTTTGACGTCTCTCCTCATCGAGGGCCACCAGTAACTTCGAGAGAGAATCTCAAAGTCTTGCGTTCACCAGCATGTCCAGAAAAACGAGAAGAATGGAACCACGAAAGGATTTTCCTCCTAAGAGTAGGAGGCACGAGGGTCTTCCCAAATGGTAGCACTTTGGTGGAAGAAGCAGCCAGCGAGATACATTTGGGGTCTAGTATAGAATGGTTGGAAACCTCTTCAACGTCAGAGGACGTCACAAAAGCTCGAGATAGAGCGTCAGCTTTCTTGTTCTTGGCAGCTGGTTTGAAGGTTATGATTAATTCGAAACGGGAAAAGAAAAGAGACCATCTTGCTTGACGAGGATTCAAGCATTGGGCAGACTGTAGGTATGACAAGTTCTTATGATCCGTAAAAATCGTCACAGCGTGACGAGCTCCTTCCAATAAGTATCTCCACTCCTCTAATGCAACTTTGATAGCCAGCAACTCTTTGTCCCCGATCGTGTAATTTTTCTCTGCAGGCAGGAGACCCCGAGAGTAAAAGGCACAAGGATGGAATTTTTGTTGCTCCGAGCGTTGGGAGAGAATGGCTCCTAAGCCCACATTAGAGGCATCTACTTCTAGGAAGAAGGGAAGTGTCACATCAGGCTGTCGAAGAATGGGAGCAGAGGAGAAGGACTCTTTAAGAATTTGAAAGGCTTGGAGGGCCTCGGATGACCATTGCTTAGTATTGGCCCCTTTACGAGTCAGGGCCACAATAGGAGATGCAATGGACGAGAAGTCTTGAATGAAGCGTCTATAGTAATTGGCGAAACCTAAAAAACGCTGGATAGCACGAAGAGTAGTTGGCTGGGGCCAATGTAATACCGCATTCACCTTTTCTGGATCCATTTTTAGGCCAACTCCGGAAACAATATACCCCAAAAATGGAATCTGGGGCAACTCCAATGAACATTTTTCTAGTTTGCAGAATAATGAATTTTTCCGGAGTCTGGAAAGGACCTCTGCCACATGTTGGTGATGAGAAGGCAGGTCCTGTGAAAAGATCAATATGTCGTCCAGGTAGACAACGACACATACATATAAAAAGTCCCGAAATATCTCATTAACGAAGCCTTGGAAGACAGCGGGGGCATTGCACAACCCGAAAGGCATTACTAGATATTCATAATGCCCATCTCTGGTGTTGAACGCTGTCTTCCATTCGTCACCAGGACGGATTCTAATTAAATTATAGGCACCACGAAGATCCAACTTGGTAAAGATCCGAGCTCCCTTGATGCGATCAAATAACTCAGTGATCAATGGAATGGGATACCGATTCTTAATAGTAATGGCATTGAGTCCACGAAAATCTATGCAGGGGCGTAGTGATCCATCCTTCTTTTTTACGAAGAAGAACCCGGCTCCAGCGGGAGAGGTGGAAGGTCGAATAAACCCTCGCTGGAGATTCTCCTGGATGTACTCAGATGTAGCTTGAGTTTCAGGTAACGAAAGTGGATAGACCCGACCCCTAGGAGGAGTCTTGCCAGGTAGAAGATCGATCGGACAATCCCAGGAACGATGAGGAGGAAGACGTTCAGACTGAGCTTTATCAAAAACATCGGCAAATGAAGCATACTGAGGGGGGAGTCCCGGTGAGGAAGATGAGATGGAAGATTGCTGTACTTTAAGAGGAATGACTTGAGAAAGACAACGATGATGACATTCAGCTCCCCAAGACGTAACTTGAGGAGTGCGCCAGTCAATCTGGGGAGAATGACATTGAAGCCATGGAAGGCCTAAGACAATCGGACTTGTCGTAACAGGAAGAATTAAAAACGAAATCTCTTCATGGTGTAGCACACCAATCTGAAGCGTTACTGGAGACGTACTCTGGGTGATGAGACCATTGATGAGACGTGATCCATCTATAGCAGTCACAGTAATCGGTGTTTTCAAAGTAATCACTGGTAGGGACCATTGATTCACTAGGGATTTAGAAATGAAATTTCCTGCTGCTCCAGAATCAATCAGTGCCTGAGACTCAAAGGATTTGGTAG
This sequence comes from Mixophyes fleayi, assembly GCF_038048845.1. Taxonomy (NCBI): domain Eukaryota; kingdom Metazoa; phylum Chordata; class Amphibia; order Anura; family Limnodynastidae; genus Mixophyes; species Mixophyes fleayi. The sequence goes on along the minus strand of NC_134406.1, from coordinate 185,469,023 downwards.
CAAAGGAAATCGTAACATCAAAAGCGCAGACTTTTAGTTTCGTAGAAGATGGAGAGGACTCCAGGGACCCTAACTTCACCTCTCCAGAACTAGTTAGGGCCTGGCATTTCCCGATTTCTTAGGGCAAGAACTGAGCATATGTGTGGAATCAGCACAATAGATACAAAGTCTATTCTTTACTCTTCGGTTCCTCTCTTCTAAAGATAATTTGGAACGTCCTATCTCCATGGGAATCACAGAAGGTGAAGCTGGACGAAATTGAGGGGTTGAGCGAAGAGGTGCTTTAACTGAAGTTGTTTTCTCAGATTCTCTTTCACGAAACCTCATGTCTACACGATGGCAAAGAGAGATCAAATCTTCTAATGACGTAGGAAGCTCTTGGGTAGTCAGTGCATCTTTAATTTTATCGGAGAGCCCCTGCCAGAAGGCGGCAATTAATGCTTCAGTGTTCCACTGAAGTTCAGAGGCTAATATCCTAAATTGAATGACGTACTGGCCTACTGTAAGAGAACCCTGACGTAAATGAAGAATGCTGGAAGCAGCGGAGGTCACACGACCTGGTTCATCGAACACACTTCAGAACGTAGAGATGAATTTGGCACTATCTTGTAATACAGGATCGTTTCTCTCCCACAGAGGGGAGGCCCAAGCCAGAGCTTGTCCAGAAAACAATGAGATAAGATAGGCCACTCTGGAACGATGGGTAGAAAAATTTTGAGGTTGGAGCTCAAAATGAACTGAGCATTGGTTGAGAAAACCGCTACAAGTTTTGGGGTCTCCATCGTACTTTGACGGAGTAGGCAGGTGAAGCGTGGGAGCTGTAGACACCTGGGATGGCACTGGGGAAACGGAGGAAAGCACAGGAGCTTCAACATTAGCTGTAACAGGCTGTCCAGATGGTCCTTGGGAGGCTAACGACTGGTAGCATTGAAGTAACAGCTGTTGGCGAGCATCCTGTTGCTCCACACAGGTGACCAGATGCTGCAGTATCTCTTTGGCGGTAGGTTCCGTATCTGGGTCTGTCATGGCCTGATCTTACTGTCACGGGCACTAGGAGTCTTTACCCAGGGATCACCAGGTGATAAGCTTACCAGAGCAATATGGGTGGTATTATGGTACTCTGGTAGCGGGGTGATCACGGAACAGGAGACAGCAGATGATAGAGATGCTCAGGAAAGTCTATGACTAGCAGCACTGGTGATATATATGTAGTAATACACGAGGAACTGTATGGACAAAGGACACGTGAGGGTAGTCAGTGGTCTGCGGTAGCAAGTTGTACCACTGCTATAGTGAGGAGGAATGTCCAACAGAAACGAGGAGGTGATGAGAGTCAGCGGTCTGCGGTTAGCAAGTTGTAACGCTGTCTGGGTGAAGGAATGGAATCCAAGTGAAGGTATCCGGGGAGTCAGTGGTCTGCGTTAGCAAGTTGTACCACTGCTATGTGAGAGGATACTGGAACAGGTGACACGGGAAACAGGGAACAGTGGTCTGCCTCTAGCAAGTTGTACCACTGAATATATATGTGAGGAGGAGCACGGGGAGAGACTGCAATACAGAGGATACATGGGCACCTTGAACTTGATCCACAATGACATGCACAATATAGTAATGACTGAACAGCACTGTAATAATATAAAGTCACAGAAACTATCCGGGCAACAGATAACACAGTCAATGATGGTAATAGTCTCAGCGGATAGTAAACTCCAGAGGAGAGCAACTCAGTCCAGCAAGATATGCAATACACCAGCACAGTCAATGAGAAGTATGAATACCGTGGTTCAGGAGCAGGCTGTCAGACAGGAGTGCAGAGATACCTGAACGGCTAGAGGCCGGCAGGATGCGAAGTCTCAGGAGGATGAAGCCGTAATCAAGTAGGTGCAGCGCACAGGTAGGTAGACCAGCAGGGGAACAAATACTCAGGAAGCAGTAGTATGTAGAACTGGACTCCTGGAGGACCCTGAAGAGTAGCGATGGTCTAGATGAGATGAAAGCAGTGAGGCGCAGATCCGATGCAGACTGGCGAGTAGTGACCAGCGGGAACACGGAGAAGCACGGAGAGCGGATCAGCTGTTGTAGAACGAGTAGAACTGAGGAATAGCAGCCAGCAGGACTCTGCAGGTACACGGAGGTAGCGGATAGCAACCAGCAGGTGCAGCAACGATGAAACACGGGAGAGCAGAGCTGAGCTGGAACTGTTGAGCACGGAGAGCAGTGGATAGGAATCAGTTGTAGCAGTCTCGAGGAAACACGGGAGAGATGAGATGAGCTGAAGACTGAAGTGCACGGAGGCAGCAGATAGGAATCAGCCAAACAGTCACGATGAAACACAGAAGGTTTGAAGTGGTCTGAAGACTGTAGTGCACGGAGGCAGCGGATAGGAATCAGCTAACAGTCACGATGAAACACGGCAGAGTTGAAGTGGTCTGAAGACTGTAGTGCACGGAGGCAGCGGATAGGAATCAGCTAACAGTCACGATGAAACACGGCAGAGTTGAAGTGGTCTGAAGACTGTAGTGCACGGAGGCAGCGGATAGGAATCAGCTAACAGTCACGATGAAACACGGCAGAGTTGAAGTGGTCTGAAGACTGTAGTGCACGGAGGCAGCGGATAGGAATCAGCTAACAGTCACGATGAAACACAGCAGAGTTGAAGTGGTCTGAAGACTGTAGTGCACGGAGGCAGCGGATAGGAATCAGCTAACAGTCACGATGAAGCACAGGTGAGTTGAAGTGGTCTGGAAACCACAGGAGTAGAAGTGGTCTGGAAACCACAGGAGTAGAAGTGGTCTGGAAACCACAGGAATCAGCAGCGCTGAATACACGAGGAAACACAGGAACACCTTCAGAGGCTCATGGGGAATGAGACTCCAAGATCAGGCCACGTGGTATTGACCACAGGTGCTTAATATAGGGAGTGTTGCCTGATCTGCCAATTAAGTTAAAGGAACAGGTACTGAAGGGTTTAAAAGGGCTGCGCATGCGCAGACCCTCAGGATGGTGGACAGCCACGGTTCCTAAACATACGGGAAGAAGCACTCACAGTCCGGTGAGTGACAGTACCCCCCCTTTTAAAGGTGGGCACAGAACGCCTGGAACCGGGTTTGTCCGGATTTTTGGAATAAAACTTCTTAAGAAGAGCTGGGGCGTTGAGATCTTCAGCTTTGATCCATGAACGCTCCTCAGGACCAAAGCCCTTCCAATGAACGAGGAAACGGAGAACTCCTCGCGAAATTTTTGCGTCCAATACATGAGTAATCTCGAAATCTTCCTCCTGATGGACTTGAACTGGCTGAGGTGCTGAAGGAGGAGTCGAGAAACGGTTGATGATAAGAGGTTTAAGCAAGGACACATGGAAGGCATTGGAAATACGAAGGTTCTTAGGAAGTAGAAGTTTGAAACAAACTGGATTTATCACTTGAATGATCCTATATGGACCAATAAAGCGAGGAGCGAATTTCATAGATGGGACCTTCAAACGAATATTTTTGGTAGATAACCAGACACGATCTCCAATTTTCAGTGGTGGAATAGCCCGCCTCTTCTTATCTGCGAAAGACTTATATTTGGCAGATGTCGTCTTTAAACAGGTTTTGACCTGAGACCAGATATTTTTGAAGGTCTGACAAACAGTCTCTACAGCAGGAACTTGGGTGGGAGGGAGGGCAGGAAATTCCGGAAAAGACGGATGGTGACCGTAAACCACAAAGAATGGAGTTTTGGACGATGACGCATGGTACATGTTGTTATGGGCGAATTCAGCCCAAGGAAGCAATTCTACCCAGTTGTCTTGATTGGCTGATGAGAACATCCTTATAAAGGTCTCGAGATCTTGATTGACCCGTTCAGTTTGTCCGTTTGATTGCGGATGGTAAGAAGATGAGAGTGCTAATCGTATGCCCAAGGTTTTACAAAGGGCCCGCCAGAATCTGGAAACGAATTGTACTCCTCTATCTGACACAATCTCAGACGGACATCCATGGATACGAAAGATTTCTTTAACGAAATGTTCAGCCAGAGTAGACGAGGAAGGCAAACCAGACAAAGGGACAAAATGAGCCATCTTCGAAAATCTGTCTACCACTACCCAAATAGTATTACAATTTTTACTAGATGGTAAATCAGTAACAAAGTCCATACTAATATGGGTCCAGGGCTTGGACGGAATGGGTAGTGGTTGCAGCAACCCCGCTGGAGTTCTGCGGGAGGATTTAAACTGAGAACACAATTCACAAGAAGCAACAAACTCTTTGACGTCTCTCCTCATCGAGGGCCACCAGTAACTTCGAGAGAGAATCTCAAAGTCTTGCGTTCACCAGCATGTCCAGAAAAACGAGAAGAATGGAACCACGAAAGGATTTTCCTCCTAAGAGTAGGAGGCACGAGGGTCTTCCCAAATGGTAGCACTTTGGTGGAAGAAGCAGCCAGCGAGATACATTTGGGGTCTAGTATAGAATGGTTGGAAACCTCTTCAACGTCAGAGGACGTCACAAAAGCTCGAGATAGAGCGTCAGCTTTCTTGTTCTTGGCAGCTGGTTTGAAGGTTATGATTAATTCGAAACGGGAAAAGAAAAGAGACCATCTTGCTTGACGAGGATTCAAGCATTGGGCAGACTGTAGGTATGACAAGTTCTTATGATCCGTAAAAATCGTCACAGCGTGACGAGCTCCTTCCAATAAGTATCTCCACTCCTCTAATGCAACTTTGATAGCCAGCAACTCTTTGTCCCCGATCGTGTAATTTTTCTCTGCAGGCAGGAGACCCCGAGAGTAAAAGGCACAAGGATGGAATTTTTGTTGCTCCGAGCGTTGGGAGAGAATGGCTCCTAAGCCCACATTAGAGGCATCTACTTCCATGAAGAAGGGAAGTGTCACATCAGGCTGTCGAAGAATGGGAGCAGAGGAGAAGGACTCTTTAAGAATTTGAAAGGCTTGGAGGGCCTCGGATGACCATTGCTTAGTATTGGCCCCTTTACGAGTCAGGGCCACAATAGGAGATGCAATGGACGAGAAGTCTTGAATGAAGCGTCTATAGTAATTGGCGAAACCTAAAAAACGCTGGATAGCACGAAGAGTAGTTGGCTGGAGCCAATGTAATACCGCATTCACCTTTTCTGGATCCATTTTTAGGCCAACTCCGGAAACAATATACCCCAAAAATGGAATCTGGGGCAACTCGAATGAACATTTTTCTAGTTTGCAGAATAATGAATTTTTCCGGAGTCTGGAAAGGACCTCTGCCACATGTTGGTGATGAGAAGGCAGGTCCTGTGAAAAGATCAATATGTCGTCCAGGTAGACAACGACACATACATATAAAAAGTCCCGAAATATCTCATTAACGAAGCCTTGGAAGACAGCGGGGGCATTGCACAACCCGAAAGGCATTACTAGATATTCATAATGCCCATCTCTGGTGTTGAACGCTGTCTTCCATTCGTCACCAGGACGGATTCTAATTAAATTATAGGCACCACGAAGATCCAACTTGGTAAAGATCCGAGCTCCCTTGATGCGATCAAATAACTCAGTGATCAATGGAATGGGATACCGATTCTTAATAGTAATGGCATTGAGTCCACGAAAATCTATGCAGGGGCGTAGTGATCCATCCTTCTTTTTTACGAAGAAGAACCCGGCTCCAGCGGGAGAGGTGGAAGGTCGAATAAACCCTCGCTGGAGATTCTCCTGGATGTACTCAGATGTAGCTTGAGTTTCAGGTAACGAAAGTGGATAGACCCGACCCCTAGGAGGAGTCTTGCCAGGTAGAAGATCGATCGGACAATCCCAGGAACGATGAGGAGGAAGACGTTCAGACTGAGCTTTATCAAAAACATCGGCAAATGAAGCATACTGAGGGGGGAGTCCCGGTGAGGAAGATGAGATGGAAGATTGCTGTACTTTAAGAGGAATGACTTGAGAAAGACAACGATGATGACATTCAGCTCCCCAAGACGTAACTTGAGGAGTGCGCCAGTCAATCTGGGGAGAATGACATTGAAGCCATGGAAGGCCTAAGACAATCGGACTTGTCGTAACAGGAAGAATTAAAAACGAAATCTCTTCATGGTGTAGCACACCAATCTGAAGCGTTACTGGAGACGTACTCTGGGTGATGAGACCATTGATGAGACGTGATCCATCTATAGCAGTCACAGTAATCGGTGTTTTCAAAGTAATCACTGGTAGGGACCATTGATTCACTAGGGATTTAGAAATGAAATTTCCTGCTGCTCCAGAATCAATCAGTGCCTGAGACTCAAAGGATTTGGTAGCAAAGGAAATCGTAACATCAAAAGCGCAGACTTTTAGTTTCGTAGAAGATGGAGAGGACTCCAGGGACCCTAACTTCACCTCTCCAGAACTAGTTAGGGCCTGGCATTTCCCGATTTCTTAGGGCAAGAACTGAGCATATGTGTGGAATCAGCACAATAGATACAAAGTCTATTCTTTACTCTTCGGTTCCTCTCTTCTAAAGATAATTTGGAACGTCCTATCTCCATGGGAATCACAGAAGGTGAAGCTGGACGAAATTGAGGGGTTGAGCGAAGAGGTGCTTTAACTGAAGTTGTTTTCTCAGATTCTCTTTCACGAAACCTCATGTCTACACGATGGCAAAGAGAGATCAAATCTTCTAATGACGTAGGAAGCTCTTGGGTAGTCAGTGCATCTTTAATTTTATCGGAGAGCCCCTGCCAGAAGGCGGCAATTAATGCTTCAGTGTTCCACTGAAGTTCAGAGGCTAATATCCTAAATTGAATGACGTACTGGCCTACTGTAAGAGAACCCTGACGTAAATGAAGAATGCTGGAAGCAGCGGAGGTCACACGACCTGGTTCATCGAACACACTTCAGAACGTAGAGATGAATTTGGCACTATCTTGTAATACAGGATCGTTTCTCTCCCACAGAGGGGAGGCCCAAGCCAGAGCTTGTCCAGAAAACAATGAGATAAGATAGGCCACTCTGGAACGATGGGTAGAAAAATTTTGAGGTTGGAGCTCAAAATGAACTGAGCATTGGTTGAGAAAACCCCTACAAGTTTTGGGGTCTCCATCGTACTTTGACGGAGTAGGCAGGTGAAGCGTGGGAGCTGTAGACACCTGGGATGGCACTGGGGAAACGGAGGAAAGCACAGGAGCTTCAACATTAGCTGTAACAGGCTGTCCAGATGGTCCTTGGGAGGCTAACGACTGGTAGCATTGAAGTAACAGCTGTTGGCGAGCATCCTGTTGCTCCACACGGGTGACCAGATGCTGCAGTATCTCTTTGGCGGTAGGTTCCGTATCTGGGTCTGTCATGGCCTGATCTTACTGTCACGGGCACTAGGAGTCTTTACCCAGGGATCACCAGGTGATAAGCTTACCAGAGCAGTATAGGTGGTAATATGGTACTCTGGTAGCAGGGTGATCACGGAACAGGAGACAGCAGATGATAGAGATGCTCAGGAAAGTCTATGACTAGCAGCACTGGTGATATATATGTAGTAATACACGAGGAACTGTATGGACAAAGGACACGTGAGGGTAGTCAGTGGTCTGCGGTAGCAAGTTGTACCACTGCTATAGTGAGGAGGAATGTCCAACAGAAACGAGGAGGTGATGAGAGTCAGCGGTCTGCGGTTAGCAAGTTGTAACGCTGTCTGGGTGAAGGAATGGAATCCAAGTGGAGGTATCTGGGGAGTCAGTGGTCTGCGTTAGCAAGTTGTACCACTGCTATGTGAGAGGATACTGGAACAGGTGACACGGGAAACAGGGATCAGTGGTCTGCCTCTAGCAAGTTGTACCACTGAATATATATGTGAGGAGGAGCACGGGGAGAGACTGCAATACAGAGGATACACGGGCACCTTGAACTTGATCCACAATGACATGCACAATATAGTAATGACTGAACAGCACTGTAATAATATAAAGTCACAGAAACTATCCGGGCAACAGATAACACAGTCAATGATGGTAATAGTCTCAGCGGATAGTAAACTCCAGAGGAGAGCAACTCAGTCCAGCAAGATATGCAATACACCAGCACAGTCAATGAGAAGTATGCATACCGTGGTTCAGGAGCAGGCTGTCAGACAGGAGTGCAGAGATACCTGAACGGCTAGAGGCCGGCAGGATGCGAAGTCCCAAGAGGATGAAGCGATAATCAAGTAGGTGCAGCGCACAGGTAGGTAGACCAGCAGGGGAACAAATACTCAGGAAGCAGTAGTATGTAGAACTGGACTCCTGGAGGACCCTGAAGAGTAGCGATGGTCTAGATGAGATGAAAGCAGTGAGGCGCAGATCCGATGCAGACTGGCGAGTAATGACCAGCGGGAACACGGAGAAGCACGGAGAGCGGATCAGCTGTTGTAGAACGAGTAGAACTGAGGAATAGCAGCCAGCAGGACTCTGCAGGTACACGGAGGTAGCGGATAGCAACCAGCAGGTGCAGCAACGATGAAACACGGGAGAGCAGAGCTGAGCTGGAACTGTTGAGCACGGAGAGCAGTGGATAGGAATCAGTTGTAGCAGTCTCGAGGAAACACGGGAGAGATGAGATGAGCTGAAGACTGAAGTGCACGGAGGCAGCAGATAGGAATCAGCCAAACAGTCACGATGAAACACAGAAGGGTTGAAGTGGTCTGAAGACTGTAGTGCACGGAGGCAGCGGATAGGAATCAGCTAACAGTCAAGATGAAACACGGCAGAGTTGAAGTGGTCTGAAGACTGTAGTGCACGGAGGCAGCGGATAGGAATCAGCTAACAGTCACGATGAAACACGGCAGAGTTGAAGTGGTCTGAAGACTGTAGTGCACGGAGGCAGCGGATAGGAATCAGCTAACAGTCACGATGAAGCACAGGTGAGTTGAAGTGGTCTGGAAACCACAGGAGTAGAAGTGGTCTGGAAACCACAGGAGTAGAAGTGGTCTGGAAACCACAGGAATCAGCAGCGCTGAATACACGAGGAAACACAGGAACACCTTCAGAGGCTCATGGGGAATGAGACTCCAAGATCAGGCCACGTGGTATTGACCACAGGTGCTTAATATAGGGAGTGTTGCCTGATCTGCCAATTAAGTTAAAGGAACAGGTACTGAAGGGTTTGAAAGGGCTGCGCATGCGCAGACCCTCAGGATGGTGGACGGCCACGGTTCCTAAACATACGGGAAGAAGCACTCAAAGTCCGGTGAGTGACAGCAATATTTAAATGGGCAGTGAATCCGAGTACCTCGGGAAGGAGTTATTTTATCCAACTGTGATCTAGATGGGCTCTTATTATATACTGACAAACTGAGAGGAACATCCATATTTACAGAGTTTATTATTATTATCAGAGATTTGTAAGGCGCCACAGTGCTCTACAATGCCTAAAATAGGGAAAACAGTACATACATTAGACAGGGACATATAAGATAGATTAAATAAATGAACATATGAAAACAAAAGGTATGGAAGACCCTGAACATTTGAGAGCTTACATTCTAATCGGAAGAGGGCACAGCTGAAACAAGAGGAGCGAGTGTGGCTCAGAGTGGAGATTCTGACAGTTGTGAGGGTGCATTAGTGTGAACAGTGTCATTAGGAATAAGGTAAGCTCTAAAAAAGTAGGGTTTTCAGAAAGTATCTAAAGATTTGAAGGCTGTTGGAAAGTCTGATTGGACTTGACAGGGAATTCCATAAGCGGCAGCACAGGTGTCACTCACCGGACTGTGAGTGCTACTTCTCGTGTGTTTAGGAACCGTGGCCGTCCACCATCCTGAGGGTCTGCGCATGTGCAGCCCTTTCAAACCTTCAGTACATGTCCCTTTTAGTTAATTGGCTGATCAGGCAACACTCCCTATTTAAAGCACCTGCTGTCTATACCTCGTTGCCTGATCTTGGAGTCTCATTCCCCATGAGCCTCTGAAGGTGTTCCTGTGTTTCCTCGTGTATTCAGCTCTGCTGATTCCTGTGGTTTCCAGACCACTTCAACTCTCCTGTGTTTCATTGTGACTGCACCAGCTGATTCCTATCCGCTGCCTCCGTGCTCAACAGTTTCCAACTCACTTCAACTCTCCTGTGTTTCATCGTGACTGCACCAGCTGATTCCTATCCGCTGCCTCCGTGCTCTACAGTTTCCAGCTCACTTCAACTCTCCCGTGTTTCATCGTGACTGCACCAGCTGATTCCTATCCGCTGCCTCCGTGCTCTACAGTTTCTCAGCTCACTTCAACTCTCCCGTGTTTCATCGTGACTGCACCAGCTGATTCCTATCCGCTGCCTCCGTGTTCAACAGTTTCCAGCTCACTTCAACTCTCCCGTGTTTCATCGTGACTGCACCAGCTGATTCCTATCCGCTGCCTCCGTGTTCAACAGTTTCCAGCTCACTTCAACTCTCCCGTGTTTCATCGTGACTGCACCAGCTGATTCCTATCCGCTGCCTCCGTGTATCTGCAGTGTCCTGCTCATCGCTACCCTCCAGTACTCCTCGTGTCTGCAGCCAGCTGATCCGCTCTCCGTGCTTCTACAGTGTTCCTGCCTGTGTCAACTCGCCTGTCTGCATTGGATCAACGCTTCACTGCTGTCTTCTCTGCCATACCACTTCTACTCTCCAGTGATCTCCAGGTGTCCAGTTCTATATACTACTGCTTCCTGAGTATTGTTTCCATCGTTGCCGGTCTACCTACCTGTGCGCTGCACCTACTTGGTTACCGCTTCCATTTTCCTGGGACTTCGTATCCTGCCGGCCTCCAGCCGCTCAGGTATCCCTGCACCTCTTTCTGACAGCCTGCTCTTCTGAACCATGGTATGCATACTTATCATTGACTGCGCTGGTGTATTGCATACCTTGCTGGACTGAGTTGTTCTCCTCTGGAGTTGCCTATCCACTGAGACTGTTGCCATCATTTGACTGTGTTATCTTGTAGTCTGAATAGTTCTTGTGACTTTGTATATTTGTGCAGTGCTGCTCAGTTATTACTATTTTGTGCATATCATCGTGGGATCAAGTTCAGTGTGCCGTGTATACTCTGCATTACATTTATCTCCCCGTGCTCCTCCTCACATATATATTTCAGTGGTACAACTTGCTAGAGGCAGACCACTGATCCATGTTTCCTGAGTCACCTGTTTCCAATATCCTTCCACATAGCAGTGGTACAACTTGCTAACGGAGACCACTGACTTCCCGGATACCTCCACCTGGATTCCATTCCCTCACCTAGACAGCGGTACAACTTGCTATACGCAGACCGCTGACTCTCATCACCTCCTCGTTACTTCTGGATATTCCTCCTCACTATAGCAGTGGTACAACTTGCTATCCGCAGACCACTGACTACCCTCACGTTTCCTTTGTCCATTCAGTTCCTCGTGTACTATTATCTATATATTACCAGTGCTGCTAGTCATAGACTTTCCACGAGCATTCTCTACCATCTGCTGTCTCCTGTTCCGTGATCACCCCGCTACCAGAGTACCATATTACCACCTATACTGCTCTGGTAAGCCCATCATCTGGTGATCCCTGGGTAAAGACTCCTAGTGCCCGTGACAACAGGAGAAGTCTTGTAGGTGGGAGTAAGAGGTGGTTACCAGAGATGAGACAAGGCGCAGGTCAGAGGTAGATCTAAGAGGGTGGGCAGGAGAGTATGTCGATATGAAATTTGAGATGTATGAAGGAGTGGTGTTGTTGAGGGCTTTGTAGATATGGGTGAGCATTTTGAAATTGATTCTGGAGGACACAGGGAGCCAGTATAGGAATTTGCAATGTGGTGCAGCAGATGTGGAGCTGCGAGAGAGGAAGATCAGTCTTGCAGTAGCATCTAGGATGGATTGAAGTGGAGATGCATAGGTGTAAGGAATGCCATATAGCAGATGGCTGCAGTAGTTAAGACAAGAAAAATGGCAGCATGTTGGGTAAGAAAAGGGCATATTCTAATAATGTTTTTAAGGTGAAGTCGATAGGACTGGGTGAGAGTCTGGATATGAGGAATAAAGCAGAGGGCGAAGTCAAGTGTGACACCAAGACAGAAGGAAATTATGGTAATATTGACAATGAGGGAGATTTGAGAAAATGTGGTGATTCTGGGAGAAGGGAAGATGATAAGTTCTGTTTTGGACATGTTGTGTTTTGGGTTGCATTGGGACATCCATGTGGAGATATCAGAAAGACAGTTGGTTGCACAAGCTATTACTGAAGGGAAGAGCTCAGAGGAAGAGTTATAGATTTGGGTGTCATCAGCGTAGAAGTGGTACTGGAGGTGAATAAGCAAATTAGTTCCAAAAGCGAAGAAGTGTACAGTGAATAAAGTAAAGGGACAAAAACAGAGTCTTGTGGGACCCCAATAGATAGTGGGAATGGAGGGGAGGATGTGCCAGAGGTGGAAACACTAAAGGAGCAGCTCCATAGGTAGGAAGTAAACCAGGAAATACCTGTATCACGAAAGCCAATGTAGTGTGTGTAGAAGAAGAGACTGATCAAAAGGGTCAAAACCAGCAGAGAGTTCCAGGAGAATGAGTATAGAGAAATGACCCTTAGACTTTGTAGCAAGAAGATAATTGATCACTTTTGTGAGAGCAGTTTCAGTGGAATGTTCGCGGCGGAAGCCTAATTGAAGAGACAACATACCCTGCTACATTGACTGTATAACCACCGGGCCTGAGTTACAATTAATCCTATAGGCACAGCCCTGGTGACCATCGTTAAATAGTACCCAACCCTGTAATACAACATAGTTTACATGTCACTTACACTCCAATACTCCATACTTCACTGCAATTCACCCTTCTCTGCGGGGGCATTCACTTGGATGGTAACATGCAGGCAGCTTCTCCTCAGTGCAATTCTGACACACGCTATGTAGCTCTCAACTGCAGCTCACCCCTCCTATGCAGGGATGATTTCTCCTTTGGGCTCTGAGACATTCCTCTGTGTGCTCTCAGCCTCTGGAGCTCTGACACTTCAGCTACCATGCCTCTTGCAGCAATCCTCACTCCAGGGTCTCTTCCATGCAAAATGTCCCCCTCTCTCTTGGGGTTCTCTTTAGTGATATGAGGTGTTCCCGCTCTCTGGAATTAAGAACTCCTCCCCTCTGTATATGCAGTCATACTACTTCATGCAGCAATCCCTATTTCTCTTTTGGGGTCCTTCCCCTTATGGGCTCCTCCACTCATGCTTAGGGGACAGTAGTGATTGTCTCTAAGCAGCAGCTGTCACTCACCCGCTCCTGGGCAATACCATGGGACCCTGGGACATCCATCTCTACTGTGCCATGGTCTCCAGCTTTCACATCAGATCTGCTGGTCCTGTCCCTATCTCTGCTTTGCCCATGTCTCTCCCTGGGTATCTCTCTCCTCCCTTGCTGACAGCCGCTCCTCTCACTCTGTCACTAGCAGACTGGGCTGGGTTATTACCATAGCAACCAGCTTGTGTCACTTTTCACAAACATCTAACTTGCCCTCTCGGTGACCTGTCCTGTTTCCACTGGGGTGCAGGGTTTACTTAAACGCCACTAGAGGACGTTACAGTAGTATGCGTGCTAATCTGGAAAATTTCACGGTATCATATTCTTTGTTGGGCTGCAATATTTACTGGCTTAAATAGCATAAATGGTTAGCCAGGATAAGGAAAAATGTCTCCCAGTAGCAGCAGGTTGTGACATGAATTATTGGTTAGGAATGTAACATACTTTGCTCACATTCAGTCATTTGATGCCCTATCAGCCCAATATGTCCCACTGCTTCCTACCCCGCTAGTCACATTTCATTTTTGTAGCAGCTGCTTCATGCATAACTTTCACTCATAATAACTTAATTATTTTGACACACGAGAAGTACTAGAAGTATGGAAATATTGATGATTTTTCTGATTATGAACATCATCATAATATCAGCAGCTATACATCTTAAAATATGTAGCTAGGCAACTCTTGAAGTAAAAGTTTGGAGGCGCGGCGTATACTTTTTTGAGCTAACGTCCTATCTGTCCAACATCTGCATTCACATGTACTTACCTCTGTGGCAAGTACATGTCCCCTTTCTTTATCCCAAATGCGCTCCTCCTGTTGCAGTTGGAGGAGCTTGCTGCCAACACTGGATTCCTTCGCTGGCATCTAGAACCGGTTCCTTCTGGGTAACTTTTGCTGCTAATGTACCACCTCACTGGGCACCCAGACTGGTACCTCTCACCTCTTCCTTTAGTTCAAGGTTGCTATGGATGTTTCCCCCTATCATACTGGCCAGAGCTGCAAGGTAGCAGGCAGTGCGCTAGTACTTGAATGTTAAGTCCCAACCTCAGAAAAGCCAGATATTGGATTAGCTTGGACTAATCTGTAGGTGTTAGGTCTGTCTGTCTGATCACATGACCTGAGAGGCGGGGAATTAACTTCCCTACTATTTGTTAGGTCTGTCTGATCATGTGACCTGAGAGGCAGGGAATTCAAACTTCCCCACTATTTAGTCTTCACTCTGACACTCTCCTGTGTCAGAGCAACAAGTGTTATTAGTGTCTGGCTGCTCCTGATCCCTGTGCTTTCCCTGTGCACTTCTCCTTGTGAATACTGACTGACTTTCTGTGTACCGACCTGGCTTGTCTATTTAACCCTGCATCTGCTGAATCCCTGGCAACATGCACTGGATGACCTTCTGTGTACAGAACCAGCTACAGTTCCTGACGCCTCTCGTGTTTGTCTCCTCGTGCCTCTCTGCTAGACAGCAAGGTACGTCTGGCTTCCTACTTCTTACGGTTAAATTGTTTTATATCCAGCTAGACGAGGCCTTTTACTGTGTTCACAGAACCATTCACCATACTACTATCTTTCTACCAGGCCTGTGGGCTAACCTAGGGGCCGGCAGCTAAAACCATCCCGCCTTGCGGCAGTTCTTGGAGAAGACCGGGGGGTCCCTTAGACTCCGCGCCCTGGGAAGGCCAGTGCCAATACTGGTTGGTAGCTGTCTCCAGTGAGACGTAACAGTTTGCTCTGACCCATTATGGATGGATCTGGGAACCCTTCTGCTAGAGATCTGCTGGAGCACCTGGCTGCTAGGGTTGAAGAGCAAGAGAAGAAGCAAACCCAGCTGCTGCAATTCCTTCAGAGTATGTCCGCCCTTTTAGATACTCTCCAGAATACCCTCTCGGGCCAGGTAGGCGTACCACTGCTTCCTCCCTCTCCTCCGCAGACCGCTCCTCCTCCTAGTGACGCTATGGCCCCTACTCCTGCGTCTTCGCAGCTTCGTATTGCTAATCCTCCCAAGTTTGACGGGGACCCCAAGGCGTGCCGTGGATTTTTAAATCAATATGCCATCAAGTTTGAGCTGCAGTCCAGGAACTTTCCTACTGAAAAACTAAAGTGGCCTACATTATATCGTTATTATCTGGACCAGCGCTAGCCTGGGCATCTCCTATGTGGGAACATAACGATCCTTTATTACACAATTGTGCCACTTTCTTGGAGACCTTTCGGCGCATTTTCGATGAACCCGGATGGCTACTGGCCTTCTACGCCTTCGCCAGGGTACACTCCCTCTTGTACAGTATGCTCTCCAGTTTCGGACTCTTGCGGCTGACCTTCGTTGAAATGACGAGGCGCTGGTGGCCGCCTTCTGGCAGGGCCTGTCCGAACGGATTAAAGATGAATTAGCAGGTCGTGAGTTCCTACCTCTTTGGATGCTTTGGTTTCGCTCTGCAATCAAATAGACATTCGTTTCCGTGAACGTACCCAGGAGAAGGAGGCTTCCCGTCGTTCGGGATTTCGTTTGGCCCTGCGCTTTCAAAATCCTATGGTTCCTGTAGAAGAGCCTATGCAATTAGGCAGAGCACGTCTCTATCAGGAGGAGAGAGAGAGACGTTTCAAGAACCGGCTATGTTTATACTACGCAGAGAACCTGGGCATCTGCTGAGTACTTGTGCCAACCGGCCGGGAAACGACAGAGCTTAACCGGTTCCGGAGAGGCCAGGTTAAGTGTTTCCTCTACATCTGCTGTCGATTCCTGTTTTTCTATTCAGGCCCTTCTACTTTTCAAAGATATTGCACTTTCTCTCCCAGCTCTTATTGATTCCGGGGCTGCAGGGAATTTTTTAAGTGCCGCCATTGTCCGAAGAATAGGGGTACCTACCCTTTCTCTGGATCCTCCCATGGTCCTCACTGCTATAGATGGCAGTTGTATTGTTGGGGGATCTACTAAGGAACGTACTGTGAACCTTTCTCTGCAGATTGGAGCATTGCACACTGAAGTCATTTCCTTCCTTGTCATTCCCCAAGCCATCAATCCTTTAGTGATGGGTCTTCCCTGGCTCAAACTTCATTCTCCCACTCTGAATTGGCATAAAGCGGAAGTTCTTGCTTGGGGCCCGGCCTGCCATTCTTGTTGTCTCCCGAAGGTAAAGAAGTCTCCACCGAAGGGCGCTTCTTCCTCCCATATCTCTCCGGGAATTCCTCCTAAATATCATTTCTTCTGTGACGTGTTCAGTGAGAAAGAGGCTTCTAAATTACCTACCCACCGACCCTGGCATTGTAGTATTGTAATCCTACTGGATAAAGTGCCACCCAGGGGCCGGGTCTAACCATTATCCATGCCAGAATCTATCTCCATGTCTTCGTATATTGAAGAAAATCTGAAACTAGGTTTTATCCTCCACCTCCCCAGCAAGGGCTGGGTTCTTCTTCGTAAAGCAAAAGGATGGTGGTCTTCATTCTTCTATCGATTACCGGGGTCTCAATGCCATAACGGTGAAAAATAAATTTACCCTTCCCTTGATCTCTGAGTTATTTGACAGGATTAAGGGATCTTTAGTGTTCTCCAAATTGGACCTCAGAGGCGCTTATAACCTCATTCGTATTAAACAAGGAGACGAGTGGAAAACGGCATTCAATACCCATGATGGACACTTTGAATACCTCGCCATGCCTTTTGGCTTGAGTAATGCCCCTGCCGTTTTTCAAAACTTTAGCAATGAAATTTTTCAGGATTTTCTGTAACACTTTGTAGTCATCTACCTGGACGATATTGTAAGCTAGAGAAATGTCTCTTTGAAAAAGATTCCCTTCCCTTCTTAGGTTATGTGGTGTCCGGCTCTGGTCTGCTCATGGATCCCGAGAAACAGAAGGCAGTGTTGGAATGGCATCAGCCAGTTGGACTTAAGGTGGTGCAAAGGATCATAGGCTTCGCCAATTACTACAGACAATTTATCAAAGGCTTCTCATCTTTAATAACACCCATCACTGCTCTAACCAAGAAATCCGCCAATTCTAAGTCCTGGCCTCCAGAAGTGGTCAAGGCATTTTCTTCACTGAAAAGAGCCTTTACTTCTGCCCCCATTCTTTCTCAGGCTGATCCTACATATCCTTTCTTCCTGGAAGTCGATGCATCTTCGGTTGGAGCCATATTATCTCAAAGGGACTCCTCGGGGAAACTCTCTACACGTGGCTTCTTTTCCCGGAAATTCTCTGCCTCTGAGAAGAATTATGGCATTGGGGACAAGGAGCTTCTTGCCATTAAGGAGGGAGTTATGTTTCCCATATCCATATACACGGATCACAAGAATCTCCTTTACCTTCAAACAGCATCTTGTCTCAACCCCCATCAGGCCAGGTGGTCATTGTTTTTCTCTCGTTTCAACATGATCATCACGTTCAGGCCAGGTTCCAAGAACAAAAAAGCTGACGCTCTGTCCCGTTCTTTCGACTCTACCGATGTTGTGGAAGATTCTCCTCGACTTGTTCTGGATCCGAAATCTATTGTGGCTACCACCACTACTGTCACGGGCACTAGAAGTCTTTACCCAGTATCACCCGCTGATGGTCTTATCAGAGCAGTAGAGTTGGTATATGATACTCTGGTGGCAGGGTGATAATGGAACTGGAAACAGCAGATGGTTAGAGAATGCTCAGAAAGTCTATGACTAGCAGCACTGGTAAACAATAGGTAACTGAACACGAGGATCCGGATGGACAAGGACACGTGAGGGTAGTCAGTGGTCTGTGCACGGCAAGTTGTACCACTGCTATAGTGAGAAGGAATGTCCAGGAGTAATAAGGAGGTGGAAGTCAGCGGTCTGCGTATAGCAAGTTGTACCGCTGTCTGTAGTGAAGGAATGGAATCCAGGTGAAGGTAACGGGGAAGTCAGTGGTCTGCGTGTAGCAAGTTGTACCACTGCTTATGTGAGAGGATATATGCAACTGGTGACACAGGGAAACAGGAATCAGTGGTCTGCCTCTAGCAAGTTGTACCACTGAATATATATGTGAGGAAGGACACGAGGAGATAAATGCAATGCAGAGTCTACACGGGTACACTGAACTTGATCCCACGTTGAACTGCACACAATAATAATAATGAATGAACAGCACTGCACAGATAAACAAAGTCACTAGAATAGTCCAGCACAAGGAAACACAGTCAATAATAGCAATAGTCTCAGAGGATGGAAACTCCGGAGGAGAACAACTCAGTCCAGATGGATATGCAATACACCAGCACAGTCAATGAGAAGTATGCATACCGTGGTTCAGATGAGCAGGCTGTTAGAGATAGCTGCAGGGATACCTGAGCGGCAGGGAACTGACGAGATGAGAAGTCCTTGCAGAATGGAAGCGGCAGGTAGGTGCAGCGCACTGTAGGTAGGCCAGCAAGGACGACAAATACTCAGGAAGCAGTAGTATATCGAATAGAACAGCAGGAGACCACGGGAGAGCTGAAGCGATGTAGCAGAGCTGGAAGCCGAGGAGCGTAGACTCGATGCTAACAGGCAAGTTGACACAAATGGACACACTGTAGAAGCAGTAGGCAGCGGGTAAGCTGACGGCAGGTAGAATGCAGACTGGAGCGCTGAGACGAGCAGGACTCTGTAGACACGCTGAAGTAGCTAACAGGAATCAACTGGAACAGTAGCGATGTAACACAGGAGAGTTGGAGAGATCTGTAACTTGTTAGACACACGGAGGCAGCGGATAGGAATCAGCTCCTGGAGTCACGATGAAACACAGAAGAGTTTGCAGTAATCTGTAACTGTAGATACACGGAGGCAGCGGATAGGAATCAGCTGCTGGAGTCATGATGAAACACAGGAGAGTTTGCAGTAATCTGTAACTGTAGATATACGGAGGCAGCGGATAGGAATCAGCTGCTGAAGTCACTAGGAACACGAGGAGTAGAAGTGGTCTGGAAACCACAAACGGCAAACAGGAATCAGCATCAGCTGAACACACGAGGAGGCACTGGAACACCTTCAGAGACTCATGAGGAATGAGACTCCAAGATCAGGCAACGTGGTATTGACCACAGGTGCTTAATATAGGGAGTGTTGCCTGATCAGCCAATTAAGTTAAAGGAACAGAACTGAAGGTTAAAAGGGACTGCACATGCGCAGTACCTCATTATAATGGATGGACACGGCTCCTAGCTACCTTAGAAGTAGCACTCACAGTCCGGTGAGTGAAACCTACTCACCTTGTTCCCCGGGGGAAGACCTTGGTCCCTCCCCACCTACGTTCTAAGCTTCTTAAATGAGCCCATGCTTCCCGATTTGCTGGTCATGCAGGTATGGAAGACCAAGGAATTTGTGTCACGCAACTACTGGTTGTCGTCTATACTGTCGGATATACAAGACTTTGTGGCAGCATGTCCCACCTGTTCTCAGAATAAAGTTCCTCGACATGCTCCTTATGGGTTATTACATCCGCTTCCCATTCTGGATCGTCCTTGGAGTCATCTTTCCATGGATTTTATTACCGACCTCCCCGTTTCCAAAGGTTTCTCCATAGTTTGGGTCATCACTGACCGTCTCTCTCTCGAGCTACTCATTTTGTGACCTTGAAGGGCCTACCTTCTGCTCCTGTCTTGGCATGATTTTTTGTAAGAGAGGTCCTCCGTCTTCATGGTTGTCCTGATGTGATTGTTTCCGATCGTGGAACCCAATTTGCGGCAACATTTTGGAGGGCATTTTCTCAAATGTGTGTGATCAAGCTGAACTTCTCCTCTGCATATCATCCCCAATCCAATGGCCTCACCGAAAGAACCAACCAAGAGCTTGAAAAGTTCCTGAGGTGCTATATCTCTGCCAAACATGATGACTGGGTTGATCTGTTATCTTGGGCAGAGTTCGCCCATAATAATCACGCTCATGAGTCCACGGGTATGTCCCCTTTCTTTGCCCTCCAAGGATTCCATCCCAAAATCCCTCCTTTTCATGATCTTCCTCCCTCCGGAGTTGTTGCAGTTGACTCCCTCCTTCAAGATTATTCCTCTAGGTGGGACTCAGTTAAAACGTAGATTGTCCCAAACTTCCGCCACTAGTAAAAAATCATTTGACAAAAGGAGAAGACCTACACCCATTCTCTGCCCCGGCTACAAGGTTTGGTTGTCCACCCGAAACCTCCGTTTGGACCTTTTAAAATTTCAGAAGTCATAAACCCGGTGGCTTTTAGATTGAGTCTTCCTCCCACCTTGAAAATTCCAGATGTGTTTCATGTTTCCCTTCTGAAACCCCTTGTCATTAACAAGTTTTCTTCTACTAGGAGACCTTCCGCTGCCCTCTCCACACAGAATCAAGAATTTAAAATCAAAGAGCTTCTTAACTCCCGCATTTCTAGAGGTTCTTTATAATTCCTCGTTGACTGGAAAGGCTACGGACCTGAAGAGCACTTTTGGATTCCTGCAAGGGACCTTCATGCACCTAGATTTTTAAAGGATTTTCATGCTAATTTTCCTTCTAAACCTTATAGGGCGTTCAGAGGCCACCCCTGAAGGAGGGGGTACTGTTAGGTCTGTCTTTCTAATCACGTTTTGTTAGGTCTGTCTGATCATGTGACCTGAGAATTGGGGAATTCAAACTTCCCCACTATTTAGTCTTTACTCTGACACTCTCATGTGTCAGAGCAACAAGTATACTTAGTGTCTGGCTGCTCCTGATCCCTGTGCTTTCTCTGTGCACTTCTCCCTGTGAATACTGGCTGACTTTCTGTGTACCGATCCTGCTTATCTGATTAACCCTGCATCTGCTGAATCCCTGGCAACACACACTGGCTGATTTTCTATATAGCGACCTGGCTTGTCTATTTAACCCTGCATCTGCTGAATCCCTGGCAAGACGCACTAACTGACCTTCTGTGTACCAAACCAGCTACAGTTCCTGACTCCTCTCGTGTTTGTCTCCTCATGCCTCTCTGCTAGACAGCAAGGTACGTCTGGCTTCCTACTTCTTACGGTTAAGTTGTTTTATATCCAGCTAGACGAGGCCTTTTACTGTGTTCACAGAACCATTCACCATACTACTATCTCTCTACCACACTGGTGGGCTAACCTAGGGGCCGCGACCTGCGGGCCTCCGGCAGCTAAAACCATCCCGCCTTGCGGCGGTTCTTGGAGAAGATCGGGGGGTCTGTTAGACTCCGCACCCTGGGAAGGCCAGTTGCAATACCGGTTGGTAGTTGTCTCCACTGAGTCATAACAGTAGGTCACAGGAATTGCTGTGGTAAGTAGGCGCCAAAGCAGGATCTTGAAGCAGTGATTTCTTATTAGCTGAAGTGTCCTAATAAGGACAGCTACATACGCCAATTTGTGGAACTAGTGATCATTCCAAAAGTTGCAGATATTGACACAACTGTTAGCAGTGGGTAACACTGTCCCTCGAGCCCTAGATGGCTCTGCACAGACTGATAAATCACATTCAATTACAAATTAGGAAGTAATATATCCTTTAACCATGGAGCTAATGCAATTGAAGCTTTAACAAAATTGACTTTACTCTGTTATATCCTAATACTTGTATCCTGAGTCTACATTGTTCAGTCAGATTCCTGTCTCTCTAACAAGACATGACAACAGGTAACAACCTCCTGCTCTTAGCTTTCAAGCTAAGGGATGTGTTTGAAAATCAAATATCAAAAGGTCTAATTAGCATGGGGGGCTTTCTTTAGAAAAGTTGCACAAATCCAATTTCCTCTCCTGGTGTACTATCTCAGCAATAAATACATTTCCTATACAAAGTACAATACAATATAATAAAAATCAGCACATTTGCAATGATATAAATTAGCACACTGTGCTAATAAATTAAATATATTTATGCAATAAGTTATTTATAAGTGATCCAGCCACAACCACCATTCTACATTTTGAAATGCGTCCTTTCATTCATTTTGTGGCAACCATTTGCGGAGCTCTTGTTTGTCCTAGGAATGTTCATACTAACAAAACATACACTCTTCACTGCAACGTTTTTCCTACTTACTATCAAACATGAAACTTGTCCAGTCAAAAGACACATAGGGAGGAATTCAATTGGCCGCGTTAACAGTAACGCGGCCTGCACATTATTACTTTTATTACGGTAATAGTGCACGTAATTACCGTTATTACAGTAGTTCGAACGCTGGGTTTTTGCTCGCAGCTCAGGGAGCTGCGAGCAAAAAGCCGGGTTAAAGCTACCGTAATAACGGAAATAGTTTTAGCATGGCGGTACTTCGGAGGGAAATGAATTCCCCTCATATAATGTTAGCTCTGTTAACAGAAATAAGGAGAGTCCAAGGGGGTGAGCCATTTTGCTATGACTTTCCTGGGTTTTTCCAACAAATTAACAATTGGTATGCATCTTAATGAAGTCAGCAATACATAAAGTAGCTTGTCTGTGGATAACCAGTTGTGCGCTGGTACCTGACTGGGTGGAAGATAATGATGCTTGAGGTGCTGCTGCTGTTAGTGATGCTGATACACCTATCCAGTGGGCTGTGATGAATCTGTAATTATTAGTTTGATAAGTACCGCGTGTCCACAATTTTGTAGTTAAGAGGAGGTCCTGTACAACTGGACTTTTAAGGGACATTTTCTTTACCCTCTCTGTACAAATCAAGAATTGCAGAGGAAAAATAGACTTTGAAATGGAATTTAGTAGTATGGACACATAACCTCAACTAATCTTCAAAATTCTGATGAATTGATGGCAAACATTGGATGCATATCCAAAGCTATAATAACAACCATGGATCTAGTGATGCTGGCTGTCATACTTGAGTCCTATTGCTAAGGAATGTTTCCCTGTCAATTGTTGTGTATAAGTTAGCAAGATCTCTCTTTTGTAGATATTGGTTAGTCTTCAATGTTTTCCTCTGTAATGGAGTTGCAGATTCAGTAGTAGAAACCCTAGTGCCTAGGGGCAAAATTTGCAATTGCTTTGCCCATAACCAAATTTTAAGTGGGCAGTGATGCATATCTACTAACCACATTGGAGGCTCCTGCTATGCTATTCTGAGGATGTGCATGGGCCAGCATATGTGCAGTGGAGTGCTATTTGGGATTTCAGTTCCACAGTGGAACACCATTTTTAACCTTTTGTGTACTTTAGTTCATTCCAGTGTCAATATATGTTTTAAATTGATTATTTTGTTAT
Source organism: Mixophyes fleayi (assembly GCF_038048845.1). Taxonomy (NCBI): domain Eukaryota; kingdom Metazoa; phylum Chordata; class Amphibia; order Anura; family Limnodynastidae; genus Mixophyes; species Mixophyes fleayi. The sequence continues at coordinate 185,445,671 of NC_134406.1, read as the reverse complement.
TCATTATTAATTACATTTATTGTCATTGTCAAAGTTTGTACTTTTTTAATCCACAAAGTACATTTGCTCTTTTGGATGAAGTCACCACTCTCTAGTTATCCCGTGTGTCAGTTCTCCAAGATTTTGCAATGGTTTTTTCACAATATATTTTGAGGCTTCAAAGTTCTCCTCAATAATGTACTAAAAATAAGAGATTATCTTTTTAGAAATTAATAGTTTAGTGCTTCTCTCCTTATCTCCTTCTGAGGATATTATTCCTCTCACATAATTGTCTTAACACTTTTACTATAGACCTTAGACCTCTCATAATTAAAGTCTCTACTTTATTACCACTTGCTTTTGCTGCTAGGGGAGCAGAACGTCATTTGGATCTATGCTGCTGTTTTTATTGCTCCATGTTTGTGAGGCAGTTCAGTGACCTCCTCTGTACCTAAGCACAATATAAATAAAAAAAACAACATAACAACAGAAGACAAACAGTAATTCAGATTTACACAAATATTATTCGCTCCTGGATTTGTTAAGGTTCTGTTGCTTCTTGCTTCTTGGACAAGTGAGATTATTACAATGAAATGGTTTTCGATAACCTGCTGGGAGCTTGATTACTATATGCTTATTTCCAAAGTATGTTTACATTTTTTATTGGTATTCCATATTTCTCTAAAGTATTTCTCATTGGTCCCTGGAGTCAGACTAATTATGATTTGGCTTTCAATTTCAGTAATTAAAAAAAAAAAAGTATAAAACATATATTTATTTCTTCTTTTATTGCCATCCAGAGGTGGCAATAACAGAACAAGTATTGATCCATGTTAAATAGGCTTCTTCGTGCAGAGACAAATCTCACTGCTGGCAGAGTTATCGCAGGTGAGAGCAGTGCTATTGCTTTCGGTAACCCTTTAATGAAAACTGTGATTCCAAAAAATTCCTATTGCCGGCTATAAGGCATTTCACCCTTTGATAAATTGGCACCATATAAACATATTTCTACATTTTATTGCTATACCTTTCTATTTAATCACAGAGTGTAATATATTTTCTACCAATAACATATTTTAGTTCTGTTTCTCTGGGGACCTCATTTTTTTTTAATGACAAGCCATGTTATGCTTCCTAAAAATGTGACTTAGGAAACAAGATCTTGGAGATCTCGCAACTTGGTCACCAGACAGCTATGCTGCTGGTTATTTCAGGGGTTTTTTCAAAATATCACCAGCTGTTGCTAGGTGGCCATCCCAATTTCCTAGAGCAAAGGACATTTGCAGATCATAGTTGTCTGCAAAATCCATTGCTATAAACACCATACGCTGTATGCAGATTTAAGATATAGTCCATATCATTAAAAATCAAATGTTATTTATGAAGAACCCATCTTAAACATGTTGGGCCTGATTCATTAAGGATCTTAAATGAAGAAGCATCTTATTTCAGTCTCCTGGACAAAACCATGTTACAATGCAAGGGGTGCAAACTAGTTTTCTGTTTTGCACATAAGTTAAATACTGTTTTTTCATGTAGCACACAAATACTTGATAGCTTATTTGTACACTGAAATTTAAAGTTGATATTTGTGTGCTACATGAAAAAACAGTCAGTTTTTAACTTATGTGCAAAACAGAAAACTAGTTTGCACCCCTTGCATTGTAACATGGTTTTGTCCAGGAGACTAAAATAAGATACTTCTTAATTTAAGATCCTTAATGAATCAGGCCCGTTGTCACTATATTCATGAACAATTTATTTAAAAAAATATCATCTGTAATGTCAAGATACTGTAATAAAGTGTCCATAATGCACTTCTTGTGTGGAAAAATTTAGCATCTAGATTGATCTGATTGTTATTCTGAATGTCATCTCAAAGTACAGAAAAACTCACCATGTGCTGATGCATTGTCACATTAGTATATTGCAAGGACTGCTAGCATTGTAAATGACACCTGCAGGTCAAACACATCCTCATCTTAAATTCTTTACAGTGACATACATCCTTAACTGTATCTGTGACCTTTGCAAAATAACAGCCTGTACACTGAACCTATTTATTAAAGTCCTTGATTGTATTCCCTATCAACCTTGAACTTTTCTTGTTTTTTTTACCCAATTGTTCCATAAAAGCTTTGCATTTAATGTACTGCGTTCTTCTTCTGAAAGTATGTTGTTTCTATTGCATATTGTATGGGTTTTTATTGTTCCATTTACATCTGAGATAGCAGCACATATTTGTGATTATGTTCCTTAGTTTAAGTTTCAGAAAATGCTGTCTGCTTCAAATTATTATTTTTTTTGCCATAGATAAAACATACAAAAAAAAAAATATAGTGCCAAAATAAGCTTTCAAAATATTTATTTTACAGATTCACTACTGGAAATGATTTGGTTCATTTAGAGTTTAAATTGTCCAACAAGGAATTTGGGAATTTGCAGAAAGTTCAAACAAAATTCAGACTGATTATTTTGCAGGACAAAGACATAGACTACAATTAAATACAATTATTTGCCACAGGTGAGAATTTCAATGAGTGGATAGGCACCCATTTCAAATGGAAGTAGACTGGGATTCCTTCTGGACAGCTCATCAAGTCCTGGGGCTAGACTTACTAAACGGCGGGTTTGAAAAAGTGGAGATGTTGCCTATAGCAAACAATCAGATTCTAGGTTTCATTTTGTAGAAAGTACTAAACAAATGAAAGCTAGAATCTAATTGGTTGCTATAGGCAACATCTCCACTTTTTCAAACCCGCAGTTTAGTAAATATGCCCCCTGGACTCATGACTAGATGGTAAACAGATTGTTGTGTCCATGGGAGACTAGCCTCGGGTGAATGGAATATGATTTACAGTAGAAAAGGGATGATCTTTGTCCAATAAGATCCAAATCATCTCTCCCACAGTATCTCTAGTGTTAGAAAATTTATTTATATGCTCTCACATAGACTTGAATGGTAATAACAATTGCCTGTAATAACCTGCTTTAACATTTCAAAATGTTTTAAGACATAAAGTGTTAAAGACTAGAATTGAATAAATAAAATATATGTAAAAAAAGATTATTAAGAAAAAAATCAGACACATGTACTGTTCACATTACATATTCAATGTAATATACAGTAGCTCAAAGCATAAGCTAAACATCCAATGAAAGACATGTATTTGGCATCCCTGTAAATATAAGTGTTGAAGGGGTATATTTAAAGGGTTCAGATAATTAACTCCGTAATGTAAAAATCATGAAAAAATTAACTTAAAAACATATTTATAAAAACAAAAAGACGTAATTAGCAGTTCAGTTCTTTAGGCTCGTATAATCGCGATAAGTCTTCGGAATATCACTTTTATTGAAGACTGTTACGTTCTCATCCTCAATTAATATTGGCACAATTCTTAAAACGTGCTCCTCTCTATCAATGAAGCTTACCCTGTTTGTTCACCCAGTATAATATAAAATCTGCAGAAAAAAAACAAAAGGACAAGAGATGCCTCTTAGTGCAATATTTACAACTTGCAGCCTTCTTCAAAAAAAATAAAAATCATATCCCACATATACGATCATAAACAGCTCTTCTGTAGATTATGGTGATCCACTATTACTCATACAGATCTCACCTCCATGTATTTCAGCACATTAACAAACAATAAAACAAAGGCGAAAAAACAATAGGATAATACTGTTTTCCTCCAGACAAACACCCGTGTATAAACCACACTTATAAAGTGTCTTTATACCAAAAACTTAGGTTTCTGAAGCATGAATTCAAATAATCATAGACACATATAATTGTGCTACTTACAGACTTTCAGATAGTATATTAGATATTTGTAGTTTTCTTTGCTTTGGTATGAGGTTTCCTAACTCTGTACTGGATTCTACAAAAAGATATGTTCAAATTAGATTATAAACAGTGCCATCATAGCATGTGCACAAATGTTCTACATTTTTCCAACATGCTGCACCTGTATTATCTTTATGCTATCAGCATCCAAGACAGCATTTAGCCTCATATTGTGCATAACTAATCAGAAGCATCTGTCTAGCATATTTAAAGAATTGCAAAAAATTCTGAGGTTATTTTCCCCAATGCAACAGGTTTCACTACTCAACTGTCTTCTCATAACACAAGGACTAGGTATTCCTGAGGAGGAATTTAAGGCATACCTGCTAACTCTCCTGGAACATCCAGGAGACTCCCGAAATCCAGGTAGGTCCCCAGACTCCCGGGAGAGCTGACAATTCTCCCGCATCTGCCCACTTCCCAGTGAAATGGGCAGATTTCAAACCTCCATGATGCGATTCTCCGAGAATTGCATAATTTTGGCCCGCCACCCCCCCCCCCCCCACGTGGTAAAATGACGCATTTACATCATTATGTCACAGGGGCCGAGGCCAAGATTATGCAATCCGCTGAGCCCCGCCCCACACGCCCACCTCCACACCAGATTCCCGGAGACCAATCTTCAAAGGTTGGCAACTGTGATTTAAGGTAATTGCAGTTTCTCCCAAAATAATAAAACTGTTTGTGGTAATGGTTAATGTATTTATTGTACTCTTAGAGTGATGCATTAGTCTGTAGATTCAGCACAATTACAGTAATCATTTACGTTTTACATCTTGACATTTTTACTTAGCTCAGTAATCTTTTTCTATTGTCCTTATTTATTGATTTTTGTTTAAAATCTATTTGTGAATTAGTCTTATATGTTGTGGTATACTTCTCTTAACATGTCAATTCGAGATTCACTTGCCACAGTCTTCTACTGCCCCACCATAGAGAGAGGTTAAAATATAATAAGGTCATTAGTTCATTTGAATTGCTGTCTGCATGACTTTGAATAGATTCAATTAAGCAGATGTTCTGTCAATTTCCATTGAGTCACTTAGGGTACCATAAATTCTGCATTTGCACAATGTCTTTCATGGTGTCTCAGAGCTGCACAATACCTCAATGTCATGTATCAGTGAACTTGGCATTTACTTAAAAGAATTTTAATATATGGAGTTCAGAATAAAACAGTCACTTTTTCCCCAGTAGTTCTCTGCAGCCCAATTTTAAATTATTTAAAATGTATTAAGCTACTTCCACGAAATAATCCTGCTTTGGTGCATTCTTTCATCCTGTTCATTATTTTAAATAACAAATGAAAATTGATTTCTTTTTATTGCTTAGTCTTATCAATGACACTTACTTCATAGACTCTTATTGACTAATATATTGTTAAAGTAATGGTCCATTAATTGATCTGAAAATAATTTCTGCATTCTCATCAATTTTGAGGGTCTCATGTTAAAAGCACCTCAGGAATATGATCATTGATAGTATTGGTTGGCAAAATTAGCATTTTCATTTAGACTGCATACAATGGGAGTCTCTTAGTATAAAAAAACATTAAGCTGATGTAAAATGTTGTTTTTCCTATTTATATCAAAGGAGTATTGAAAAATAAATTTTAATCCCAAACATAGCCAAGCATTAGGGTGACATAAACTAGATTAGCTCTACTTCATGAAGGTGTTGGGGACCATTTCTGTGAACTCTATAAAAAAAAAACCTCAATAGGTAAATAAAAACTTTTCTGGGTCCCTATTGCGCTCTTACACACATAAGGTAGATAAATATGTACATGAGATACATCACAATCCTTGTACATAGATACAGTTTTTTCCACAACACTTGCAGTACCACTTGTCACAGTCACATGAAGCATGCAAAAATATGGCAAGGTGTGAAAATGCAATGTACACTGTCATGTTAATATTCTATAGTTATTTCTATAGGACTGCTAGATTTTTTGATTTCACTGTAGGTTTTTCCTTGAAGTGTTTTTATTGAGGAAATGGTGCTGTACCAGTTAATTTTTTCTTGTATTACATTGCAAAGAATGTATAACATCTGCAGCCAGTCAACAGAGCAGGGGTGAATCCTACATATGTGTATCACAGATGAGGAACTACTTGAAGACAGTAAGAGACACATTGAGTACCTGTCTTATTCATAGGCTGGCTGGAGCGAGCTTCCTGCAGCTTCTGTCAAATTGTTCACCTGTAAGTGTCAGTTTATCAGTTATGAGCTCATCAGCTGGAGAGAATTAAATACACTGCATGGTTTGCGTGTACAATAAGCTCTTCTTTATTAGTTACAAGTCCATATCTATATAGCAAAAAATCACGTATTACAGAAAACTACGCCCCAAAAGGTTTTAACCACTCATGCTCCCTTTACACAGATGTTGCGGCATTATCATATTTTCACACAGGAATACTCCCCAGGGGGGAGTCGTTTATCTCCTGTTCTACTATATTCAAGGTCATGAGCACAGTCTCCTGCAAACAATAAATAACTCCTACAAACTAGCTGTATCTAATCTGTCTTTAAACTATAAGAGAACAAAATGGCTATAAGGCAACAAGATGGCGTCAGCTAAGCAAAATCACATTTCTCACTCCCAATGAGCCAGCCAACCAGAGTGTCTTAGTGTCTGACAGGAGCCACAGAGGGTTCATACCACTGTAGTGAGCAGTGTGAGCACTTATGACAGGGAACAATATCATGAGTGGAACTGGGAGGGGAGTGGGCGCATGCACATAGTCAATGTACAGTAAGGGCATGCCGAACTCGAGCTCGTGCAAGCCGATTCAAGCTTTGGGCATCTCTAAGGTACATGTTTTTCTGTTGTATCACTTGCACCAGCTACAGGGCAGGTGTAAGTGTCGATTACTAGTCATGACAGATGTGTATGCATACTAGAACATGTGTTTGCAATTAGGATCAATTGTAAAAATGCATTTTACATACAGTAGACATTAATAACGTCACAATACATGTATTTCATAGCGGGGGTGGTTCAAAGACAATTTATTTTTTTAAAGGATTTTCCTTAATGACTATATTATTAATAGGTGACAATAATTCTATGCTTTTATTTATTTTTTCTGTGCGTACTGCTGGGACTTTATATTCAATAAATGTACTGGACATATCCTGCAGTGCATTGTGTCTGTTAGAACAGAGTATACATAGACCTGTTTTCAACAAGAGACGTTTCTTCAGATCAGCTTGTAGTTGAATACAGACGTGTGGAGGACAGATTTATGTGCATTTTTTTAAAAAAAACAAAACCGCAATTTACAATATTTTGCTTGTTTTAATGAATCAGATCCAGTGTGTATATTTACAGCTTGCACCCAACTTGATTTGGATCATAGCACATCAGATTAGATTGAAAGTTTACTTCAATGCGTTTCACCAGATTTGATATGAACCTCAGTGCATCAGACTTAAATCAATGAAAAGCCAACCATTGAAATTGTCAGGCAACTTAAAGCGTGCCAAATTCTTGCCAAAACTAGCGTACAATTCTTACTGTATTCTGTGCATCACTAAATGATAAGCTTAGGGATGATTGAGTCGGTTTATTTATAAGGTATCCATCCACCCATATCAGTTCCTGGGAAGTGATTTGGTAAATTGTTGCTCTCTACGCAGATTGTTGTTCTCCTCTATAGGAATGATATTGTTTGGCTATATTTATACATTTGGGGGTAAATGTATCATACTCCGATTTGTACAAGTCGACGGAAATCGGCGAGTTGACAGCTAAAATTTAAAGCGGCGCTGCCTTGTAAAGGGAAACTTCCCTTTACAAGGCTGCGCTGCTTTAAATTTTAGCTGTCAACTCGCCGATTTCCGCCGACTTGTACAAATCGGAGTATGATACATTTACCCCCTGATGTGCATTAACTTAATGTATTGTATGTTGGGGACTTTATAAAGTGCTGTTCTCTATAATTACATTTTTATAAAGCGTAAACAATTTTTAAAGCGCAGTACAATTACAAAGAAGTACACAGACATTGCAACCTATGAACAGCCCAATACAGTTCCTCGTGCACAGTGAGACACCTGTCTTTTCTCTCAGGTTCAGTAATGTTGGAGGACCATACACGATAGAAGACAGATTTAAGGTAAGTGTAAACTTGCCATTCCGTTGAACAGTTTTACAATTGTAGCTTATAGTCACTAGCAATGCTAAATGAAAGGAGTGCTCCTGATATTTGTTTGACTTGTTTTCACCCACATAATGCGGTGTGAATTGAGTCTTTTTTAGAATAAGTCCATCAACATGAATTGGGGGAAAATTGAATAGTTAGTAACCTATTGTTCCCAGGCTTTTAAGTACTATACTGTAGTTGGTGCACAATGTGACAACTTTTTTTCGTTTTACTCCTTGCACGTGGCTGTTGAGTGAATCCTGTCTAGAAATCCACACCAGACTACAGGACCTCCGATATTGCCAAGAAACTTAAAACTTGTCACATTGTTGCCTTCAAATTAACCCTTACTGCTCAGCAGCCCCGGCGAAAGGGATCTATAGATAAATGCACCAAATTTATACTCAGATCCACCTAGTTTCTTCTATAAACCAATACAGTCTTTTGCACCCTTATAGACACTGCCAAAGCAATGCTTTTCCTCATGAAACTAGAATCATTTACACAAGAGCGGCTTGTGATCCCACAAAACAGCTTTTGCCCTGTGAGACTTTCACAAATGACCCTTTAAGACTCCTCTGTTTCTGCACATGACAAATCACATGTCATTATATTTGCTTTCCTTCACCCTTGTTTTTTATGACATAACGCACTTTATTATGGTGCCATCATTGAATACATCTCTTTTTAATTGGTTTTGCATTATTGTCCTATTGTTCAATTTTAACCTCTCCTACAAACAATAGTATTTAACACAGTGGTCAAAGTGTTAATTTAGAAGTGGCGATATGAAAAAAAAGTGAATGGAATTTGAAAGTGTTACATTAAAAGCAGTAGTATAAGTGGTGGTATGGCATACCACTGTATAGCAGCCTACTTTAACCACTGATTTAACATCCACTACTATCATTGCAAGTCTTACAACTATGAGGAAAGCCATGTCATCCCTAGCTATGTGAACCAGGGTAGATTCTGAGGGCTACATTACCATTGCTTATGAATTATGCACTATATTAGTGAAATGTATACATTAAAGATAAACAGTCACTCCTGAGACAGGTCTTCTTTTGTTAACTACAAGCAATTGAAAGTCTAAAGGAAAAAAATCCCCTCACTTCATGTGGAGAGGCTCCAGTGGGCTGGATATTTTCCATGCTAATGGGAACATTTGGCATGCTAACAGGTCCAGCTATTATGATAAATACCACTATAACCCCTCCTTCTATCAGAGTTGCCTGAAGTGAGGATTGCGTTTGCTTTATGCTTTAAATAACTTGCACTTAACAAAACCATTTGTTTTAATAATCGGAAAAATATGATGAGCAAATTATCACAAAACATTTAGGTGTATTCCAAGGACCTAGCACTCACCTACAGGGTTTGAGAGTCTACAGTTGCTCCATTATCTTCTGTGTCCTGTCTCTCTGCCATTGCTAATATCCCTTCTACATTGCCTTTTGAAGGCAGGAGCCACTGGCGATCCTTCCAAGCCATTGATATATATTTCTAGAACTGGTCAGCTGCCTGTGTGAGTAACCTACCTAATCCTGCTCTGCACCACACCCATAGCTATTTGCCACAACCTGTTAGAGGCAGAGGTACAGCCTAGCATTGCCCTATACTGCTCAGACTACTGTTCCCCTCACTCTTTATACCCTGACCCTTTTCTCATTGCACTTGTGTATGCCCATTCAAGGGACAGCATTGATTGGCGTGTGGTAAATCTTCAGTTGCTCAGTTATTCAGTGTATTAACCACCACATTATCTTCTTCAATGTCTACTACTGTTGGGATTATAACTACCTTTACCATTGCCTTCTTCGCATTGTAAGTTGTCTTTTTCAATAATGTTATTCTACAGAGTTCCTACCATTTCCATTATTGATATTAAGGATGTAAAATTACCTCTTACTACCTCATCCTTTACAAATCTATGTCCCTTTTATGGTCCAGAATGTACACTTACTCATGATAGTTTCTCTGTTTCGTCTCCAGTATTCAATCTCTAGTAACAGAGTGTGTGTCCATATGTAAATTAAAAGAAGTACCCTGTTTACTATCAAACTAGCCAATAGTTTGAGCGAAGAGAGATATTGGTATAGTGCCTTATTCATCATATTTAGAGGTAAGTATATTACCCTGCATAATAGTCTTAACTATGATTCTGTATATTCATTATGGCTGTTTGTCCATGTATTATATTGAATATTGTCTGTCTGTTGCATTCAGATATTGTCATATTATATTGTCATTCTACACTTCCCGCTAGGTAACATGTTACAGGTCGATAGATTATAAGGCCTTATAATAAACAAGCAAATTCGCAAATTTTTTGTAAAAATCGAGAGTGTGTGAATATCTTTTAAAGAGCGGGGCTGGGGATTCTTGAGTTTGCCCTGGTGAGACCTACAGCCTGAACACAGATTGTGTGTTAGTGTGTGTGTGCGTGTGTGTGTGTGTGTGGACAAATTAAATAATTTTATATAAAAGATATACTTAACTGAGATCTTCATTGCACTGCTTTAAGAAAACCATAAAGTAACCTGTTCCTGTATTGTTCAACTTAACAATTGCGCATTGTTTTAAAGTCCACAGCCTACCTGAATATTGCTGCTGACCAGGTGTATCCCTTTATGGCCGCAGTCTACTCATTTTCTAATGGCTACCTGCAGCAAGAATAATGTATACATCATCTCAAGCTGGATCCACTTGCAACTGCCTTATTTATATATATATATATATATATATATATATATATGTATATACGCATATTTTGTGATACATTGAACTACATGCACATATTTATGTGTATTGGACTTTACTAATGTCTAGACAGAGTACGGGATATAGCTGAACATGGCTGGTTAAGGTTAATCGAGTTTCAGGTTCCTTTGCATGGTTCATAAGCTCTGTAACAAAATCAGTAATGTGTAAGCTTGCAAAACACAATATAACTTTTTGCGATTGATGTACATACTCCACCTACCATTGCTTCTACCCCAAAGCATTGAGGAATGGGCCACATCTGCATAGGTTCAACCATTATGTTAAAAAATATATTTTCACTCTGCTATGAAAGCCATTTTTCCACTTAAATACATGCTCTGCCCTAAAAAATTTTGGATACAAATTTGAAAACTGTGAAAGAGTGACGCCACACCCATACAAACAAAAAATAATTAAAATTTCTCGTTAAACTGAATTTCATTCACATAAGGACTAAAAATATAATGCATAATGAATTCTGCATTTTACTTTCACAACTAACTCACAGCACGTGTGTGGGGTTGTACAGTATGATAAAATCAATCACGGAAAGTTTTGGCCGGCGCAGTGCAATTCATTTTGGCAAAATTGAGCCTGAAGGTTACTAAGAAGCGGAAGGGAGAGAATTTAGTCCAGCTGGCATATTACATTAGAAAGGAAACCTCTGAGGCAATTGAGAAGAAGAGATCATTTTGCAAAAGAACTAAAAATAAAATATGAATCGTATGTAAAAGTAAAGTAAATGTACACAATTTTTTGCATCCATTTGCAGTATTTAAAATGACTGATGTTTTGTTCAAGTAAATTGTTTTCAGTCTTGGAAAATATATTCTGAATATATATCCATGCGTTCATTTTACAAGGCAGTGGCACCATCCTTGCTCCAGATGGCATGCAAATAATTTATAAATGACAAAGTTCAGTAAGTTTATAGCAGCTGTTCTCATTCTGTTCCAGCTCCTTGGCCACCCACTTCAGTAGAACCGAGAACTTTCATTCAAGCCATGCTTCTCACAGGACTTTCAAACAACATTAGAACATGTGTTCAATATGTCCTCAGAAGGGTGAGGGCCAAATCTGAATGGAGCTCTAATACAATTTGAATATGGATAAAATATATTTTTCATATTATTAAGAATGTTTTTGTTTTACAACAAATCTAGTATTTTATATCATTTATATTTTATCTGTGTTTTTCCTTTTATATTGTGATTTAAATTGGTAATTCCAGTAAATTTTCACATTATGAATAATGGAATAAAGTTTCCAACAATTACCACTCAGTAAAACTTAGAATTTTCTTGAATTGTACTTGTTTTTTACAGTTTGTAGAGATGACAGAGTCCATTAGATAACAGTAGGAGAAAAGTATATGTTATTCCATGTCCATTACTCTAGTTGGCACAGTTACGTGGCATTCAGTGAAATAGTCTATGAGCCTGGAAATTAGATAATGCATGAGGAAATGCATCAATAAATAAAGGTTAGGATTATCTGTATACTGGGAAAAGTCTGCCATCTGAGATTTTACAGGGCTTAAAAATAAGTAGGATTCCAGGCAGTCACAGTACACAAGGAGGCATGTGTGTCACATATGGACTAGTAAATAAACCAATGCAGAATTATTTTTTAAAAAGTCTATAGGTGTCAGAGCCTTTGTCTGTAAAACAGGAAAAATTACATGAGGGTTTATTATTTGAATCTCTAATATTTCACATTGATATTCATTGGGGGATGAGCTCCTTGACTCAAGTAGACAAACTATCTATTATGGCTGCTTCCCCCTGATGCAAGATCATCATTACAGACATTGCATTTGATGTAAAAAATAAATAACAAACAAAAGTCAAACTAGCTGTAATTCCACCAACCTAGGCTGGTATTAGCAAAATCAGAGGGACAAAAAGCATGGAGCTCCCCAGAAATTGCCAGTAACAGCATTAAGTGATGCCAGCCTGGACTGATGACACTATAGAAGCAAAATCTATAGCATATGACGCTCCTGAAAAAGTACCTTACGCTGGACAGAAGGGGGCAGAATTTCCAAGGGGAATCTCCCCCACATCCAGGAATGACCAGCTCTGTGCTTGTAGCACTAGGACTTTTTGAAAACCTCTGGTGTGATAGATGTGGGTGTAAAAAGTAAAAAACAAACACTTAAATCAGCATTTTGTCGCTGGTGCATTACAGGTCCTATCATACTCTGGAATCCTTAGTAAAGTACCAAAGTAGTTGAGAATGTTGGTGCTTAGAATACTACAATCTCCAGCTTACCCATGGCTGTCAAGGCATTCTGTCACATGAGGAATCACAAGTGCCAACATGCCCTGGGGAGTGCATAATGTGTCCAGGCTAGGGATGAGGGGAGAATGGTGATGGACAGGCCCAGAGGATATTGGGTTTGGAGACAGGTGGAGGCATCACTCTCTGATTGTGCCATGGCAGGGGGGGGGGTGCCCTTCCCATGCATAGACACCCTCAGCATTACTAGCACAGAGCAGCCTGGATTCACCTTTCTCCTTCCCTGTTTTAGACTCTTTCAGCTCCTCAGAACTCAGGAGATTATAGCAAGAACCCCAGAGCTGGACAGCAGATTCCAGCACTGTGAGTAGCCTTTCCCTTTGTTATAACACGGAACTATAATACTGAGTGTTATTCAGTTTGGAGCAGTGTCTGAGCTGTTCCACCTGACTGTACCTCAATATGACTGTCTATACTCACATCCTCTGGGACTTTTTAATGAATCTGGGCAATTCAAGTTAGGCATTTGGAGAGGTAAGAGTGTGCAGGGGAAGTGCATAACATCATAACATTATACATTTTTACCTCCACAAATGCTTTTTTACCAGTTACTGCCAAAGAAGTTTCAGTGCAAAAACCATAAGACTCTGCAGTACTAGCTCCATTAAGAGCTCTTCCACAAATGACTTTTTAGCAGTTGTGCGATAATATTTTCAACATCCTGACCAATACCAAAGTGATACTTATTAAATAGGCTTCCTTATGCAAAGGCAGTCTTTCCTCCAGTGGGAATTACATTCACCAATAGCAGCATAAATGCCGGTGGTAACCCTTTAAAGTGAGAACAAGCCCAGTTGATTTAGTAAAGGGCTTTCAGTCCCTGGTGGATTTTCAAATGAGATATCCTTGAGCAGCAGTATCCCAAAAGTTCATTAGCGCATGCACTAATGGGGTTTTGAGCATTATGAATAAGACCCGCAATGTAATTCTAACAGTTCCAACTGGAAATCTAGATGAACTTTTAGAACTAGATGCAAGAGAGGCCTTTGCCTATCATAAGCAGCCTTTCCCCTAGAGAGCGATGTTCTCACAGGTACTCAGATGCCCCCGGACTTAAACTCAGCATAGTAGAAAAACACAAATATAAGGAGGAATAGGCAAAGCACTTCCTGAAGTCTACTGAATATTTCCTTGACAAGAATGAGCTGAAACAAGCAGTTTAAGAGTTTATTTGGAAGGGATAAAATTTATCCTTAGAAACATATAAACATAGAATTTGACGGCAGATAAGAACCGCTTGGCCCATCTAATCTGCCCATTGTTTTATTAATCTATGGTAACCTTAAACCTTATTTGATCCCTTATACTTTATAAGGATATTCTTATGTCTATCCCAAGCATGTTTAAATTGCTCTACTGTATTAGCCTCTACCACCTCTGATGGGAGGCTATTCCGCTTATCCACTACCCTTTCTGTGAAGTCGTTTTTCCTCAAATTTCCTCTGAACCTACTTCCCTCCAGTTTCAGTGCATGTCCTCGTGTTCTAGTACTTCTCTTCCTTAGAAGAATGTTTCCCTCATGTACCTTGTTCAAACCCTTGATATATTTGAAAGTTTCTATCATGTCCCCCCTTTCCTTTCTCTGCTCCAAACTATACATATTAAGTTCTTTTAGTCTTTCCGGGTAAGTTTTGTGGTGTAGGCCATGCACCATTTTAGTTACCCTTCTTTGTACAGTTTCTAATGTATTTATATCCTTCTAAAGATATGGCCTCCAGAATTGAACACAGTATTCTAGATGAGGCCGTACCAATGACCTATACAGTGTCATTATTACTTCTTTCTTTCTGCTATTGATACCTGTCCCTACCAAGCATCTGACTTTCCTCAATGCTTTGTTGCATTGCTTACCTGCCTTTAAGTCACCTGAAATAGTGACTCCTAGATCCCTTTTCTCCTCAGTAGTTTCCATTATAGTGCCATCCTTACTAAGAACTTTGGTTATTTCAATGGTCAGTAATTTCTACAAAGCATTGGAACAGCAATGGGCTCTAGTTTGCCCCAAGTCATGCCAATCTCACTCATAAGATCTACAGATGTGGAAAGGGCATGATTATGGGGCTAACCTGGAGTCCTGGATCACATACATAAAAAATGTGCTTTTTATTTGGAGTGGTGACATAGAAAGTCTAGATCAATTTTGCAAATTCTTGAACCACAATACTGTTAATGTAGAGTTCACTTTTGAGATTAATGAAAGCACAGCTATTTTCTAAATCCCATGCTGTATGTTTCAAATAACTCTTTATGAATTGAAACCTTTAAAAAACACTTACAGATACTAACTCTTATATAATGGCATCCAGTGAGCATCATCAACATTGGCTGAAAATTTTTCAAGTGCTCCAGTTTCTGAGTTTAAAAATAAACTGTACAGAAGAGAATATATTCAGTTAGCAAACTGCTAGTATGAAAACTCTATTTTTGAACAAAGGTTGCAATGATCTCGTTTTACAAAGAGATAAAGTGTCCAGAATAAGTAGGAGTTTTTTATTAGACTCCAAAAATTGAACCAAAATTGCTAGTAAGGTAGAATATGCCTTTACAACTGAATATATTCAGATTATAAAAAAGTGGAAAACATTTTTGGCAAACATCAGGATCTGCTTAGAATGGATCCAATTTTATCTGGGGTTTTGCTAGAGAAACTTTTATTTATAAATGAATGCCTAGCTTCAGGGATAAATTAGTTAGAAGTGCCCTAGAAGAAAATTAGCAGAAAGGGATCACTTTTTAGATATCGGTTGTGTGTTGCGTGCAAAGCGATTTTCTCAAATCAAACAACACCAAATTGGTATACTTGCTAGAGTGCATTTGCAGTCTTTTTTATGTGGGGAGAACATCTCTCCTAAAGACACGTCTAGCAGAGGTAATTTGAACCACTCAGTATCTGTCCATTTTAAATCACATAACAACAGTTCTGCTAAAGGTTTAAAATACTTTTGGACTACAGAAAAGATAATTAGCAATTGGAGAAGAAAAGATACACTATTGGTTTTAGCTAAAAGTGAAATGAAGTGGATACATTGTTTAAAAACAATGTCCCTTACAGGTTTAAATCAAGATTTTGAACTTAAATGGTTCCTTAGTGAGGACTAATTTTATTTTTTTTCTTACATTTCATCCTCCAATGTTTCTTAGTGAGAAATTTTTAGCTAACTTCCTTTTTTTAATATCTACATTTGATTTCACTTTATGAAGTTTAAAATATAATTTACCAACATTTGTTTGATAGCTTCATTGTAGCGTCAATATCTCCTTCCATGTAGAAAGATAGTGGATTTAAATAGGACAAATACAAGTGTATGTTACTATGAACATTGAAAAATTCAATAGGACTATTTGTCTGTATATTTAGGTCCTTCATATCTGTGTTGTTTGTGAAGCGCTCTGCCTTTTTTCTCCTTATACTTGTGGGTTTAAACAATTTAGGTGTGACTGTGACAGCTTCTTGTGCCATTCATAGTGTTTAACCATCTCATTCCCTCAGCGCAGTAAAAGTATTGTCATAGGTTTCAGGTAGCGATGGGGTATAGAGACTGGAAGTCTAGTACATCAGGGAGTATATGGAAGGAAGATGCACTAGAAAAGATGCAAATGTTCGAGTGCAGGCAGCGAGCAGGGATAACTGTAGACAATCTAGAAGGTCGGAGCAGGAATAGTCTAAACAACAAGCCAAGGGTCACGATAGGCAGCAGACAGAGAATATACAGGAACAGGCACCAGGTAGTCAATATATAATTCAGCAAAAAACAGGCTTCATGAGGTGCAGGCGCAAATGCTATAACTGGCAGGGAGGCTAAGCCCTCCCTGCTATTTAAAGTATAGAAGGCCAATCAGAACGCTCCCTAGGAGGGAGTCCCCCAGCAACCTAGAATTGCGATCATAAGCAGCATCCACAGCAACCAGCTTGGATGGAAGGGGCAGAGCAAGCAGTTCCTGCAAATAGGAAATAGCATCCCGGCTGCTTAGCAACCAGTCAGACAGGGCCACAGAGTGAGCCATTGCGAGTAGCAAGCAAAGGCAGTTTCTGGCAGTACCCCTTCACTTGAGGAGAGGTTAAAGAACCCCTACAATCTGGTTTATTCAGAAACCGCTTATATAAATCTATTTTCAACCTCTAAGTTCTGCAGAGAAAACCAAGACCTTTCCTCTGGTCCATAACCCTTCCAGTGGACCAAGTAATGAATTTGGCCTTGAAACCACTTGGGATCCAAAATTAATTCTCTCTACAATAATTTCTTGGAGTTCATCAACTTCAGTTGGGGCAGGTTTATTAGAAGGACCTAACCATCTTAGAATAAAAGACAGGTTTGAAAAGAGAACAATGAAATGTGTTAGGAATTTTCAGCGATCTGGGAAGATCCAAACGGAAGATCCAAATGGAAGGCAACAGGATTCACTTTTTTATAATTTTGACAGACCAATGTATCAATGTACACATTTTCTAGACAGTTGCCAGAGTCTGATGTGGACAACCAGACCATATCACCAACTTTAAAAGTACATGCCCTATGCTGTTGGTTCAAGCAGAACTTTCAGAGTAAAGATACATGTAATAAGGCTAAATGAACTTTTCTCCAGTAAGATTTAAAACATAGAGTAGTATTCAGTACTTAAGGGAGATTAGTTGGCATGAGATGGTCTAATGAATTAGCTCTAAAGTGCTTACCTAACATGCAAAAGAAGGGTTTTGTACCTGGTTAGAGGTCCCAGATGGTCCCAGTTTTTGGCTTCTCAATATCACCAATATTCCTGTTTCCCAATACAAGAAATATACCCTAAAGCATCTTAATTGTGCTATAAAGTCTGTGATACCGGTCCACTGGAGGTCTCAATACCACCGCCCATAAAGGAGTAGTTTGCAAGGCTGAACTTTTACATGTCCATGGATGATTCAATCCACTGAGATAAGTTTTGCGACTATTGCACCATATGGTATGACTAGATAGAATTCAAAGACACTTCCATGTTGTACCCTTTTCATCTTGTTGGCTTGCCATTTCTCCATAATTACTCAACTTCTGACCCATTAAGGACTACATCCCCAGCTTCATCCCTTATACCTCCTCCCTGACCCCATCTCTTCTTCTACCCCATTCCTGGCCCACTATACAGCCAAATGTTATATTGGTTCTCGTTTATTGCTATCTGCGTACAAGTACTTCATATTTTCATTCTGCAGTCGAGCTAATGCTATCTTGCATCTAGATTATTCTGTACTTTTGACGGTTGTTCACTCTATGCCTATATATCAATTTGTTCATATGTTTTGCTGAGGTTGTACCACTTTCAATAAAAACAGATGTTTTTATTTAAGAAGGGTGATGTATTAGAAAAAGAATGACAGGAATTGTATGCAAATTCTGTCCACGGTAAATATTTAACCCATTTAATTTGAAATTTGGAAATGTAACATCTCAGATTCTGCTCCAAAGACTGTTTACTCTTTTAGTCTGACCATTAGATTAAGGGTGTTAGGCCGAGTATAGACTTTATTTATAATAATTAATTCTCAGAAAAGAGTAAAAACACTTCCAGAACTAAGCAACAAATGGATATCCTCTGCCCAAGACTATATCAATGTTAATCATTGGAGTCTGAATACATGTTTAATGAAAATAGAGGCCAAGTTTTTAGCAGTGGGCAACTTGGTGAGAGAAACAAAATGAGGCAACTTACTGAAATGATCAACAATGACCCAGATAGTATTATGTCTATCAATTAGTAGTTCAACAACAAAATACATAGAAATATGAGTCCAGGTTTTAATGGGTACTGAAAGAGCCATGAGGTGACCAGAAGAAATATTCCTAGGAGTCTTAATCTGGCACAGATATCACAGGACAAAACAAATTATTTAACATTATATTTCACTGACTGAACAAGACAGCAATTTCAATGTTTTAAAAATACCAGGATGACCAGAGATTTTGCAAGAATGAAGTTCAGAAAGGACATCTTTTCTAAGGCCTTCAGGAACATACAAAACTTTAGAGGCTCTGGATGACCTTGATCTTTGATCTGCGTCAATTGAGTAGAGAGTGTGAGACCAGCTAAAATTGAAGAAGCTGAAATTATGGGATCTTGCCTAGTGAGGAAACTTCAAAATAAGGCTTTGGTTTTCCATTTTTTAGAACCAGCTCTGAAAGTAATAGCAAAATGAAAATTGAGCTTCTGGAGTTTAACCTTTTTTGCTAACTCAATGTATAAAAGATTTTGTGTTCATTAAAAACTGTAATGGTATGGTTGGCTCCTCCCCGTCAATGTCTCCAGTCCTCAAAAGCCTGTTTAAGACTTGCAGGGAAAGTAAGGCACAAGGATGTAGCCTCTTGTCATTTGGATCCACTTGAGAAAGGTTGGCTCCAACACCAACATTGGAAGCATCGCCCCAGCAACCTATTACATCAATTGTGATCACGAGATCGCCTAAATCAGAATGGGGCAGAGTGAGCAGTGCTCGCATGGAAGAAATAGTGGAGCTAAAGATCGAACCATTGTGTGCAGCACAGTGGCTCATAACAGCAACAAAAGTTTACTATTGAGACACTTAGCAAAAATAATTAAAATCAGAATATTGTGCTTACCTGTGAAATTGGACATAGTTGTCCTTGTCACTTCAGATTGCCAGCCACCAGTATTGGTTCTGAATACCACATCAACTTCAGCAGAGGAGGAGTAAAGAGACTACTTTTCATTATACTGTACACTAATTAATGCCCAGGGTGACTTTTTCCCCTTTCAAGCTATTTTTCATAACTATTTTTTATTATTACAATTTAATCTCACTATCCTTTATCAGTTATTCTAAGCTGTTCTCTATAAAATCATATTTCATGTAATCAGCAGCTGTTGGGAAATACAGTGTAAGTGCTACAGTAGCAAATACATTTATAGATTTAAAAAGACACAGTTAAACAGAAATAAAGAAAAATATTCTGTAAACAAATAGAAATCAGTTTCACTATTATATGTTTTCATACAACTATGATGACAAAAACAGTCTGTAATACTGTATTCTGAGGTTAAATCAGGTTCTCCTATAAACTGTAGCCTCAGGTTATCAAGTAATGTTTCATGACAGGATGAATTAACAGCCTAATTATACAAAGGAAAATGTGTTTTGTTCATTTTTCATAAAACAATATGTTCATTCAGACATAGCAAGACTCTGGAATAATACCAGTATTACTAGTAATAATTATCAATGTCATAATATTGCTTTATAGAATCTGAGTTTTAGATGATGTGTTTAAAAATCTGAAAGAGCTATATTATTCATATGTTCGCATATCACACACATAGACTGCATCCTAAAGCTTTAAAAATAAGCGAGGAAGTATTGTAACTTGCCATTTTTTATGGTGTTTTAAAATATTGCAATCAATTTTCACCTCAAAGTTGCAGGATTTACTAATCAGAGAGTAAGAGGCTGAAAATTCAAACCAGTTGCATGCAATAGACCCAGTTTTGAAAAAAAAAACAATTTTTATTGTCAGTTTTATCTTGGCCCTTGAAAACATGCGGTATTTTGACCTCAGGGACCCTATAATAGACTGCCCTCTCCCTCATTAACTTTGATTGGGATCTGAGGATAGGGGATAGGAGAGGAGTTGGTTGATAGTGAATACTAATGAACGTTAAGATTGTTGAGAGATGTCTTGTTCCTTAGTTTTCTGCTTGCATTATGTCACGACTGATAGTGGGTGTATTACTGATAGTGGGTACCTGCTGTTGTTGGCGCAACTCAGAGGAAGGCGCGGAGTCTAACGTGCCCCTGGTATTCACCAGGAACCCCCGCAAGGAAGTATGGACTCCGCTGCAGGGACACGCAGGTCGCGGTCCTTCCTAGAGTCCACAGCGAGATACAAGGGGGTGTCAGACAGGCCGGTTCAGCAACGTTCAGGTAGAGGAGGTACAAAGGGAAATCCAGAAGAATGGTGAGGCAAGCCGAGTCGGTAACCTTCAGGGAGCGCAGTACAAAGGCAGAATCCAGATAGGGGTGGTCAAACGGTCCGGGTCAAAAGGGTCACAAGCAGCACGAGGAATGTCAGGAACAATACAGCAACTGGTACACACAAACGCTGGAGACAGGAAGACCTGATACTCTGGCACTGATTAGAGGACAGGAAGAGGTTTAAATAGTGTGGGGATCCAATCAGCATCAGCGCTGCAGCGCTGTCATGCCTGCCGGCGGGAATCACATAGCGTCCCGTTGCCTAGCAACGGGGCGCATCATACTGCTAGGAGATGGATGGCAGGGGGGATCCGGAAGTGATGCGTCTGGTTGCATAGCAACCAGACGCGCGGTCAGGCAGTCAGGCGGCCGTGCGGACGGCGCCTGACAGTATACCCTCCTCTTCTTCCTCCTGTTTGAAGGAACTTTTTGAGAATTCTAGGAGCGTGAAGGTCCTGCTTGTCCACCCATGATCTCTCCTCTGGGCCAAATCCTTTCCAATGGACAAGAAATTGCTGTTTGCCACGAAGAATGCGAGAGGCCAAGATCCGACTGACTTCGAATTCAGTTCCAGAAGAGGTTTGTATTGGTGGGGGACGACCGGGAGGTCGATAGAATTTATTGAGTACCACTGGTCGTAGTAATGAGACATGAAAAGTATTATGACATCTCAGAGAAGGAGGAAGTTTCAATTTAAAGCATACAGGATTAATGACTTGCATGATGGTGTACGGGCCAATAAATCGAGGAGCCATCTTCATAGAAGGAACCTTTAGTCTTAGGTCCCGGGTGGATAGCCATACTTGGTCTCCCACCTTTAAGAGAGGAGTGGCCCTCCGATGACGATCTGCAAAGATTTTGTGATGCTGAGTAGCCTTGAGTA
Source organism: Mixophyes fleayi (assembly GCF_038048845.1). Taxonomy (NCBI): domain Eukaryota; kingdom Metazoa; phylum Chordata; class Amphibia; order Anura; family Limnodynastidae; genus Mixophyes; species Mixophyes fleayi. The sequence continues at coordinate 185,423,781 of NC_134406.1, read as the reverse complement.
AAGCCGTGTTAGTCTTAGCCCAAATGAGAGAAAATTCCCGATAAAGAGTATCTACGGCTGGAACCGGTGAAGAGGACACTGGAAAAGGATCCGGAAACACAGGATGACTTCCGTATACAATAAAGAAAGGGGAGAATCCGGTAGACTCATGAATGTGTTGATTATGGGAGAACTCCGCCCAAGGAAGGAATTGAGACCATTTATTCTGGTTGTCGGAGGTAAAACAGCGGAGGAATGTCTCGAGATCCTGATTGATTCGCTCCGTCTGTCCGTTGGTTTGTGGATGGTATCCCGAAGAGAATTTCAATTCTATGTTCAATCTCTTACAAAAGGTTCTCCAAAACTGGGATGTGAATTGGACTCCGCGGTCCGAAATGATCTCCTTCGGGCAACCATGTAGTCTGAATATCTCCTTGATAAAGATATCTGCCAGACGACTGGCCGTGGGCAGTCCAGTTAGAGGAATAAAATGTGCCATCTTCGAAAATCGATCAATAACCACCCAGATAGTGGTAAACCCTGCACTGAGGGGTAGGTCTGTGATAAAATCCATGGCCACACTTTCCCAAGGAGCATCGGGGATAGGGAGTGGACGAAGAAGGCCTGCCGGAACTCTTCTACAAGTTTTGTGTTGAGCACAAGTAGTGCAGGAAGCAATAAATCTCTCAACATCGGCACGTACGTTAGGCCACCAGAAGCGTCGGCAAAGCAGCGATGTTGTCTTCTTTATTCCAGCATGGCCGGCAATGCGGGATGAATGAGCCCACTGCAGGGTCTTGAACCGGAGATGGGGTTCCACGAATGACCAGCCTGGTGGAGGAGAGGACGTTTTGGTCCTAGTAAGGGCTACGATATTAGAAGGATCAATAATATGCTGAGGAACCAACGGTCTTAAACGATCGGAATCGTCAAATGAGCGAGATAATGCATCGGCACGTCCATTCTTGGCTCCCGGGCAGAATGTGAGCTTCATGTTAAATCGAGCAAAGAAGGATGCCCAGCGGGCTTGCCGAGGATTAAGGCAACGAGCCTCTTGAATGAACACTAGGTTCCGATGGTCGGTAAACACAGTAACAGGAAATATAGCCCCCTCCAACAGATGTCGCCACTCCTCCAGAGCCGCCTTGATGGCCAGTAACTCCTTGTCCCCTATTCCATAATTACATTCACTTGGAAGAAATCGTCTGGAGAAAAACCCACACGGGTTGTGTGAGCCAGCCGGAGACTCTTGAAAAAGCACCGCCCCAATGCCTACCGAGGATGCATCTACCTCTAAGAAAAAAGGTCGTTCTTGATCTGGCTGGGACAGAACTGGGGCTGAAGAAAATGCTTTCTTTAACGTTATGAAGGCAGACATGGCCTCCGAGGACCAAACCCTGGGGTTGGCAGTCTTCCTGGTTAAAGCTGTAATGGGGGCTATAATGGTGGAGAATCCCTGAATAAATTGGCGATAATAGTTTGCAAAGCCGATGAACCTTTGAATAGCTTTAAGGCCTTGTGGCTGAGGCCAGTCCAGAATAGCTGACACCTTGGTGGGATCCATACAAAGACCTTGACCCGACACGATGAAACCAAGAAAAGGTACCTGGCTAATCTCAAACACACATTTTTCCAGCTTGCAGTAGAGGTGATGTTTCCGAAGTCTACGTAAGACCTCCTTTACTTGTTCCTGATGAGTCTTCAGATCTTTAGAAAATATTAATATATCGTCTAAATACACTACCACAGAAGTGTATAACAGGTCATGAAAGATATCGTTAACAAAGGTTTGGAAGATGGCTGGGGCGTTGCAGAGGCCGAAGGGCATCACCAGGTACTCGAAATGTCCATCTCTGGTGTTAAAGGCCGTTTTCCATTCGTCTCCTTCTTTGATGCGAATCAAATTATAGGCCCCATGGAGATCTAGTTTGGAAAAGATTTGAGATCCACTGAGTTTGTCAAAGAGGTCGGAGATGAGAGGTAGTGGATATCGATTTTTGACAGTGATGCGGTTGAGAGGACGATAATCAATACAAGGCCGAAGAGACCCATCCTTCTTCTTAACAAAAAAAAACCCTGCACCCGCTGGGGAAGTAGATTTGCGGATAAATCCCCGTTTCAGGTTTTCTGAAATATATTGAGACATGGCTGACGTCTCTGGACGAGATAAAGGGTAGGTCCTCCCTTTGGGGATGGGTTGGTCAGGAGATAAAACAATAGCGCAATCCCAGGGACGATGAGGAGGCAAGATCTCCGCTTCCACTTTACTGAATACATCTTGGAATTCCATATAGGCCTCAGGAAGGTGGGTTAGCTCGGAATGAGCCATTACTTGACATTTTGGAGGCAAGACTCTAGACAGACATTTAAAGCGACATCCTAAACCCCACGACATAACTTGAGTGTGGTCCCAATCCATCTGAGGAGAATGTTTTCTCAGCCACGGTAGCCCCAAGATGAGGGGATTAATGGACCTTGGCAACACCAAAAGTTGGATCATTTCGCTATGAAGTACTCCTACCCTCAACCGAACAGGAGAAGTCACGGAGGAGATGGAGCCGTGAGTGACACGACTTCCGTCGACTGCCGTCAGAGATAACGGTTGGGGCAATGGGTTTAGAGGTATTTGGAGCTGCGAAGCTAGATCCGCCGAAATGAAGTTCCCGGAGGAGCCGGAGTCCACAAAGGCCGTGGTGGAAAAGGTACCCTTGGGGGTGCTCAGGATGACAGCCATCTGAAATTCTGGGGAATTTTCTTTAGAATAGGGAGCAACTGTGGATTCTCCTAAAACGGCCTCCCCACCACCGTTTAGGAGGAAGAGTTTCCCGGTTTCTTGGGACAAACTCTTAGCAGGTGTCCCGGATCTCCACAATACAGACACAGGCGTTGTTTGAAGCGTCTCTCCCTCTCTTCAAGGGATAATTTAGAGCGTCCTACTTGCATTGGTTCGTCCACTGGCAGGATGGGATTTTGGAACTGGGGTGCTAGCCGTGGTATGAACCGTTTGCCAGGAGAGCGTTCCTGCGTGCGCTCTTGGTAGCGCAAATCCACCTTGATGCACATGGAGATGAGAGAATCTAACTCAGCCGGGAGTTCTCTGGAAATTAACTCATCCTTAATCCGGTCCACCAGACCTTGCCAAAAGGTTGCCACCAGTGCTTCGTTATTCCATTTTAACTCGGAAGCCAGGGTTCGAAATTGAACTGCGTATTGCCCCACGGACAGGTCACCTTGGCGGAGGTTTAACAAGCTGGTAGCTGCAGAAGCAACTCTTCCGGGATCATCGAAGACTTTCCTGAAAGCTTCAATGAAAGAGTTGGAGTTATTAAGAAGTGGACCCCCTTGTTCCCATAAAGGTGAGGCCCAGGCCAGGGCTTGACCACTGAGGAGGGAGATGAGAAAAGCTACTTTGGTGCGTTCTGAAGAAAAGGCCCCTGGGTTGCACTCAAATTGGATGGCACATTGGTTCAGAAAGCCCCTGCACTTCTTGGGATCCCCGTCAAACTTTTCGGGTGTCGGGATGCGTACACCGGAGGCCGCTGTAGAGACCGTAACCACACTGGATGCTGTGGATGCCGCAGAGGTTATGGCTGGTGTAGCGGGTGCAGCATTCTGAAATGTATCGAAGCGGGTAGCAATCCCTTGGACACATTGTAGAAGATGCGCTTGGGCTGCTTCTTGTTGCTCCACTCGTTGAGCCAAATGCAGGAGTAGGTCACGAGCAGACGGTTCACCAGACCCCTCCGTTGTCATGGCCAGAGCATACTGTCACGACTGATAGTGGGTGTATTACTGATAGTGGGTACCTGCTGTTGTTGGCGCAACTCAGAGGAAGGCGCGGAGTCTAACGTGCCCCTGGTATTCACCAGGAACCCCCGCAAGGAAGTATGGACTCCGCTGCAGGGACACGCAGGTCGCGGTCCTTCCTAGAGTCCACAGCGAGATACAAGGGGGTGTCAGACAGGCCGGTTCAGCAACGTTCAGGTAGAGGAGGTACAAAGGGAAATCCAGAAGAATGGTGAGGCAAGCCGAGTCGGTAACCTTCAGGGAGCGCAGTACAAAGGCAGAATCCAGATAGGGGTGGTCAAACGGTCCGGGTCAAAAGGGTCACAAGCAGCACGAGGAATGTCAGGAACAATACAGCAACTGGTACACACAAACGCTGGAGACAGGAAGACCTGATACTCTGGCACTGATTAGAGGACAGGAAGAGGTTTAAATAGTGTGGGGATCCAATCAGCATCAGCGCTGCAGCGCTGTCATGCCTGCCGGCGGGAATCACATAGCGTCCCGTTGCCTAGCAACGGGGCGCGTCATACTGCTAGGAGATGGATGGCAGGGGGGATCCGAAAGTGATGCGTCTGGTTGCATAGCAACCAGACGCGCGGTCAGGCAGTCAGGCGGCCGTGCGGACGGTGCCTGACACATTATAGTTTGCTGTCTTTTTTGGTTTGAGTCTTTGTTTGTCAATTGTTTTTGTTTGTCAGTTTTTTAGTGTGGTGTGGTTGTCATTGCTGTTTGATCTTTTATTTCTCTGAGTTTCATATCTATAATGGGGGAAGGGAATGCAGAGCACATGCCCTGTAGGTCAAGGGGGCAAGACTTGTCCACTCTGGACCCAGAGCAGTGACAACTGGCTCCATATTTCTGCTGCTGTCAGTATGGGGACTCAGACCAGACAGTGCCACAGATAGCAAAGTCTCTGACACTGTGCCGGAGTCTTTGCATTCTTCTGCGAAAGTGCCGATGTCATATTATTGGGGGGACACACAAAAAACATGAATATATAATCATACATAACACATGCTCACAGACAGACATAGACTGAGAGGATATTTTATTTTATGTACTGTCAGGGTGAGGGCCAAATAAAATATTAGACTAATAAATAGGAATTTACATGATTTCCCCTCCGATAAAAGTGTTTAAAATCATCAGTAAGCCCAGTGGGAGGCAATTAGGTTTGTCATACGCTGCTCATTCGGCTTCCATAGACAAAGACTGAGACATTCATCTGTGTCTCATTAACAGGCTTCAAACCTCTAAGTTCTGATATGCGCATGTGCAGACTGATTACCTGTATACTTCTAATTAAGATTCCTATTGGTTCCTGTTTTGGCTCCAGACTTGAAAAGGCACTTCCTCCCTTTCCTCTGGGCCTGTTGATCAAGTTGCCTGTCTGATTAGGTTCCTACCTATTCACCGAGATCTCACATGGATCAACATTGCATTTGCTGTGTTGCTGTTAAGGACTATACAGCTCAAGCTGCACCTGTCTCTGCTGTGTGATATTCCACGGGCTATACAGCTCAAGCTGCACCTGCCTCTGCTGTGTGCTACTCCACGGACTATATAGCTCAAGCTGCACCTGTCTCTGCTGTGTGATATTCCATGGGCTACACAGCTCAAGCTGCACCTGCCTCTGCTGTGTGCTACTCCACGGACTATACAGCTCAATCTGCACCTGTCTCTGCTGTGTGATACTCCACAGGCTATACAGCTCAAGCTGCACCTGTCTCTGCTGTGTTGCTACTCCATGGGCTGTACCGCTCAAGCTGCACTTGCCTCTGCTGTGTTGCTACTCCACAGACTGTACCGTTCAAGCTGCACCTGCCTCTGCTGTGTTGCTATTCCACAGGCTGTATCGCTCAAGCTGCACCTGCCTATGCTGTGTTTCTATTCCACGGGCTATACCGTTCAAGCGGCAACTGTATCTGCTGTGTGCTATTCCACGGGCTACATCGCTCAAGCTGCAACCACCTCCATTGTGTGCTACTCTACGGGCTATACCGCTTAAGCCGCAACCACCTCCACTGTGTGGCTATTCCACGGGCTATACTGCTCAAGCTGCAACCACCTCCGCTGTGTGGCTACTCCACGGGCTATACTGCTCAAGCTGCAACCACCTCCACTGTGTGGCTATTCCACGGGCTATACTGCTCAAGCTGCAACCACCTCCGCTCTGTGGCTACTCCACGGGCTATACTGCTCAAGCTGCACCTGCCTCCGTTGTATTGCTGATCCTAGGACTGGACTGCTGAAACCACGCCTGACTTCATCAGGCTGCTATTCAACTGTTTCAAGTCATCTCTCTGAGCCGTCCTGTTCAGGCTTCATCTACTCCGCATTGGCCTCTGTGGCTCAGTGGCACTACATGTCATATCATCAAGCTGCTTGTTCTCTTCTCTGGCTGAACTGTTCATGTATTAACGAAAGTATTTAGGCATTGTATGGTACCTGATTTCTGCCGCATCTATTGTGATTATATTGCTACCTGGACTGTTACTCTTTCCTCTGATGTGTGCAGCTCTATTGTGATACCATATACCTGCTGCCTTTTTCTCTTTACCTTATTGCTGGACTGTTCATTCTATGCCGTATCTAGTTACATGCTGATTGTTCATATTGCATATGATATTGCCGGTGGCTCCGCTCACCTTGTACTACGCTCCTAGTGTCTATATATATATATATCAAGACTTTCCTGTTAATTCATCCAGTCATCATTAAACCGCTGATTGTACTTTTATCCTGCATATGTCATCTATTTACCCTCGGGTACTACTACCACTTGCCAGTGTGTTACCTTACTCTGACTCCCCGAGAATCCGTTCCTACAACACCTATTGAACGGATCCAGAGTCCAGAATACCAAACCGTGACAAGGTTAAGCTCAAATATTCTTTCAGGAAGGAAAGCTTACATATGTAGATCACAGCCATGCATTCCTTGTGATAATGCACACCCTTTACTACTTGAGTAGACTGTCTAATTAAGGTATTGTAAAAACGAGTAAACCACTAGGTGTGAATTAGGGAAAGCCATATGCTAGAGGAACCATTTAGGCTAATACAAAATATTAAAATTATTAACTTCAAAGAACCTGTCTTCATATTTCATCTTTTGGGATATCAGTGTGCCACTCTGTACTTAGGGGCATAAACCACACATGTGTTGTGAAGTATAGATAGTAACTGTAAAGGAAATCCACAGTAGTTACACATATGTGAGAATGCGATTTGAAATTGTTGTAATTTCATCATATTTGATATGTGAATGTGCAGAAGTTTATGACTGGTTTATTTAAAGGGGAATTATGTCTCTGGGATATGTCCAAGAAAAGTTATGGCAGGTCAAAACCTTTGGACTATTTATGGACACACAGGGGACATTTCCTCTCCAACATTAGCATATACACTGCCCCTTTGAATGCCTTCCCAGTTAATCCTGCTTAAATACCAAGTGTGGGAGAGAGTAGATTGTCAGCTGTTGGGCTTTCAATCTAATTGAAGGACTGTCCATATCTTTCTACCTTGTCACCGGCATAAACATTATGATATGTAAGTTTTAGTCTCTGTAACTCATTCCTTTTATTTTTATAAGTGTATTGCATTTATTTTTTCTTTGTTATTTATTATATATTTTCTTTTTATTATAACAAAATGCCCTGCACCTTTGTATATTAAATCTAAAATGTAATACGTTTTGTCCTTAATACTCTAAAGAATCTATTAGCCTTTTAAGAAGAATTTTGCTTGACCATGTTAACCCTTAAATGCTGGTGTGTGAATTGTTAATCCATTTGACTAACAAGCCTAGTATGTGCCAGCATGTACATTTGTGTAACAGAGTTTTGATGTTTTAATCAATTGAATGCAGGTGTGCACATTGTTAACCTGTGTGTAACAAGGAGCATAGTGTGTACCAGTGTGTGACGGTTTATTGGAGTCCTATTGTCTTTATTCAGTAGGTGGTGGCAGACCATAGGGGTGTATGAGTGTGAGAGTGTCATTTGGGGGCAATTTAGCACATCTATATCCTGTGTAAAAGGTTAGTGAAAGATTGGGTGCTGAAATTGTGTGTAACCCCATACAGCAAACAACTAAAAGTCAGAGACGCTGGGAGCACGTTCCTGACAGATTGTATGATCAAAGCATAAGTAAAGTTAGCTTCTTGAAATAATGTTTGAGCTTAACATAATTACCTTCCTCTGGGCTTACTGACCAAATGTTTTTAAACACTTTTACCTGAGGGGCAATCATGTTGATTCCTTAATATTTTATTTGGGTCTTCACCCCGGCATGTACAATTACCCTTCAAATGTATTGGACTACTGAATCAATGATGGAATATTTGCAGACTTTTTAAGTAGAAAGGCATGCAGTAATATTTACTGTAAGTGTGTGCAATTCTGAGTTTGAATGGATAAGGCTAAAAGTGACTTTAAGTGTTCAGAAAAACCAATGAAACAAAGAGATCAACAGAAGTCTAGATAACTTGTGCTGAGTAACAGAAGGGTGCAAATAAAATAACATATTAGAGAAACTGTCAGAGGTAGATAACCGAGGGAAAGTATTTTTATATGAGATTTGAGATATATGAAGGGGTGGTGTTGCTGGGGCTTTGTAGGCAAGGGTGAGTAATTAGAATTGGATTCTGGAGGATACAGGAAGCCAGTGTAAGGATTTGCAAGGTGGTGCAGCAGAAATCAGCCTTAAGCAGCGTTAGAGATGGATTGAAATGAGGAAAAAATGGTGTGGGAATGCCAGATAGCAGGATATTGTAGAAGTCAAGATTGGAGATGATGAGAGAATGGATAAAAGTTTTGGTAGCACGTCAGGTAAGAAAATTGCTTATTCTGGCATTGTTGCTAAGGTGGAGCCAACAGGACTGGGGGAGAGTGTGGATGTGAGGAGTAAAGCAGAGGACAAAGTCAATGTGACACTAAAACAGCAGGTTTGGGAGACTGAGGAATTTGTGATGTTATAAGCAGTGATAGAAATTTGAGGGGAGGTGGTGACTCTGGGAAGAGGGAAGATGATAAGTTCTGTTTTGAACATGTTGAGCTTTAGGCAGCGTTGGAACATCCATATGGAGATAGCAGAAAGAGAATTGGTTACACAAGCTAGTACAGAAGGGAAGAGCTCAGGGGAAGAGATATAGATTTGGGTGTCATCAGCGTAGAGGTGGTATTGTTGGCTGAATAAGCGAAGAGGTGTACAGTGAAAAAAGTAAAAGGACAAAAACAGAGCCATGTTGGAACCCAACTGATTGTGGGAGTGGAGGGGAGGATGTGAGGTAGAAACACTAAAGGAGTGGTCTGATAGGTAGGAAGTGAACCAGGAAATAACTGTGTCACAAAGGTCAATGAAGTGAAGGGTATGAGGAGGGTGATCAATGGTGTCAAAATCATCAGAGAGGTCCAGGAATATGAGAATGGAGAAATTACCCTTAGACTTTGAAAAAAGATCATTAATCATTTTGTGAGAGCAGTTTCAGTGGAATGTTGATGGCGGATGCATGATTTCAGAGAGTCGAGAATGGAGTGTGGAGTGAGAGGAGAGAAAGTGAGACAGGCGGTTCTACACCAATCGCTCAAGTAGTTTGAAGGCAAAGGGGAGGAGAAAAAAAGGGTGGCAGTTGGAGACAGAGGCTGGATCAAGAGATGGTTTCTTTAGAATTGGTGAGATGAGTGCATGTTTAAAGTAGGACGGAAAGAGACAAGATGAATAGGTGAGTATAAGTGGGGCAAGCAATAGGGGAGAGGAAGCGGAGAAGTTGGGTGGCAATACGGTCAAGGGGACAGGTTATAGGGTGAGCTGGTGACATGAGTGCAGTAACTTTGTCTTCAGTTACTGGAGAGAATGAATGGATTGGGGAGTGTAGTTAAAGGTGGGTAGAGTGGGTGGAGTGTGTGGAATTTGGCATGAGGAAATATATTGTCGAATGGCATTTTGTCTTTGAAGTAGGTGGCAAAATCATAGGCTGTGAGGGAGGAAGGGGAACAAGGTGCAGGTGGTCAGATATGTGAGTTAAGGGTGGAAAAGAGGGGATGTGGGATAGAGGACTAGGTAAATATTAGAAATTTGAAGTTTGTTTGGCAAATTGGGATAGATACGAAATTTCATCCAGTGGCAGTTTTGCCAGGTAGCGGGTCTATTTAATATGACATGCTTGGAGTTTGGCTAGTCAGATACTGTATGTGGTAGCTGGAGCAGCGTTGTCTAGGACTGAAATGAGAATTTTATTGTAGAAAGAGGCAGACTAATTAGGGCAGGACAATGGAGTCAAAGCCCTAGTTCATCAAAAAGCAACAGCATTAAAACCACTGACAAAAAAGTGAAAAACATTGATTATCTCATTATAATGGCAACTGTCAAGGGGTGGGATGTATTATACAGCAAGTGAACAGTTGATGCATTGGAAGCAGAAAAATGGGCAAGTGTAATGATGTGACAAAGGTAAAGTGATGATGGCTAGACAACTGGGTCAGAACGACTCCAAAATGGTAGGTCTTATGGGGTGTTCCCTATATGCAGTGGTTAATACCTACCAAAAATGGTCCAAGGACGACAACAGGGTTATGGGCACCCAATGCATAATGATGTGTGTAAGGAGCAAAGGTTAACCCGTCTGGTCCAATCTCACAGAAGAACAATTGTATCACAAGTTGCAAAATAAGTTAATGCTGGCTATGATTTACAGGTGTCAAAACACACAGTGGATCTCAGCTTACTGCCTATGGTGCTGCATAGCCCAAGGTGACCCTTGTCCTTTTGACAGCACTTATAATTGGCACTTGAAAGCCAGACTGGACCATGGAGCAATGAAAAAAGGTGACCTGCTCTGATGAATCACATTTTCTGTTACATGTGGACGGCCAGGAGTGTGTACATTATTATTATGGCCTCTTTATTTTTTTTTATTATTATTATTATCTTTGACTTATAAGGCACCACAAAGGGTCCACAGCGCCGTGCATTACATATACAGAAAACAGAGAACCAAGACACAACATGATACAAAAATATATATAAACACAGGTGACAGGGTAAAGCAAATCAGATTATTTCTGGGACAGATAGTGAAAGGTAAGGTAGAAATCAGCGAGAAGAAGACCGAAGCTTAAGAAAACAGGGCAAGCAAAGCAGGCCAAGAGGTACAGAGGGTAATGGAAAAGTAGAAGGAGCACACAAGAAAATAGGGCCCTGCTCATGAGAGCTTACTATCACTCACCGGACTGTGAGTGCTACTTCTCGTGTGTTTAGGAACCGTGGCCGTCCACCATCCTGAGGGTCTGCGCATGTGCAGCCCTTTCAACCCTTCAGTACATGTTCCTTTTAGTTAATTGGCTGATCATGCAACACTCCCTATTTAAAGCACCTGTGGTCAATACCTCGTTGCCTGATCTTGGAGTCTCATTCCTCATGAGCCTCTGAAGGTGTTCCTGTGTTTCCTCGTGTATTCAGCTCCTGCTGATTCCTGTTGTTCGTTTGTGGTTTCCAATCCACTTCAACTCTCCTGTGTTTCATCGTGACTGCACCAGCTGATTCCTATCCGCTGCCTCCGTGCTTCTACAGTTTCCAAACCACTTCAACTCTCCCGTGTTTCATCGTGACTGCACCAGCTGATTCCTATCCGCTGCCTCCGTGCTTCTACAGTTTCCAACCCACTTCTACTCTCCTGTGTTTCATCGTGACTGCACCAGCTGATTCCTATCCGCTGCCTCCGTGTATCTACAGTATCCTGCTCACTTCAACTCTCCCGTGTTTCATCGTGACTGCACCAGCTGATTCCTATCCGCTGCCTCCGTGTATCTGCAGTATCCTGCTCATCGCAACCCTCCAGTACTCATCGTGTCTGCAGCCAGCCGATCCGCTGTCTCCGTCCTTCTACAGCGTTCCTGCTTGTGTCAACTCGCCTGTCTGCATCGGATCAACGCTCCGCTGCTTTCATATCAGCTAGACCGCCTCAGCTCTCGCGTGTTCTCCAGGTGTCCAGTTCTATATACTACTGCTTCCTGAGTATTGTCTACATCCTTGCTGGTCTACCTACCGTGCGCTGCACCTACTTGGTTACCGCTTCCACCCTCCTGGGACCTCGCATCCTGCCGGCCTCCAGCCGTTCAGGTATTCCTGCACCTATCTCTGACAGCCTGCTCTCCTGAACCACGGTATGCATACTTCTCATTGACTGTGCTGGTGTATTGCATATCTTGCTGGACTGAGTTGTTCTCCTCCGGAGTTTCCTATCCACTGGGACTATTGCTATCATTTGACTGTGTTACCTTTTAGCCTGGATAGTTCTAGTGACTTTGTATATTTGTGCAGTGCTGCTCAGTTATTATTAGTGTGTGCATATCATCGTGGGATCAAGTTCAGTGTGCCCGTGTATACTCTGCATTGCATTTATCTCCCCGTGCTCCTCCTCACTTATATATTTCAGTGGTACAACTTGCTAGAGGCAGACCACTGTTCCCTGTTTTCTGAGTCACCAGTTTCCAGTATCCTTTCACATAGCAGTGGTACAACTTGCTAATGCAGACCACTGACTCCCCGGATACCTTCACCTGGATTCCATTCCTTCACCCAGACAGCGGTACAACTTGCTATACGCAGACCGCTGACTCTCATCACCTCCTCGTTACTCCTGGACATTCCGCCTCACTATAGCAGTGGTACAATTTGCTACATGCAGACCACTGACTACCCTCACGTTTCCTTGTCCATCCAGTTCCTCGTGTACAGTTATCTACCTATTACCAGTGCTGCTAGTCATAGACTTTCCTCGAGCATTCTCTTATCACCTGCTGTCTCCTGTTCCGTGATCACCCCGCTACCAGAGTACCATATTACCAACTATACTGCTCTGGTAAGTCCATCATCTGGTGATACCTGGGTAAAGACTCCTAGTGCCCGTGACACTTACATTCTAAAGTGAAGGGGTGATAGTAACATAATTGATGAGGTTGGTAGCATGCTGGCTTAGTAGTTAGCATTTCTGCCTTACAGCATTGAGATCATCAGTTCAATTCCTGACCATGTCCTTATCTGTGTGGAATTTGTATGTGTATGTTCTCCCCTTGTTTGCGTGGGTTAACTCACACAAATCAAAAAACATATTATCATCATCATCACTTATTTCTACAGCGCTGCACAGAGAACTCACTTTTTAAGCAGTATAATGCACCCTTCCACACTCCAAAAATTGTTCAGGAATGGTTTGAGAAGCATGACCAAGTGTTCAAGGTGTTGACTTGGCCTCAAAGTTCCCCCAAAGCAAAATTTAATTGAGCATCTGTGGGATGTGCTGGAAAAACTAGTCAGAGCCATGGAGGACCCACCTTGCAACATACAGGACTTAAAGGATCTGCTGCATCTTGGTGCCAGATACCCAAATGATTGGGACCCCACACTATTTATCTCCCTGATCTTGCTAGTACCAGCCTGGACTGGCAACAATAGGGTTGGTTAAGCTGTTTGGGAGGGCGGCCCACTATGTTTTTTTTCATTTATTGCCGTTTTTCTTTTTCTTTTACATGTATTGCCATTTTAAGAAGTATACATCTATGTCAACATTTTGAATGTTGACTTTAGAACCCTGTCCATATTTTACATGTAGACATTTTAACTATGTTATTATAATTAATACCTTATAACTGTGATGACATTGTGACTGTCTACATTTTGACTGTCGACATTTTATACTCATCCACTTAATATAGAAATATGATATAAAGTACATATGAAGGAGAATGCCATGCTTTTTTTCCCAAGCAAAATTGACGTCTAAATACTATCAAGTGGAAAAGTCTGCCTTTACATTCATTATTTTTTCCTACTTGGCTGTTTTAATAAATATGAATTTTCATTATTTTGGGCTGTTCTAAAATTACTGTTATACAGCTACTTATGTAATTTACTGTTTAGACAAGCGAGGCTTATTATGTTTATTTTATTCTCTCTTTTTGTATAGAACAGAGACTTGTGTATATCTGCTATTTATAATATGTTGTCACCTGCTAAAAAGCACAGTGGTCCTGAGTCATTAAGGAGAGCAAAGCAAAACAGGGAGTAACTTTCCTGGACAAATCATGTTACAATGTAAGAGGTGCAACATAGTTTACAATTTTGCACGGAAGGAAATTATTGGCTGATTTCTCATGTAGCACACAAATACTTGATAGCTTTATTTTTATACTGAAGTTTAAAGTTGATGTGGTACATGTCCTACCCCAACTATAAATCTGTCTCCACATTTTAAATATACCTCTCCCTCCAATACAACATGGTTTTGCCAAGGTGCAAAGTTACTCTTTTTTTTGCTTTGCAAATGACTCAGAACCAATGTGTCCACTCCAAACCACATTCCATGTATTTCTATCTCCTGGACAAAGTTTAAACAATGTGCCAGAAGGTTTGTTTTGAGGACAAACCACACTTGACAGTAAGCTATAAATTAGTAATAATACAATTCAGAAATGTGATTTTTATTTTTTTTAAAAAACAAAAAAATAGCTTATGCACATTCCAAAACATTACAATGTCCAATGTCCAAAACCAATTAATTGATCTATTGTCTAAATTTCACTTGATGACTAATTGATGATAGGTTGTTGTGGTTTGGTGTAAATTGTGCATCTAAAAACATTGTTAGTAGATCCCTGCCAAGGAGATAAATTACAAAGTGTGAAATGACTGCTCAGCATTGTAAAAGCAGATTTGGACTCCATTGTGTGCCTCGTTTTGTACAAGTGTATCTAGATTTCTGCTGGGGCATCTCGATTTACAAAGCTCAATAGTGATGTTTGCATAGGAGCAGCAGTTGGCACAGGCAGAGGGAAGGAGTTGGGTGGAGCTGTGCAAAGTGAAAGAATCCTTAGTGAAGTATAGAGCAAGTACACTAATGTGCTTCATTTTGTGGGACAATAGAAAAACAAGATTTCACTTTGCAGAGTGGAATTGTTGTCATGAGATAAAGAGGTTGAGATAATGCATTTCTAACGGCATTCCTTACCCTGTGGACTGTTGCATGGCTAGTGTCAATCAGGGCCGGATTAACCCTTGAGCTAACTGGGCTACAGCCCAGGGGCCTCGGGCATCCAGGGGGCCCTTGAAAGTGCTCAGCAGCAGTATTGATCGGTTGGGGCGGGGGCGCCCCCAGGCACGATCAGTGCTGCTGAGCAGTTTCACTGCGGTCCTTCCCCAGCGTGCTGTAGTCTCCTTACTGAAGATATCTTGTGAGTCTTACTCTCACGAGATCTCCTCAGTAAAGAGCGTACAGAGCGCCGGGGAAGGAGGAGAAGGAGGTAAGTGCCGGGGGAGGAGGGGGCGGCTGCTCAGATCACAGGGGGGGGGGGCCCTTGGCCCAGGGGCCTCCATTCCCTTAATCCGGCCCTGGTATCAATACACAAAAGAAGCTCAATGTAGCCCTTTTCCATCGGTGTGTCTATAGTGGGTGTCATGTTGCAATGGTGCACCTACCACCCAACTCTGTCATAGCTAGGACTTTTCACATCCCTAGGCTCTGTGGGTTGGTATGCGGTAAGGGCCATTGCACATGCAAGTTTAAAAACCATGTTGCCATAAGGCATCATAAGTGCATCAATGCAGTTTACATCACAGTTGGCATATTCAATAAAATGTACTCTTTTATTGAGCAATTACAGAACATCTCAACTTGTCAGTTGCAACAAAATTTGACAGTGCTTAAATTATGTTACATTACAGATAACATTACACAAATTGGATATAATCATTCATATTTTTGTCCTCTGCAAGTCCTCTACCCCAGCTCCCTTGATTCCCCAAAATCAGGTTATTTAACCACCACTTTATTGTCACTTATCACTACACGCATTTTACAGGTCCCCAGGTGTTTGTCTATGCAATTGTGTTGACCAGTCTTCATGATTCTACTCACACCATGGGCCAATTCTGCAATTTTGGACTTGGTAAATTAGCATTCCTAGCATGTCCATCATGTAATCAATGGGCCTGATTCATCAAGGCACGCATCTTGAGCATAATGTGCGTTTGCTTAAAAATGCACGAAAATCACTTATGATAGGACAGAACCAGCAGTAATATCCATTATGGGGTACAGCCCACTAAGCACCAAGTCAGGCTGGTGGTCTTTGGATATTGTCCTATATATTTGTGACTTCATATTGCATTCCTGCAGAGAAGCACAGATGCAAAGCAATGCAATTAAAATTTTCAAATACAGAATTGTCACAAGTAATAAAGCCAATCCCGATGATCTCTCACTTTAATTATTAACATAAGGTAATGGGGCTATACTGGGCAGCATTTTAGGCAAATAACAGAAACGGTCCTTTTATTGTAAGGGGTGGTACTAATAGATTGGATTTTGATATGACATTTAGTGGCATATTTACTAAACGGCGGGTTTGAAAAAGTGGAGATGTTGCCTATAGTAACCAATCAGATTCTAGCTATCATTTATTTAGTGCATTCTACAAAATGACAGCTAGAATCTGATTGGTTGCTATAGGTAACATCTCCACTCCTTCAAACCCGCAGTTTAGTAAATCTAGCTCTTAAAGTTTTGCAGTGTCTCAGTCACAATTTTCCGCCTCACCACATACATAGGTTCACTTAAATGTTACAGGAGCATCAGGATAGTCTGTATCACACTATTATAGACATTAATGTTTTTATTACATTGCTAGAATTTCACCTTTAAATATGCTTTCCTATCCAAAGCCTGCCTGGAAGATGCCAAAAAAAGTAGAGGCTGTGTACCAATCATCTCTACAAGGAATAGAATAACTCCATTCGCTGGGAGAAAAAGGCTCTGTGACTTACCAGGTAAGAGCCCATAAATGCATTTTCCCCACCCTTTGAATTTGATTTAAATACCTTGTCTTGCAAAATGTTGCAACCCCGTAGTAACTCCTGTCATTACTCATTAATCCGCGTCCTCTCCTGTACATATGAGAGTTTTCGATAAAAAAAGCTTATGACATCACAAAAAATTGGCACTGTTGGTCTAATTTTTTCCTGTTTGCAAGTGGCCTTTAATAAGTACAACACGGCGATTATGTTAGCTAAGTTGGTCATTTTAGATCAGACTATTCTAGTTTGTATTAGGTCATGTAAGTGGAGTGCCTGTATTTAGGTTTTATTTTGCAGGTATGAAACTCTTTTTGGAATGGCAAGGATTACATTGGTATGTCTGTTCACAGACATTGACTGAACAGTCTGCATCAAGTCCCTTTCATTTGAGAATATTTGAGCATAAGAAAAGGCAATACAATCGTATTCAATGTACAATTAAAATGTTTTGTTTTTTTACATCAGACTGTGTGACGGTCAATGATTTAAATTTGGTAACACCAGTTTTCTCTCCAATTTCTAACTAAAATTCAGATGCAGTCAGAACATCTGGCAAGACTGATAACTTTATTCTTGCTATTCAAGTAACCGAAATCCGTGCCCTTCCCAAATGAGGTAAAGAGAAAAAAAAACATGTCTAAATAAAAGCACTGGAGTCCCAAAGTCTGAGGCTTTGACAGGCCCAGGGCAGGGTGAGGTAAAGCAGCTCTTACTAAAACATACCAGCTGATAAAGGAAAAACTGCCAACAGCCTGGAAAGAAAATCTGAACAAACATGTTACATAAATATCATCACCATTATAACCGTTCAACTGTCTGCAGTTTGAAAATTCATTTAAAAATCTCTCCTTTTAAACTCTGCACGATTTGTTGCCAGGGGAAGTGAGAACCAGATGCATTCTCCATAATCAGGTAGTGTGTTACAACTGTATTAAACATGTTTTAAACATCCAGATGTAGGCTGAGTAATGCAGAATTTGGCACTTTTCTACAAACACATGAAAATGAAAAGCACAAGTTTAAAAGAGGGTTGTGTTTCACAATGTAAAGACACTGCAAGGGAGGGGTTTGGAAACTTAATCCAGGCAGTATTTGTACATTATATGGAACACTCAGCAACACGTTACATTAGGATGAAATGTTACCCAGAGATGAGAAAAGTTGTTTATGTTCATCATTTGTCAGATATTGAGTGACTAAAAGTCTTAAACTAAGAGGAACACAGGAAAAATGTACCTTGTCTCAGATATTATACAGTAACTTTTTTACCTGACTCAGTTTGCCAGATGGCCAGGATAATTATTGCACATCACTATGCACACTCATTGTAACTGGAACTATTAACTCTAATATATATTTGACCACAGTAAGTTATCTGTGGTCAAACTGCACTAACCCAGAGGCAACAAAGAGCCATCAGATGGAACATTCAGGGCCGCCATCAGGGGGGTACAGGGGGTACTGGGGGCCGGTACAACAGCGTAACACAAACTTACCTGGGGGCCCACTGTCTTGCAGTCCGCTGGTCTCCGCTACTCTGCGCTGATGTCTTCAGCCTGGCTGTCACCGTGACAGCCAGGCACCAGAATGCGATCGCAGGGGTGGAGGAATCCACCCCTGCGATCATGTGATCTGCCTGTGACAGCCAGATCACATGATCGCAGGGGAATGATTCCTCCACCCCTGCGATCGCATTCTGGTGCCTGGCTGTCACAGTGATTTCTGATGACGGCCCTGGGAACATTGTTCCTTCTTGTTCACCAATTTGTATGCACTAAACGGACTCTATTTTGAATGCATTGAATTTTATCACACGTCACAGTAAAATGAGGAGCAGAGTTTGAAACATTAAACATTTTCCCTGTAGATGCTCTGTTTTCTTCTGCTATAAGTGGGGTTTGACAGTAGTTAGCAAATCACGGTCAAACACAATTCCTGTGCTGGTAAGTGAAAGAGGATTACCACCTATTTGATTGCATGATTGTTTAGAGGTCCTACTGCAATGTATAGGATTTACAGAAGCTTCCAGGTTTAATTGAAACAGTGTGATCAAGATGTAATTCTGTGTGAACCTTTATGAATTTACATATTTAGTTCAAGATCTGACCAAATGGTTGTGCAAATAAAAATGGGCAAATATTGGGAAAGTAGGACAGTTTCATCAATTTTAGATACATTTTCAGTCTTATGTCAAATTAATACACCGTCTATATTATAAATTGAAATAGTGGAATATGATTATAGGAATGTAATTTGAAGTCCATTGATATTTGTATAAATATTATCCTTTTCCAACATATTATATGCAGTGCTGTGCAGAAAGTGAAATCAAGTTACAGATCGATATCAGGAGCAGGAACATTACTGGTTTAACCTTTTTGGATTAAACATCTGTCTAAGCTGAAATTACCCAGTATATTGTGGTGAAATGAGGTACCTGGGTAGCATTCAAAAAGTTCAAGTTTGTCTCGTAACCTCTTTCATGCAAAAGAACTGTGGCTTTGTATGTCCCCTAGTATTGATTTTAGCCCTTATGTTCTCCAAATGTCCCTCTATTCAAGTTATCCACTGTCCATTGCAATTCTGTGTTGCCTGTGCCTGGAACTTTTGTGCAGCGTTTGCCTTTTGTGTTGAGTATCTTATCATATAGTCCTTCAAACTCCATCCCCAAACGCATTGGAATTCTCTAAAAGGGAGGCAGAGTAGGAATCCTGTCTACACACCCTTTTCTAGTCCAAACATTCCCCAAATACCTGGCCTATAAGATCCCCCTTCCCACAGTTACTTACCTAAACTTTAACAGGGAAGATCTGGCAAAATTAAACATTTTGAAAGGATCTGTTCTGGGAATGGAAGGGTGAAATCCTTTCGTGGCCAACTAGAGTTTTCTGTACCATTGTGCTGAACTGCAATGGATATTCCTTCGGTAAATAACTAGGTCAAATCACGGAGGATTGCAGAGAAGTACCTTATGTAGCTGGAAAATGTGAATAATTTGCTGAACTCCAAGTGGGCTAGCGAAAATCCAAACTGATGTGCTAGGGATTTTGCTCAGCTTGCCGGAGTGGGCTCACCCAAAAGCAGGAAGACTCTTGGGGTCAGCTGCTGACAATGGTTGTGGATCATTGGCAGGGTAGTGAAATGTTTGCTCCAGGATTTGAACTGTAAAGTAGGCAACCAAGGACTGTTTGCCAACTTGGGGGTAAATGTATCAAGCTGAGAGTTTTCCGGCGGGTTTGAAAAACCAATCAGATTCTAGCTATCATTTATTTAGTACATTCTACAAAATGACAGCTAGAATCTGATTGGTTGCTATAGGCAACATCTCCACTTTTTCAAACCCACCGGAAAACTCTCAGCTTGATACATTTACCCCTTGGAGTTTAAAGGACTGCTTTGCACTGTATTTTTTGGGGATTTGCCATTTAGAGAATCAGTGCCACTCTGACAGTGGCTGAAACTTTCAGAACTCAGGTAGAGCTACAGAGCTGAAATGTAACACACCCTTTCTCTGTATTTTATGTGAGCCATTTATGCCAGTTTACCGGTTATTAATCATTTGTGAGTGCCTGTTTTACTAAAAAAAAACGGTTTTATTTCTTCACCTAAAATATTTGAGCTGAGTTTTTTCCTCACAGGGTCTCACCACACTGACACCCTTAACAAAGTTTGTTTTTCCTCCTTGTAGGAACACTTTGATCCATGAAGACCTCTGTGCTTCAATTTTGATATCCAACACTCTATATTCATAAATAGGAGTAAAATTAGGTTATTTGGCACTGTCAATGTTTCCAAAAAATATCTGATGTGGCATTGGTTTTAGCAATGTACAGCCCAGTGCCACCCATGATAAGGAAAATTATCTAAACTGGCTGTAGTCCAAATCTAAAATGACATATTAGAAACTTTCCTAATTTATTTTATTTCACTTTTTCAAGTATGTCACAATTTCCCAAGTAGGTATAATGTCTTTCTAAATTCACACTACAGATCTCAAATTGTTTTAGAGGCGAAGAGGGAACAGTGTCAAGCACCAGAAAAAGGAAATTGCCATCTTACAGATGACGAGTTTAGTTTATTCCTATGGGAATGCTACTCCTGTTATGATGGCAGGAATATTAACATTTTTAATTGCATTTTGCTGTAAAACCCTAGTGTATTGACGAGAGGTCCAAGCAGAATGGTGCTTGTACCACCTTAATTGTCTACTATTATCATCAACTCCACAGGGGAATACCATGTACAAAAATGTCATAAAGACACTGAGTTGTGAGTATTTTATTTGTTTTTATGAGGAGTCATGTTATGCAAACTTCTGCACAGAAAATCAATGAGTGTTTTACAAGAGTTCTTTGATAAATCTTCAACTTTCATTAAATATTTTCTTATCTCTGAGTTTGCTTATGGTAATGCCAATGATAACTGTCTCATTTTGTTTTGATCTTTTTGGAACTACTTTAATAACTGATTAAAACTACAATTAGCCCTAAGCAGTGCACAGCGCCGGTGCAAGGGTCCTTGGTGCCCTAGGCACAGTGTGAAAATCGGCGCCCCCCCCCTTTAAAAATCGGCGCCCCCCGCCGTGGGTACCCTGTCAAAATTGGCGCTGCGCTTCCCTCCCCTCAGCTCCCCTCCCCATGTCTTTCTTTATCTTACCTGCATGAAGCTGCTCCTCTCTGCTCTGTCTTCTCCCCTCTCCTCACAGACACTGTCGGGCCGTGATGATTGCATCATCACGGCCTGTCACTGTCAGTGAGCGGAGGGGAGGAGACAGAGCAGAGAGGAGCAGCTTCATGCAGGTAAGATTCATAGCCCCTTCCCCCCTCTCCTCCCCGTGGATTTCCGCACAGTTTTAAATGACCATAGTCTTTTTTTTTATTTTGAGGCGCCCTGCAGAGCCCGGAGCCCTAGGCAATTGCCTAACCTTGCCTAATGGGAGCGTCGGGCCTGGCAGTGCACAAACCATGCTCTTACACTCCATGTCATATTCCTGTGCCTGACTCCCAACTCTGGAAAACAACATCCCAGTCATCCTGGACATGTTGTGAGTTTGGTACATAAACTTCTCTGGGTTTTAGACTCATGTCCTGCTGCCCTATGAACAGTATGCATCTTGTTTTGCAGCCAGATTCCAGCAGGGTGGCATGAAATCAAATTGGAAATGATTACAAAGACAGGACAGTGCAAAATAGAAGAAAGTAAAGATAGTTGTGTATGATTAGTTATATCCAGGGCAGCATGATGGCGTAGTTGTTAGCATTTTCACCTTACAGCACTGAGGTCATGAGTTCAATTCCCGACCATGGCCTTATCTGTGAGGAGTTTGTATGTTCTCCCTGTGTTTGGTGGGATGCTCCGGTTTCCTCCCACACTCCAAAAACATACTGGTAGGTTAATTGGCTGCCAACAAATTGACCATAATCTGTGTGTGTTTGTGTGTGTGTTAGGGAATTTAGACTGTAAGCCCCAATGGGGCAGGGACTGATGTGAGTGAGTTCTCTGTACAGCGCTGCGGAATTAGTGGCGCTATATAAATAAATGATGATGATGATGATCCATACATAGCTACTTTTAGTATAAAAAATAATCAAAGCACAATCCAAATCTATTAATATGTACTGCAAAAGTCATGATTCATGTATTTGCAATAAACATCAAAAACATCTGTTTCAGAATATACAAGACCCAAGTATATGTTATGTCTTTTCAAATTAATAATAACATGGGATATGAAGAACGTCTGGGCCAGCTTACAGCCATGAGCACTAGCCTACTACCCAAAATGGCCTTTATTATAACATTTTAGCACTTCCCTCAATTACATTTCTGACATCTAGTACAGTATTGCTTAGGTACAGTACTGATGAGTATTGTATCTAAACACATTTGCACCACTGACTCGCAAATCTTTTAAGGTACAGTACTCACCAGTTTCTCTAACTTTCAACTGCCTTGAGATTGCTAGTTGAATCTTATCTAACAGTCCTCTTCTACCCTCTTACCAGCTTTATTTCATCAACTGGGCTGCTCTGTAGACAATATATACTTTACTGTACATTAGTTATGTACCAGAACTTTATTGCACAGTATATTCACTGTAATATATTCACTGCAGAATTGGCTCACTACAAATTTTGCACCTAATTGCAAAGCCAGTAAATGATCCTTAATGTGTTTTAGAAATGTAATTATGTTTCAAACTTGGGACTACGTCATTTTCTTTCCTTATCTGTAAGTATAGATTTTCATATTTTGGCTGTACTTTACTGATTGAAAACTATATGATCATATTTGCAGAATTGTTTAAGACCCAGATAACACATAGAGCCAAAATGTATAAAATATAAAATTAATGTATTAGAGAGCATGGATTATTCTGACATAAAAAAGAGCCTTCATGAGCAGATATCTTGAGAATAGCAAAATTTCAAACAGTTTGATAGTATTGGTTTGATGAGCATACTTCATACCAAAGAATCTCAAGCTGTGATCCCAACAAAACGCCTTGCAGGAATCTATAATATGAAAATCTAATTTGTTATAGACATTGGAATTGTCACCCAGCAACAGCTGGCGGGTGATAACAGGCTTACTGATGAAGCTTCCTCTTGGCACCATAAGTACATTTTAATGCCAACAGGGAGTAGGAAAGCATAAACTCTAGTATACTCAACTTCCCCTCCTAATGTTTCTTGGATGCCTGAGAAAAAAAGTGAGAAAATTACATGAACTATAGCAGATGGAAGCATGTATAGATTTTAAGATGTGTAAAACACAACCACAGTCTGAGAAGGAGAAACCATGGCAAATGACTTAAACAGAGCAAATATTTTAATGAACAAAACAGAGAAACTGTTTGGATGAGCATGAAAAAGTTATACAAGAACCTTGCAACGAATCTCTAGGCATAAAATGATTCTAAAAAAAATGCTGAGAATTACTTTGTCCAAAGTTCTTCAAATGTGATTGCAGCTGGAGACATAAATACAGACTAATGAATGGTAGAGAGTATCACCTACTAAGCCACGTTATGAATCATGGCTATGTTATGAACAATTAGACCTGGACAGAAATTTCAAGTGGGAGCAGAAGTTTGTGGAAAGAAACACATCATTGGCCAGCTGTGGCCCTGATATATGCGTAGTGGTACTTTATCCCCATTTTATGTTTTCTAGTTTTCATAACTTTTCATAGAAACAACAATGGTTTGGAATAGATTTTCACTGTAAACCACCAAGGAGTGTGTCAAGAACAATTTTTTTTCATCCCCATGAAGATATTCACACACTGCGCCTGGTCCTAACTGCCGAAAAAATTTAAAATTTCTTCGCAAATATACTGCATCCAGTTATTAGACCAGACCAAAGAGCTGCTGTGATTGGCCCACATTTCTCCTAAAACCTGAAGCCTAGCTTATTTCACAAGTGGGTTCAATGGGTTTGTATCTGTAGACTATATCTTTTGTATGGGAAGGAGAGGGAGGGTGTTACAATATATTTCATAGAAGGAGATATAGCTGCGTTTGCATCGTTAACTACAATGTGTTTACTTTTGGTACCACAATGCGGTTGGCACTGGGTCCTACAATTTGGTTGGCACTGTGATTCTACAATGTGGTTAACACTGTGGTCTACAATGTCTTAGGGACTGCAGGGCTCCAATGTAGTTGGCACTGTATTTCTATAATGTGCAATATACTGTTCAGTTACAGCATGATTGGCTCTGGAGTAATCAAGGTGTTTTATAATATGGAGCAAACATATTTTTGCCACTGCCAATTCACAATGTAGTTGCCACTGATAACTACCATGTGTTTTGCACTGTGGGCAACCAAATGTTTGGCACTGGAAGGGCATTGGTGGGACTATAATGTGGTTGGCATTGGAGAGCTACATTGCAGTTGACACCAGTGCTGACAATACTGTGCTCTGGGCACAGGTAAGTACAATTTGTTGGTGCTGTAGTTTATAAAATTCTGCCCACTGTTCAATACCATGTGTTGGACACTGGAGTATAAAACGGTGTTCCTAATGCTGGATATTGTACAGGGCCTTAGTGCTATGTACAGAACACTAGCAGATGTGGTGTGATTACCAGTGTGTGGCCAATTTGGTTAGTAGGGTGGGGCTACAATGTGTTGAAGTCAGGTGAATACATATGGATACAAACATGTTGAAACTGCTATATATAATATGCTGACCGTGGAAAACACAATGTGCTGCCATTGTTGGTCACGACATATGGAGTAGTAATGGGTACAATTTGTTGTTTGTAATATACTGTGAACTGGATAAGTTGTCATAGCATAATCACAATGATTGAAAGAGTGATTGTAGCTGCATGACGGCAATACTTTCTTCTTTCCCACACATGTATCTAATTTACTCATACGCTGCACAAACCTCATGTTGCTGAAGATGTTCAAATTATGTCTTTGCCCATGTTGCATCCAATAGATGTGCCAAGAAGCTGCACTAACCATCCAACACTTCCTGTACCGCGATGTAACTATCAATGTGTCATTGATTTCCAACCCCATTGAAAATATGCATAATACTTATTTTATCATTATTGGTTACAAATTAAAAAGACAAATTGGGTTTGTTTTTTGTCGAGATAGAAGCCCCAAAATGAAAGATTAAGCAAGAGGAGGGGGTTAAAATATCTGAAGCAATTATTGTGTCTGTAATTTCTATGGTCAGTAAAAAAGGAGTTAATTTGATTTAACTGGCACCCTCCCATCATCAGACTCTCTGCTGTTTGTCTTAGCTGTGTCTGCTGAAAGAGATAATTGTTGTACCTATATAGTCTTGCTGGTGTTATGAGCGCCACGCTAATCGTGACAGCTAATTCTCCCCAATTCCTACCTTAGCTGCTGCGCTGTAGTGATGGTTCATATGCTGTTTTATATCTCTACGTCCTGACTGTTTGATAGGCAGCCAGGGCGTGGGATTACATTGCAGTCACCTGATTGCACTCACCATTGCAGGCTGGGGGTGTGCCCCGTCTCCTCCTCTCATTGGTTCTCTCTTATTTAAAAGGCAGGGAGGACTGCCTGCCAGTTATAGCGCTCTGTTATTGTTCAAAAAGCTTATGCAGGATTTGGGAAGGCCCTAACAGCTGGCTCTCAAATCACAGGATTTGTTCTTATAACTAACCCGATTAAAGCCCACACAGATGCATGTTTCATACCTCCATCCATCTTTTAATACATTTCCATCCGCCATCCTGTCAAATTAAGGTCCTGGGCAGACAAAGGTGTTAGGTTGGTCGGTTAACAAAAGAAAATGGCTTTGAGGTATCCATATGCTAAGTAAGATCAGGAATTCTATGCAAGTATCAAAGGACCAACAACACAGGAACTATGGTTTATATAGAAAATATTGAATTTAAGACACATTTTCTTCATATGTCATGATTTGGGAAATCTAGGTTCTGATTTAAGTTTCGGGTCAAAAAATTCAAAATGTGTGTGAATTATAAAAAACTGAGGTATATACAACCTAGAGTAATCGCATATCTCCCAGAAAGAGGCTTACTAACGTTATATTTGATATGCACTTATGTAGGAAATTATGACCAGTGTATTGCAAGGAGAATTAGGTCTCTGGAAGGTATCAGAGGAAAAGTATTTAAGGTGAAACAATCTATGATAGACACCCAGGTAGATTCTATCCCTATATTAACATATACTCTGCCCCTTTAAGAGATATCCCAGTAGAACATATTTATAAACTCATACATGATATTTGCAAATTGTCAGCCCTGGGGGCTTCAAATTTCTAATTGAGAACTGATCATCTTATCCTGCCAAATCCAAGGCATACAGATTATGCTGAGCAAGTGTTATATTTCTGCATTTTTATCCTATTATTTTGCAACTGTATTGCATTTAT
The DNA here is from genome assembly GCF_038048845.1 of Mixophyes fleayi. Taxonomy (NCBI): domain Eukaryota; kingdom Metazoa; phylum Chordata; class Amphibia; order Anura; family Limnodynastidae; genus Mixophyes; species Mixophyes fleayi. Next base: position 185,397,266 of record NC_134406.1, on the reverse strand, counting down.
ATTGTATGTCATTTATTAGATTTGCTTTATTATATCCAATGCATTGTACCTTTTTATATTAAATCTAAAATATTGCTTGTTTATGTTAACTCTGTGATTGCTGTTGTCTGAATTGTTAAAACTTTTTGACTAACAAGGAGCATAGTGCTTGCCAGTTGGTACATTTGTATGACACTATTTTAGGGTCCTATTCTCCTAATACAATAGGTGGTGACAGAGGTTATCGGACTGATGAGTGGAATGTTGTGATTTGTGATTTGTAAAAAAAAATCATGCACAAGTGAATGTGTATGTACGCCATATTCAGAGTTGAAGGTATGAATGAGTAGCAGATGTGTCCACTTGACAACAAACACAACCCTCAGACAGTAACGTCCTGAACATGTACAAAAACATTTTCTTTTATATGTTATAAATGCAATTGCTCTGAAGCATCATTTAAACTTGAAAAACTAAACTAACATAGCAAGAACAACTTGCTGACATGCGTGCAAAAAAAATATTATTTTCTTTATCGTTGCTACAACATTCTCTGCAAATCCTAATCTATGGCCGAGTGTTAACTAAAGTCTCAAAAAGCATCTGCAGTTCATTCACAAACCGCTATTTACAAGTGGTTGACTAGTTTGGGTGTACATCATCATCATCCACTACTTATGCCTGCCCCTGGCCCCCCACAAATAAAAGCACTGTTTCAGCCGTATCTGTGACTACATCCCAAACTGAATCCATACACAATTGCTTGAACACACCTTTAATGTTCATTGCCTATGTTAGAACACCCCTCCCCATCATGCCTCTTTCACCATGAGGAGTCGTAAGGGCCAAAATGTCACAGGTCTGAATAGCCACAGCTGGGTAATTCACTTTCTAAGCATACGCAGTGAGATAAAACACAGACATGCTACAAAAATGGCACTACATCTCACTCAGAATCAGGCCCTGTGTGAGTATGAACATGAAACAGCAATACTTTCTTTTTGGTGGGGGGGGGGGTGATTCAGTGAGATATGTAGCCTATATGATAGGGGAGTGCAAGATTGAGTGCTGAAATTCTCTGTAACCACATACAATAAACATCCTTGTCACAAACACTGGGATACTTTGTCATAATTCCTGTAACCGTTTTACCTTATTTGGACCAAGAAGGAAGGAAGGACTAGATTGTATGGCCTCAGCAAAAACGTTTTGCCGGTGGAATTCTATCTATAGTGCCCCCAGTCCCAAGCACACCAAACAACATATTGAGCAGTCCCAGCTCAGTTATAAAATCAGAGAAATAATAAGCCCCTATACCTGGGAGGTGAGAGCATCTGATTTTAGGTGCATTTTTATGGTGTTTAAAGCATAAAAAGCAGTATAGGACCTGCGTATAATGAGGTGCCCCTGACGCTGGGATGCAGGCTTAAATGTTTTGATTAAAATATGAACTAATGCCTCATGTTTTAATTTTGCTAGATAAACACAGATATGCAGTGGTAAGAATAATCACTGACAACAACTGTCTTTTTGTTTTGTATACATAGATGGGCATATATATTGCCATGCTGTTAGTACCATATATAATATATTGAATATACCGAGTGCAGGCTTATTTTTTTCTATGGTTCTGTCTCAAAATATTGCCTTATGTTGTCTTAGCAGCTGTCCTGCTAACCTATTTAAAGCTCATTTGACTGTGGCTTACAGGCCAGCTCTTGTAAGCCCCTATACCTGGGAGGTGAGTGTATCTGATTTTAGCTGCATTTTAATGGTGTTTAAAGCATATAGGTCAGTGTAGGACCTGCATACAATAAGGTGCCCTTGTCGCTGGGATGTAGGCTTAAATGTTTTGATCAAAATATGAACTAGTACCTCATGTTTTCATTTTGCTAGATACACACAGACATGCAGTATTAAGGATAAGTGCTGACAACAACTGTGTTTCTGTTTTGTATATATAGATTGGCATTTATAAATTCTGTGAAAATCCCAAAATATACAATTGCAAAAACAATGCAAAATGGCATTCCACAGAATAATGAAGAAAAAATGGACAGTATCACTGGAACTTCACAACCCTGCCAAGTGTCCTGTTATGCTGCGAACTCGATTAGGCACAACATTTCACCGCAATTTCTTTCTATCTAATCTTTAATAATTTACTAGAGCCACAAATATAGTGTTGACTGATGTTGAAGTATTTTTATATAATATTTCTTATAACTAAGGTTCATGCTATACACAACAACTGAATGGATTAATAGGTTTAATGCAGTTTGTGCAGTGTATAGCACTATTGCTAAGAGCCTGAACTTGAGCTAAGGTCTTTGAGCAGCACATGAAAGCATATTGGCATCCAGTCTACAGAAGAGGCTCAAATTTCAGAGTTCCCCTTAGAAATTCCCTCAGCAATAAAATATACAAGTGAACTTTTATGACTTAGAAAAGTACTGACTGTTTTTTCACTAATGCTACTTCACAACTCTGTAAAGTTAATGAAATGAAGAAAAAAATACACAGGGTTATTGTTTAAAAGCAATTTATAATCTGACTACGTACCCCTCCTTTTCTTTGACCTTGAACTACAGTAACTAAACTCTAGAACACTTTGGTTCATAAAATGAAAATTAATCAAACATATTAGTTGAAGTGTTCAAATGATGACAGCATCACCAAGCAATTTTTAATACTCCCCAAACAGCAAAACATATAGTACAATGAAAGGTAGCATGCTAATAATCAGGAAGGTTCATCCAGTCATATTTATTCTATTCCATTTAGTCAGCAAGGAAGTGTATAAGGGATTAGCAAGACTAACCTTTCATGTGAATTACAAAGCAGTGTAATTTCTCTATAACAAGATGGATGTATAAACTGCAATTTTTCCAATTTTTCTAACATAATTCTTTCTCTCCCCTCCCATTTTTGCCCACACACTTATTATTATTATTATTATTATTATTTATAAAGTGGCAAGATATTACATAGTGCTATATATTGAGAATATCATTATACAAATAAAATACATACAATGACATGGAACAGATGGTTCTGTACAAATCAGCTTCCAATTTAAGAGGTTGCTAACATACATGTATATTAAACAGCCTCAGTAACCAGCGTGTTTTACAGGCCTCAGAACTTAGAATTTGATGCAACAACAAATGGTACATAAAAGTGCCTCCAGCAGCATTTCAAGCATTTTAAAAAGCCAGTATCCTGACGAGAACCGCCTGGGCGTGGGTGACATGTAGGTGTGAGAGGGCTAATCAAAACAAAACTGGCTGGACTGTCTAAACTGACTAAATATAAAGGTAATACTGTTTTCTTAAAATAAAACAGAAATAATGTGCAGAATTGTCTTAGCATAGTCACATATTCTGTGAGTTATCTTCCACCTGCAAAAGGCTAGAAGATAAGGGCATTGCAATATTAGAAAATTGAGCCCCAAGAACTGACAATTTCTAAAATCATTGCAATAACTGTAAACCATTTTCCTTGCCAAAACCCCCCTTTTTGGTGACATCATGGCAAGAGGTGTGCTGGTATGCTGATCTGTTCTACAGCTTTTTAATTGTCCTCTATTCAAAAGCAGTCCAAGTAATGAGTTCTACAAATATTAAATCTCTGTTATGGAACAGAAATATGACTTTTAGTCAACAAAAATGTATGATATTCCATCATATAGGCAGATGATTATCTTATATCTATTCCTTAAGGAGATATATTGGGGCTGGTGCAAAGTGGGACGTACGCCTGTTTATGCAGCATACAATACACAAATTTGCAGTGTGCAAATTTGCACTCCACAAAGAGAGCAAATGCATATTTGCTCATGAAAATTTGCTTGCATCTGACACTTACGCCACCTTACTCTTGGAGAAGTGGGACAGGAGAGGGTCAAATGTAAACCGAGTACAGGAAGGGTATATTCACACAAATTCGGCTCTGGCAGACCAACATTCATATGCATATATAGCAGTCAGGAGCCTCATCTCTTGTGGCTGCTAGAGGGCAGGTGAAATTACATTCTGATGATTATGACACCTGGTACTATTAGATAGTCACTGATTGGATGATTGCACATTTACCTCTCCCACTGATAGCACTTTCTTTGTTGCTTCATTTGTTTAAACTTTTTGCTTATTGTATTAGAGTTCTGTAGAAGTATGTAATTCTTTCATAATTACACTGAGTAGCCAATATATGTCACGCTAGCAAAGCTAATGTGAGCAAATGTTTTCTGCAAAGGACATTTACATTACAATCATGTTTGGCTAGTCCTATGTGATTGTGTATGGTTAGTGTACTGCAATTAACTATTTTTAAATTAGCAATGTAAAAACCCTACTCTATCTTGAAAGTTATTTAATATTTTCCCCTTTGTGCTTTGCAAATATAACATGCCAAGATTTTTACAAGTTATATTATTTTACATATTTTTCTCTGATTATAATAGCAATGCAAACCTTATTTTTCTGTTACAAATCTATTCTATGCATTTACATCAATAATTTTTTTTTAATTATTACTGTTTTTATCAATTTTTTCCCCCTTTTTCAGACATATAGCATATTGCTCCTCAACTATTATTTGCAACATTTTTGCCTCCAGCAACATCAGCAGCAGCAACTAAAGCCCAGGTGCCTACAAGTCACATGAGAGCCTCTTTGGGATGCCAGGCACATATGTTATTCATTGGTTTTAGCACCCACCACATGTCATAAAGGAGACTCTACAGGTTGTGTTGACTGACCTAAAGCCTATGGTTCACATTCTCATGACAATACCACCACTGACTAAATTGTTGGCTGTGTTACATTTCTGTGCATCTGGATCATTCCATTACTACTGCAATATTTATATTTTCCTTTTTCTCATCCACAGATGCTGCACATGAGGAAATCCCTCAAACAAGGAAAATAGTGATGACCCAGGCATACCTGGATGACCAGCACCATCTCATTGAACAAAATAGCATCATTCATATATACCTATGGTAATAGATCACTATTTCCACTTTTTTTTTACATATTATACAGTGAAGGTGACAAGTGCCCTTTAGTTCATATTTTATACATGTTCTATTTATTTAAATGTGCGCAATGTCCCCAAGGAGCGGAGGCCATTTATACTATTTAAACATCTTATAGACTATGTTGAACTGATTAAAAATATTTTGAAATAATTCTAGACAGCACTCGTAGCAGTGTCAATGAAAAGAAACCTCTCTTGTCTCAGCCTCATCCCTTCCCATTAGATTATAAGCTTTCACAAGCTGGGCCCTCCTTCCTATTGTCTTCTTGTCTGCTCCCTCCTGTGCATTCTTGTCTCTTCACTCTTATTATCATTATTATTATTATTATTTATTTATAAGGCGCCACAAGGTTTCCGTAGCGCCGAACACAGTACAAACAATGGACAGTACAGGGAATAACAGTACAGAACAATAAACAACTAGTACCAAAACTTCAGAGGCTCCAGGCAAAGCAGATGTAATGGAGAAGGAGCAGAAGAGAAGGTAGAGAGACAGGAGGGAGAAGGGCCCTGCTCATAAGAGCTTACATCCTGAAGGGAGGGGAAACAGACAGCCGGCACAAAAGGAGTCAGAGGGGGGGGAGCAAGCGTGCACCCCAACAGAGGAGGAGCAAGGGGATAGGAGCGAGCATGGAGAGAGGGTTAGGTGGAAGGCTGGTAGGCTTTAAGGAAGAGATGGGTTTTGAGTGCCCGTTTGAAGGAGCACAAGTTAGGGGACAAACGGATGGAGCGTGGGAGGTCATTCCAGTGGAGGGGGGCAGCTCGGAAGAAGTCATGAATTCTAGAGTGGGATGAGGTGATCAGAGTGGACGAGAGGCGACGGTCATTGGCTGAACGCAGGGACCGGGCGGGAGTGTGGATGTAGAGAAGGTTGGAGATACAGGGGGCAGTAGAGTGGGAGAGGGCCTTGTAGGTGAGGGTAAGAAGTTTGAAAAGGATACGGTAGGGGAAGGGGAGCCAGGGAAGGGCAAGGCAGAGAGGTGAGGCAGAAGAGGAGCGGCGAGAAAGGAAGATGAGTCTCGCAGCTGCATTGAGTATAGAACGGAGGGGGGCAAGGCGAGAGCGGGGGAGGCCGGTGAAGAGAAGGTTGCAGTAGTCCAGCCTGGAGATGATAAGAGCATGGATAATGGTTTTGGTTGCTTCATGAGAAAGGAAGGGCCGGATGCGGGCGATATTGCGAAGTTGGAAGTGACAGGATTGGGCAAGGGATTGAATGTGGGGGGCAAAAGAGAGTGAGGAGTCGAGGGTGATGCCCAGGCAGCGGAGTTGGGGAACAGAGGAGATGGTGGAGTTATTAACAGTTATGGAGAGATCCAGATGGGATGAGGATTTAGATGGAGGGAAAACAATGAGTTCAGTTTTAGCGATGTTAATTTTAAGAAAGCGTGAGGACATCCAAGAAGAGATGGCAGAGAGGCAGTCAGATACACGAGAGAGGAGGGAGGGGGAAAGATCAGGAGAAGAGATGTAAAGTTGAATATCATCGGCATATAGGTGATACTGAAGGCCGAATGAGGTGATGAGAGCACCGAGGGAGGAAGTGTAAAGTGAGAAGAGTAGAGGGCCAAGAACAGAGCCCTGAGGGACTCCAATTGGGAGGGCAGAGGGGGGGGGGAGGATGAGCCGGAAATGGATACAGAAAAAGAGCAGTTGGCAAGGTATGAGGTGAACCATATAAGGACAGAACCAGAGAGGCCGAGAGAGTGAAGGGTCTGCAAGAAGAGGGGGTGGTCTACAGTGTCAAAGGCTGCAGATAGGTCTAGGAGGATGAGCAGGGAGAAGTGACCCCTGGATTTAGCAGAGAGGAGATCATTAGTTACAGTGGTCAGGGCGGTTTCAGTAGAGTGGAGGGGGCGGAAACCAGATTGGAGGGGGTCAAGGAGGGAATAGTCAGAGAGGTGATGGGAGAGGCGACTGCAAACAATTCGCTCGAGAAGTTTGGAGGTGTAGGGGAGAAGAGAAATGGGGCGGTAGTTGGCGAGTGAGGTGGGGTCAAGATTAGGTTTTTTGAGAATAGGAGAGATAAGGGCATGTTTGAAGGAGGAGAGGACAGTGCCAGTGGAGAGAGACAGGTTGAAGAGGTGAGCTAAGTAGTCGCAGACAGTGGGGGAGAGGGAGCGAAGAAGGTGAGATGGGATGGGATCGAGTTGGCAGGTAGAAGGGGGATAGGAAAGAATGAGGGAATGTACTTCTTCACCCGTAGTGGGGCGGAAGGAGCACCAGGGAGGGAAGCTGGGGGCCTCCTTGTATAACATGTATTACATGTTTTTTACAACACCTGTAATAATCCTTGCCTATTATATCTTATGCTTCCTTTATATCCATTACTTTGCCTGTTGGTTTGTGTTTATTTTATGCTCTGCTTCCCCACTGTACTGCGCTGTGGATTTTTGTGGCATCTTAATAATAAACAATATTAATAATATAATCATGACATCCAGTAAATAAAACAATTCCATGTCCAATATATTGTATATCCACATTCCTAATTTACAATGTCATATAAAATAGCTCCATACCAAGTATATACTATACCCCTATGCCCAGTATACAGTCTACTTTCATGCAAGGGTTATCTGGGACTAAAAAGCATCACTTAAAATATAAGAGCCAAATTTCCACTGTGCTGAGAGTAATACATTTTCCTATGGACTTTTCATTCTGGATAATAACATTCCTGACATATCAAAAGCACCAACTCGGTAAAAAATATACAGCAGAGATAGCTGTAATTAGGGAAGAAGCTACCATAATTAAACAAAACACCTTTTATCAGATTTGAAGCAACTGTGCTCAAACAAATGTACATTTACCCTTTTCTTTGCTTAAGGATTTTCATTTTCCAATACATAGAAAAATGAAAACAGAGGGAAAGCACATAGTTAAAAGAAATTAACGGTGAAATTGAATATATATATTGGATGGACCTTGTATGTTTCCTAAAAAAATTATTTTCTGAAGAAGTATAATTAAATATAATGGAGGAGACAAAGTGAAAAATACATTGTTTAGAACTCAGAGCTAGGGTTAGTTAGCAGCAAGCAGAGCAATCTCTGGGTGCAGGAAATCCAAATAGATTCTTTGAAGTTGATTTTCTTAAAGGACTACAACATGACCAGCAGGTTCTGCTGAAATTATTTCTGAATCTGTCACATGAAAGTTTGACACAAAGGGTGAATCTCAGAGCTGTAAGGAGGGCGGTGCAAGTGGTGTGACCACCCAGGGTGCAAGGCCAAGGGGGCACAACCCACATGCTATATGCAGCCCCCAGATGGTCCTAGTGCACTTACTGCAGGACTGTCATTTTTGAGTGACAGGGAGCCGGCACGATGAGAACGCCAGCCGGCTCCCTGCAGTGTACCTGATGTGCACATGTGATGTCAGGATGCTGCATACAGGAGCTTGCACAGTGAAAAGAAGCAGGAAGAAGACAGACAGACAGAAGAAAACAACAGAGCAAAGAGCAAACAGAGCAAGAAGATTACAGAGCAACAAGAAGACAGAACAAGAAGAAGCAGGATGCAAAAAAAAGAAAAGCTGAGGAGCCCTAATGTAAGTATTTTGCTGTAAGGGGGCTGTAAAAATCATGGGTGAGGGAGACGGGGGGTTGTAAAAAATAGAGGTTGTGAGAGGAGGCTGTAAAAAAAAACAAGGGGAAAGAGGGGGCTATTATGAACAGGAAGAGAGAGGGGGCTGTAAAGTACAAGGGGAGGGGGCTGTAAAGATCAGGGGGAGAGGGGGCTGTAAAAACAGGGAGGAAAGAGGGGGCTGTAAAAAAAACAGGAAGGGAGAGAGGGGTCTGCAAAGAACAGGGGAAAAAGAGGGGGCTGTAAAAAAAACTGAAGGGGTGAGAGGAGGCTGTAAAGAATGGAGGGGGAGAGTGAGCTGTTTAAATATACAGAAGTGGAGAGAGGGGGCTGTAAAGAAGGCAGTGAAGTGTTTATCAGTAATAATAATCTTTATTTAATGTGGTGTAAATTTGAATGCCATACATTTTAATTTTTGGGGGGCAGGGGAATAGGCCTTTGCATTGAATGGGAATCTTATTAATGCTGGGGCTGGTGAGTATTGAAATTGGTCAGTTTATTAAATGTGAATGCTTTTAATGCAATGGGGCTGGTAAGGGGGAAATTGGTCAGTTTATTAAATGTGAATGCTTTTAATTTAATGGCTGGTTTGGGGTAAGGAGGCTTATTTATTAAATGTAAACACTAATGTAGAGCTTCTTAGGAGGAAGGAGACATAATTATTAAATGCAGGTGCTATTAAATTTAAGGTTGGGGCTATGTATGGGGAAAAATAAGCAATATTCATTCATTGTGAATGCTATTAATTAAATTCTGGGGTTGATTTTATACAAGGAGGCCTGTTTATTGAACAAAAAAAGCTAATAATTTAATGTCAGACTGGTTGGGTGGCGTAGTGTTTAGTGAATGCTCGACTTTCCAGGAGGTGCATAGTAACAATCTCTTTTCCAAACAGGGAACCCAACATTCCAGGATCTGGCAAAGCAGATACTGCGTTTAAGACATCTGCAGCAGCACTAGGTAGGAATGTCCCCTCTGGCTGTGCGTTCCCGCGAGTGTGCGGGAAGGGGGAGGGGGAGCCAATGCTTTGTCTTGCTCACTGTACTAAAATGTTTAATTATGGCACTGGTGAATCCTAACACAGCAAATCAAACATGTGCTGCCAATGACTTTCATTTAATGTTCCACATACCACATTACTAAGTTGGCAAAGAGAGTACAAAGGAAAGTGCTCATTGTCCTCCTATGTCTGCAATATCTCTTGAAATTCTTTGCTACTTTTGCTGCACAGGGAATTGTAGCAGAGATGAGTGAACCCACCTTAATTAGATCTGATGATTTCTTAGTTCCTTCCACTACATTATTATTATTTTTTTAAAACAATCATTGGGGTGGTAACAAAACAAACAATTTTGTAAGCAATATTTGGATCTGCTGACATAATTTCTTATTATTGCTCAACATTTCCTTTTCCACTTTATACACATTGAACATCTGCATTTAAGGGGTTTAGGCTACTCTAAACCTGTACTGGAATGCATTTCACTCAACAAAATTGCATAATCTGTGTGATTGTACATTATTCTTACAAAATCCCAAATTGTCCAAACCAGTTTTCTCAATTCTAAATTGCAGTGTTAATGGAAAAGTTTTTCTACCATTCTCCTTCGGAGACTTTGTATCTAAGCAAACTGAACAAATCTCCCATACTCTATGTATTTTTTAGCTATGTGGATGTGGAATAAACTGATTTTTAGGTTATTATAAAATTCCATGTGCAATTATAGTATATATTTTAATAGAAGTAGTCTTATTTTTTTATATTATTATCTATTTATTTATTTTGTGACATTTGCTTTTACGGACCAATTTACAAGCATGATCCAGGAAGGAAATGACAAAAAAAATTACATAAATTACATTGTTACAAAATTAAACAACCAAGTACAAACTGAAAAAGAAAACAAGTAAAACAATTTGAAACAAATTTAGTTGCCATGTTTTGGCTACTTTCCTTCAGGTTCACAGGTAACACAGACAAAAGTTGGCATCACAATCACCATGATTTCTAACCTTATCTCATTCATTATAACTGTCATAACTGTATGCTAACATGCAAATCACTTTGCACTTGTTTTGTAATTTGTATGTACATGGGGTTAAAGTGATAAAGAGTACTTTGAACAATGATATCAAAAAATATTCAGTCAAAATGCCTATAACTGTGATATCTGTTGGTTCATATATAAATAAAAGGCATATCTAATCATATTATATGCAAGTTTTAAAAAAAAATTGTAAAGTTCACTTACAGAGCTGCAAAATGCACAGTAAATGCTGTTTTTTGATGTCAAGAAACTATTTGTGTGCTATTATCCATGTTTGTATAGAAAACAAAATGGATTAGTACATCAAGATCCATCTCATGCCTTGTTTTCCTTTAAGGTCCAGTCCATTATACTCGTCTATGCAGTCCACCATTATAATACAGATTCTGTATTCTGTATTGTTTTCTTTCATTCCACTCTTCAATCTAACCTCATCACTATGCCAAGACTAATTTACCTGAATCTACCTCCCAACATGCCAACCCACCGCATTGTACACTTTTATTCAAACTACTTTTATGTAGCGATCATCTACAAACCTCCAGATTCTGTATCCCAATTCTTTGATAACTTTGCTGCCTGGCTCTTCTACTTCGTATCCTCTAACCTACCCTCCCTGATCCTGGGGATTTCAAAATCTGTATTAAGAACTCCACCAACCTTGCCACTGCCACGTTTCTCTACTTCTCTTATTTTTTTTTTTTACCTCTTCCAGTGAAATTACTCTCCCACCCATTATAACTGTCATTTCCATAATCTCACATTCTCCCACCAATGGTCTCTCTCATATTTTTGTAACATACACTTCTATATCTCTGACCAAAACTTCCTTTCCTTTAGCTTTTCTCTGCATTCTGCACCACTCCCATCTCTTTCTTTCACACTTGAACCACTTCTCTTTCCTTAGCTGCCTCCCTGCATAGTACCATCATGAAATCTTCTCCTGCCAGGCTCCATCCACTTTGCTTTGATCTTCCCTTCTTTGTAATACACCATCTCATTTCTGGGGATGAGGTCCAGGTTCTTTTGTTTTTTGCTCTCCACTTTACCTGCCCCCTTGACTCCATCCACTCTCACCTTCTTCCCTCCTTCCCAACACCTTCCTGCATCTAGCCCACCTTTTCTGACTTTTCTCCCTCCACTGGCAACTCCCCTCATCCTTAAGCATGCTCTTGTCTCACATATCCTCAAAAATCCAGTGTTGACCATGCCTCACTTTCCAGTTACCGCCCAATTTGTCTCCTCCCATTTTTTCTTCACTGTTTGTCCATAACTGCCTCATAATTGTCTTCTCTCTCAGTCCTCAACCCTAACCAATATGGCTTCGGTCTCCTTTACTCCACTGAGACTACCCATGTCCAAAAGAGTGAACCACCCTCTTTTTTATGTAACTGTTCCCTGCTGATTACTATCTACCTCTCCAAAAACCCACTTGTTCGTCAAAGTCTACCAGTTTCCCACCTAACTCCACTCTATGCCACCCCTCCCCATTAGATTTTAAGCTCTTATTAGTAGGTCCCTCTCTCCTTCTGTCTTCTTCCCTGCTTTACCTCTCCTACTTGTGCATCTTTGTATCATGCCTCTTGCATGTTCTGTACAACACTTGTTTGTTATATACCTTTTCAATTATGTCTTATGTCAGTATTATGCTCGATTTCCATTATCTATTATGTTTTATGTTCAGTGTTATGCTCTATTGTCTGATTCTTGCATTTATGCTTCTTGAATTTTGCCTGTTGATCCTCTACATCTTTGGAATATACTTTACTTCCCTACTGTACGGCGCTGCACTGAGCTACTAGGATGACATTAATGCTTGATTTGCATCTAGTAGAGTCCCAAAAATAGTTTATATAGTACACTATTATGGGCAGTGCACGCTTTTAGATAACCTGAGTTTTTTTTTCTTTTAAATATATTTTCTTGAAACTTTTTAAAATGAAGCATATTATGAGTATAGGGGATACAAATTTTCCAAATTAAACATATTATGAGTAAAGGGGGTAAAAAACTAAAAATGTGAACAGACCCCTGAGTTTTGGTTTTGATTTTTTTTAAAATCCATTTATGAAAGTTTTGAAATTTAACAGCAAACAAACAGGCGTGGCATTACAAAAATCGCATAGACATGGTGCATAGGACATGTGTATAATAGACTGGGTCGTGTGATGTGAGTACTAATCCTGATGTGAGGGGGGATTGCTTTTTCCCAATTGCAAGCTATCTAAAACTTTGCTGCACAGAAGATGTGGGGTCATGATCAGTGGCTTTGACAAGGTGGGGGATGGGGCCACACAAGAGGAGGTTGGCAGGGGTCAGGTTGAGGTTGAGCCCGGTGATAAGTGCAATAAGGGAGCTGATATCGGCCCAAAAGGAGGAGAGTGCCAGGCATGTCCACCATATGTGTATAAAGTCTCTTCGCTGACCACACTGCCACCAGCATGCATCAGAGGTTTTATGGAACATAGTGTGAAGGCATGCGGGGTCCAGATACCATCTGGTGGGAACTTTGTAGGAATTTTCTATGATGGGTATGCTATTGGAGCATTTAGAAAACCTAGTGTAGGTTGTATACCACTCTTCTTTGCTCAAGGGGTCACCCAGGTCAGCCTCCCAGGCCACTAAGTAGGGAACTGGTGGATGGTCTGATGGGGCTAGGACAGAGTGGTAGAGTATAGAGATGGCCCCCTTGTAGTTGGCATTACGGGCATGGTTCATTAACGAAAGTAAAGCAAAAAAAAGGAGTAACTTTGCACCTTGGCAAAACCATGTTGCATTGGAGGAGGAGATACATTTAAAATGTAATGGCAGATTTAAAGTTGGGGTAGGGTATGTCCTAGATCAACTTTAAGTTTCAGTGTAAAATTAAAGCCATCAAGTATTTGTGTGCTACATGAAAAAACAGCCAGTATTTAACTTATGTGCAGAATAATAAACTAATTTGCACCCCTTGCCTTGTAACATGGTTTGTCCAGGAGAAAACGTACTCCTTTTTTGTCTGACTTCCTTAATGAATCAGGTCTTATAAGTACAATTATGCTCGAACTAGGAATGGCACTGGAAGGGAGTGGATGGATGAGATGACTGTATGAAGTGACGGATTTGGAAGTATCGGTAGAATTTTGAGTTGGGAAGATGTTGTCTCTCATGTATGTCTGAAAATGGAAGCAGGCCAAAATTGCCCTCTATGTTGTGGAAGCGTGTGATCCCGGTGGCCCTCCACTCCAAAGCCACACCGGTTTCACAGCCAGGGGGAAAAAGAGGGTGATTCCATATTGGGGTGAGTGGAGAGGGGGGCTCTGAGAGGCAGAGAGTCTTGTTTGCAGAGTCCCACAAAAAGAGCGTGTGATGAGCGTGGGACTAGCATAGGCCGAAGCCGGGTGGTGCAGTTTGTCGAGCCAGGGCAGAAACTCCAGTGAACTGGAAGCGAGCATGCCATTTTTAAGGTCTACCCACCACTTGAGTTGCGGGGCAACGTGCCAGAACATTAGTTGACTAAGGCATGGTAAAACCTGCAAAACAAAGGCAACTCAAAGCCACCTGACCCTGAGAGTCTTGCCAGTAGGTCCCATTGAATTCTGAGCCTGAGGTTGTTCCAAATAAATTTGTTACAAGAGGTCTGAAGAGCTGCAAGAATCTAGGATGGCACTGGGATGGCCAAGGTCTGAAAGCAATAGAGAAATTGGGGTAGGACAGTCATCTTAATGGCGTTAACTCTGCTTATCCACGACATGAAGTGTTTCTGCCAGTGGAGGAGGTCTTGCTCAAGTTTATGAATCAGGGGTGGAAAATTAGATTTATAGAGGAGGTCATGTGACTTTGTGATTTTTTTCCACTCAGATACGTTATTGAATTTGTCTACCACTGAAAGTTAAAATTGAGCATGAGAAGCTGCTTAAAAGGGCATGGTAAGTGGAAGGGCAGCACCTCAGATTTGCTGTTGTTAGTCTTGTATCCCGAGACCGCCCCGAAATCAGACAGCTCCTGGAACATTTTTGGGACTGAAACCAAAGGCTTGGCAGAACGTCATCCACAAATAAAGATATTTTAGTCAGAAGACGTGGTGGTAATGCCAGGAAGAGCCAGATTAGCAAGGGTGAAAAGGGGCAGCCCTGTCTAGTGTTATTTACCATGGAGAAGGGGGTAGAAGCCAGGTTGATGGTAAGGACCGAGGCGGGATTACAGTAAAGGGCTCCAATAGCCTTCAAAAATCTGCCTGTGAAACCAAATCTTTGGAAGATTAAAGCCATATACAACTAAGAGACGCCTTCAAAGGCCTTCTACGCGTCCAGAGCAACCACCAGAGATTGGAGATTTGTTTATAAGGTGGAACCTGTCGAGTGTTGGATAAGACCAGGGAGGTTTGGGTTCAGCCTGTTTGCGTGCACTTAGCTAAGATTTTGATGTTTGTGTTCGATAAAGATATGTGGCAGTAATTGGGGCGGTAATTGGAGCAGATTGAGGGGTCCTCACCCGGTTTGGGGATTGCAATTATTGTTGCTCTGGTAGTGTCTGTGTGGAATTGTTCCCTGTCAAGGATTCGGTTGAACAGGGAGCGGAGGTGGAGGATTAAACTAGGTGAGAATGACTTGTAATAGGACATTGGGTAGCCATCCGGATCCAGAGCCTTTAAAGGTTTTTGGGACTTGATGGCCACTTCTATGTCCTCATCAGTGATGTCCTCGTGCAAAGACGCCACAGATGTAGAAGTGATCTTTGGAAGTCTACAAGAGGATAAATATTGACTGATGGCGGGACAGGGATTGGTCCCATGGCCATCTGAAAAGCTGTAGAGTGCCACGTAAAAGTTTTAAGGGTATCGTTTATGGCTGCCAGGTCATATTGGGGGAGTACCGTCCGGGGCTTTTATAAGTAGGATAGCTGCGCATTTTAAGTTTGTTGGTCAGCAGGTTATCCGCTTTGTTTCTCTATTCGTAGAAGCGTTGGTTAAGCCAGCGAATGCTTTATCCTTCTTATCGGACAGGATATTGTTCAGTTCACTCCTAGCAGACAAGAGGTTGCGATAGTTTCAGTTAGAGGTTCCTCCAAAAGTTGGAAGGTAAGGTGTTGTACTAGACATTTCTGCTGCCTATTGCGGTGAGAGGCGTAGTTGATTATACAGCCCCTTATCCTCTTGAATATTGTCAGTGAAATATTCTGCGATGGCTGTTTGCACTCTGGATTGAAATTGTGGGATGTGCAGGACGGTTTCATTAAGGTGCCACCAGAGGCGTCCCGCCGGGCCTTCCAAGAAGCTAAAAAGGGAAGTGACAATAAAGTGGTCAAATCAGGGGTTCATAGTGATCTCCAAATTTTAAAGCTGGCAAGATAGACCATTACAACCCAGTATCATATCTATCTTCGAGTAGATCTAGTGAGGACAAGAGTAATAAGTGTAGTCTCGAGCTGTCGAGTTAAGCACACACAAACAGTCGAAAAGTCTCTCTCTTTCATGAGTCTGACCAAGCACTTACTGTGTGATTGGGAGGGGGAGTTAGCTGTAAAGCGAGACCTGTCGAGTCAGGAGTCAAGGATAGAATTAAAATCTCTGCCTGCCAGAAGAACACCTCAACTAATTTTGTGGAGCTTAGAGAAAAACGCATTGAAAAAGATGCGCCGGCCTGTGTTGGGAGCGTACACGTTAGCCAAAGTGATTTCCCTCTGGCCCATGCACCCAGTGTGGATGATATAACGACCATCAGAGTCAGTGACATAGGAGGCAAGTTCAAATGGGAGAGATTTGCGTAACAAAATAGAGACCTCATTGTGTTTAGTAAAGTGGTGAGTAATTTCTGAGGGAGCCCCCTTTTTTGGTTGTTTGGAAGAACAATGCAAAAAAGGTGGGGTACAGGGCAGTCTGTCCTGGGGCAAAACTGCAGAGATCAGTGATGTAGCACACCCGGGAATATGGGGGGGTTACTTTCTCAGGTATCTATGGAAAAGTTCAGTGCGGGTAAGTGACAAGACTGAGTAGCCGCTAAGAGGCTTGTGGGAGGAGCCCGCTGGGATCCTTTATCTGTAAAGCTGAGTTAGAAAAAGCTCTCAGATGTTGAGAGCCACCTTACCTACTGTGTTGAGACAACACTTATGTACTGATGCTGCCTCGCCAGCACAATCACCTGTTGCAGAAGCTGATCTTACTCGGCCAATAAAAAGATTATTGTGAAATATTACTGTTTTTTCCTTAAAACAAAATTGAGTGGTCAAAAATACACAACTACGAACAAAATAAAAAATAACTATATGCTGAATATTTGGGTAGATTACAACGTTGTTTTGAGGAATCAAAACATGTTTTCAGGAATTACTTATGCTGCTGATACAGACCCTTAGGCTTTAACAGTAGCCTTTGTGGATGACCTGCAAGAGTCTATAGCAACACAACTTAAAACAATTGAGTTTTAAGCATTGGGCTGTAAGACTAAAAAACTGGTGAGTGAAGATAACTACTGCCCAGCTTCTAGTGATAAAAAATATATCAGATACAGAAAACAAACTTAGGGCATTACAAATACAGAACTTATCATCAGGAAACAAAGATAGATGAGGGTTATTGGGGTCAAGGGGGATTTAGAGGAACTGATTGGGTGTTTTCAATGCTGACAATTAGGACAATGGAAGACCCAATTTCCTAGTCTAAATTTAGTTTAGAAGGCAGATTATCAAACAAATTCCTTCTCTGACCCTTTTAACCAATCCTATATCAATCCCACAGATAGTAAACAAAGTTACAGCTAACTAAAATTCACTGCTTCTGTCCTTTAATTGCAATAAATTAAGAGGAACCCAGAGATAAAGCAAGACATTTTAAAAATTGAACCTCCATTTTTATGGTACCAACATGCAATTGAATTACGATAATTTGTAAAATATGAGCATCCACAGCAATACCAGCTATGCATGACAGGTGGCAGTGCGTTGTCAACTCTGAAACTGTGTCAAGATCTGCCGCAATACCAGCTAAAAATGACAGGTGGTAGTGCACCATCAACACTGACAATTGGACATTCTGTTTCACTCACTACAATTAACACTTCTGCTAAATGTCAAGTCAATCACAATTTAGAGACCTCATCTGTATGTTTAAACAGTGCCAACACATCCATGTACCTCATTACACACTCTAATAAGGCCCCCATTCCTACAAAGCTTTGCACAAAAAAAGGGTTTTCATTTCTCTGTTGATGCTTCAAAGTGACTTGTTGTATTTGCCTGTTCATTGACATTGGCTTGCAACTGCACAATTCTAGTTTCTCCAACCCATCATCTTTGGCTTTGTACCTAAGGATTCTACTTTCTCCAACCCATCCACTTCAGCTTTGGCATTCATGGCCCATGGCTCATCCTTATAGGACCATCTTGCTTGGCTATATGTGATTCTTTCAGCTATCACAGCCAAATGAGTTTCTCCTGAGGGAAATATGCATTGTGACGCAAAACCTGTAAAATTCAAGGCTGTTACGGGTTAACTTTGCCCCACCACTAATTCACCTAATTTTGCACAGAAAATTGACTATGGGCAATATTATTATGTTTCCCAGATTCCCCTGAATAAAGAGTAGTGGGTAAAAGGCATGTAAATAAGTAGTAAGTCACTGGGACCATTTGTCCTTTAGATACCCCACTTATATTTTAATCATATGAAGATATTGGGCCTGATTCCTTAAGGTATGCAAAACAAACGTAAACTGCGTTTTTCTTAAAACGCAAATAAATCAGACATATGCAATTCCCTATTCAACTAGGAGCAGAGCTGAAGCTACATCTCTTGTTGAATATGGGTCTAGGTGTGCTTTGCAGATAATACACTGCAAGATACGTCCAATACATATGTGAAATATAAAGTTCCAGAGGAACATACAAAAAAAAAATTCCATTAATGTTACCCATTAATAATATAATCATTAGTGACAAAACATTAAAAAATATATACACAATATGGACAAAATTATTCGGACGCTTGACCATTACACCAACAGGGAATGTAATGACATTGTATTGAAATACATATACTTTAATTTGGAGTTTGTCCACCTTTTGTGGCGATAACAGCTTCCACTCTTCTTGGAAGGCTTTCCAAAAGATGTTGGAGTGTTTCTGTGGGAATTTGTGCCAATTCATTCTGTAGAGCATTTTTGAGGTCAGGCACTGATTTTGGACGAGAAAGCCTGGCTCGCAATCTCCGTTCCACTTCATCCCAAAGGTGTTCAATGGGGTTGAGGTCAAAGCTCTGTGTGGGCCAGTCAAGTTCTTCCCCACTGAACTCATCAAACCATGTATTTGTAGTTCTTGCTTTATGTACTGAGGCACAGTCCAAAAGGACTTGATATTCTGAAGCATTAAGATTGCCCTTCACTGGAGAAAAGGTGCCTAGCCCAAACCCTGAAAAACAGCTCTATGCCATTATCTCCTCCACCAAACTTCACAGTTGGCATAATGCAGTCATGCAGGTAACGTTCTCCCTGCACTCACGAAACCCAGACTTGCTCATCTGACTGCCAGAGTAGTGTGATTCGTCACTCCACAGAACACGTTTCCACTGCTCCACAGTTCAGTGTTGGTGAGCTTTACACCTCTCCATCTGAAGCTTGGCATTGGTCTTGGTGAAGTGAGACTTCATGCAGTTGCTCGGACATGGAAACCCATTCCATTAAGCTCCAATCACACAGTTTTTCTGCTTACATTAATGCTAGTGGAAGTTCAGAACTCCTCAGCCATGCGTTGGCGAATTTTTCGCACCATGCCTCTTAGTAGTCGTGGTCTTCCAGTTCGTGGCTGAGTTGCTGTTGTTCCGAAACGCTTCCTTTTTCTAATAATGTCACTTACAATTGACTGTGGAATATCCAGAAAGGATGAAATTCACGAACCGTCTTATCGTCTTATTGCAAAGGTGGCATCCTGTCACAGCAACACTTTTATAATCACTGAGCTCTTCAGATCGACCCATTTTGTATCACAAATGTTTGCAAATGGACACTGCATAGCTAGGTGCTTGATTTTATACACCTCTGGCAATGGGTCTGAAACTTCTCAATTCAATAATTAACAGGTGTGGCCAAATACTTTTTTAGTGTATATACAGTATATTGCATGGGTTATTTAAATAAGTTTACTCAACTGGCAGAGAGTGTACCTAGGGTCAACCAGCAAAGACACTTGCACCATGTCATCACTTGCAGGGCTAATATCAGCCTGTGACTCGTTCCAGTACTCTGGATGCAGGAACATATTTTTACACACTGGCAAATATCCAAATTAAGATTGCATAAGTTTATTAACATCAATTCACCAATATTTCTATAGCACTTTTATAAAAGGGTTAGTTCAACTACACTACTACTAACTTAACAAAGAAAGGAACAGATTTATAATATTATACCAGTTAACTTATGCCAACCTAGAGGTTTAGCTTCGGGCTTGATTCTTTGTAGCAACCCTTAGATATCACTGATCTGCCTCCAACACTAAGCAGTCCACTGATTATAATACTTAACAGAACCCAGCTAGGATCAGCCTCATTCTAGAAATAACATAACCCCTCTCTCGGGTGTTACAACTCACCACCAGTACTTATGACTAGAGATGTTCATTGCCCCCCATGTTCTGGTTTTGAATCTAGATTAACTTCATGTTTTGGTTTTGGTTTGGGCAAAACCGCCCTTGTGTGTTTTGGCTTTGGTTTTGGTTTTGGATCCCAATTTTTTTTTATAAAATCCTGATTTGTTTTGCTAAAATCACATATTTTTGCTTTTTTGTTCCCCTTACATTATTATTAACCTCAATAACACTAATTTCAAGTAATTTGCAGTCAATTTTGACAACCTCACATATCGCAATATTATTTACATATACTTTCAAACAAAAACTGCAGCAGTTCTTGCCAGTGATAAGAAGAAAGCCATTGTCATGCCTGGGCCAGAAAATCCACCTCTTATGTGTGGAATTATTTTTACCCAAATCCTGACAACAGTTGTCTAGCCATTTGTAGCATTGTAAAGCCACAGTCAGTAGAGGTAGGGACCTTAACCATCTAGGAACCGCATCCATGTTACGCCATTTGAAGAGAGTTCATGGAAAGCTTTTGTGAAAATCAGAAACTTATGCTAAAAAATAACAAGCAGCAGTCCAGCATCAGCTACCCCCCTTCTCTCAACTAAATCCCAGCACCTGTAATCTACACCCCCAACACCTTCATCATCAATATTCTCACAAGCGATCTGAGTTAGTCCTGCATTCAGGTTTATAAGGGGAGATGACTCCTCCCCTATCCAGGACTTCTCAGAAGAATCCTTGAGCGTTAGGCCCACTGCTGCTGCTCCTGCTGCTGGGGGTGGATCTTCAACCCAGAAGCAGACCAAGAAGAAGACTACTAGTAGTTTACAACAATTGACTGTTAAACAATCCTTTGCAAAAGGAAGCAAGTATGAAAGCTGTCACCCAGTGGCAACACTTCACATTTTTCAGAGGCAGGCTACTCTGTGTATCATCTGCTTCACTAAGAGTCATATTATTTTTATTATTATTATTATTATTATTATTATTATTATTATTATCGTAGATTTGTAAGGCACCACAGTGCTCCACAGTGCCGTACAGTAGGGAAGACAGGGACATACATAAAACAAAACATATGTAAAACAAGAACAGACAAGGCAGACAAAATGAATGGAGACATGAAAACAAAGGGTATGGAGTACCCTGCTCATTAGAGAGCTTACGCTCTAAAGGGAAGAGGGCACAGCTGAAATAAGAGGACAGAGTGTGGTTCAAAGTGAAGTTTGGGTTAGTTGTGAAGGTGCATTAGTGTGAATAGTGTTATCGAAGATAAGGTCACCTCTAAAAAAGAGATGGGTTTTCAAAGAGCATCTAAGATTTGAAGGCTGTGGGAAAGTCTGATTGAGCGTGGTAGGAAGTTCCATAAGTGGGAGCAGCACGGGAGAAGTCTTGAAGGTGGGAGTGAGAGGTGGTTATCAGAGACAAGACAAGGCGAAGGTCAGAGGTAATACCGCTGACAATCTGTTTGAAAAACTAACGGATGTCATTGCAACATGGCATATCCTGCTTTGAATCTCCTGAGGATATGTGATTTCTGATAACTATGGCAGCACGGTGATATTATTTGGTAGTTTGCCTTGCTGACATGTGCTCCATTCCCCCTGGCTGTGGGACGTGTGTGGAGAAGACAGTGTGTAATAGTTGGACAAACAGATGTGCAATAAAACAGAAAAGACTCTTGTATGAGATAAGACCAAAGAGAGATTTGTGGACAATGTCTGATGACTCGTGCTTAGAGAGATCACATTTAGTCAGTAATGGTGTGGTGTGGTGTTTAAAATTATATTCTTTAGTTTCTAGAAATGCTTGTAGCTGTGATATATTAGTAATAGATATTGTTAGATTTTGTTTTTTAGGACATTCTCTGGTTAC
Source organism: Mixophyes fleayi (assembly GCF_038048845.1). Taxonomy (NCBI): domain Eukaryota; kingdom Metazoa; phylum Chordata; class Amphibia; order Anura; family Limnodynastidae; genus Mixophyes; species Mixophyes fleayi. Next base: position 185,375,185 of record NC_134406.1, on the reverse strand, counting down.
ACTGTTTATGAGAAATGCTTGTTGTATATTGAAGTTAGTGAATGTTGATGGGATGTTTGTAGACACCCTCCCTCCCCCTGTGAGACCAAAGAAAGATTAGTGGACAATGTGTGATAACTGCTGAATAAAGAGATATTTGCGGTGGAGTTGCAGTTACTGTGTTACATTATTTTACTGGAGATATATTACACAAAGTGCTATGACTGTGAAAGTTGCACAAGGTATATTCTTTCTTAGCTCCCAAATAGGATATCCAATGTTTTTTCTCAAAAGTAAGAAAATGGGTCTGAACCAACTTTAAGGGCTAGATTTACTAAGAATCGTGTTTGGTGGCGGTTTGAAACCGCCACTCATCGCCGGCGGTTTAGTGGTTCAAACCGCCGCATTTACTATAGGGCGACTTGAGGCTTCAATTTAAAATGACTGGCGATGTGTGGCGGATTGAAAAAGCTAAACCGCCGGCGGTTTTGTCCAAACCGCCGGCGGTTTGGATGAAACCACCACAAAACCGCCACAAAACCGCCATCCAAAAGACAGGACAGGACAGTTTTAATACCTGCTTCAGAATGGCTTGATAGCTTAAATATGCTGTTTGAACTATTTTGCCATTCAGAACATTAGAGAAAGTACCATTGACATTTAAATTATGTTGGCAATCATTATTTATTGATTAAGGGGCAAAATGAATAAAATATTATCTTATGAGGGAATAAAAAATTTTCATTATATAAAGGGGATACAATTATTTAATTATTACATTATTTGGACAATATGTCATGACAAATTGTGCAACATAAATAATTATATCCACCATTAACAATCAGTTAATAATATTATATATTCACATTTTCTACAAAATATAATGCTATAACAGTGTCCCTTTAAAAAAAAAATATAAAAAAAAATTCTTTCATAAATTATTATTACATTTATTTTGTCCCTTTAGCAATAAATAAAGATTTTCCAAATGATTAAAATATCAAAGGTGCTTTCTCTTATGTTCTGATTGACCAAATATCTGAAACAGCAGCTGTTTGAACAATCTCGCTGCTCACAAGCAGCGCTTTCATTTTGGTCTATTGAATGGCGGTTTTCCAGCGGCTTTATAAACCCCCTAATAGTAAATCCGGCTGTTTGTATGTTGAACATTGTTGAAACCGTCATGGCGCTTTATAGAGAGACGGGTTTGAAAACATAATTTCTGGCCGTTTGGACGGCGGGTTTAGCCTTAGTAAATCTGGCGATGGCTAAACCGCCGCCAAACCCGCCGAAAGTCGGCGGGTTTACAAACACGCCTGTTAGTAAATCTAGCCCAAAGTGTAAATATTATTTAGTAATATAGATGATTCTTCTTAGATCATTGATGGTGTAAGTGTGAGCAAGAATAAAAAATATGCATTTCAAACTGTGTCAAATATCGCAAAAGAGTAACTTGTTCTTAATTTGTAGTATGTCAGTGTCTCTTGTGGTGAGTTGCTGCCATGTGTGTTTGGACAGTGATCGGAGAATTTACCTGGAGATTGGATGTGTTACCTCCTCCTTTTTTCAGGTGTGCTACTGTGACTGACATATACAGCATACTTGCCAACTCTCCCGGAATGTCCGGGAGACTCCCGCATTTTGCAAGAGTCTCCCGGACTCCCGGGCGAGTGTGGCAATCTCCCGAATTCTGCCCACTTCACTAGGAAGTGCCCCACGCTAAGTAGAACGCTAAGTATGCCTAAGTACATGCAAGGCTATAGAAAATTAAAAGTTCTGTTGGTTTGCATGCTAGCAAATTATTTTACCTTCCTTATTTTTTTATTAACAAGCAAAGCATTGAGGTAATACAGTTGCCTGGAATTCCCCTGCCGCAGATTAGGCCTGATGATCAAACTATGAATATATATATATATATATATATATATATATATATATATATATATTCCAAATATGTATATTTGGAATCTCTCTGTAAATCTTCTTTTCTTGCCCCAGTAGGCAGATAAAACATGATGTCTGCTGGTTAACTGCTGTAACAGGTGTCATAGCTAGTATTATTTAAAAAATTACAAAGTTAAAAATTAAAACAAAAAGTGGTCATGCAATTGCTTTTGTGATGTCATAAAAGTACATTAGCTTTGCCATGGACTGGCCATGACAGATAAATTGTCATTTAATAGAGGTTGTCCTCTAGGCCAGCTATCCTCAACATTTTCTCACCCTCAGTACACCTATGCCCTTCCCAGAATTCCGCGGCACACCAAAAGCAAAAATATACAAAAAAAGCAGGAATTACAAAGTGCACACAGAGAAATTACATTAAATTGTCATATTTTATGTGATAAATTTAATATCACAGCTAATAACATTTTAGTGTACTGTGCCCCTTCATCACCACACTGTGCCCCGTGCATCATCACACTGCGCCCTTCATGCTGTTTTTATCCCCTTTGTGTCTCCCCTTTCATGCTACTCCCTTGATTGCTTGCTGCGCACTTTTATAATGCTTTTTCTCCTCTTGCTTTTTGTCTCTGTTTTATTGCTTGATGTGCCCCTTTATAATGCTTTTTCTCCTCTTGCTTTGTGTCTCCCTTTATTGCTTGATGTGCCCCTTTATGATGCTCCCCTTCAATGCCTTACCTTTCTATTGCCTTCTTTTTTCTCTTCTGTCTTCTTTTCTTCAGGTCCTCCTCTTCTGTCTTCCGTCGTGGCTGGCTCCTCTACGTGTGCTCCTCACTGCTCCGTTTGCAATGAATGTCGGGTGTGACTTTATCACGCATGTCGCACCTGATATTCATTGCAAATGGAGAAGGGAGGAGGGTGCTGGCAGCCAGACCATCAGGTGATTACATTTATTTTTATTTTTTGTCTGGTGGACAGCAGAGAAGCGGGGCAGCACACTTACCAATATCTCTGCCGCGGCACACCTATTCCGGAGCACTGCTCTAGGCAGCAAAAATGACAATCCTTGTAAATATACAGCATGTGCATTACAACTTGTGATTTTAATGATAATTTAGCATAGCATAGGGCGAGTAATTAATTGAATACTAATGCATTACCGAAATTACTTTATCACTAGAGATTATTTATTTTTTACTTATTTACCAACTAAGGATGAAGAAGTGCAAACCAATTACAAATTTATTTAATTTATACTGGATTAAGTTTTTTTGCTTGCTATTGGCTACTGTACATTCATATTTTGCTTGTAAATATTCATTTTTATTTTAACACCTCAACATTGTTAAATAAATGACTCTGAATAGAAAAGGAAAAAATAACACTGAATAGAAAATGATGTTTGCAAATATGTTCTAGTGCAATTGGCTATCACTAATATTTACTGCTCTGTAAACTATTGTGTATATAGTAGATGGATATTGGTAAAGCAAATTTTTTAATATATTTTTACAATGCATCATAGCATTGAAATAAAGCAAAGGGGATGTGTTTTTGTTTTCATTTTCAAAACAGTATCTTAAAATAACTAAAATCTCTAGAACTGCTTTGAAATGCCAGTGAATAGTCTTCATTCTTCACTGTGTGATATACTTACAATGAATCCCTTCATCATTGACATTCAAACTATTGTGTCCTGTTATCTGATGGTAACCCAATTCCTCTTATGCGTTATAGTCGGGTTTCTAAGAATTCTCCACTGCTGGTTCCCAGACTTTTATTTTGTAGAGAAGTTTTATTGGTTTGTGAGATTTTAGAACCCAAATGAGAATGAAAGCTTCTCAGGTGCTATATGTCCTTAAAAATGATATGATCTGTGTTTGTGTTCATGTTGAAATTCAATTTTCATGGTTTTATGAAAAATGAGAATAGGATGCATACAATTTTAGTAGGATATAACCAACTGAAAACATCTGAACATTTTACAAGATTACACTACCATGTAAAAGCAGAATGGAAACAATATTGTAATCCTAAACCCATTCACTCACAGTTGCACTTATATGTTGAAGCAAATTTAAACTTCAAGTTCTCAAGCTGTAATAGAAAGAATGGAAGATTAGATAAAGTCTTGCTTTTGTTCTTAAATGTATTCCCAGAAAATATTACGAAATGTACAACGTATATATATTGGTTATCTATGTGGAAACATTCTTTAAAATGAGAAAACTGTCTTAAAAATGTATAGTATTTGAATACATAGTAGCAAAAAGATATGCAGGATACTGAATACTATTACTCCTACCTTTCCAAAGGCATGAAATGAGTTTTTCAAATGCATTTTAGCCATTTATCCCTAATAAACTGAAGATATAAATGTAAACTTTCTTAATCTAAATTAATCTGTAGAGCAGTAATACAAGTAATCCCACTGTGGACTGTTTTGAAAAGGAAGCATTTATGGTTACAGCTTGTAAATTATTATAAAAAAAATTCTATTTATAAAATATTATAAAATTATTTTATTGCTCATAGAGTAGTAAAAATAACAATAGTGATGTCTAGAGGCCCACAAGATTACACTTCTGTTTAGTTGCTGACCCATGTTCCCATTAAGGTTTACATTTTTATTAGGTTTATTATGCCTTGTTAATTTTGGCCTGAAAGCAGACATGTTTCTCCATGTCCTCTTCCTACAAATAGTCAGAAGCCCAGGTTAAGTCCCTACAACATGATTTACAACATTTAATCTGCCAGGACTACCATTCTATTCAATGCTCCAGACACTACTTCCAGGGAAAACTTGCAGAAGGGGTGTGATTGAAGAAATAGCTCATGGAAATAATACCATTATAGTATCATAGTATTATAGTAATTTATTATCACAAAACACCAGTAGCTTAGTACATTTGAGTTTTACTCCATGCTACTTAGATTTTAGGCGTACTGTGCTGATATTTTGGTTTGCTTCTAGCCCCTTGTCTGTCTGTTCTTTGACCTGTGTTGTACTCCTTGCTGCTAATGACTGCAGGTACAGCTAATTTCCTTTGTTATCCCATTGACCTCCAGCTGTACAGAAGGTACTCTCTTACACCATTACTTTGCTGGTAATGCTTAGTTTCAGACTCCCAATTCTGTGTGGTTTACTATTTAATGTTAGTGCACTGTGCTCTGCTGTTCTGTTGCCTTATTCTCTATTATATTCTCCTTATTATCTGGTCATTTGTTCTTTATGCTTTGCTCTATATTTGGTCATCTTCCTAGGGTTTTATAATAAAAAAAAGTCCAAAGTGCACTCAGTGTCACATATACTCACAAATATACTCCAGTGCAGTTTCAAGATAGACCACCTCCAGAGGTGAAAATAGAGTAAAACGAGGCACATATTTAGAATTCAGGAAAACAACACAAATTAGTGAGTTAAAAGTATTCTTTATGAGTCAATTTAATTCAGGAACTGGGAGACAAACACAATACTTTGAAGTTGTGACTCCCTTCTTCAGGTTTTACTGTTTCTGATTTACAGCACTTGAATTAAATTTACACTTAAAAGGTGATTTAACTTTCTAATCTGTGTTGTGATTCCAAAATTCTGTATACATTTTTCTAGATCTATGTCTATTTCCTATCAGTATTCATGTCTTCTGTTCCACTTCACTATATATTCTGGTTTTGGTTCCTGCTTCACTTTGTTATTTCTCTTTTGCTTCTGTGTTATCAAGTTCTGTTCAACCACATTGTTCAAATGGCTATTCCTTAGCCTGCAACTTATAATTCCCTGCTCTATAGCCTTTTGCTTGGTACCCTTGCTTGCCCTAGTGTAGATCAAGGGTTTCCATTTATAGTAAGTCCTGGGGACATTTCAATATCTCTCGCGAAGGGAAAGACTGTTGCTACAGGTTCAAGAGGGCACCAAATAATACTGGTGTTCTTTTAGTGATTTAGGTATAAACTGGTTCAAATTGGACTAATCACAGTTTTCTTCTTAATTAAGAGTTATGGTGTGTCACAAACGCACAGTGTATTCCAGATACAGCAATCTGAACAGCTGGCCGTGACTAATGTCACCTTAGTCACTTAGCAATGAATACACCTTTTCTGCCACCATGAATGATTTTTTATGGTGTCCTTACGTTCACCCAAATCACTTATTAATGTTTCACACTTAAATCACATACACATGTAACATGAGTCTCCCTGAGCTTCGTAAGTTCACAAAAAATCATGGAGAATATGCTACATTAAATGTATTTTAATTAGAAAAATGTTTCCAAGGCTTAGTTACAAAACGTTAATGACAAGACATACAATAAATTGTACAAGTAAGTTTCAGAAAATAAAATAGTAAATAAAACCAGAGTCACTACTTACTAGTTAACAATTGGTGTGTGTGAGGGAACACAATTGAGAAATGTGAGACATTTCAGTCTTGATAGACCCCCTCATGAAAATGAACACTGTGATGTCTAAAGCAGAAGATTTTAAACCTTTTTCCACATAGCTCTCATCCCCTACCTTTGGAGTTTGGATGTCAATAAGGACAGATTGATCTCCCAGATATCACAGGGCTTTTGAAGTGAGCTAGAGATGTCCTGAGATCTGGAATGTTCACAGGACCTGACTTCTCACCTCTGCTTGTTTGGCTTGGCTGGTCAGGTCCACATCCTCTGCATACTAATAAACTCCTCAGAGATGTTGATCTATCTCTTTCTGGCTAATTTCAAAAGATTATTGACACTTGCATAGGTTCAGACTCCTGTCATTTAGCAAAGCACACGTTGAGATTACATTACAAGGTTACATACAATATACATTGTCATACCTGATTATTAAGGTAAAATAATATGTAATCATCACATCTCCCCTAAACCTAGGGCATGGAGAACTGTGACCTGTCATAGTCTCTCCTGCCCATTCACCATTTCTGCCCCTTGGCGCTAGAGGCCATCTGCGTTTCCATGTTCTGCGCCCTTCCATTGCTGAATGGTGAAGCTATATTGCTGCAACATTAAACTCCATCTTAAAACCTTTCCATTATAACCAGAAACTCTATTCATCCAGTTTAGAGGATTATGTCTGTAATAATGGTGAAATCCCATTCATACAGGCAGGGCTGTAGCTTTTGAAGTGCCCATACGATGGCTAGGCACTCTCGTTCAATGGCAGCATACGTCAGCTCCCGGGGGAGTAGTTTTCTACTTAGGAAAATGATAGAGTGCTGCTCCCCAGAGCTGTAAATGCATTTTCACATTCCTCTGTCCAATTAACCACCTGTGGTAACTTTTTTTTTGTTAAGTCAGTCAAAGGTTTGTCTAGGGTGCTATAATGGGGCATGAACTTTTGATAATACCCAGCTGTACTTAAGAAAGACATGACCTGCTTTTTCGTGGTAGGGGGAGGCCACGCCGTGATAGCCTCTACCTTGCTTGGCCCTGGGCGGAGGGTACTTCCCCCTACACGGTGCCTTAAGTACTGCACTTCAGGCATGCCAAGCTGGCACTTCTCTGGCTTTATAGACCTGCCTCAGTAATTCGGCCTAACACACTATTCAGATGGATCAATTGCTCCTCCCAAGTCTGGCTGAACAGCACAATGTCATCCAGGTAGGCAACTGCATGTCCCTCCTGGCCCTCTAGCAGGTCATTGACCAGGCGCTGGAAGGACGCAGGGGCATATTTCATTCCAAAGGGCATGACCAAAAACTCAAACAGCCCAAATGGAGTGATAAATGTGGACTGCTCACATGCCTCGGGTGACAATGGGATCTGCCAGTACCCTCTACAGAGATCCATGATGGTGATGTAGCATGCCTGGGCAAGCTGATCTAGTGGTTCATCTATCTTAGGCATAGGATAAGTATCAAACAATGTGGCATCATTCAACCTCCAATAGTCTACAGAGAACCAGGTGCCCCCACATTTCTTTGGTACCAGTACCACTGGGACAGCCCAAGAACAGTGAGACATTTGAATTACCCCTAGCTGCAACATCTCGTCTATTTCCATTCTTATTGCTTCTAGCACTTCTAGAGAAGTGCAATATGCTGGCTGTCTGAGGGGGGGGGGGGGGTCTGGTTGCCTGTGTTTCATGATGTGTGACCAAGTGTGTTTTTCCAGGTTTCCCTGTAAAATGGGACTGATATGGCCGTAGTATGTCAGCTAGCTGCTTTAGCTGAGAGTCAGACAGCTCATCACTGCAGTGGGTGTCTGCTAGGGACCCTGCCTCTTAAGCAGCAGCTGCTAAATGTACCAAGGGGTCAGATACCGGATCGCTCTCAGGAAAGCTACACACAGCTAATACACAAGCTTCCCTATCATGCAAAGAGGAGGTGCGGCAGGAACCTCTCCCAGTCTCTTCCCTGCGACTCCAAAAAAGTCCTAAGCATTTGTTTTAGGGTGCTATTAAGGCGTTCGCACAGCCTGTTGGCCTGCGGGTGATACAGGGAAGTAATTAAATGATTCACCTGCATCTTTTTACAAAGACTCTGCATGAGATTAGACTTGAACTGGGTACCTTGATCAGTTAACATTTCTTTTGAGAACCTCACCCTGGATAAAATAGTTATAAGGGCATCTGCTATTTTGTCTGAGCAAATGGAGGAAAGAGCTACTGCTTCTGAGTACCTAGTACCTCTACAGTCAGTACTCTTTCCCTGAGCTACTGGGAATGGCTAATGAAGCCACAATATCCACAGAAACCTGTTCAAAGGATTTTAATATGACGGGCAAGGGAATGAGAGGGGCCCTCCTCACATCACCAGACATCCTAACAACCTGGCATGCATGGCATGAGCGACAGTACTTCTCTATGTCAGTCAGCATGCCAGGCCAGTAAAAATGATGTACCAAACAAGCTTTAGTTCTGGCAAGACCCAAATGTCCTGCTAGGGGTATCTCAGGGGCTACTTTCAGCAACCCTTCCCTATAGGTTGGAGGTACAACTTGTTGCCTGTCATCAATTACACCTGGATGCATACTTGTGACATTGTTCTCTCTGTACAAAATGCCATTTTCTCATCTTTCAAGACAGGACTGACTGACACCCCCCCCCCCCCCCCCCCCCCTCACTGCTGATAGACTGGGATCAGTGTGTTGTTCTTCTTTGAAAGTGTCACTTCTGAGTTTAGTACTACACAGAGCAAGAGGTCGCTCATTCAAGTCACTGCCTGAATCTGCAGCTTCTACAGTGAGGGAGGGGGGTGGAGGGGGATTAGCTTCTAGTGAACTTCTCTCCACACTTTCAGGGGTTAACGCACAGCTCCTCTGTGCTACTCTCCGGGTCACTACTGCAAAGACATTAAATACATTTTCACACTTTAGGTCACCTTCAGAACTGGGCAGATGTAAATCGATCTGACTACCTAAAACTTTAGCAGACATGGTATTACATTTAGGCACAATCTCACACAATTTACCCTGATCAAATTCACATCCCAGGGGATTTAAAGTGTTAGGGCTAGATTTACTAAGCTGCGGGTTTAAAAAAGTGGGGATGTTGCCTATAGCAACCAATCAGATTCAAGCTTTCATTTATTTAGTGCTTTCTACAAAATGACAGCTAGAATCTGATTGGTTGCTATAGGCAACATCCCCACTTTTTCAAACCCGCAGCTTAGTAAATCTAGCCCTTAGTCTTTCCAGCAAAAGCATTATTGTCAAACACATTTTCATATAAGCCCTCCCTCTGCATCACAGGTACCTGCAAATCTGTATGAGTTTTCTCAACAGCACATGAAATTTCATTATATATTTTAGCACTTATTTTATGCTGGTCTTCAGAGTCCACCTGAGAAAGAATAGGGTTAGTTTGCACCAGTGCATCAGAAATTGCATTGCATTCATTTAAATATGCAGCATGCATCATTCCCAAATCAGTACCCAATAGTACAGTGGCAGGCAGATTATCTAGTACCCCAACGTCTCGTATTCCTCTGCCAGATCCCCAAAATAGGTACACTCTAGGGGTCCTGCAGAATGTCTGACAACCCAAGTGTGAATTGGTGTCCTACCTTAACCGCTTGCAGATTGTCTCTGGGGAATTCTTCGGGTCCTCCTGCACAAAGGACGGATGGCACTGACTTTTCTACAGGGCCCCCCACAGGAGAAGTTGTTTTCTTCTTTCTGGGGCAATTGACACTGATGTGCACCACTTCATCACATGTAAAACACCTGTGGACAGTTGCCAAAAAGGGTTTTCCCCCCGCCCCCCCAAAAGGTCCAGCAACAGCTGGTTTAGTTGACGGGGAACTCAGGGGTGATCCTCCAGGTTTCCGCTCTTTCCTCGTAGTTTGCCCTGAAGCTCCCCAACTCTTCTTCGTTACAGGAGCCCTGGTAAATGTGTACTTGTCGGCCAGGAAAGAAACTGCAGTTCCTCATACTGGGCACAGTATGAGGAACTGCTCCTGGGGAATAAGGTCCTTTAGCTTATCATAGTCCAGTACCTGCAATCCTTCAATAAATTGATGCATTATGGATGATAATTGCACTAACAGTCCGGCATAGGTATCAGAGGGAAAGTGCCTTGAGTCCCGAAGATTCCACCGGTAAGCCTCAGGAGTTATGTTGAAAAGAAGTAGCAAAGCTTTCTTAATTGCAACATAATCGCCATCCAGTTCCTGGGGAAGGTCTGCAAAGACTTCCAAAGCTTTCCCTCTCAGTCCAGGGGTTAAATAGCTGAGCCACTCACTGGGTCCAGTTCAAACTGTTGGCAAGTCCTTCCAAATCCCCTCAGGGCTGTATCAAGGTAGGCGTCTTTTAAAAAACAGGGAATTGGTCGTGCCTGGGTTTTTCCTACCCGGACCTCGGTCCGCCGACTGGTTGCTGAGCCTGGCTAGATCCAGCTTTTGTTTGCAGCTTCCCTGTCTGCAGCAATGCAGAATTCAGCAGTCTCCCTATCTGTACAGCATTCAGCAGCCTCCCAATCTGCAGCAGCGCGGCGTTCGGCAGCCTCTTGGAGTTGCTGAATCAGCCACATAGATGTTGCAGGATCTTCATCCTTCATCTGTTTGATAGCAGTTTGAAGGTAACTGTCCAGGGTAGACTCCCCACTTGATTGAACAGAGATATTTCTGGTAATGTCCAGTGCTGACTGCTCTCCTGAAGCAGAGAGGTTTTCTCTACTGCCTCCTTCAACTCTTAGTTTTTGATCAGTCACCACAAGCGCCTGAATCAGTTGCTCTCGGTTCCTGCAAGGGACGACAACAATTCCTCTTTCGACACACAAAGCCAGAAGCTCATCCTTTTTTATCTGCTTATAGTCAGGGGCTATCCTGGACCTCACACTTCCACCAAATAAAGAATAGAAAACAAGAAAGGGTGGAACAGAAACTATTTGTGCAGTATGTCTTTTAAAATTTTGCAAGCCTTGAGTGTAATCTCCGATCAATTAGGATGCTGACTCTCTCTAGAATGACACACCACTAATTCACTTAAGTTCTTATGATTAAAAGAAAAATATTATCAATCCCACCAAGCTGCCAACCAGTTTGTCACTAACGCCCAGCCTGTCCTAGATACAGCTATCTGAACAACTGGCCGTGACTGGCGTCACCTTAGTCACTTAACAATGAATACACCTTTTCTGACACCATGAAGGATTTATTATGGTGTCCTTACATTCACCAAAACCACTTATTAATGTTTCATCTTAAATCATTAAGGACAGATTGATCTCCCACATGTCACAGGGGTTTTGAAGTGAGCTAGGGATGTCCTGAGACCTGGAATGTTCACAGGAGTTCTCACCTCTGCTCACTGGGCTTGACTGGTCCGGTCCACATCCACTGCATACCAAAAAATTCCTTAGAGATGGTTATCTATCTCTTTCTGGCTAATTTCAAAAGATTATTGACACTTGCATAGGTTTCGGACTCATGTCAATTAGCAAAGCACACATTAAGATTACATTGCAAGGTTACATACAATATACATAGTAATACCTGATTATTAAAGGAAAATAACAATAATACATAATTGTCACATGGTGAAATTATAGACAGTCAATATCCAAGACATTGGTCATTGTTTGAAATATTTGCTAACATAGGAAAACCGAACATAGGTACTATAAATCAGTGGTGGGCAACTCGGAGGGCAATGAGACATTTCCTGCAGGCCCAAGCTATGTGCTCAGTTGTGACTTAATATCAAAAGCATAGAACAATATTGAACAGAAGTAGCCAGCTTCTGCATGATGAAACTTCTCTGCACACTGCATGGAGGTAATGCAGAACATTCAATCAGAGAAATCAGAAGAATGAGTGCAGTGTATTCTGTGCCATGCACTCTCCCTTCTTCCTCTGCAGTCTGTGGGTTCCAGACAAAAGGTAAGTATTTATATTAAATGTTACTAGATTAACTGGAGACATGTGTGGAAATGTGAGAGGCATTTGGAGATGTCTGGAAGGCAAGCAGATGGGATTTGGGGAGCATATGGAAATGTCTGCATGGTCTGTAGGGAGGTCTGTGTGGCAGATGGGGAGGTGTGCATGGCATGTGGAAAGGTTTGTACAACCCCTAGAAACTGCTTTATGATGTCTTTGCTTATAGCATTTTATGGCAAGTGAGGGGGTCTGAGTGGCATGTGCGAAGGTCTGCATGGAATGTGAGGACTTTTGAAGAGATCTGAGTGGCATGTGGGGGAGTTTGGAAGTACATGTGGGATCTAAGGTCATGTGGGTGCCTTTTCTGGCAAGCAGAGGTCTGAGTGCTTGTGGAAGCATTTTGTGGGAAGTGGTGAAATTTTGGAACAAGTGAGAGGCATGTGGGGACATTTTGGAGTGAGTAAAGTGGTCATTTTGAGGCTTTTTTATACTTGAAATACAGGGTAATATGAGGACTTACAACCTTCAAAAGGGCGCACATTACCCTTGATGCTTCCCTTGAAGTATGTCAGGTTGCCCATCACTAGCTTGCTTATGTTAACATATAAACAACATTATTTAATAATCTATATTAATTAAGAGATTTCAATATTAAACATTAGAAATAATACAAAGTTTCACAACAAGATTGCGGGTTGTTGGACTATAACATTAATGATTATTTTCCTCAGTTCGCAATACTTTTAGACAGCCAAAAATATCTCTCTTCATGTGTAGCTATAGATTTAGAGTGGGATGATTCTTTAGTGTATAGTTGTCTGGTACCACTAACACTCTTTTTATTGGGAACACTGATACAGGGTTTTGTAGAGGTATAATTAAATGGAGACTATAACGGTCAAAAATATATGAATCTGTATAAATTTGCACTTGCTACTGCAGATAAGCTCTCATCACTTTCTGGGTACCATGCAGAAAAGTAATTTTAATTAAATGTTTCTTTGGTTTTATTTAAGAAAATTCTTATTTATACCCTAGAAATGCAAAGATAAGTCTAATTGCATTCAGTCTAGTCCAGCTATCAAGTTCGCTATGTGATGTTCGGACACATTTCTTCATTTTATCAGAAGCATTTATTAATTTAATTAATTTAATTGTTTTTTTCATTTTATCAGAGGCACATATTTAATGTAGTTACTATGGGGCAACTGTGCATCAATTAGCATAAACATCAATCCCATACTGGTAGGTTAATTGGCATCTGACAAAATTGACCTTAGAGTATGTGTATGTATACGTGTGCTAGGGATTTAGAATGCAAGTTCCAATGGGGCAGGGACTGATGCGAATGATAATGGTGCCTTGAAATAGTATTTTCCTAAATCAAAATGTGTTGGGGGTATAAGTTGTGACTTTCCCTACCAGGACTTTGATACCTGCTTACACAGGGAGGAGTGACAAATTCCCAGGAATACATCTGATGTCTGCTCATTATTTTTGAGCATCTGGTAGGGAGAATATCTACCATTAGATTGGAACTCTATTAACATTTTATTGTTTGTGTTTAAGAAAGAAACGTGAGTGTTCTTATTTTTATATGAAGCTCATGTAATAAAAGAGTAATTCACAACATTTTCTTCTTTTTTTTTCCCCTTGCTCTTTGTGGTGAACACATTGTGGAGTAACATTCATCTGTTAAAGGAATGAATTCAATATTTCAGGTAGAAGAGTTCTTGTTTCTATATGTCAAGTTCAAGATATAATAAATTGTGGTGGGTATGTCTTTGGTGTCCCTTTGAGAACTGTGTGGAGAGCTATCAGCCTGCTACCAAGGAAAGATTAGAAGATTGCATTCTTGTCCTATGGAAGTTCTTTAGGTACAATAGTAGTACTTCACACAATGCAAGCTGGATCCACTATGAGTTTGAGTTTGTTAGGCTCATCAACATTTTCTGAATCAAAAGATCTAGTGAGGGTGTCTGCCACCTAGCCTGTCTTGGATTCAAATGATGGGCTGACTGTAGATACTCCAAATTTTTATGGTCGGTGTACACCGTAATTTTATGATTAGCCCCCTTTAGCAAATGTTGCCACTCTTCTAATGCCAGTTTGAAGGCCAATAGCTCTCTGTCCCTGATCCCATAATTTTTCTCAAAAGGGAGAAACTTATGCAAGAAGAACCCACACTCCCACGTAGAGTTACCCAATTTGAAATTCTATTTGCATTGTACAGACCGAGTGACACAAAGGAGGTAGTTCCTTGGTTAGACAGTGGGAATGACACTGAGCTCCCCAAGACATTACTTCACAAGAACGCCAATATCTTTTTTCCGTAACATTACAGAGATATCATAATAAATCCTATAAACATGTTGATGATTCCCTGCACACATGCATAGGACTCATCATTATGCAATATGGATTCTTCATGAAGATAACGTGTTTTCATGCTTCCTGATAGTGTTGACATCTATTGATGATGCATATCATGCGACTGGTCCCACTAGTCACAAATATGTACAGTGATCTCCTCAAATGTGGATTATTAAAGGTAGTGCTTTGATGTATTATGTTCCCTTTATGAATATATAATGCCCTTGTAGTGACCGCACTAATACTTTTCAGTAAAATGAATTCATGAAATCTTTCAGCATGTAGGGATGGTGCAATTAAACCTAGTCTGTGATACGTAGGTATTTCTACAACTCATTGCTAGTAACACAGATCTTCTGAACTTACATATTTTAACCATTTGTTTCACAATATTTCCTACACTTTGACCTAATTAGTACAACCTTAGAAATTACCCCAGAAATAAATCCACTAGTCTAGGACCATAAGACATGTGTACTAATTCATATGTTATGTTATATATGAATGATGGTTATATAAGACCTAGAAACAAAGTCAGACATATCTTCCCTACAGCATCCTGAGCTTCCTGTCACTCATGGAAATATATGATAAAGTCACAAAATGCTATGTTGCAGGATTTCCTGTGATCAATGGGGAAGACTAGACATTCACATAGTTACACATTGCATGTGTACAGCAATTGTTTACCAGGAATTGCAACTGATTCCTGCCACATCACTGGAATTAATTAACAGTTAGGTACTGAGTATGGGTCTGTGTGCTGCTGCATAATGCTGCCTTAACCAGCTGCTACCAGCAAACTTTAAATTGTGTTGACTGGGAGTAAAGCCTGGATGTCTCCACTATTCACGTAAATATCCATATGACAGTTGCAAAAGTGATTAATTTGACTTTGTCACCACAAAATAATTTGTTTGTTTTTGTACCAGTTGGTTGATAAGCTTATATGAACATATGGACTTTTAAAACTGCATGCTGACACATTCCAAATTGTAGTACATAGTAAAAGTGAAAAAAATTATAAAAAAATTATAAGTAGGAATCATGTGCTCAGTGTAGTATTGGAACTAACTCGGACAGCAAAAAGGGCTAACTATTAAATCTGACCGTGAATTGTTTACTGGAACGAACATAATAAAACCCCTCAGGGGTCTGTTTATTATTGTGCTGATTTTTTTTTCACCACTTAAAATCATTTATAATCCCAATTTCTCAATAAAATATCGTCAGAACTGCTGAGCATTACTCAGCTGCCTCAGCGATAGTGGCCTGCTTTGTAAGAGGTAACTTGCCACTTTGGGCCAGCATGAGGATATATGTGTATGCATGACCCAGCTAGCCAGTTCACACATTTACAGTGGCACAGAAAGCTCAGACTTATGCTTTTAGTTGTACTTAGTAAAAAAAAATATATAAAAAATTTAATTAAATATGTAAACAAAATATATATTTTACAAATATTGCTCATTGATAAATATGCATTATTGAAAGAATTCAAACCCATTCTCGTCTGTCATAGAGCTTTTTTTTCCTATGATGGTGTCTATACCATGTTCACATGATACCCTTTGCATGGATAAAGAGAATGATTTATCTAAAACAGTAAAACCTTTTGAATCTTGAAATTAAAAGGCGAGAAAACCTTGGACTTTTTAACCTTAGACAACTTGCTTTCTTTTTAAGTATCCCAGCAACTAAACAAATAGAATAAAAGTGATACAAGCAAGAAAACTGACAAAATCTGAATAAAGTCTAAGGGCTAGATTTACTAAGCTGCGGGGTTGAAAAAGTGGGGATGTTGCCTATAGCAACCAATCAGATTCTAGCTGTCATTTTGTAGAAGGTACTAAATAAAAGAAAGCTAGAATCTGATTGGTTGCTATAGGCAACATCCCCACTTTTTCAAACCCGCAGCTTAGTAAATCTAGCCCTAAGCGTTTGTGGCAGAGCAACAGGGGCCTCACATCATGTCAATGTCTGCACCATGCCCAAATCTAAGTGTGCCACTAAATCACTGGGTAATGCTATGCCACTGATTCTTTCAGCTGAGGTGGAAGAAGACCAGTGCTGGATTAAGGGAAAGAAGGGCATGCGCCCCGGACCCCTCTCTCTGGGGGCCACCCCAGCACCTATGTCTTGCTGCTGGAGACAGTTATTAGTATCATGTATTTTTAAATACATGAAGATAATCTATCTGTTGTCTAAGGGTCCTTGGAACCCTTAGACAACGCTCCAACGAGTCTGTAGAGAAAGATTAGCTTCATGCATTTAAAAATAAATATATGAGACTAAAAACTGTCCCCAGCAGTCCGGCAGTGCAGTGCTCAGAGAGGAAGTGTAATCATTACCTCTCTGAGCAGCAAGGAACGCACAGCAGAGCTGCGGGATGGCACTGGAGGTCACAACAAAAGGTAAGTGACAAGCAATGGGAGAGGATGGGCTGCAATGAGACCTATGAGGGAGGGGTGCTGCAATGAGGCCTATGGGAAGGGGGGCTGCAATGAGACTTATGGAAGGATGAAGGGGCTGCAATGAAACCCATGGGGTAGGGGTCTGCAAGGGTAAGAATTTGCACCAGCTATATGGACAGGGCAGCGATGAGAGAGGCACAGAGGGACCAATGAGAGAGACATGGAAGGGGCTGCAATGGTTAGAGACATGGAAAGTGCTGCACTGGGAGAGACGCCGAGGGTGCTGCAGTGGGAGAGACACAGCGAGGACTCCATTTGGAGAGACAAGCAGCCTTAATCCAGCTCTGACTAGGATGTAGTCACTACCACAGGCATGCCGGTCCCATTGTAGATAATTGTTAGAAGAAGCGAATTGCAAATTGCCGGATTAGTCAAACAACTAGTCAATAACCACTGCAAACAGCAAGTTGAGATCACTTTCTAGACCATTGCTTGGCATTTAAGACAGTTCTTTTAACCTAAAGAGTGAGATCATGGTCACCTGATTGCTCTGTCAACACACTAATACAAACAATATGTGACCTATTTATATGTTAGCTAATCTCAAAATTATCTGTTCCATGACCCATCAGGAACTACATGACCAAGTAGCTGTTTATGGACAGTCCAGTTGTTTTATTATGACCTCTGCATGCCAAGAAAGCATTTATACTTTTTCTGCACTAGTAGACTTTAAAACAAATGTTTGTTTGCTTGAAAAGGTTTTTAATTTACATTTTCTTTGACCGCCTATCCCACATGCTTTTCTATTCATGTATGTATGTATATATATATACATATATATATATATATATATATATATATATATATATATGTATGTGTATGTATGCAAACATGTATGTTTGTAAATATTGTTAGACATTCAATATTGATCTGCTATTATCCCATTCTACCTCACAAGCCACAATACTACTATAATTACTCTTCATTTTTTTTATCTGATTATCTCATTTGGTTATGGACATGTTAATAAGATAGACATGACAGGTTTCAAACTCTGCACCCTATTCTCCCTCTAATTCAATTAACATTATTAATAATTTCAATATCCTTTTGTAAGCTATAGAAGGTATAAAACCCTCTCTCAGCCTGATTCATGGAGGCACGCATACTGGGCCTGATTCACTAAGGAAAGTAAGGCAAAAAAAGGAGCAAGTTTTCTCCTGGACCAAATAATATTACAATGCAAGGGTTGCAAATTAGTTTATAATTTTTCCTAAGTTAAATAGTGGCTATTGTTTCATGTAGCACACAAATGCTTGATCTCTTTATTTATAAACTGAAATTTTAAATTACCCTAGGACATGCCATACACCAACTATAAATCTGCTATCACATGTTAAATTTACATCCCACTCCAATGCAACATTTTTTTGCCAAGGTGCAAAGTTACTCCTTATTTTTCCTTTACTTTCTGAAGGCCTACTGAGCGCAATGTGTGTTGGTTTCAGAACGCAGGCAATTTAGGGTCTGTATATGTCCGAATTCAACAAAGAGTGGATCTGAAGATACGTGCAGTGATGAAAACGGGTGTAAATCTGCTCTTCTCTACTACACAGGACAGTGCAGGATATGTCTAATACCTATGTGCAATATAAAGTCTCAAAAAAAATAAAATATTGAATTAATAATATAGGCAATTATATAATTAATAATATAGGTATTAATAACAAAACATTAAAACATTTTTGAAAAGTATTTTGGATTTTTTTCCCCATATATATATATTATAAAATCACTTTTTTTTCAATGTACTCTCTCAGTGACCCTTGAAGTTTATTTTTTTTGTTGCAGGCTAATTTATTCTAATTAAGAGCCCAGCCTATGGGGCCCCCTTGCCCGTGGGGCCCCCAGGCACTTGCCTATCATGCCCAGTGGAAAAGATGGCCCTGCTTAGAATAGCCCTGTAGCTGAAGCAAGAGATACGGCTGAAAAACAAGAACTTCTGAAATACCCAGAGCGTAAATCGGACGCTGCTACATGCGCTCCAGTTTGGCACGCCGTTACTGTACATTGACTATGGCCAAATGTCCCTTCCCCGCCCACAAATCATAGGCTGTAGTAAGTGGCCTTTGCGTTCGAAGACTAAGTAAATCTGGCTGCGCATGGTCCGGTTCTGGGCATGAGCAGAGTGATTTTGTGGATGATACACACAAAATCGCCATTTACGCCCCTTGATGAATCAGGTCCTCTATGATTATTATGATGTTACATCAAATTCCAATTTATAGGTCATGTTTACATTTTAAAGTGATTCTATCAATACTGTACCACATGGGCCAACAAGCACATTAACTGGTCTTGTTGACCTTTTTTTACTTTATTACTGCACCCTAGCTTGGTGTTGCACCTTGGCTTCCCTATGAGGAACTTCAAGGCAGGAGAAACTATTACATCATTTTTATGAATGTCAAATATGTTTATTTTTAAAGGAGTAATAAAAAATGCAGGAATAGCTTTTTGCATTTTCTGTAGATAAGGTATTAGAAACAAGAAAGAACTATTAAATATTTTGTGCGAAACTACAGCACCCTCAGTTAATTATTATTATTATTATTATCATTTATTTGTTAGGCGCCACAAGATTTCCGCAGCGCCGTACACAGTACAAACAGTAGACTGTACATGGTGAAACAGTACAGAACAATAAACAAAAATATCAATACTTCAGAAACTCCAGGCAGGCTGATGCAATAAGCACGGAGCAGAAGAACAGGTGAGGAGACTGGAGGGAAGAGGGCCCTGCTCATGTGAGCTTACATCCTAAAGGAGGGTAGACAGAACAGGCACAAGGGGAGCCAGAAGAGAGAAGGGAGAGTAAGTGGAGGAGGTGAGGTGGTTAAATAGATGATTGGTAGGCTTTGCGGAAGAGGTGAGTTTTCAGTGAACGTTTGAAGGCGCACAAAGTAGGAGAGAGACGGATGGAACGAGGAAGGTCATTCCAGTGAAGGGGGCTGCATGGGAAAAGTCTTGGATTCTGGAGTGGGAAGAGGTGATAAGAGAGGAGAGGTGGCGATCATTGGCTGAGCGCAGGGAGCGGGCAGGAGTGTGAATGGAGAGGAGGTTAGAGATGTAGGGGACAGTAGAGTGGGAGAGAGCCTTGTAAGTGGTGGTGAGAAGTTTGAAAAGGATTCTTTAGGGGAAGGGAAGGCAGTGTAGGGCGAGGCAGAGAGGGGAGGCAGAGGAGGAGCGGCGTGAGAGGAAGATGAGTCTTGCGGCCACGTTGAGTATAGAGCGGAGGGGGGAGAGATGGGAGTGGGGGAGGCCAGTGAGGAGGAGGTCGCAATAATGCAGGCGGGGGATGATGAGTGTGTGGATGATAGTTTTGGTGGCATCCTGAGAGAGGAAGGGACGGATGCGGGCGATGTTGCGTAGTTGGAAGCGACAGGACTGGGCAAGGGAATGAATGTGGAGGGCAAAAGAGAGAGAGGAGTCGAGGGTGACAACCAGGCAGCGGAGTTGGGTGACAGAGGAGATGGTGGTGTTAATGCTCTATTATCTAATGCTATAATGCTCTATTATCTTTTTTGCAGGTGGTTAATTTGTACCATATCCCTTCATAGTTTTTTTGTTGGAACAAATGACAATAACATCTTTGTCTCTAAACTTGTGATGCATTCTTTCCAAAAAAAGATTAACAAAACAAAATGAAACAGGTATTAACCTTTACACATATGAAAATAGTTGTGGAAAGGTGGAGTGTGCACACACCGAAAAGTACAATGAGGAAATTTATTTAAAACTCTACTATGATCACCTAGTGCAGTGTTGGCTAACCTATGACACTCCAGATGTTGTGAAACTACAAGTCCCAGCATGCTTTGCCAATATATAGCAAGTTATTGCTGGAAGAGTATGCTGGGACTTGTAGTTTCACAACACCTGGAGTGTCACAGGTTAGCCAACACTGACCTAGCGCCTGCTAGAGTGGCATATCAACCCACTGTTGTAATGTAGTTTAAAAAAGTGTTAGTTATTCCAAAAACAAATACACCTAAATTAACAGCTAAAAATATATGGCTTGTGTGGAATGGAATGATGCCCCCCTATTATTTGATTAGAACTACCTCCTTTTCCAATTGTCCAGTTTATTCTAAGAAAAGGTTTAGCCAAAACCTCCAAATGGTCAGTGCCAGTGGCACTAAGTTCAAAAAGCAAAAGCACATTGCTTAACTGTTAATAGTTAACACTGAACTGGAAAATAGTGTCCGGAGACTGAGGGAGTTAATGAATTGTAAGACAATGGGTTTGATGCTGAGCTGGATATACATCTGTTTTTTAACCTAAAATATGCATTTCAGGTGTGAATGCTTCTTACACTTCCACTTAGAGAAGTGGGATAAGGAAAAGAAGGAACAGGCACGAGAAGATTGAATACCATGTTGCGATGTGAGAGGTGCAAATGCAATTTTGTTTTGTGTGCTGGGAAAATATTGCCTTCTTTCACATGCAGCAATCAAATGCTGGGGAGATCAGCTTTAATTTTTACACGAATGAAAGTTGAGCTATAATGTGCTCTTCTCCCAACTGTAAATCTGTACATACATTTTACCCCCTCCCCACTACAGTGCAACATGGTATTGTTAAGGTGCAGCATTGCATCTATTAACTTTAAATTTACTACTAACTTTAAATTAGGACCAAAGTGTGTACAAATAGCAGGGCTTCTATCCTATCAGATCCAGCTGTGTTACATATAAACACCCCCCACACCAAACATACACATGAAACAATTTCTTATTTATCTACTGGATGCAGCACAGCTTTCAATGACAACCTTGAAAAAAAGTCATCTCTATCATGGAAGGAATGTATACTGCTTACTATTATAATTATTAATTTACATTTATTTATAGGGATCCACAAAGTTCTGCAGGTAGATGGCAGGCAGTATGCGTACATAATCACTAAAATTTACATAGCAGAACTGAAAAGAGTGGGTAAAAAATACAAGTAGTGATACAAAAAGGTTACAAAAATCAAGTATCAGGCAAATACAAGGATAGAAAATGTAGTCGAAGGTGGCAAGAGAGGGGTAGGAAGCAAGTGGGGAAAAGGGGAGAATGAGATTCTAAAGGGGTTAATAATTATACATACTCTATACAATATTATTTTTGTCAGGCGCCGTCTCCACACCGCCCACGGGTGCCGGAGACGGACGCCCTCTGCTGTTTCTTCCCGTCCTGTTGTCTAGCAACGGGACGTCCGGATCACATGGTCGCGGCACGCGCATGCGCACTGGCCGCTCTGTCTCCTAGCAACGGGAACGCTTCCCCGACAATCAGCTGAGCTGATCGCCAGAAGTCTTTTCTTCTCATTTCCTCCCTACTGGTATTTAAGTCCTCCTCTGGCACCATGTAGGTGCCAGAGTATTGGTTCTATACTCCAGCTCCTCTGCAGTTCTTGTGTCTGGCTATCTCCATATACTTGGC
Source organism: Mixophyes fleayi (assembly GCF_038048845.1). Lineage (NCBI taxonomy): Eukaryota > Metazoa > Chordata > Amphibia > Anura > Limnodynastidae > Mixophyes > Mixophyes fleayi. The sequence goes on along the minus strand of NC_134406.1, from coordinate 185,352,701 downwards.
TTGATTTTGACTACTCTTCCGGATCTCCCTTCTGTACTTCGCTGCTCGTTTGGTATTTGACCCCTGGACCGTTCCTGACTATTCTCCGCCTGATCTCCATGGTACTGCACTATTTGGTTCCCGACTCGGCTTGTCTGACTGCGCTTTATCTATTGCACTGGTGTCTATCTGGGAGAACCGCGACCTGCGCACTTCACGCAGCAAAATCCATACTTCCTTGCGGGGTCCCTGGTGAACACCGGAAGTGCGTTAATACAGTAATATTCTGCGCTAAAACTAGGTGATGGAATAATGTTGATCAGCCTAATGTGGTAAAAATGCCTTTATCAATTGATATAAAATATACATGTAGTGGATTACAGGACATATGAACCATATACAGGGGTGTAAATGAACATCAAATTTACATCATAAGTACATCATACATAAATTGAGCATAGTAATTGGAAAATTGGGGTACAATGATCCACTAATATTCAAGATGGAGTGGAACAGACGGTGAAAACAATATGGAATAGAATAAAATCCTGCGGATGTAGAGTGTCCAAAAAGTGCGTTACACTCCTCGCCTCTCAGTTTAGTCGTGTCAACACCAGTCAGTAGCATTCTCCAGTGAAAGACGTGACAATTTTATTCTGTTGTTGCGAAATGTTTATTTTCATATTTATCAGTTATGATTGTACATATTGTTTTTATTATCTCCTAGATATTGTCCAGTATGTCCTATTTTTCCATTATCTCCCTAAATTTCTTTCTCCTGATTTTTTTCTATCCATATGTTAACATTTGAATTCGAGAATATTTAAAAATCGCAAATATTTGAGCCTCTTTGCCACACACCCTATATTATATTTATAACTGTAAGGGCATTCACAGATTTAAATTAACTTTTTTAAAGATATGCTTTGTTTAAAGCTAAAGGGAGTTACTGCCAAGGTAAAATTGGTCAGACTCAATTCCATCTCTAATGCTTGAAATACCCTGGACTAGCTTCAGAACAAGGTACAGTGGGCATTTAATCGTAGAAAGAGGTGTGATGGTTACCTCTTCTCTCACATTATTTACAAGCACTTTTTTAACTTTATTTTCTACTCCCATAAAAAAAGTAATAGTATACACATAGACATAAAACACATACATACTATACAAATACACAAATGCAAGCACTCACACACACATATACAAAAACATAATTTAGTAGCATGAGTTCATATTTAGAAGTGTAAATAATGAAGACAGATAGATAAATAGATAGATAGATAGATTGATAGATAGATAGATAGATAAGATAGATAGATATTAAGTTTAAAATCACACTGGCTGTCATGAGAATAGCTATGTTTTACATTTGAATTGTCTTAATATTTTGTAATTTCCTTTCAAGTAATCTGACCATCATTAACTTTCCTTGCTTCAACTTAATTTCTTTCCTATACCCTTTTCCTGACTATAGTAATAAAATCCTGATTACATTTGGCTGCTAGATATCTGCCTGTCTTTCCCCCTCCTTATTTTCACTTCATTCCAGTTGTCAAGGCTGTGTTTGGATTTCAACTGTTTCTGGGCTCTCTTAAGAGAGGAAGCAAATCAGACAGCAGGAATTGAAATCCTCGAGAGTTTATTGGGTCATTCTGTTGCTGGATGGTAGCCAGGTGATTAGGTGGTGCTGCTTATGATTGTGAAGCCTGCTTGTGGCAGTTTCTCCCCAACAACACTGCAAAAAGCCGTTGTAAGCCCACATATTGTGTGTGGATGAGTTTAATATGTTTTTTTTCTAGTCTGCTATGGTAACAGCAAGAGAGGGGAAATTCCATTACTCCACCTCCATGATTGTATATTGTTCAACTTGTACATGATAGGGAATATTTAAAAGTATCTTATTCGTGTAAAATAGCAGGTATATAGCAGCAAATAAATAAACTCCTGTCTGTTTTATGAAGTTAAACTATGTTAGCAGAATTACAGACTGTGAAATTAAAATCACAGAGACTATAAACTGAACCTAATAAATATATTGTGAAACAATTAAGTAGTTGAGTTAGTAAACACATAACATTTAAATTTAGTTTCCAGATACATTGTGATGCCAGATCAAAGTATTTATATGTAGAAAGCTCCCAGTGCAATATACCCCCCAAGCAGACATGACAGTAATATAATTTCAGTGTTTTATAATTGTTAACTCTTAGCTGATATAAAAACACAGAAGCCAAACAAGCAAAATTATTTTTTTTTTATGTCTACTGTTTAGTATTCTGAGAAGTAAGTTAATTTGCCTGTGCAGTATATGCTGATACTTTGTGAAATTAAAGTTTGTTTGTCATTTTGTATACTTTTGTACAATATATCTGCATCGTAAGTACGATTAGTATACACTTTGTTTTTTTACAACATATTGTTTTGTTGTGTTAAAATTATACTTTTAAAGACTGCTGCAATAGTAATTGAAGTGGGCCCGGGAATGTGTTAAAAATAAATAAGAAAAATAGAAATAACAAATTCTGCCTCTGCCCTCTAGTAGTTGCTGGAATGCATCCAACTTTATATTTCTCCCAGGCAATCTGTTTGGTTGAACCTTTTTTCCATGATATTTTAGATAACTTATGAGAGTTACTTTAAGATATTTTCATAAGCATCCTTTTACCATCAAAATTAACATAAAATATAGAGTACTTTGCATATTATGGTCCTCATTTAGCGTTGGGCATACATCAATATTGCGGTGTGTATGCGTCTAGATTTTTACATATGTTAGACTTGTGAACTCTTACACAATGATAACAATGATCACTAAAAACACTATCTAGCCACTTCTGATTAGCTGCTCAAGTACTGACACCTCCAATTCTTGACACCCTGGTCTCAAATGGCAAACGTTGAAGTCACGTTTGTGGTTTGCATATTTCTAATTTCTAACTTTACAACATACTTGTCAACTCTCCCGGAATGTCCGGGAGACTTCCGAAATTCTGACGGACTCCCGGGAGAGCAGGCAAGTCTCCAGCATCCGGCAATTGCCTGTGCAAAGTTACGTGATTCGCTGTGAATCACGTCATTTTGGCCCCATCCCAGCGACAAAAAAACATTTCCGTCGTGGGGACGGGGTCAAAATTACGCCTTTGAGGGCGCCCCACCCCCTCCCGCCCTCTAGTCATGCCCCTCTCCCGGAATTCACTTGCCGAAATTAGGCAAGTATGCTTTACAACTGGATGAACAGTCTGGATTGAGATCCGCATTGAAACAATTTCAAGTATATTTCAATTTCAAGTATATTTCAATTTCAAGTATATCTGGATTTGATTATATCTGGATTTACACCTGAACTATCTAGTTAAACATAATAGAAAATGCACAAAGTTAAACTAAAATTATTATTTATATGGGTGACATAGATCCCACCTGCAGATATCCAGTTGCTTTTTACCCCAATAGAAATATGCTCTAGGGAGGCTTTTTAAAGGTAGGGATGTTACTTCTTTTTTTTATTCTGTCTTCTCTACTAACATGCCACCTCTTGCTGATTTTTCCTCATTATAGTGATACTCAAACTGGCATAAATATTGACCTAGAAAGCACTAAGGTACTCTTATAGAAGCTGTAGCCTCAAAAATTGTCTTTGACTAATTATGATTAGCACTTAGGACTGTATGTATGGGCCAAAGTTTTATGTTATCCCTCTGTACCCAATAAATGGGATAAAAATGGGGTAATCTGAGATATAAATGGGTTTATGAATACTAGTAGGCAGTAGACTAATAAAATTCTGGCATGTATTATAAAAGGGATATAAACATATTTTTACCACTGTGTAAGTCACTTATCAAGCCACCATATGAGGTATAGTTTAGTATATGTGTCATAGGACAAGGTCATGAGCAGGAGAGGTTTCAGAGGAGGGAAACCTCTTTAATTAAGGCATTGGGTAATTATTATTATTATTATTATTATTATTATTATTATTATTATTACTTTATTAGCTTTGATTTTTTAAGGTGCCACAAAAAGGAGTAGTATACAATAAACAGACAGCAACAATTCATAATACATTAAATAATACACGAAAAATAAAATAATACAAAGAAAAGACATCTATTGATTAACAAATAATACACATATAACTTGATAATACAGAATCAAGTTATTTACGGGACAATGAAAGAGAATGATGGTAATGTCGAATGTGAAGTACGCCTGGGCTCAAGAAAACAGAGCTAAAAGATCAGGCTAGAACTACAGAGGTTGATGAAATAGTAGAAGGAGAACACGAGAAAAGAGGGCCCTGTTCATGGAAGTTTACATCCTAAAGGGAAGGTTAAGACACAAATAGGGAATTGGGCAGTGGAGGTGATAGCTGAGGCAAATGAGTTAGTAGGAGGGCTGATAGGCTTGAATAAAGAAATAAGTTTTAAGAGCACACTTGAAGCTTTGGAGAGTAGATGCTAACCTGGTTGGGTGTTGGAGACTAATCTACAGGTGGGGAGCAGCCCAGGGCGAAGTCCTGGAGGCAGGAGTGGGAAGAGGGGTAATCAGTACTCAGGTGAGGCTGTGGTCGTTAGAAAGTGGAGGGGACAGCAAGGAGTGTGGGTAGAAATGAGGTTGGATATGTAGGGGGAAGGATTGATTGAGAGCTTTGAAGGTGAGGGTGAGGAGTTTAAATTTAATTCTGTAGACATAGAGAGCCAATGAAGCCACTGATAGAAAGAAACAGCAGAGATAGGGCAGAGAGAGACAAAAATAAGAAAGGAAGCAGCATTGAAAACCTGTATTGAGAATATACTTAATAGGGGCAATGCAGGATTTGGGTAGGCCAGAGATAATGAGGTTACACTAATCAAGGTGAGAGATTACAAGGGAGTGAATAAGAGTGTTGGTGGTTTTCATGGTGAGAAATGGATAGATCTTGGATATATTAGAGAGGTGAAGGCAGCAAGATTTGGAGAGGGGCTGGGTGTGAGGTTTGAAGGAGATGATTCCTAGGCAGCAGACTTGATGGACAGTGTTATCAACAGAAAGAGAGAGATGATGGGTAGCTGAGCGAGCCCTGAGGGGGGAAAGATGATTATTTTAGAATTTCTGAATTTAAGAAATCACTGTGATATCTAAGATGAGATGATTGAGAGACAGCAGGAGACACAAGAGATAAAAGAAGGGTAGAGGACAGGAGAGGAAAGATAGATTTCATCAGCATACAGGTTTACGTTTTCAGAAAAGATTATACAAATTAGGCACCTTAGAAGCGCCCTTATTAGTATGTTTTAATATATTCAAGGTTAAATCAAAGATTTAACATAGTTTTTAACTAATGGAATGGGCTTGTTCCATTGTAATTACAACAATCTCTCACCTTGTCAGTGCAAGGTTACAAGCTTTGGGGGCAGGGGATAATACAACGTCATATTTGCACCAATTCTTGGCATACTTGGAGTATTGGTCTCTGAATAAAAAGAGCGTTAGACTCTGGAGAAATCATGTTACCAATAGGGCAGACCCAACCAATCTGTTACTCTCCAGGCATTGCAAAACTAAACTGAGAAATAGCGAGAGAAAAAGCAGGATTTTTCCCAATACTAATTAGATAACTGAACCAATAAGATATAAAAGAACAGGTATGAAAATTTCCCACAATCAGAGTTCAGAGAAGAGTTTCCATAAAACACTCTCCTGTAACAATCTTTCCGTCTCTGCACCTGTCGTTTGAATCAGGAGGACACTTTGATATTTTCTGTATATTTTGTCTTCTTGTACTTTTGAGGAACAAAATTGTCAATCAAGAGCTTTAGACAAGACTGCCAGAATACTATTATTATTGAAGACTGAAACCAGGACCAGCCCTAGGATTGGTGGGATTTAACAAAATAATCTATTTACCCAGATTGTTGATACTGTTGTTTTTTTGTCCAGGGATATGGTCCTGTGCTGCAGATTTTACCTATCCATCTCTCTTTGTCTTTTATGTAGAACAATCTACATACTTACAAAGCAGTATTTATAATGTGTGGTACATAGCATCCTCACCTGGCTGAACTATTGGTGCGCAAGAATGCGTAAACACACATGCGCTTCCTGTTGTTGGCTTGGATTATCATGCGTCATGGCATTTCTGCATATACTGCTATATTATCTGGCCTGCGTCTTGGAATATTGCATATGCTTCTTTTAAAAAATCAGTAGAAGAAATATTTAAATGATTACAAATGGAATTGCAATGCTTTGTATGGCATGAAATGGCATGTAACAAAATTAGATTGAACATGATTATTTTATACAAAATGTGCTCTCCAGCACTGGTATAATTGATCTAAATGTACCAGAGTGGACCACATAATTCCTGCCTACTTACACAATCTTTTCTGCGAGTGTGGCATGACTAGAAGCAAAATAGGCACATGTGATGTCAGGTTCCAAGGTCCTCTATGCTGCCACTCATAAAACTGTAAATCCTGTATGTATTGAATTAACTATTTCAGCCTGCCCTGTTTGCAATTAGTCTCTACAAGGAGAGATTTAGCTTACTAATTGTGAAGGAAAGCCAGCCAGCTGGCTCCACCTTTGATTCCGTTAGAGATGCACCCAAGGCCTATGAAGAGCCACAACTCTGTGCCAAATGATTGTTCACCCAACTCTATCTAGAGTCTGTTATCAATAAACTGCCACTGATTACCTGTGTGTCTGACATCTCTCTTATCATTTGATTCATCCTGAAATTTGTCTGCCCTGACTACCTGTGTGAACGTGACAATTCTACCGGATGCTTCCCAGAAAGACATATATATTATATATATATATATATATATATATATATATATATATATATATATATATATATATATGCGTATATATATATATATATATATATATATATATATATATATATATATATATATATATTTATATATATATATATATATATATATATATATATATATATATATATTACTCTTTAACTAACAAATGTTGTTGCTGCTTGTCTCAAACAAAGTATATAACTGCATGCATATATACACGTATACTTTCATTTTATAGTAACATAATGTTTCCTTTGGAATCAAGAAATAACATGAAAGCTTTAGCATTTCTACTACTAAGTTAATAAGGGTAGCTGTATTACGACCTAAGTGTCAGTAAATTTAACTCTGCCACTTTATAAGTGCTTCGTAGGGGAAATGTGAGCAAGAGAACCAATCAGAAGCCACAATCTCTGTGATTGCAGCTTCTGATTTTTGTCCTAATTAAACATCACCCTCCTCAGTGAAACCCAGCACAAGTTTTCAGCCTGGGCTGTGAAACGATTCATGGAGCCATGTGAAAAACAGTCCAAGTTTCTGGGGAGGAGAAGGTGTATTTGAGAAATCAGTGCTAATGCAACTTTGAATTATATGGTATTTTTCTCAGTTACTCTTTGGATCTTTCTTTACTAGTTTGAATGTGTATGAGATGTTTTTCTATAGTTATGATTAACCATCATATGTTTGTATCATATTTGCCATAACTTTTCAGGAATCAAAAAGCTTTGCCAATTGTATTTCAAAATGAAACATGTTTTGTATGACAGCAATTCAGTCACAGTACCATTAGATAATGAGCCTAGTGAGACATGACTGACAACAGTGCCAAAGGGCTGAATGGAAACTACATTGCAGGTTACCATTAGTTGTGTAAGGGACTACTGGACCACTATAAAAATAAATTGCTTTTCCAGCATTCCATATGGGAATTGTATGAGTATTGCTCTGACTGTTTGTAATACTGATATCATTCATTTTTTTATTTATTTTTTTGTCTTAAGGATATTGTATGTCTGTTGATGCAGAATACTTTAGGATGGGAATATTTTTCACATTGTATACAAGCTTAAAGAAGAATAACATTTTCTCCTTTTCAATTTAAACAGAAGACAAAAACACCAATTTGTAAACTACTTTGTAATTAAAATTAAGAGGATGGAAGAACAAATCCTACAAGTAATCACAATAAAGTAGATAGGTTTATAGAGTACATCTAAATTACAGGATGCCACAACTAACTATTATTAACAAGAGACAAGGCAGCCACTAATTAAAGATCATCCCAGAGATTACGGATTTGACAGATTACACTCAGTTGCAATAACATGTTATGGAAAAGAGCAATCCGTACAGTGGTAAGGACGTTTTGGTGTCTGTGAAATGTTTTGGCTAACAACAAATTTCTTTTCTCTCTATCACCTTGTATTGAGGACAAATGTAAGCCTGTATCCATGAAAGTAGTACAAATCTGAAGACCGATGGATTAGTATTAACTAAAATGCTTTTATATACGTTTTGATAGAAATTAGTCATTTTATGTAAAGCTAAATTATTTGTTAAGCAACATATAAAGATTAAAAACAACAATTAGTGCAAGAAAAGTTCACACTTAATATGCCTCAAGTGTCCACCCAGGCAATTTTAAAGTGCAGGCGGATTAGCTAGAACAATTTTTGTTTTTAAATAATTCACAATACATGAGCATTGTGTTGTAAGATATCAAAGTTACTTGAGCAGCATCTGTCACATTTTGCCACAGGGAAAGCACTTTCATCTGTAAAATTCCCTTTTCACATTGCTTAACAGAAGGACAATGTTGTAAAGTTTTCACTGTTAAAGGGGAAGTAAAATGTTTTTCATACTATAATAGAGACGGAGTACGTTTCAGTTAGATGAAATGCGCGATTGAGTGCCTGTCACTTGGCATGTCAATCAGGCTTCAGCTAAAAATATATATTTTTAATAACCTTTGCACTGCTGGAACATGTTCCCTTTTTGAAAATCAGCACAATGGAGCACCAGAAACCTGGCACATCACCACCACCATTTCAGAAAAAATGAGTTAATGTTACCAATATATAGATAAACCCATACATGTATTTACTCTATGACTTGTAATGTTTATAGAAACAACTAATATGTGTACTTTTATTTATTAGAAATTATGCTAACTAATAGGTGACATAACAAATGGTAAGTGGGTGTGTTTTTACTTGCATCTCAACATTTACACATTTTGTTTTTAAATACACTTAACACCCTAATGGGAGACATTATTTATTTTTATATTTTTACCAAAAACCAAAAAAACTGAATTTATTTTGCTACTTCCCCGCAAATATTATACTTGAAAAATATATCCCTACTAATATGCAACAGTAGATCAGTTTGTGTATAACAATCCTGCCTACAATAATTGTAATTATATATATATATTAATCTGTATGTTAATTAATTTAAGAATGCTGTGTGTTAAAAAAAAGTTCAAAATATCAATATATATATATATATATATATATATATATATATATATACAATACAAAAGAGAAGGGGCGCCAAACATAGTGCATTAAATGTGTGACATAACAAGTATATTCCACGTATATATTATTCCCGTACCAGAGGTTCACGTAATAACAGCTTGAATTATTTGCTGATAAGTCCTCTCTCTACCTAGAGAGGACTTATCAGCAATTATTTCAAGCTGTTATTATGTGAACCTCTGGTACGGGAATAATATATACATGGAATATATTCGTTATGTCACACATTTAATGCACTATGTTTGGCGCCCCTTCTCTTTTGTATTGTATCTAATAGGCTGACACTTGCAGACAAGTGTTGAATGTTTTGGGAGCTGCCAACCTGTATACTGAGTATTAATTTTTCTAATTATTTTTACTAGTGCACATTTGCACTTATGAGCGCCTGTCTGCTTAAAATCTGTTGGAAGATATATATATATATATGTCTGTGTGTGTTGTAAGCAGGTAAAGTGGGCAAGTGTAAGGATTTGAGTCTAAGCGACTTTGACACGGGCCAAATTGTGATGGTTAGACGATTGGGTCAGAGCAGCTCCAAAACAGCACATCTTGTGAGCAGTTCCCCAGTATGCAGTGGTTAGTATCTACCAAAAGTGGTCCAAGGAAGAACAATCGGTGAAAAGGTGACAGGGTCATGAGTGGCAAAGGCTCATTGATGCGTGTGGGAAGCGAAGGCTAGCCCGCCTGGTCCAATTCGACAGAAGAGCTACTGTAGCACAAATTGCTGAATTTTTTTTAATGCTAGCTATGATAGAAAGGTGTCAGAATATATAGAGCACTACAGCTTGTTATGTATGGGACTGCGTATCCACTGACCGATCAAAATGCCCATGCTGACCCTTGTTCACCACCAAAAGCACCAGAACTGGACCATGGAGCAATAGAAAAAGGTGGCCTGGCCTGATGTATCATATTTTCATTTACATCATTTGGACGGCCGGGTAAGTGTGCATCAATCACCTGGGGCACCAGGATGCATTACGGGGGAAGGCAAGCTGGCCGAGGCAGTGTGATGTTCTGAGCAATGTTCTGCAGGGAAACCTTAGGTCCTGCCATTCATGTGGATATTACTTTGACACCTACCACCTACCTAAACATTGTGCAGATCAAAAACACCCCTTCATGGCAACGATATTCCCTGATGGCAGTGTCCTCTTCAGCAGGATAATGCGCCCTGCCACAATGCAAATATTGTTCAGGAATGATTTGAGGAACATGACAAAGAGTTCAAGGTGCTGACTAGGCCTGCAAATTTGCCAGATCTCAATTCGATTGAACATCTGTGAGATATGCTAGATAAACATGTCAGAGCCATGGAGGCCCCATCCTCGCAACTTACAGGACTTCAAAGTTCAGCTGCTGCTTTGATGTCAAGAGGCAAACCATCACAGGTCTTGTGGAGTTCATCCTGTTTTACAAGAAAGACTGAGCCAAATGTACATATTAGTTTAGTTAGCCAGGGACCGGAGGGAAGTCCAGAAGGTTAATGATATATACCCTTGTTCCGGGACTGAGTTACATTTTAAAGGGTAAGTTTAGGGATAGTTAGCTAAGCTTATGGACTGAGTCATATAATAAATTAGTTATAAGAGTTTTATTATTGTTATGAAAACCACTCAAGAGAGGCTGGAGTTCAGCTACATATGACAAACATTGAAGAAATCTGTGCTTATTACTATTTTATTATTGCTTGCTGAAGAGATCTCTACCATAGGAGTATTGCAGTTGCCATTTTGTGTCTATTGAGAACTCATACTGTATTACTGAAAAGTAATGACCTGAGCCTGTAGATATGAATACCAAATGCACTTTAAGATGTGTGCTGCACATTGTTATATATTGGACAGTCAAATTTATATGTGAAAGTTATATTGGTTTCAGCTTCCGTATTTTTACATGTCCCTGTTTAGTGTGAACTGTTTACTCGAATAATGTTAAGATGCGGAGGTACCTCTGAAGCTAGTCTTTAGGATATTAAGAACTGTGTGTTATTACATGATAAGCTAAAGTCTAATCTGTTGTTCAGTTTACCTGTGAGCCGATATACTGTTTTAAATGTGCTCTCGTTATGCAAACTTACTAAAAAAGAAACTAGTCTGGGGAACTACTGTAGAAATAAACGTGCCGGTGATTTCTAAAGCTAGCTACAGAGTGGTGTGTGTTTTCTGTATTCGAGCCTGGGCTTGAGAGTAAGGGGGTCTCCCTCTGGTGTCAATGAACAAGGGCATTTACCCCATATACTAGTAGTGCATCTTTCTCAATTTCTCCCTATTTTTGACTAGATGATTTATTTAACCCACATCTAAGTACCATTATATCGGTATCCTCACGGTGGGTGTACAGTGGATTTGGTGGGACTTTCTTCAGAAAGCAGGTGTAGTTGACTGCAAAGCAGGCATGATTTGGGAATGTTTGTGTGAATTGGGGCATGATTTTGCATGTATCTATTTTGTCCTGGATTTACATTGATAAATGTAAGGTGGTATGATCTGGTAAAGTACTCTACAAGTAGCCTCTTTATTGGATCGATCATATAGGGATTGACCTTTCCTGAATATCAAAATTTGCGTTGTCCATAACAGATTTATGCATTTTTTTTCTACTATTGTTACCTTCAATAAATATACATGAACAATATATATATATATATATATTGTAACAAAGGGAGGCATTTAGCTGACATTATGCTGGGAAAGCATGCAGGAAGAGTAAAACATTTGTGCAGTAATGCACCTAGATTGATGATAAACCAGGTAAAGACTTATGTGTGATAAACTATAGTTTAAAGTTTGGTTAACTTACATATTTTGAAATGTTCCTCATCACAGCAAACAGATAGGGCGTGTCTGTGTCAGGGCAAACAGAACCATTGATGGGAGATTCCTCTTAAAGGGAAGGTGGGTGTGTCACCTGCCCATCAAGCTAGGCCTGTGGGAGGAATGTCATGTATAAAACCTTGCTTGTTTCATTGTTCAGGGAGACCAACGCTGGGGAAGTTGGCTGGTCTTTAGAGAGCTGGTCTTTGTCTAGCTAGCGTTTAGGGTCTCCAGAATCGGTGTGAAATTCGTATGGTGTCAAATACATTTACCATCCTGACAATAAAACGGCATAAAAAGAAAGAAGTTGTTTGTTTGTGCTTTAGCAGTAGCGGGCTCTTGCCACAAGTGGCGTCAGAAGTGGGATGCTCAGGGAAGCAAGTTTCCGCTACCCAACCCGTGCAGACATTAAAATGGAGAAGTACTGAGAACCCTCGTGAATGTGGCCGCTGCGCAGCAAGAGTAGCAAGCCCAGATGCTACGAGTCGCCCAGGCACAGGTGGAAAACACCAGGCTCTTAAGAGAAGAGTTAGGCCAGGTGAGATATTACAGAATTGAACCACCTGGTCCGGCTCTGCAGAAAATTTCGCCAGTGGATGACGTAGAAGAATATCTGGGGGTAAATGTATCAATATGCGGGTTTTTCAACACCCGCGTGTTCAGCCTCTTCCGCGATTAAATTTAATCGCGGAAGAGGCTGAACACGCGGGTGTTGAAGAACCTGCATATTGATACATTTACCCCCTGGTGTCTTACAAAAAGGGCAAAATGACCTCCTAAAGATTGGGCTGAGAGTCTGGCACCATATCTGACTGGTGAAGCTCAGCGAGCTTATATGGATCTAGATGAGGACCGGGTCTCTGAATATTTGCATCTAAAGTCTGAGATATTGGCTCACATTGAGGTTTCTGAGCCAGGCCGAGCCCAGCGCTATCACCAATGGCGCTATGATAAAGATAAGCCGGTCAAAGCGCAATTGGCTGAGCATTCTAAAATTTTAAAGAAATGGCTGCAGCCTGAGGAGAATTCGCCTTCTCGGATTATTGAAGTTCTGGCGATAGATCACTGCATCTGGGGGCTGAACCGTGATTTGCAAAGGTGGATTCTGCAATCAGACCCACAAACTTATGAAAAGCTTGCCACAGTGATAGAGAGGTTTTGTGCGCTACAGCAAATGACTAAAGAACCTGCATTCATGCAAAAGCCGATGCCACGCCAAAAGCCAGGTTTGACAATCCTTGCTACAGGGCCCAATGGCAAAACTGCTATGGACAGAGGGCCAGGAACAAAAGTTTCTAATCTGAAGTGTTTCGAATGTTGTGATCCAGGCCACTTTAAGGCAAAGTGTCCTAAACTACCGGAACCCATGGACTGTTCCGTGGCACATATTGGGCCCAAGCTGTTTTACCATGAGTCCCACATCAGGAAGTCCTTGTTTGTTCCGGGATATGGTGCTAATCAACCAAAACCTTGTTCTGGCCTTGGTTGACTCAGGGAGTGAACTTTCATTGCTTTCCAGCTCTGCCCTACCCGAAACCATAACTTCTCGGTTGTCCAAATTGAAGGTTCTTTGCGTACATGGGACGACAGATGAATATGAAAGAACACTTCTACCAGTCACACTCAAAGACAAAACCGTTATGGTAGTAGCTGCCATAGCACCTGAACTCCCATATCCACTCATTTTGGGGCGAAATTTCCCACTGTTTAATGAGGTCCTCCGTGAGCGGATCCAGCCGGACATGCCGGCAACTGATGCAATGGTCGGAAGCCCGGTCTTAAAGAAACCGCCTAAGAATCCACAACATCTGGACCTCGATCTTTGGGAGCCGCCAAACCGGAATGCCATCCTGGGAATCACAGCAGGAGTTCCACAAAAGCATCCACCTGTGGGGAAGCATGGACAGTCCAAACTAACATTGGCTGGTGATGTCGCAGATGAGCCCGCCCCGCCTGTCAGTGAGGATACGGACTAGTCCGCAATACCAATTTTGTTTCCTCTGCAGGACTTTTCTTGGGACCAACTTAATGATGCCACTTTGGAACATGCCTTTAAAAGTGTGACTGAGGTGAATGGGGTAGTGAAAGCCGCCCAACCTGCAGAAAGTATACCATTTTAACCTCCTTAAACTTTGACATGATGAGGAAACCTCTCCTCAAGTAGTGAGTACTGTCATGGAAAAGTCTGAAGTGCCCATAGAGCCAGCTTTGTCTATTAAGCAGAGACAACAGAATGAAGAAATGATTCGCTGGAACAGGGATGTCTTCACTTCCATTCCTGGGCACACTACTTAATTATTAATCGAACACGACAGGAGTCATTGTAAAACAGAAGCCGTACCGCATTCCTGAGGCCAGATGGGTAGATGTGAGAAAGGAGATCAAGAAAATGCTCCAGTTAGATGTGATTAAAGAGTCCACTAGTGAGTGGAATAGTCCCATTGTGCTTGTCCCAAAACCCAATGGGACAATTAGGTTTTGCAATGACTTTAGGCGCCTAAACAGTGTGTCCCAGTTCGATGCCTATCCGATGCCACGTGTGGATGAACTGGTAGAAAATCTTGCTGGTTGTAACTATTTGACAACTCTTGATCTAACAAAGGGTTATTGGCAAGTCCCCCTGACTTCTACGGCCAAGCCAAAGACCTCATTTTCCACCCTCGATGGTCTCTTTCAATATATAGTACTACTTTTTGGGTTGCATGGGGCCCCTGTCACCTTCCAAAGGGCCATGAATAAATTGCTACGACCTCACACAGCTTATGCAGCCGCTTATTTGGACGATATAGTGATTTATACCCCAGACTGGGGATCACATATAGCCAAAGTTGAGGCGGTCTTAGCTTCATTAAGTTCTGCAGGACTAACAGCTATCCCAGAGAAATGTGCCATAGCCATGAGAGATAGATTGGTCTGACTCTGGTCTTTGTCTAGCTAGCGTTTAGGGTCTCCAGAATCGGTGTGAAATTCATAAGGTGTCAAATACATCTACTATCCTGACAATAAATCCGCACAGAAAGGAAGTAGTTGTTCACGTTTGCTTCAGCAGTAGCGGGCTCTTGCCACTATATATATATATATATATATATATATATATGTGTGCTTAATATATATATATATATATATATATATATATATATATATATATATTTATATATGTATATATATATATATATATATATATATATATATATGCTAAAGCCTTATTGTATTGGAGGTGGAGTTAAATTTAAACTGTAAAAGACAGATTTTTAATTGGGGTAGAGCATGTCCTAGATCAACTTTTAATGTCAGTGTAACATTAAGACTGTCAAGTATATGCTTCCTACATGAGAAAACAGCCAGTATTTTCATTATGTGCAAAATAATAAACTCATTTTCACCCCTTGCATTGCAACATGGTTTTGGCAAGGTTTAAAGTTACTCATTTTTTTGCTTTACTTTCCTTAATGAATCAGGCCCACAGTATATCTGGTTGTAAGTAGAGGGAGGAGACCTTTCAAGAATTTAAGTCCTATTACAGGGGATAAAAGGCCTGTACGCCACTGTTTAATGCTCTAATAACATCTTTATCTAATTTAAATCCTGTCCTGCAAAATAAAATCTGATTTTCTACTTCAGTGCAATGGTAGGTGGACTCATCAGACGGTGCATTTCCTCGTAACAACTAGACACAAAAATGTATGACATCACAAAAGGTCATTTGCGCTATGAAATTGAACTTTTGTAAAAACGATAGAGAAATCATTACAGGAAGTTAGAGAGAACAATGGACATTTGTTATTATATTTCACAACATAATTCAGTCATGTTTATGAAAGAATAATTTTTTAAAACATTGATCATTCTGAAGAAATTATAAAATTCTGGGCACATTATTACCAAAAAACAAAAAACAAATTCATATTAAAAAAAAAAGCCCAAACTGTTGCAAAGCTAAAAGCTAAATCAGTGCTCAACCAGTCAATAGGTACCAAAGTAGCTTTAAACTGTCACGAGCCACGGCGGTACTCACAGCCGCCGCGGCTCGCTTCCTGTCTGCCCCAGCGTCCCGGCCGTCACCATGAAGACCGGGACGTCACTTCCCTTGCAACGCCGACCGTTGTCAAGACAACGGCCGGACGCCTCACAGTATAGCGCTGCGTCCCAGCAACAGGGGACAGCCGGGCGCATGCGCAAGGTTATGTAATAGCCTGGAGGCTATTTAGGTGTTGATTTAATTAATTAACAGGGACCTGTGTGTGGTTACAGAGCTAGGCTCTGATTGGTCTAACCATGTATTTAAGGCAGTGAGGTCTACAGCCTCACTGCCGGTTATAGCTTCTGTTCCAGTCTGCTGACCTGCTCTGTGCCTTGTTCCTGTGTCTTGGAAATTCTATTGACTACCCGTGTATGACCCCTTGCCTGGATTTGGACCCCGCCTGTGTTTCTCGTGACCCTGACCTCTGGCTTGTATACCGACCATCCTGTCTGCTCATGACCCCTGACCCTGGCTTGTTTATCGGATCTGCTATCTGCTGCCTGCCCTTGACCTCTGCTTGGAATCCACTCCGCTTACCTGGGTTCTCCCCAGCCGGTACGCACTTCACGACCCTCTGTCAGTCTGCAGCCCAGTCTGTCCCCACCATCAGGGGCTCCAGTGAACACCTGATTGGCAGAGTAGACTCCGGGTTGTGTCGTGCCGGCTGGAGGGGTTCCTAACATAAACATAACTGGCTCACTCATGCCATGTAAGGTCTTAGCAACTGTAATTTATATATGGCCTGCAAAATAATGGAAGAATGGGATAATGAAAAATATGTACACGAGTTTCTATTTCCTCAGGGAACTGAAAGTAGCCTTACCTGTGAATATATTGGTAGAACAGAGAGATCATTAAAGAAGAAGCTGTATGACATGTTTATAAGATTTAGATAGGTAACCTCAACCATCCATTGTCAAGACTTAAGTTAAGTATTTAAATGTAGGTAAGAGAGAGTGGAATAGAAATTACCAAAATTAATTGGTGAGAGAGGAATATTTTTCACAAAAATCTTCAGAATGCAAATACATTGTACATTCCAAATTAAATCATTGGAACCTACAAGTTTAAATAGTGAAGTTAAACTTTTTTTTTGTCTTCAAGAAGGCAGTCCCCACAAGACTTATTATTTTCTATGTTCCATTCCAGTACCCTATATAATATATTTGTGTTATGTATTTAATTTGTCTGCTTTTTTTAATAATATAACTAGCTACTTTTTATAAACAAACATACAGACTTATTGCTAATTACTAAGTATATATTAGATATAATATCAAATATTAAGTTTGCAAAGCTACAAAGTTGTCTCTAAAACTATATTATATGTTAAATGGATAATACAACATTGACTCTCAAGCAATCAAAGGCATTTAAAATAAATACTCATCTGCTTCATCAGAGCAATTTTGCTGTTTACTTTATCCATCAATTACTTTCATAGGGCTCCATGTTTTTAACTGAATTTTCTATGATGCATATTCAAGTTTGAATAAAACAATAACCTACAACTGTTTATGTTAGCAGAAGGTTAGAGTGTTCAGTGTTCTAGCACCAATGGGGTTACATAAGGCAATATCAGAGTTCTAAGGTGTGATCAAGTAACCAGTCTGCTAGGTATAAACCCATGGCTCCCATCTCATTCAGCTTTCTGACACAGGACAGAGTGTACTTGTCATTGACTGTCCTGAGATTTTATTGAATTGAACTGTTTGAAAGGAACATTCCAACTATCTTGATTTTGGCGTGCAATTTTGATTTGAGGGAACTGTCACACAGTTATGTGGATTCCAGGACAGTTGAGAGGTGTGCCTAATGAAGTGCACACCAGCAGCAGGTGCATATGGTATTAAAGGTTTGTTTTTAAGGGTGAAAAGTTATGTACTTTTAAAATACTTGGCATGCCACTGGGATATTGTGACATGTTCAAAGTGGGCCCCAGTGTAGTGTGACCATGCCCAAGCTGTGTTAGAATGGGGATTTACAATCTCTGTGCAGAACCAAAAGAGAGGACAAGATAAAAGCACTGCTGTATGCTACCTCTGTGCAAAATACAACCAACAGGCAGACAGCAGAGGGCATTGAAGTGGAAAATGAGGCTGAACGAATCTTAACTTTTCAAGTTGGTGCTATTGCATACTAATGCTAGGGAGAAGTCACCTCCTAACCAGTGGACAGGCATCATAGCACGTCTCTTACTGGGAGATGCCTAATAAGGCACTTTGACTTAGAACAGGGGATTACAACAAGGTTGGAGGATATCATTTTAAGAGACTGTACAACTGGCAGTAACAGAAACAGAAGGCAACAAGGTCCCATCTGTTTAACGTGATCAGGGCCCGATTAAGGGTTCCGGGCACCCTAAGCTATTTCAGCCGTAGCGCCCCTTCCCCCTCCAGCCACCTCACCTGCCCCCTTCAGTCACCTCACCTGTCCCCTTCAGCCTGCTCACCTGCCCCCTTTAGCCTGCTCACTTTCCCCCTTCAGCCACCTCACCTGCCCCCTTCAGCCACCTCACCTGCCCACGTTAGCCTGCTCACCTGCCCGCTTCAGCCACCTCACCTGCCCCCTTCAGCCTGCTCACCTGCCCCCTTTAGCCACCTCACATGCCCCTTTTAGCCATCTCACCCACCCGTTTTAGCCATCTCACCTGCCCTCTTTAGCCACCCCACCTGCCCATCTGCCGCCCCTCCCCCGAGACATTTGAACGGACTTACCTGCTGTGGAGTTCTCTCTTCAGCGCTGTGTATGACAGGCAGTCTGGCAGCGATCGCTGCTAGCTGCCTGTCAGTGTGGCCGCGGGCGCTTCTTACTCTGGTCACGTGAGATGTGGAAGTTCTGATCTCACGTGACTAGAGTAAGAAGCGCCCGTGGCCACACTGACAGGCAGCAAGCAGCGATCGCTGCCAGACTGCCTGTCATGTGATATTGATAGTCGGGACCGCTCCTTTAGACCAAGGGCTGTCCCGATGACTCTGGCTGCCACATTTAGAAAAGAAAACTATCTTGGTAATGCTGCACCCCGCTGGCTTTAGTGTCCCAGGCTGCAGCCTGGTCAGCCTATTGGCTGATCAGGCTCTGAACGTGATACACATAGTAACTATATTATGTGGTTAAAATCTGAGAATGCAACGCTTGCACTAAACATCGATACAATTGTTTTTGATTGTTTTATTGAATTGACTTCGCCAGGACTGCATTAATGGGTGAGCACGGAAACCCTAAAGCCTGTGATTATATTTTAAAATTTGTGAAATGCTATCATGCAGCCAAAAATAATAAACAGGTACTATTCCAATTACAGGCCATTGGGAGCTCCCCTTAACCAAAAACCTGCAACTCAGTAAGCTATAGAAAACACAGATTTGGATTAGGTGTGCAGAGCAGGCCAGTGATGAAAATGGAAATATGCTGAAGGGGGCACCAGTGAGCAAACCACCAATTGTATGATTTGACTGTGGTAAAATGGAACATGTTGTAGCAAGCCCATCATTATTGTAAACATAATTGGTTTTATCTGTGTGGAGTTTGTAAGTGTGTGTGTGTGTGTTTGTGTGTGTGAGTGTGTATATGTGTGTCTGTGTGTGCTTGCATTCATATCCTTGTGGGGACATTGACCTGTTTACACACCAACACTGTGGGGACCTGAGTCGTAGTGGGGACAAAAATTGAGGTCCCCACAAAGCTTCTAAAGACTAATCAATGCAGGACCTTGCTGATATGCTCAGAATAAAACTCTGGTACGTCCCCGCGAGTCACATTTGTCGGAACAAAGGTGTGCATGTGTCCAATGTGGTGTGTGCATCTCACCGCTAGAAGCCAGTATTCCATCCAAATGTATAGCAGTACTGTGAGAAGCCCCTCTTAAAAATTGCCTGGCACATGGTGCATGTTCACCGCAATGAGACTGAAGTAGCCTGGGTCCTGAAATTCCCCAAACACTCGAAAGAAAGGTGCATGCAAATGGCACATATTCGCAATAGGGGCAACTTTGCAAACAATGCTGAGGCAATGAGGGCAGGCCATAGCATTCTGGTCCCGTGCAAACTTCCAAACCAAGAGATGGATACTGAAGGCTTCATACACTGTGTAGCCTGCCAGGGCTTGTTTGCAAGAAAATATATCTGTGGTGACACATGAAGAGATGTAAGCTAAACCGAAGGGGCTAAAGCTCACACCTGGCAAGAACAGAGTCCAGATACTGTGCGCCTTTGCTCAGCCTGTTCCACCTGACATCAGTGATGGCTTTGGGAAGCTCTTGAGCGACATGACCCAGGAGGAAGTCTTACTCCCATTCAAAAATGATCGATGCATCATGCAGATGGACCAGCATCTGTTCAACCGGGTTGGATCAGATGTTGGCAGGCACAGCCATTAGAAACTTAGAGAAACAGGCAGGCTACTGCTACAGGCCAAAAGAGCTACCCCTTTGGAGAGGATGGAAGACTTTTCCGCCCCATCGAACTTTCTGCACGTAGTAGACAATTTTAAGTTGATAGCTGGCTCTGACGAGGAGACAGGTACATTTAAGACGCCCATGCTGGTACTCTAGAAAAATGAAAACACACAAAATTTCAGTAAGCTATAGGAGGCGAGATGGAGGGAGTTGATCTCATCAGCTACCTTGAAAACTCTTAAGGAGTCCAAGTGGAACATGCCTCAGTTCTTACCTTTCACGGAACATGTGAAAAAGATGGATTTGTATCTCGATGAGAAGCAGCAAGTCTACCGAAGTACACAATCCACCGAGCCAACGGTTAATCACTGGGCACTACTAGCAAAAGTCACCCTGGCACAGGTGATCTTGTTCAATCGAAGAAGGGAAGGGAAAGTTTCAAAAATGTTGTTGACTACATTCTCCTCAAGAGATACCTCGGATCTCCACGAAGATTTGTCTCTAGCGCTTTCCGAGGTTGAGAGGAAACTCTGCTGCCACTTTACTCGCATTGAAATCTGAGGAAAACGAGGGAGAAAAGTCCCCATCCTGCTGACACAGCCATGTAAACTGCAATGGAACTTCTCGCAGAAAAGCGTAACAAATGTGGAGTAGTTAGCCAAAATGTCTACATGTTCGCCAGATCAGCTGCCTTGTCACACTTCAGAGGCTCCGATTGCATACGACTGTCCTCAACCTAAACGACACTGAATTGGATCAGTTGGCAGACTTCCTTGGGCATGACATCAGGGTGCACCGGGAGTATTATTGCTTCCCAGAAGGTACCCTCTAACTCGCCAAGATCAGCAAGCTGTTAATGGCTCTCAAGAGTGGCAGACTGGCCAAATTCAAAGGCAAGAATTTGCACGAGATGCACATTGATCCGGACGGTAAGTGGAAAATCTGGTGTCTGATGTATGCTTTTGACTTTTACTTTGGTTATTTACATACATTTCTTTTCAGAACCGGTCCAGCTACAGAGCGACATGTCGAATGATGAGCAATCCCCTGTGAGAGTGGGACAAGTGGCCAAGCGTATAGTCGACACTTCCATGTCAGAAGAGAGGCAGTCTATGGATCTGGCAACACGGGACCAGTGCGCAGCCATGACTTCCACAGGTAGGTGTAGCACACAGTTTTGCTAGGCAGAAGAACTTTGCCTTCTCTGTATTTTGCGGAGCCATAATGGATCACTCTAGTTTCTTTAAGGTTGCAAAGAAGTGCGGAGGAAATCCTGGGACAAAGAGGTGGTCCAGGCTGTGGAGAAACACCTGATGAGGTTTATACAGACATGCCGGATGCCTGGAAAGCGAGAATGTGTTGTGGGACTTATGGCTGAACCATCCATACTGAAAGATCGGAACTGGTCGGGGGTGAAATTCTACATAAAGAACCGCATAACAGCGTTAAAGAGGATTAAACTTGTCGAAATGATGCCACATGGTTGAACAGGGCTGCATGGCTAGGTGTCTGTGGAAGCGGGCATGTGGATGTCCTCAAACAGTCAAAATACATGACACTTTCCCCATCTTGCAGTCTGTGTCATACTTTATGCAAAGTCAATGTGTAAATCTCATGTGGTAACTCTGGTGACAAACCGCTCCTACACATACCCCTATGATTGTTCTGTCGACAGGGCATTAGGAAAGGGGTGTCCCTATATGCCATTTTCTAGACATGGGTCCTCACGATGCAATAAAAGCAAGTATGTGTGTGTGTGTGTGTGTGTGTGTGTCTGTTAGGGAATTTGGACTGTAATCTCCAATGCTGTAGGGACTGATGTGAGTGATTTCTTTATACAGCGCTGCAGAATTAATGGCGCTATATAAGTAGCTGATGGTGATGATTGTGATGATGATAATTCTGTGAGCTTGTATGTTTACAGTCAGAAGTGGCTCATGAAAGGTTCAAAACAATGTTATTTTAAATGATAAAATAACAGTAGCACTTGCAAACTCAGATACTGAAATTACACTAGTGTCAGCCAAGCTCTTTAACCCACTTCATCTATACTCTACTAAACAAAGTTGGAATAAAATGTGTGAAATATGCTACAACTTCAGTAAAGCTCTGTCACTCTAACCAAACTTTCCAAACCAGTACAATACTCCAAAATTACATTATCCCCAAATTATCCCCCTCACATGCAATTCACATATTTTCCACATGTACTGTACATATTTACATTACATTTATCAGAAATAAAGACTGAGTTCTTGAGTCCACTGGATGATTCCTATATAATCATCTCAATCTTTGCTCAAAGACACTAAGACACTAAAGTCTAAGGGCTCAGTGGTTTAGTGGTAAGCATGTCTGCCTCACAGTGCTGGGGGTCATGAGTTTGATTCCTTATCTGTGTGGATTTTATATATTCTCCTTGTGTTTGCATGGGTTTCCACTCCAAAAACATACTAGTACTGTAGGTTAATTGACTGCTGACAAAAGTTAGGGACTGATGTGAATGACAAATATTCTCTGTACAGTTCTGAGGAATTGGTGGTGCTATATAAATAGATGATAAAGGGAAAAAAAATCTCCACAGAAAGTTTCATCACAGGAAAACTTTTGTGATTACCTGCTAATGCAAGAATGTTCCAATTATTACCGGCTATTGTAATTTTGATTTATTTTTTTGTAGTGTCCCTGGTACATTATACCAGGGGCACTGAAGTGAAAAGTATCCAGTCTAGGGGTTCTACTACTAATTGCTTGGCATTCACAGTCCAGGTGAGTTTGAAACAGCCCCAGCACTCTTCAGCATGGTGCTGATAGCCTATGGGAGATCCTATGGTGCACCCCCCCCCCCACCCCCCTTAGGTACAGCAGCCCTGTGCAACCTGGGGCTGTTTTTCACTATAGCAGGGGGAAACCACACTTGTGATTTCCCTGTTATAGGGGAAACTAGCCCAAGCTATCTACTACTGGAGCTAGTTAAGCATTTATTTATTTTTGGGAATAGGTTGGGCACAATGATAATGATAATGTAATTATTTATTTTGAAATTTTTCATTTTCAGCAGTAAAGTGTACATGGGGAATTGTTTCATTATAGGTGGCGAGTGCACCTACAAAAGTGCTTTTCCACCGAGCAGGTCCCATTAAAAGCATAGACCTTTGGAATAGTGCATTTCTAGGCTCAAACATACACAAGTATCACATTACAAAACAATACCCTCACTCTCATGATTGATTTAAGCCATAAATAATGCTAAACTGAGTGGTATGTTTGGATAGAATGTGAAAAGTTTATTCAATTAAAAGAGGAAGTATTAAAAGCATAGGAGGTTGGACTTTGACACTTACATTACATTTACACTTTTTCACAGTGCACCTCATAAGTAGTTTTCGGGCTCTCAGTAAATAGAGCCAAATTTTTAGTTTTTAAAGGCCACTGACAAAAGTAGAGAAAAGGGGCATGAATCATCAATGAGCGCAAAGTGAATGAAATTTGCATTCACATGTACATATGCAGTTGTAAAAGTAAGCTCTGCATATATGGCACTTGCCAAATGCATACAGACACAGCACACTGCAGGATACGCACAGGAATGCATAGGCATCCTATGCAGGATAGGCATCGGAATGCACAGATAAAAAAATATTTATATTAACACCTGTTAATAATATAAGCATTAATAAAAATAGATTAATTTTTTTTTTTTTTTTTTTTACATGGTGTTGTTAATGTGTACTGTACATAAAAATAATTTTCACTGTTGCTCTTAATTGCAAACACATGTTCTGGCATGCATACGCGAGCGTTATCACTATCAATTGGCACTTACACCTGCCCTGTAGCTGGTACAAGTGATATGGCTAAAAATTACGTGCTTCAGAGATGCCCAGAGCTTGAATCAAATGAAAGAGCGTGTGCTCTACCTTGTCACGTCCTTACTGTACATTGCCTACGTGCATATGACCATTTCATACCCTGCTCTGTGCTTTAAATCATAGGTAGACAGAAGTGTACTTTGATTAATTGCATGCCCTTGCGTTCGCTGACGTATACTCCGTTTCTGAGCATGCCCGACGTGGGCACTTCTATGTACACTGGGGAGACCCTTTAGGAGCACATCTGTTAACTGGGGACCAAAGCAGCTGACCAGTTTATTAATCTACAAAGATTTATTCAGTTTAGTCAACCTCTTAGCTGGAACAAGTTCATTTTCTGTTTCACATTGCTTGGGTCTGTTTTATTTTGATCGGGCGTTAAAGGACTAGTGGACCCACTTTTAGTGTTGGAATATTAAATATACTTTAAAAAATTAGCTGACCGTTGCTGCTCTGGCGACCGACAATTTGTATAGGATTTGATGACTTATCAGGTCAGTCTACAATTATCATAACAAAATAGGAAGATCATTTAGGCACATTACTATTTATCTATTCCCTTTGGGTTCAGTTTAGTTTATATTGATCTCATGTACACTCCTGGAAGGGAAAATGATTTAAGGAATTATGATTCAGTTTTAGTTGTGCAATTATTGTTTCCACTGTATGAATTGTTGATTTGTTTTTAAAACATATGCTTTTTTTGTATTAGTAAAATTACACTAATTTTCACAATGTTCACTTTAAAGGCATTCAACCTGGTAGGAAAAAATGTTACATAACTTACACAACATTCAAATATTTGCTCACCATTCACTATCCAAAGTATTTTTATGTGGTCTGTTAATTGTAATACAAATTGTATTGCACCACATTATTGGAAAATATCTTGTGAACAAGTAAGTGCTTAATGTCAATTAAACATCATGTAGTCAGTATATAATTACAAATGAACAATCTGAAATAGGTGTTCCAAAGAACTATACCAAATATATCTACTGTACATACTGGAAATTTGGGAATGAGCATTTCCTATATTCACAAATGGAGATACCGTATAACCCTAATTAGCTTGGTTATGAACTTATCACACATTATACAATTGCTGTGAATTTATTAATTTTGTTCCCTGCAAAATTTTCTTCATTTGTATATTGATGCTCTAAATATCATCATCATCTTCAGCTATTTATATAGCACAATTAATTCCGCAGCGCTATACACAGAACTCACTCACTTCAGTCCCTGCCCATTGGAGATTACAGTCTAAATTCCCTAACATAGCCAGATGTATATTTTTGGAGTTTGGCAGAAAAGCCATGGAAACACAGGGAGAACATACAAATTCCACACAGATAAAGCCATGGTCGGAAATCGAACTCATGAACCCAGCACTGTGAGGCAGAAGTGCTAACCACTAAGCCACCATGCTGCCTCTGTATTGATTACTATATTGAGGCTCCCTGATAGAGATCAACTCCAGAAAAAAAACAAATACTGTGTATTAACTACATTGATAGAGCTTGAATTTTCCATATTAGGAGCAGATCTAGAAATAGCATAACATTTTCTATTTGTAATCCATACATTATTTATAGCAGCATCACCACCTTGCTGCAGGGGTTGGTAAGCTATCACCAATATGAGTCTATTTTTCTATATGAGACTCCATAAGAAAGTAGAATATATATTGGCATTAAGCATGTGAGTAAGATTGCAAAGATGACTTACTCTTAAGGCAAGGACACTGGCTGAGGATCCGTCAATCATAAGGTGATGAACTGCTTTGGTTGCCTATGCACAGGGGCTGACTGGGCTGGGGGGGCAAGGGGTCATCTGCCTCCCGGGCCGGTCCCATAGTGGGCTACCTTGGGCTGGGTCATTGGGCCGCCTGAGTTTTTTTTCCTTTAAAATGTTCCTAATAGGCTGCTGAGTCGAGTCTTGCCCCCTGGGCTAACACTTGCCAGCCCTCCTCTACCTATGCATCGCGACAATGAAACTGACCTCCCTACTTGAAGCATCAGATAAGCAAACAGCCTTGGTTTCTTAACATATGAAAAAGATAAACTAAAAGCTTGAAACTAAGCAGAAAGGGAATGTAGCTTGTGCTATTTCCAGAGCATTGTTCCATTTTGCTTTGCGTCTTGAGTCTCTATTGATGAAAAATATTTTTAAATTCTACAGATGAATGTTTGCTGAGTGTGTTGTTGAAATATGTAATCTTCTTTTATCCGTAATATTCCTGTGTTGATTTTGCTACACATGTTCATCAAGTACCATGTTTCTAAGTTCTAATGCAATAAGAGTTTAGAAATGATTAAATGTGGTGGTGTTTCTACCTCATTAAATACCTATGTACCTATATGCCTAGAAAAAGCTATTAGTACAAGTTTTAAAGAGTGGTAAAGCTTACACCCAAAAAAGACAGCCATTTTGAGGTGTCAATCAATGTTTCTGAGAATGCAAATAATTTCCAATGAACTGGTGACATCGCAGAGGCACTTCTTGACCAATATTGCTGAGGCATTAATTCTCGGTTAAATCCTACACTATGGTCTAATGGTTGGTTATTGGTTTATACCATAAAATGGTTTCTCCACTGTGTGTATACAACACATAACACTCTTTAAGCATAAAACACACACACACAAACATAAACATATTCTAGATATAAAATAAAATAACAACATTTAGTTCTCCCACATCCTGCTTTGAATATATGTACTTTGGTGTGGCACATGCAATCTTAGCTTCACACCTTTTGTCTCGCTGTTGGCCCTCATGTACTAGAGCTATTTTACATGTCTCCTGGATAATTTTACTTTAATAAGGTATAATCTTCATTATATGGCCACAAATTTAGACAGGAAATTGATATATTCCTGTGGTGTATTGAATGCCAAGGTTCTTTAGTTCCTAAATAAATACATACATTTTCCATTCGCTTTTCAGTGCTTTAAACCATTTCTTGCATAAACTGTTGAATATACAAATAATTGACAGAGTTTAAACAGCTTATAATAACTAGAAAAAAAACTATACCTGTTTAATGAAAGCAATACATGTAAACTTTCCCATTGACCGGGTTGGACAAAAATAAAGTCTTAGCCAGTACAGACCTTGTCTATAATCCAAACCAGAGCAGTGTCTGCTAACTGTAGAGCTGTTTATATTACAAGAGGAGCATTGGCACACATACAGTAAGCTGATATTTATGTTTAGCTTTTAAATATTTAAAGGAGATGATAGAAGAATACATTTATGTTTCAGTTCTGCATAAACGTATTGAAACAGTCCCTGTGTCTATATACTGTATACATTAATTCCTATGCTACGAGATGTAAAACAATCGCTTAACTGTTCTAAGCACTGTGTAATCTTTAAGCATATGTATAACAATTGTACATAGTAGGTGATTAATGAGATGCACGACAGAAATCAGACATATTAATCAGCAGGATACAAGTGACTGCAGCAAAGCTGATGGAGCTGTCTAAACAGTTTCATTAACCTTTCACCAAAATGTGAGAGATTATATTGCCACTAGAAGCTTGCAGTTAAATGGATAATACAATGCTTGTGCCTGTGACGTCCGCATAAGCTTATTTTCTTCTAAATGAATCTAAGCCATCTCACAAAATGTACAGTATGGTAATTTACAGTATAGCTGCAAGACAGGTCTGACGGAACAGAAGTTCAGCTTAGGATACAGAAAGTGAGAGGCAGCAGTGGAACATGTACATTTCCACACAAGGAGATATCCTCAAGTGCACTCAGGCAGACTGACTTCATTAGTCAGCTATGTTGGAAAATATAATAATTTAAATGCCTGTTTGACAGGATTCTGAAAAGGATCATGTCCTTAGATGCTCCCCTGTTTCTATAGCCCTTATCACATATAGGAGGGGGCGTGAGCATTGCATACCTTTCTGTCAGATTCATTATTCAATGTCAAGTGTGGTCTGGAGTTTGTTTCAACATAATCATTTTATGCATTTCTGTTTAAAAGTCACCAACAGTTTTCTTTCAGTTACAAAGACATATTTGTATTATCTTCTCATAAAACATTAATGTCTGATTTCTTAGTCCAGGGTGTAGGCTCTATTAGCTACAGTACAGTTTTCAGGTGCCTGTATATAGAGTCCAGAATTGTTAACTGAGCCCAAGAAATGGAAAATATACCCCATTTATAGTATTGCTGCATACTCATGTTTAGTACAACACATACACAGACAGGGCCTGATTCATCTTCAAACGCAATGTGAATGCAAATTGCATTTAAAAAAATCAGATGTAACTTACACGGATGTATGCCTGTATTTGAGTACAAGCGGATCCCAAGAAACCTTCCCATTTGAATCTGGGTATATGTACACTCTGGATATAGGTTACTTTCCATATGCAGACAGACAACACAGTGCAAGATACACACATGCATATGTCCAACATAAAGTCCCATCAGAAAGTACAAAATATTTTTTTTTAAAAATTAATTTACAAACATTAACACAATAATCATTAATAAAAAAAGATATCGTAAAAAAATCTTTGTCTTTTTTTACCATGTAATACATAAATCAGGATGTTCTTAATGCGTACTGTACATGAAATAATTTTTTATAGTTTCTTTTACTTTCAAACACATGTTCTGGCATGCGTCTAAGTCATCACTATCAGTCGGCACTTACACCTGCCCTGTAGCTCGTGCAAACATACATACCCAAGAGATGTCCAGAATTGGATGAATGTGCGTGCTCTTGACCTCTCCATGCTCTTACTGTACATTACCTACATGCATCCCCCAAATCCCGCCCAATTCTGTCCTTCAAAAGGCGGTCAAAATTGTCATTTGCTTTTGGACATGAATTGGATGCAATCGCGTTCACTGATGTAAAGTCGATACGGCACGAAACAGGAATTACGTCTAAAGTTGAATCAGGCCAATACTTTCTAACAATATACATTGAACCTACATTTTCTGCATACTCACATTTATTAACATAACTTGCCATATATCTTGCCTGATAAAGTAAGCAGTCAGGAATATACTCCAATAGGAGAATGGCCCAAGGATTATGGCTCAATGGTCATAATCCTTAAGAAAGGCTCAAAATTATAAAGGAAAGTGCTATACAATATTTGTTCAGAGAACTTTAAGACATCAGCAAATGCTATGTGGCTATTTTAAAATCTCCTAGTATGTGAGTAAGAATTTTCAATTGTTCATATGCAATACATATTGGGCTTGAGTCATTAAGAAGAAGAGCAAAGCATAAAAAAGGAGTAACTTTGCACCTAGGCAAAAAACCATGTTGCATTGGAGGTGGAAGTAAATTTAAAATGTGGGGACAGATATAGTTGGGGTAGGACATGTCCTAAATCAACTTTAAATTTCAGTGTAAAAATAAAGCTATCAAGTATTTGTGCACTACATGAAATACCAGCCATTATTTAATTTATGTCCAAAATAATAAACTAATTTGCACCCCTTGCATTGTAACATGGTTTGTCCAGGAGCAAATTCACTATTTTTTTTGCTTTGCCCTCCTTAATGACCTATTAAGTTTAAAATACTCTCCCATCCAAGTTTGAAGGAATAAGTGCTTCAACCATCCTTGTCTAACAGCAAATGACTGAGATGAAAACCTGGGGGTAAATGTATCAAGGTCCAGTTTTTTAACCCGCGATTTTAGTCCCCAAGTCATGCAGATGTATTAAGCTGCGATTTTTACTCTGATCTTCAAAATCACTGGTCATCTCTAGTGATTTGCTGGGATTTCAAACACTCCCATGTTTAGCAAACTCTCCTGTGTTTCCTAGCTGCACTAGGCAAACCAGCCAGGGTGGTTGGCACTATAGCAGAGGGACACGCAGCAGGGGTCCCCGTGCCATAATTACACACCAACCCCAGGCTGTTCAGCACTGGGCTGGATTCCCTAGGGAATGGGGTTCACAAAAAAAATGTGCAGGTTCCCCCTCTAGGAATAACCAGCCCAGTGCTGAAAGCACTAAGGCTCTTCCTACACTCCTGGGTGGTGGGTGTAGGGTAATATCGGCGATTATAATGTAAAAAAAATGCCATTTTGTTTTCTGGAACTACAAGTCCCAGCCATGCCAGGGTGCCATAAACAGTATTTATGCTGCTGTTTGTTTGCTGCTTCATTCTGCTTGCTGCTGTACAGATTTCAGCCATTAACCCTTCATGTGAGTTCAGCTTCATTCTGCCTGCTGCTGTGCAGGCTTCAGCCATTAACCCTTTGTGTGGATTCATCTCCATTCTTTCTCCTGCTGTACAGCCTTTGGCCATTAACCCTCCATGTGGATTCAGCTTAATTCTATCTGCTGTTGTACAGATTGCAGTTCTAGGCTTGACTCAGGTTCTGAATTGCCTGGGGCCAATTCCAGGCTTATACAGTTCAGGAGATAGTCATCAGCTGCCTGAGTTCTGAGCCTTCCAAGTCCCAGTTTTGGTACAATAATCTCCTGAGTTTCTGGATGCTTGGGGGTACTGAGTCTCTGGCCATGGGTTCAGTCCCTCTGTTCCTGAGTACAGGTTCCAGTCCACCAGGTCCAGATGCCAGTCATTTATTCCAGTACAGAATCCAGTCCAGCAATCCTCCTTCTATAATCTGGTAAACACAAATAGAGCATATCCTCCCTCTATGAGCAAGACCTTCATCCAGTCTCCTAGTTTCCACTTCATCCCTGCCACAGCTAGTCCCAAGGGTCCCTAGACAGATCTCAGAAACCTTACTGCCGTGACACCTATGAGCTTTCACATATTTCGCCTGTGAATTTGTTTCCTACCCCAAGCACTCTACTAGGCAGAATTAATTGACCGTTATTGTTTAGCTCTATTCATAGACTATAAATTCCACAAAATGAAAAAGAACAAATAAAGTATCATATAAAATTTGACAAAATGATGAAGCAAAGACAGAGCAGAACTCAAAGATTATATTTTCTGCAGTGTTATACCTCTGTGAAATGCCAGGATCTACTTTCTATATATGATTCAGCTATGCCCACATGGTGTCCTTTTTCTGGCAATCAGATTTCAGATTTCTTAGTGCTAACTTCCCTACAATTTACTTTCTTGAGTTGTTGGGCCTATTGGATAAACACGCCACCTTGAATTATGGCAGACTCTTTTTGATCTACCCTGATCCTAGGAAAGCAATTGCTTGCACATGGATGAGCCCTAACAAGCCTATCCTCTCAGTTGATTAAGATAGTGAATGAGAAATTTTATAGAATGAACTATACTGAGCATAGCTGTCCTCTGAACATCCTAAACATTGGGTATTCCTTTAAGGTGGGGTAGATAAATAGACTGATTTCATACCAGTATATCCATGGTCTAAGCCAATACCTGTAAAATGAACATTATTTCCCTTGTTATTATGCAGTGTATGAGTGTTACCCCTTCTTTGGTAATTGTTATAGTTTAAAGGGATAAATAAAATGTTTTTAAAAATGCATTTCTTTCTAACCCTAAATTGTTCCTACTTATTTACAGTATATGTAATGACAAAAACTATAGGAACAAATTCAACCCTTAATCAGGCTCAATGTGTGCTGAAAATGGCTTTCAGATGTACACACTGTATAATGAATTACAATCTGTTTCGTAACAATTTAGAAAAGCAAAACTTCCGTAGTTCCGTTTACAATTCAAGATTCTGTCATTTTGGGTCAGCAATTTGATCTTCAATGAATCAGATTTTGAATATTTTATGCTTGTATTAATTGAAGAGTTAAGATAGTATCTTCTAATGTAAATTTAATTAAATTCTTGTTACTTTGTCCTTTTAAGGACAAGTAATTTGGCTCAAATGTTGATATCCCAAACGTGGTCAAAATCTTGAACAATGAATTTTGAACATTGCTGAATTGTTTTTCTCACCCAAGCAACAATAACAATTTAGAAAAAAAAGCAGTAAAACAAATGGGGAACACAAACTGAAAAGGTGGATGTTCTTTCCGAAATTAGCACTTTTTGACAAACATTTAAGGGGGTTGTACACTTAATACTCCCCTTCCTTAATACTTGTAGATGTCCATGGACTAGTTAAGTGTAGTATCCCTCCCTTGAGACTCCTACCATTGTTTTGTAATTGCCTGTTGTTTTTTAAATGTTGGGAGGACCCAAGATTTTAGTGTGGGGGTATTGAAGCCACAAGTTCAAATTCCATACTGCATCAAGATAGAAATCTAAATAATAAAGTATTTTAATGGACAGTTGGTTCAGTCAATTAATATATTCACTATACACCCAATCTGAATAATGTTTGAAGGTGTTCCTGTGACTTGAATTTTCTCCCAGAATTCTCCACATGCTTGGAAACAGCAGGGTTGAAATACTAAAAAGTGAGGGGATTGTCCAAAATAGCCACCCATGTGTCTGTGAAAAGGTGTCATTTTTCCATATCTTCGCTGTTTTGCTTTACTCCACTCGCTTTGTAAATTGGTATTGTTATTATACTGACTGCAATACTTAATTCTCTCTTAGTTGTTTTACAATATTTATTCATGAAGTTCTACATCAGATCTTCAATTTGCAGTGTAGTCAGTGTTTTTTTTTTTATTATTTAACAAATACAACAACCTTATTTACAAATATATTATTTACACACACTTACAAACTGTTCAGTACATAAAGGGTTCACTCTCTATAATAGGAGTCTGGCCCTTAAACTAGCTAATAATACAATTGAAAGGAAATCTACACAGTAATAAGGAACCCTTTTATATAAAAGGCCTCGTCAGAAGTCAAAAATGGCTGCAATAGTGTTTTCTAGTGTATTTTAAGTGTATGTGTTCCCTATTATAATAGACTGATCCAAAAAGAGCTTTATTCAAATTATTTAAGAATCAAAAAAACTTCAAATGTCTTAATTGAAACCTATTAAAAAAAAAAAAAGCAAAACAAGAGTTCTTAAAAACACTTTTCAGTGTAAATTGTGTTCAAATATATAAACAAAACATAAAGAGATTTTAAAGCAAACATAATGTTTGTGATTTTCATCTGTTTTATTGTGCGATTTGATACACATGAAAAAATATATGTCTGCGATACTTAATTTTGAAATAACACCCATTACCATGGCTTTGCTCTAATTCTGTAAATCAAAAGGTCCTTTCTATCTAAAAGGACATATGGAAATTTCTGAATATATTTACTAAAGTTTATTATTTGTAAGATATCCTCAAATACATCAGAGTTTATGTGGACGTTCCTGTACAAAAAGGAACAATATTTTTGAACTAAATTAATAAATTAATATTTCTTTTATTGGGCAATTGCAGTACAACCAACTTTAAAACAGATGTAACTTTGTAAGCAGATGTAACTGGTGGCCCCAATGTTATAATTTTTTTCTATAATAAACTAATGCAGCTTGGTCAATTAGAGCAGTTTGAGAGAATCAACTTTGTAGTAATTTATTCATTGAGAAAATCTGGGATCTACAAGAGATGCCACGGTGTAATATAGTTAATTTAAAAGACGTTTAATGTCATTTATTATCTGCAAAATATCCAGGCAAACTTTTCATTTTGCGCAATGTCACCTAATTGTCTGCCTTGCATCTAATAAGAAGGAGACTTACATTCTATTTTATTTTAAACTTTCCTGTCTTGTTTTCCTACAGTACTACTTAGTTTAGCCTCATTTATGTTTTGTGTCTTGAAAGTGAAAGGACATCTTAACTGTCTATCTTTGATTAGCCCACAGTTAGTTTTGAATGATCCCTCCCAATACACCAAATGAAATCCATTTTTTATGGCTTTAGGATGAAAAAGATCTCTAAGCTCCCCAAAAATTTATGCATTCTTGCAAAAATAGGCATAAGACATAACAAGACTTAATTTGTGATGTGGGCCTGCACGTTTGGCAGTTTTGTTGGCACCTCTATTACTGTATGTAATAAAATACATTATCCGTTTTGGGACACCCTTCCATCTTTAGGTACTGACTAGAGAGGTTCACTGACCCCTGTGATCTGGTTTTGGTTTCGGTTTTTGATCAGGATTGACTTCGTGTTTTGGTTTTGGCAAGTCCGCCCTTGCGTGTTTTGGTTTTGGTTATGGATCCCAATTTTTTTTGCTATAATCACATATTTTTGCTTCCCCCCCTACAATATTATTAACCTCAATAACACTAATTTCAAATCATTTGCTGTCAACTTTGACCACCTCACAGGTCACAATATTATTTTCATACACTTTCAAACAAAGACTGCAGATTTACACTAAGCCTGGCAGCCCTAGTATTTGTATTTCAGCAATGACAATTCGCAATGAAGCAATGGAGCAATGGAGCTCTCCTGAATTTCACTGTAGACTTTGAAGAACACTGCTACCCCCTCCTCTTTTTATTCTACCTATGATGCTGCCCAACTGCTCTACAGACTGTCATGAACTGTGCTACCCCTTCTGTGTCCCTCTGTGAAATGGCGCTGGATTGCCTTGGAGGGCGGTATTTATAGAATCCAAAACTCTCGAGATCCGACGACATAACGATGATGTTTTGCCTCGTTTTCAATTCTGAGGCTGCATGAAAGTACCGAGCCGACTTGGCTCGGTATTCGGATCTGCTTAGTTCGGGTGTGTTCGGTTCTTGAGGAACCGAACCTGAGCATCTCTAGTACTGACCTGCTCTTTTAGTATTTTTGTGAGGATCAGTCACTTTGCACCTCCATTGATCCAATATCCTCCAATGATATGCATCATTTCCAAGCCTAAGGAGAATCATTGTTGAAGGACTAGACAGTGTTGGAGAGTCACGACTGCTAAAACAGGAATGTACAAGAGAGTACAGACTGGTACTGTGGCCATCCAATCAGATACTGCAGATACTTTAGCATTGTCACATCAGTCCTCCAGCTCTGAAACTGTAATTTCCGCAGGTTTCATAATCTTATGGATCTAAAGCAAATATTTGTATACCACAGTGCCATTAGGGGAGAGACCTGGTTTTTGCTACTGGAAGTTTTTAAAACACTATGTTTATTATTCTAATATTAAGACTTCTACTAGATTTTAAGTTAAGTGGGAGTTAATTCCTACAGCTGTTTTATGTATATCTCACTTAAAAGTCAGCATAGGTAGATTTTAATGCCCGAGAACACTTCGTAGCACAAGGATGCCCAAATTCTATTCACAATATGATAGTCCTACCATACAGTTTTGCTCTATAAGGCAACTGGCTTGAGTTGCATTAGATTTGCAGCACTTGTACAAAGGAGCATTTAACATGCTTACCATAGGCACTTCAAGCTCCAAATACTAGCAATCACTACAGTCAGTAGGGTAGCACTAGAAGCTGTAGGTATATCCCTTACGTATTCCCTCCTTTAAAAAAAAGTACTCTTAATTTGGCGCACCATTCATTGTGTTGATGAAATAAATAATTCATAAACATAACAATGTTTTTTCTTTGCGTACTAAGGCTTTGATTGCTAAAATATTGCTACAAACACAAATTAGTTTACCTTTGTACTACTAGTAATTTTTTCTCATGGCTAATTCCAGGGTTTAGAGTCCATACCTGCCAAAAACGCACCATGGGTCTATTTACACATAAATCCTTTATCATATCTTTAACCATTTTCTAAATACACTTAACGGCACATAACTGGTCTTACATACGAAGATGAATAGATCATAATATATATATATATATATATATATATATATATATATATATATATATATATAAATATATATATATATATATATATATATATATATATATATACATACAAGTTAACCCGTGCATGATACTCATGCATTCTAGTCAAATCAAGCTACTTAAGGTGTTAAAAAGGTTCTTGTCATGCATTTGGGCCTAGCCCAGGCCTCCTCAGGGAAAGAGCGTTACTTCCTGACGCAAGCGCCCTTTTTTTAACGTGGTTTTGTCCACATGTCACCACCTCATAATTTTTCTCCATCACCTCATCCTTCATCTTTATCGCCACATCTATCCAGATATCTATCCAGACACAGGGATCTCTCTCAGCGGTCCTGAGTATCACACTCCTCTCGCTCTGTCACCCCCCGCAACCACCAACCCCTCCCAACTGTCACCCCCGGCAACCACCAACCACTCCCAACTGTCACCCCCGGCAACCACCAACCACTCCCAACTGTCACTTCTCCTTCAAGAAATATATATATATTTTTTTAAAATCTTTATTAACACTTTTAACAATTAACAAATTAAATTAACAAAATAAAAACATATTAGTATACAAAATTTCAGCCCTTTCTGAGTTTTTTTTCCCCACACACACTAAAAATTTAGTAGGTCAGTGTATAACTCCGCCCAGCAGGTGGCGATGCAGCTTGTTTTTTTTTTTTCCACACACACACAGACTAACACACGCCACTAGGCTTATATATATTAGACAAGTTAACCCGT
Organism: Mixophyes fleayi; assembly: GCF_038048845.1. Classification (NCBI taxonomy): domain Eukaryota; kingdom Metazoa; phylum Chordata; class Amphibia; order Anura; family Limnodynastidae; genus Mixophyes; species Mixophyes fleayi. Next base: position 185,315,844 of record NC_134406.1, on the reverse strand, counting down.
GCATGATACTCATGCATTCTAGTCAAATCAAGCTACTTAGGGTGTTAAAAAGGTTCTTGTCATGCATTTGGTCCATAGCCCAGGCCTCCTCAGAGGAAGAGCGTTACTTCCCAATGCAAGGGCCCTTTTTTAACGTGGTTTTTATCCACATGTCACCACCTCATCATTTTTCTCCATCACCTCATCCTTCATCTTTATCGCCACATCTATCCAGATGTCTATCCAGACACAGGGATCTCTCTCAGCGGTTCTGAGTATCACACTCCTCTCGCTCTGTCACCCCCGGCAACCACCAACCACTCCCCACTGTCACACCCGGCAACCACCAACCATTCCCAACTGTCACTTCTCCTTCAAGAAATATATATATATTTTTTTAAAATCTTTATAAACACTTTTAACAATTAACAAATTAAATTAACAAATTAAAAACATCTTAGTATACCAAATTTCAGCCCTTTCTGAGTTTTTTTTTCCACACACACTAAAAATTTAGTAGGTCAGTGTATAACTCCGCCCAGCAGGTGGCGCTGCAGCAAATTTCAGCCCTTTCTGAGTTTTTTTTCCACACACACTAAGAATTTAGTAGGTCAGTGTATAACTTTGCCCAGCAGGTGGCGCTGCAGTTTGGTTTTTTTTCTCCACACACAGACACACGCCACTAGGCTTTTATATAGTAGATATATATATATTATGAGCAATTTGTCTATATATATATATATATATATATATATATATATATATATAGTAAACAAAAAAAGAAAACATTCTGCAGCTTTTAGTGTAAGACATCCACTGATATTGGATCACTTTTGATGGGAAGGTTTGTTTGCCTCGGTTATAAAGATACTAACAAATGTTTGCTTTAATACAGTGTTACTGTAAAATATATAGAACAAGAAGAACAGCCATTATTTGGTTTATTTGCTCCTGTTTTGTTGTTTTTGCTGGAGGCATTGTACACGTTCATACAGCAGTATATATATTCATATTTAGTTATATGGCTGAACCTGAAAAGAATTAAATTTAACTCTACGAAGATCAATATGTACACTAAAAAGAGCATTATATAAGGGAAGACAAAGAGACTATCTTTAAGCAATGATAAATTGCTTGCATGACTGTGCATGGCCTTTAAGAAGGTAATGACCTAGAGAGAGGCAAAGCAAATTATGACTTGAAGCATAAGGTTTTGCTCTTGTGAAGCTCTTTAGTCATCCCTTTGCGATCAGCAAATTGGAAATACTGTGTGAAAGCTCTGTAATGTGTGACAAAATACCAGGAGTTTTCAAAACTTCACAGCTTTACAGCATTTGTAATTATGTCTGAACTGATACAAGAAATAAAGACAGTCCCAAAGTCCCAGTACTTTCACGACACAATTGAGACATAAATGAAGTCTGTAATATTTGGAATTTTAGGAGAGAAAAGGGAAAAGTTGAAATTCAAAAAAAAAATAAATTCTGCTTTTCGTAAATTTACTTCAAACTGATTATAGGAAATATTCATATTAGATCCTTAATTTCATGGCTCAATTTTTTTTCAATCATGACGAATATGGGTAACTAATACCCATAACATTCTTTAAGAGTAGTTACATGCCCTTCAACTGCATAAGGCAACATTGAAAATGCAACCCCTGCTCACACAGAAAAATCCTCCTCCTTCTCATCAGAGTGATTGCGCTCCAAAAATTGTCACAAGGTTGTTCAACATGATGGGGATTACCTGTGTTCCCTTCTGCAGTCATAGCATTAATAAAGTGATGGCGGTCAGCACACATGATCATATGACTGAAGGAGGGAGAACAGGTAATTGATATGACACTGCTCACCTTTCTGCATTTAACAGTAGAGCAGTCAGTACAGATGGATGGAGGGAAAGGAAAATGCTGAGTTCAGGGACACAAGTTTAGAACCTTGGGCCTGATTCATTAAGGAACTTAAATTGAGAAGTTTCTTATTTCAGTCTCCTGGACAAAACCATGTTACAATGCAAGGGGTAAAAATTAGTTTTCTGTTTTGCACATAAGTTAAATACTGACTGTTTTCATGTAACATCTCAATTTAAATTCCTTAATGAATCAGGCCCTTTGTCTCTACTGCCTCTAAGACATTTCTATCCATACTCACCTTGCCTCACACAAGTATGGATAAGCATGGTATTCTCAATTTATTATTTTTAAATATGTTGTGCAAAATTAAATATAATTAAACTTCTTGATGGTTACCATTTGATGGTATTTTTCAGATTCTAATTTATATTTGTAATTAGCATTATTTGTATCTTCATTTAACCTGCTGATGTCACAGTTGCTGTCTACAGTATGGAAAGTACTTGGCCAAGCCTACATCTTTTCATATACAGTACTGGTGACATTTGGAGACTCAAAATAAAACTTTTATACAAGTGATGTAACTTTAGAATAAAGCCTCAGAGATAAATGACAGTAAACAAAATTGTAGTCACTGGCATGGATCCATAGCACGCAGTTAATATACAGTATTTCAATGTCATGAGTGTGCCCCTTATATATAGCATCAAATTAGGTTTGAAGTTACCCTAGATTACCAATTGGGCAGACTAGATGGGCCAAGCAGTTCTTACCTGCCATCAAATTTCATCTTTCTACTGTATGTTAATAGGGAATCTGCACTTAATTTTGTTTTTGATAATTTGATACCAAACAATGCATTGTTATAAATGTTTTTTCTGCTTTATATTTGAAAAACAAAATTTCCAACACATCAATTTCTTGTCAGCACTAAGGGCTCACCCACAGTTTTCTCCAAAAGTTTCCATTTATGACCATGATACTTTTTTATTGCTGTCAATGTGAACAACATATGATACACATGTTAGCAAAGAGATCAATAATCTCTGTGCCTGCAGCATTTCTCCTGCTTTTCCCATGGAAATGTAATGCTCTAAACTTTAAAAAAGAGCACGTGCAAAGGAGCCCTTAGGTAAACTGTTTTCTAGAGTGTACTGAACCAACTTTGCTTCAACAAAGTATCTGTAGTCAGAAAAAAGTTGCCTGCCTGCCAAATCTCCTATAAGGAATGAAGGAACAGGAGAGAACAGATGAATTTGTAATCACTTTATTAAAAATGGGGGAAATACATAAATAAACCATGGGTGAAATTCTCTCTTAAAGTGACACTAAGCTCGTATAGTAAACTATAATAATAATAATAATAATAACCATAGGTAACTTTCGTCTGTTGTTGTGGTTTTTCTATGTTTAGCTCTGATTACCCTACACTAAAATGTTGTCACAATCTGTTTTTTAGCCCTCCTACTCACAGTCACTGACCAGTATTGCACTGGTATGCTTTTTAGGGATACTTAGAGCACACATCTCGGTGAACCACTTCTGCCTACTCTAATCAATCAAGTAAATAACCAATTGCATGGCAATATAAATGCCTTATATGTATATTAAACAAAAACACAATTGTTGCCTTCACATGTCCTTACCACTGCAAATCAGTGTGCAGATAGCAAAATCCAAACATGAGGTATTAGTTCATATTTTGATCAAAACATTTAAGCCTGCATATAAGCGTCAGGGTTGCCTCATTGTGTGCAGGTGCTACACAAACATATGTGCTTCACACACCACAAAATTGCCGTTAAAATCAATTATTATTATTATTATTATTATTATTATCATTTATTTGTTAGGCGCCACAAGGTTTCCGCAGCGCCTTACATAGTACAAACAGTAGACCATACAGGGTAAAACATTACAGAACAATAAACACAAAGTACCAATGCTTCAGAAACTCCGGGCAGACATATGGAGTGAGGGCGGACAGAAGAGTAGGTATGGAGACAGGAGGGGAGAGGGGCCCTGCTCATGCGAGCTTACTTCCTAAGGGAGGGTGGACAAAACAGGCACGGAGGCAGGCAGTGATGTAAGGGAGAAGGAACCAGAGAAGAGGGGGGAGAACCACCAGAGTGGATGAGGGGTTAAGTGAATGGTTGGTAGGTTTTCAGGAACAGGTGAGTTTTGAGTGCCCGTTTGAAGGAGCACAGATTGGGAGCAAGACGGATGGAGCAAGGGAGGTCATTCCAGTGCAGGGGGGCAGCTCGGGAGAAGTCTTGGACTCTGGAGTGAGAAGAGGTAATTAGAGTGGAGGAGAGGCGAAGGTCATTAGCCGAGCGCAGGGAGTGGGCAGGAGTGTGAATGGTAAGGAGGTTAGAGATGTAGGGGGAAGTAGACTGGGAGAGAGCTTTGTAAGTGGTAGTGAGAAGTTTAAAAGAGGATTCTGGAGGGGAAAGGCAGCCAGTGTAAGGCCTGGTAGAGAGGGGAGGCAGAGGAGGAGCGGAGTGAGAGAAAAATGAGTCTAGCAGCCGCATTAAGCACAGATCGGAGAGGGGCAAGATGGGAGAGGGGGAGGCCAGTGAGGAGAAGGTTGGAGTAGTCAAGGCAGGAGATGATAAGTGCATGGATGATGGTTTTGGTGGCGTCTTGTGAGAGGAAGGGTCGGATGCGGGCGATGTTGCGCAGTTGGAAGCAACAGGCTTGTGCAAGGGATTGGACGTAGGGGGCAAAAGAGAGAGAGGAGTCAAGGGTGACACCCAGGCAATGGAGTTGGGTGACAGAGGAGATGGTTGTGTTGTTAAAGGCCTTTTAAAGGTCTGAGAGACAGCGGCTAACACAACATTAGGCATTATTTTGAAACAAAAACAGAGAAGAAATGAGCCTGTGTTCGGTTAATCCCATATTACACATGGTACTAACTGCATGGCAATATACAAAATGAAAAGGATGTCTTTTAACTATAGATATTAATTATGTTTTATATTTTATTTTATTATTAGTAGCATAAAAAGACTTTTCGATGGATATCAAAAGTCTGAGCAATTTACACAGATAATTTGACTGAGTCTGATAAAATATGCACATTAAAATAAACACTATGAGCAATATATCTTTGCTAAAATGACTCAAGTGTCTATTTATTAATATCTGCATCCAAAAAGAGGTGCTTGTGTGAGGCGGAATAATTCAAACAGCAATATTATTTATTAATGTATTGATTTTATGAGAGTCATATTATTTATTCATTTATTAATTTTACAGGGGCTTCACTTATTTATTATTTACTAAATGGGTTCAATATTGAATATTTATATAGTACACAGGGCATTATACGTTTTAAATGGGATCACAATTACAGATTTATTTATTTGAGATGTATTTATTTATTTATAATTTAGGAGACATTGTAACATTATTTGCTCTTACCCTGGTACCCACCACCCAGGGATACCAAGAGGAGCCCAGAATAACCCAAATGTTTGTTTGGGCCTCCCGCAGAACACCAGACCTGATGCTGAATAGCACAGGCTGTTACTGAAGGGGAGAGCTAATTTTTTTAAATGCATTTAATCATTTATTTTTTACACTTAGCTATTAGCAGTTTCCTTTAAACTGCATGTGGCTTGGGCTAAACCAGTGTTGGCTAACCTGTGACACTCCAGGTGTTGTGAAACTACAAGTCCCAGCATACCCTTCGAGCAATAAGCTGCTATATATTGTCAAAGCATGCTGGACTTGTAGTTTTACAACACCTGGAGTGTCACATGTTAGCCAACACTGGGCTAAATCATATTCCACTGAACGATTTGGAAACGGTCACATATTACCACATAGCAATCAATGTGACTTTCCAGCCAACAAACTAGCAGTTGTGCACATGTGTAAGCTCTGACACTTGTAGTGCCATAACTGTGCCCCCATCATGAAATAATAAGTGTTGCCCCCATCATAAATATGTTATTATTGTTCCCATTATTAATCAAATAGTATATCTGGCAAATTTTACTTGGTAGCGGAGATTTTTATATGATTCGCTTTTAATCAAGAACCTTGTCTCTTTTTGAAGTTTTACATTATAATTAAAAAGATTCCACAAAGACAGACATTCTTTCAGCTTTCTAATGAGTAAAGTTTCCACCACTATTGATATTGTTATCACTGAATGTCAAAAATAAAAAATTGGAAAAGTAAATTTATAAATCATTTTTTTGAAGAGTATATTCTTCCTTCAGTGCTTTGTGTGTTGTTTACTCTTCAAAAGCTCTCAAACATTGTTTGTCACATATAAAAAAATCTAAAAATATAGTTTAGCGTAATATTGTTATAAAACAAATGTGTGTATATCTAAATAAACAATTTGATAAACTTGATGCTGTAAAAAATCTTCAATCTAATATTGATGTGTTTCTCTTCCACAGTTGTATTCCCTGATGGGAAGCCACTTACTACACATGTGTATTTATAATAGCCTTATTAAATATGAGAAGTGTTTTTTAACCTCTACAGTAGCGGATGATAATCTTCCTCCAATTGTGATTGCACTTTCTAGCGCTTTATATAAGCCAAGCATTGTATCAGAATTCTTGTTAGTATTCTCTTTCCCAGTAATTTTTATGTTATCTGTTTCTTAGCAAGTATGCTTCATACTAAATATAGATAGGGAAACAGAAAGCAAAGCAAATCTGGTGCAATATAGTTAAATGATGTATTGTAATATAAATAAATATTTTCATCTCATAAAAATAATGTAAATAAAAAACAAATGTCTGGAACAAAGGTAGTACTAGAGACTCTCTACCTGATGGAATAAGAAACATTCGTGATGTAAATGTCAGCAAAATTCCATTGAGTACTGCAAAATTATGCAACCTGATTTTATGTTGTTGGTAGAGATGTCCTTTCATATCACACAAGAAAAATGCTCTTTATCCTTAATAATATTGCCCCTTAACATATTGTTAAAATAATATTGCTCTCTAAATAATGTTATAATAATATAACCTCTTTAATATAGTCATAAATTAATTTTGCCCTCGTGATTAATCCGTCTATTGTGCCTCCTCTGGCGATGTGTGGCTATTTGCAAACTGAAAAAATGACTCCTTAGTCAATTTCGCTTTGGGGATAAATTTATCAAGCTGCGAGTTTCCGGCAGGTTTGAAAAGTGGAGATGTTGCCTATAGCAGCCAATCAGATTCTAGCTATCATTTTGTAGAGAGTACTAAATAAATGATAACTAGAATCTGATTGGTTGCTGTAGGTAACATTTCCACTTTTCAAACCCCCTGGAAACTCGCAGCTTCATAAATTTACCCCCTGGGGGTAAATGTATCATACTCCGGTTTGCACAAGTCGCCTGAAATCGGCGAGTTGACAGCTAAAATTTAAAGCGACGCTGCCTTGTAAAGGCAAGTTTCCCTTTACAAGGCAGCGCCGCTTTAAATTTTAGCTGTCAACTCGCCGATTTCCGGCGACTTTTACAAACCTGAGTATGATACATTTACCCCCTGGTGTCTTTGCATAATAGACTAATTAATATCAGAAGGTGCTAGGCCCACCACAGCAATGCTCCCTCCAAGCAAAATATAATATCTAGCCATGTAACCATAAAAGTGAAGCATTATCCTTACATTTACAAAAGCATTCATTGTTTTCACTTGGGTAGCAGAGATATTTATATGTTTCACCTTTAATGAAGAACCTGTCTGTTTTTGAAGTTTTACATTATCATTAAAAAGACCACACAAATACAGATATTACTGAAGACATTTTTTCAGTTTTGTTAATGACTGAGAGGCTGTTGATGGGTGTGCTGAGATTAGGATGACAATTTCCCTAAGTGTTCTAAAAACAGATGATTGATAGTCACCCTATGTCAACAGACACATCCTTTGATAAAAAAAAAAGAGGTAAACAGGGGGAAGAATGAGTCACTCATTAAAACAATCAGATATGCCTATAGGTTATGTGTGAGAGCAACCTTATGCCAAATAATAAAACTGTTAAGATATGATAATTGCTTTGCCACATCTATAATAAGGTTGTATGGTTTAATGAATTTGGTAAAAGTAGTAACAGAATGTACATCACTAAATGACCTTTGAATAAAGGTGGAAATTACTTTATAGGGTCGACTTACAGTAGTATATGGTGTGAATATGTTATGAATATCTTAGTGTTTAGCTATCGTCTTGTTAAACTAAGATCATTTTACATCTGTTGTTTAAATTTAACAACAAGTATGTTTTGCGCTGAAATTTTGTCCCTTGCTAAATATGTAACCTCATGTCAAAGTACTCAACCAACTCCTCATTACGCTCATCATCAACATCATCAACATTTATTTATATAGCATCAGCAAACTCCATAGCGCTTTACAATTGGGAACAAACACAGCAGTAAAACAATACTGGGTAATACAGACAGACAGAGGGGTAAGAGGGCCCTGCTCACAAGCTCACAATCTATAGTACAATGGGTTTGATACATGAGGTTATGTGCTACATACTACATATTGATTCAGCCAGTAGGCAAAGATAAAAGTGCTTAGTGCTCATCCCATGACCTGTCATTGACCACCTCTTTTGTTACTGGTCTACAAACTTTCAAGCGTACTCTGAAAACCCACCTCTTCAGACAAGCTTATAATATTCCTCAACCACCCTCTTAACCTCACTATATTACCCTATTACTACCCATTACACAATTTCACACATAACAACTACCCCTTGACCAACATTGTTGTGTGACTGGATCATTTAGCTAATGAGTCACTTTTAGCTTTGCAGTCTGGCTGGGCCGAAATGCAAAATGTAGACTTCATGTGTCAAACTCCCATTGTCCCATAGATTGTAAGCTTGAGAAGCAGGGCCTTCTCACCTCTTTGTCCGTTTTACCCAGTTTGTTTCTTAGTTTACTATGTTTGTCCCCAATTGTAAAGCGCTACGGAATATGTTGGCGTTATATAAATAAATGATGATGATGATGATGATGATGATGAGTTGGTAGCTTTACAGGACAGTTTGCAAGCCTTAAGAGAGGCTCGTGCAATTTCTCTTGTTCCTGCAGGTCAAGACAGGTTCCTATTCCAGACCCTCTCATCAGGAAATCATCAGGTGCTATTGGCACAGAGCTGGATTTTAAAAGTCTCTACCAGTTTGTCTGTAAGTTCTATCCTCATGGGCATCAGTGAAGGAGTTTTTCTCACCACCATAGACCTTCAGAATACCTATTTTCATATCTCTGTTGCAGTTCATCAAAGTAAATTTCTCAGGCTCTGAGTCATGGTCAGCATATTCAGTTCACCTGCCTTTCATTCAGCCTGGAAAAGTCTCTGAAATGTTACCAAGGTTCTAGTTACTGTGGTGGCAGAATTAAGAAAGCCAGAAATCATGATAATACCCTGTTTGGATGACATCCTTGTGGTGGAGAGTTCGGAGCACTTTGTCAAGTACAGGACAACTCAAGTGATAACCTTTTTCAAGAACATGACTGGATTGTTCACAGAACCAAAAGTCATCTCATTCGATCACAACAAATATCGTTTCTGGGGCTCAAGATAAACACCATGCAGAACAAAATATATCTGTCATAAGAAGGGTTATTAGGATTCTAATTGAAAGTTTGTAATGTTTGTAATGTTTGCATGTTCAAAACAGAACCCCAACTTTCATAAAACAGCTAGACGACAACAAAGCTGCAAGAACAAGCAAGAAAGAACTGCAAAGGCAGGTAAGAGAATCTGTCTAAATTTGTTTCCTGATTTTTCCTTTAATGATTTGAGGCAGGGGGAGGGGGCACTACGGGTGTGTTACACTAGGATGGGCAGAACCCTTAATCAGACCCTGAGCATACATAGCTAATCTGATCTTTGTAGCCTTCCCTACTGTATTGCTAGATTACATCCCATTGTAATTGCTGCCATGGAGTATTGAAGAGGAAAATTATGAATAATGGTCACTGTCAATTCCTTTTCCTCAAACTACTACAAACATACTCCATGACAGCCCAATTTCCCACTCATTTTGATATGTTTATGTTTTTCATAGAAGGCTTCGGGAGGCCACTCAAAGATTAAGGTAAGAGGAGGAGCTGTTTTATATACTGTCTGTGTGCGGTTTTTAACCTGTCTACCTAAGCTAGAAAGGGAATCTACCCATTGTACTGATTGCCATGGAATTAATGTTAACCATAATTCACGTTTTTTTTTTTACATAATGCCTTTTGCACTAGCTTTGTGTAATAAAAACTGTTTTTGTATCCTCATTGTGCCCAGGACAGAGCACAGATAAACAGTGCCTGTCATATTGAAATTACCTGACTCAAGCTTATTATTGCACCAGAAACTGTAAAAACGAGTTTAGTAAAAGTGACTGTTATGTATGCTCCATGTATTAGTGACAGAATGAAAACCCAACTGTCAGAAACATAGGTCAATTCAGAAAATTACTCTAAGTTGGTCTACTTTTAAATAATAAATTAGCTTTTTAATTAACTGATGGTCAGTTAAATGGTCAAGTGTCTGTGAAAATCAAGAATTACTTTGAATGAATGCATTTGTTTGTATTTAATATCTTTGTAGGCTATTGTTTATGCTTCTGAAAAGATACTGAAAATGCAAATGAAACCACTTCAAATATCAAAAATCCTAGAATACTCTTGTTTCAGACCTTCTTTCAACAAGACGATCTATGAAAAATGCATGTCATAGGATTGCATTGATTTTAATGTAGAAATGCACTACTTTATGTACTTTTTATAGGTAGCCATTCAAAAAACTATGCTGATATTCTACATCGTGTTGGGTTTGCCTACTGTAAACTTTATGCTACCAATAGATTACTGTCAAATTTCATAAATATCAATAATAATGTTCTTGACTGAAGTTTGTGTAAATAATATGTTTTGGAATAATGGCCAAGCTAGAGTTTATATTGATTACTTCCATTTAAATGCATGAGAATATTTTCAAATATCAGCATGGAATGATTTTATATCTAATATAGTGCATATGGTATACGAAGCTTGCAAGTAAACAGCAGCATCAATTCTGTACAATCAAGCAGAATATAATGGAAGAAAACTTGTGGAATCAATAAAAGAAGCTAGAGATACATACTGATGTAACTTTTGCATAATATTCCAAATTACAGAATTTTAAACACACACACACATGATAGATAGATAGATAGATAGATAGATAGATAGATAGATGGATATATAGATAGATAGATAGATAGATAGATAGATAGATAGATAGATAGATAGATAGATTTATAGAACTTAAAAATAAATATACATTTTTGAGATATATGAATGCATATCAGGTTTTAACAAGACATAAATTATGTTTCAACTCTTTCTTGAGGCACCTGCAAATTATATGCAAGCAAATATTATCATCATTATATGCCCACATATACCAAGGCCATGGTGACACATATGATCAACAATCTCTGCAAATGACACTGCAACCCAACTTAGAGACCAGGTCATAAATATCCTGGCTGTGAGTATTTCTCCGCTTATGCTGATATTTCCTGTGTAATGTAAAATCAGAATCGCAAAATTTAATTTTAAGTTTGCTAAATAAAAATTGACTTCATTTCACTTTATCAAATTTACTTGAATCCAATATGCAGTGTTAATTATGTTTATTACATACCAGTGGTGGAAGTGGAGGTGTAAATACTAGTATGCCATACCACCACTTCTTCTACTGCTTTCATTGTAAAACCATCATCATTATCATCATCATCAGCAGCAGCAGCTATTTATATAGCGCCACTAATTCTGCAGCGCTGTACAGAGAACTCACTCACATCAGTCCCTGCCCCATTGGAGCTTACAGTCTAAATTTCCTAACATATATACACACAGATCGAGAGAGACTTTGGTTTATTTAATAGCAATTAATTAACCTGCTAATATGTTTTTGGAGTGTGGGAGGAAACCGAAGCACCTGAAGGAAACACATGCAAACACAGGGACAACACACAAACTCCACACAGATAAGGCCATGGTCAGGAATCGAACTCATGACCCCAGCACTGTATTATTGGGAGGATCCACAGCATAACACAGCAATACAGGTGAGCTAAAACCAAAGCAATTCAGAAAGTTCAGCTTTTAGAGGTAAATCTGCAGCATAAGATCCCCCTATCATAGGGAAGGTTGGTCAGGGGCCTGTAAAAAAAGAAAAAGACTAACTGCCATGCACTGAAAAGTGCTTGGGCTTTTACTGCCTCATTTGAGGAACATTGGGACCCCTAGGCCAAATATTTTTTTTTTTAACCCAAACAATTAAATGAAAAAATTATACTGAATATAATAACTCTACAAACCCTCATTCAGCAATATATTAATATAAATACAATATATTTTCTTGTAATCTAATCGGAATCTACCTCCTGAAACTTGAAACATTACTTCTGCCCTAAATCAGCAGTTGTAAGATTCAGACATGACCTTTGCTGCTATTTGACAGACATTCTGAATAAATGAAAATCCTTATCAGCATCTATAAATATGGACACAAACTATGGACTGCAGTAACTGATTCCATGTTTGAAAGGAGTGTCGGATATTCATTACATCTATGCCAAATTGCAGTAACAGACATGTCAGAGTCGTTCAACTGCCAGTTTAGGGCAGAAGTGTTATTGCAAACATCAGGAGTTATTCCAGTAAGATGCAGTACCTAGCATATATATGTTCATTTGGGAAATCATTTTATTAATAATGTTTCAGCAGAGTTTTAAGCAAAATTCTGATTGGATCCTATGGAAAATTACACAGTTGTACTTATGTTGATTAACCATCAACAATTAGTTGAGAGTCTTTATTTTGCTAGATAATGCTTAATGTGCTGCAAACAACTTTCTGACCCTTAAATGTCTCAGGCACTGATTAACTGATTATATGATTTGTAACATCATATTCTGATATTTAAGTTAACACCTGGATGCTAATCCAGGGAGGACATACTATATGATCTTTCTCTGGGATAGCAGCCAAAGGATTTTTGATCTTTGAAGTTATCTGATTCAAAAGGGGATTTTGTGCATTTATTTGATAACATTCTAATAAGAAGTCAAGGATTAAAGTAAGGAATATTTTGTTCTTTTTCAGCATCCAGAGTATCACATTTCTACAGGTTAACTGCGGACAGCAATGTACAGATGACTATAAAATAAATTGACGAGTGATGTGTGGTTAGATATTTGCAAGTGTTGAGTTCTAAAATAATGTAAAGAGGACACATCAATAGGAGAACGGAGGCAAGCCATTACCTGCTAACAGACTTATCTTCATTACTTTACCATGGCTCTCATGGTTCTTTATTCCTCAAACAGTCAAACAGAAAGAAAAGAACTGCAGTCAGTATGACATGACTCTGCACCTTTTCTCCATGCTGTCATGTGCAGCAGTTCTTCATTACTCTCAGATATACTTGAATAGCAAAGCTCTTGTAGAGGACCTTACTGTTGGGCTTAAACAACAGACCCTATCTGTGCCTCTTGATATGCCAAACCCAAGATAGGTGCCTCTCCTGCCTCTTTTTGTGGCCTGGTCCTAGAGGCAAGAAACAAGCAATTTACCCTTGTAATATCAGTACCAACTCTTCAGTTTAAAACATCATACATTAAGTAAAGGTGTTCTGATAAGTTTGCAGCACTGTCCTACTGGGGGAATGATTGTGGCTATGACTATTACCTCATCTGAAGCCTTGTAGGTAAATCTGTGGTGTATTTATAGGTCAGTGAGACTAAGTAAATAACTACACAGCCAGACAGAGTATTCATTAATTATAGTGACCGTACATGTCTGTTTTTACTCTTTGTAAGTCCTGGGGTTAAATGTATTAAGGTGCAGAGTTTGCAAGTCACCGATATTCTGAGACTTTGCAGGGGAAATGTTAAAACTACAATGGCTTTAAAGGTGAGTTTGGATATTGAGTAGCTCTGGAGGCAACAGAAGGAAGCTACCAGGGTGCAGCAGCTAGCCATTGAGGATTCCCGGAGGCAACAGCAGGCAGTCATTGAAGAGTCCTAGAGGAAACAAGAAGTGGATATTGATGAGGCCTGGAAGCAACAGCACCAAGACCGCCAAGACCTAAAAGAGGTGATACAGTCTTTCGCAGCCCTGTCTGGCAAGGCTTCCCCAGAAGTCACAACTAGCTCCAGCTCTATACCGGCTAGTAATTTTCTTCAAAAGATGACCAAGGGAGATGATGTAAAATCCTATGTAACAACTTTTGAGAGAACTGCTGAAAGGGAAAATTGTCCTAAATTTCAGTTGGCAGGCCTATTACTCTCTTCCTATTGGGGAAGTTGCAAAAGGCATACTTTGATTTAAGCCTTGCTGATGCCAAGGACTATGATAAGTTGAAGGCTGAAATTCTGACTCATTTGGGTGTCACTGTAGAGAGCTGCCCCCCTGTCTCCGGAGCCGGTGCCCGTGAAGAGTGCGAAGACGGATTCGGAGGCTGTCGCTGTGCCCCTAGAGGGGCTGAAGACTATCCCGTTGGCTGTGCCCTACAAGCGGGTGAAGAAAGAAAAGAGAAAATGCTACTCACCGATCCAGCATTCCAGCGGTGAGCATGCTTCTTCTTTCCAGGTCTGGGCAGTGGAGGAATGATGAGCCAATCAGGGCTCACCTTTCTCCGCTGGCCAATTAGCGGCCGGATACGCAAGCCTATCGTGGATCGCCTCCGGCCGTTCGAAAGATGGCGCAGCGGCGAGCGCCCAGTGATGACGCCGCGCCGGCAAGTATATAAACCACCGGCCGGCGCCATCTTGTTCAGAAGTCCATCGGCAGAGAAGAGAGAGGACATCATGGGACGTCAGGAGCAGCGGATCAAGCAAAAAAGATGCCGGAAGTGGCAGGGTGCCCTTTTTAGGGCAAAGAGCGACTCTGCCACTTATAGTCACCACCGGAGACGTCGGCGGGGAGCCCTTGTCAGGGCTAAGAGCGCCCCCGCCCAGAGAGCAGCAGGGAGACGCCGTGCCGAACAGGAGAAGAGGCGCTGCCGGCTGGAGGGTCTGGAAGGCCCAGAAAAGAAGAAAGAAGATGGCGTGGCAAGCTGAATATCCTGCACAGAGCAGGTGAGTATACTCGGTATAAAGTCGGGCACTAGGCCCAAGACCACGGTCGGGCACAAGGCCCATGGGAGTAATTTAGGGGTACGAGGCCCAGGGAGTTGGGCACTAGGCCCCTATGAGGTAGTGGGCAAGTAGCCCATAGAGTTAAACGGGCACAAGGCCCATAGTTAGATAGTGAGTGGGCATAGACCCAAGGTGTATAAGGGCACAAGGCTCTTAGTTAGTTAGTGGCCTAGAGGCCATAGGAGAGGCCACAGGGCCTAGCCAGGGGGCTATAAGCCCATAGTCTGTGAAGGGCACAAGGCCCTAGTAGTTAGGCAGTGGGCGAGTGCCCAGAGTTAGGAAGGCCACAAGGCCTAAGTAGGCAGGGGCTAGTGCCCCTAGGTAGCAGGGCACAAGGCCCTAGGTAGTGGGCTCAGAGCCCTGAGTTAGAGAGGGGGCTAAGGCCCATAGTCAGAGCGCAAGGCTCTGTAGGCAGCTGGGCAGAGAGGCCCATGGTGTAGGGCATAAGGCCCTGGTGGTGTAATCAGAGGCGTGAGAGCCCTGAGTAGTGTAGGGCACGGTCCCGTGAGGTGAGTACACTGAGAGTAGAAGGTACAGTAGAGCAGAAGGCTCCTGTTGGTGCTGTAGCAACCGGCTGGTTGGCTAGCAGCTGTATGCTCTGGTGAATAAAAATACAATGTTGACCCACGGCGCTAGAAATAGCAGCAACACAATGGTTTTGGAATTCGTCCCACTCAGTCCCACTTTGGCAGCTTTATACATATTTTTTAGAGCAGCGCTGTTATCCCTACAATCCTTTTTTATCGGTATGCTCTGGTGAGTAGCTTGCAAAATACAGTATTACTGTTTTTATTCTGTCTGTGCGGCGAGTATTGCTTGTATACTGTATTTTTGGTGTGCTACATAATTGTTTCCAGGTGCAAGACGTCAGGCCCCCATTAAAGGTAGGCTCTTGTTTCCTGTGTTGTCCTTTACTAACCTGCACTGTGGGGATAAGTGTAGTTACCAGCTTGTACACATAGCTAGGGGAGAGCACACATAGTTTTTCCTTCCCATAGGTCCCTGGGGTTACGCTGGTTTCCAGAGGGGGTGACTGAGTGAGTCAGTGGCAGTGCAGTACAGCTTGATTCAGTTCCAGGGGCGGCCCATGGTTCTAGTTAAGTGTCCCAAGCCCAAGTTCCGTGCAGGTTTTCTGGTGGTTCCGGGTGGACGAACACGTGTTCGATACCTGGGTGGAGGCAGTCGGGCGGTTGAGTTACGATCGGCTGTTCTGTGCTGCAGTCGGCGCCCAGGTTAGTGTGCTGTTCCAGTGAGCCTCAGTCGGGCCTTGTGCAGCCGGTCCTTAGGATCCGTGGGTGACCCCATAGCAAGAAGACAGTCTTCTTGGTACGCCCTGGGTGAGGGGGTTAGGAGCCGTGAACACCGGCTGGTGTTCCCTGTAGTGTTGAGTGAGTAGTTCCTGCTAGTACACCACACCTAGTTAGTTATAGTTGTTTAATTTATTTGCGTTGCAGCCCATTAGAGAGTTGTTAGGGTCGGGTCGCCTGTTGTAGTAAGTTTAGTGTTTGACTGGGGCGGTACACCTGTCCAACCGTAACACAGGTGTCCTAAGGCGAGCTCAGGGAGGACAGAAACTTCCCGTGGAGCAGAAGGGCGCAGAGGGAGGCTATGTGTTCCTTATCATCCACAGGTGTCGGGGAGGAGCAGAAGAATAGGATCGGAAGAGGGAGTGTCCCGGTGAGTATCACGCTCGATTCCCCCTTTCGGTTAGGCCTTAACCGGGAGGTGTGCGAGGTACTTGAGGCGGGACTGTTCCTGGTCTCAAGTGCCTGTAGTCTTTCTTAGAGTAACGTGGGTGGAGGTGACAAGGGTTGCGGTTGCTGATCTGCCTGGGATTGGACAGCGGCTGGGGCATCGGAAGCGGACAGGAGGTGACCATCGTTTACAAAGTAAGTTCTTCTGTGTGCGTCTGTCCTGTTTTCCCGCAGGTGCCTACATCACACTATCTGTTAGGGTGCAAAAAGTACATCGCTGGGGATACCAGGTGAATAAACCTCCCCGCTCTCAGATGCATGACTTAATCCACCTCACTAAAAAGTGGTTACAACCTGAGACTTTTTTTTGGAAATTGTGGAAAGAATCATGATGGATCAATATCTACCATCTCTGTCTACTGGGCTGTGCAGGTGGGTAAGCCACGGGGACCCCAAAACAGCAGACCAGTTTGTGGAAATGGCCGAAAGGTATATTTCAACCGAGCAACTGATGAGTACACCCCACCAACCCCTAGTTCTGCTATAGTGATCTTCAGCGACTTCTGGCAAGACTGTTCTAGAGGAAAAGGGTGCTGGGCAGTGGAATAAACTGAAATGTACAGAGACTGATGGTTGTGAACCTGGAGATTTGCCAGTCACGCCAAGAAAGTTCCAGCTCTGTATAAGACTTGATAAAAATGTGATAAGATGTTTTAGATGTGGGGACTCATATTGCTGCTAATTGTTCACTTACATTTAAGCCACTTTGTGATACTGCTTATGTACAGCGCAGAGTATGTTTCTTTGCCCAGCTGGCCTGCACTGCAGACCGATACGCTGAGCCAAACAAACAAATGTGTGTAATTAGCATAGAAGGCAAATGAGTAAAGGCTCTACTAGATTTTAGTAGTGTGGTGACACTTGTAAAAGCCGAGTTGGTGAGTCCCTTAAAACATCAAGTGTTGGTGTAAACTGTATACATGGGGATACTTGCTTTTATGTTACCGCTGAAGTAAGCATAGAAACACTGTGTGGGTCCATGGTATTCACTGTGGGGTTAGTTTTGTGTTTGGGGTTTAATACAGTATTGGGGAGAGATTTTCCCACTTCTGGAAGCTGTGGGAAACCCAGTTGGCTTCACATGTAAATAGCCAATATTCACTTGATAACGTTACGGACAGGGCCGGATTTCCCGCTAGGCAAACTAGGCACCTGCCTAGGGCCTAGCGGCTCTCTGGGGGCCCAGATGGGGGTGACAAAACAGAAAAAAAAATAAAAAAATAATAATTTTCGGCCCCTCCCCCGACTCGCGACAAGATGCAGGGTTCCCCATTACGATGAACAGCACAAATCGCGCTCACGAAGCAGGTCCTCAGTGATGGTACAATGCCGATTCGCGGGAGAGAGACGGCGTGTGTTCCACAGTGGAACGCACGTCCCTTCCGGATGGTGTCAGAATGTATGACACCATTCGGAAGTGACGTGCGTTCCACTGTGAAATGCGTGCCGTTTCTCTTCCGCGAATCGGCATTGTACCATCACTGAGGACCTGCTTCGTGAGCGCGATTAGCGCTGTTCATCGTGACGGGGATCCCTGCATCTTGTCATTGCCATAGGACTCCTTGGACTCTATTTGACTGCTGGACTGTATGAGGTTGATCTATGACTGTTCTCTATTTGGACCTCATTGCCCCATACTATGTTCCCTTGACCTGGTTGGACTGTAACAAGGATATACCATCTTTCCAACAGAGCTCTCTCTAGCAGCCTCCACTGTTCCCCTTTACTTGGAACTCGCAGACCATGGCTGTTTGACCAATTACTATTGTAACAATTGCAGTGTCAGACTGCCATTCATATGGCAATTGTGGACATTCATTTGTATTATTTGTTTTAACCCCCACATGCATAGTCGGATTAAGGGGGGGCACAGGGGGCACGTGCCCCGGGCCCCCCTCTCTCTAAAGGCCCCCCGCCGCCAATATAACTTCTGCTGTCAGTTGCTGTCTGACAGCAACTGACAGAACCGCACTGAACATCCCTCTCTCCGCCGGCGGGGGTGGGGGGGGGGGGGCCGCCGCCCGCATTGAGTGTTGACAAATAAAATAGAATGGGTTTTACTTTTAAATGCAGTTACATGCTTTGCAGTTGAGTTAAAGCCAAAAAAAAAAAAGAAGCTTTTTGTGTATTATAATGAGAGGGTAGAGCTGAGCGTCTCCCCCAGTGCACCCATCAGTAGAGAGTGGCCCAGTCGTCCTCACAGTCACAATGTATGACTTTCTGTGTGTGAGTATTTGTTGATAACCATGGCAATTATTGATTTTTCGTACTGTTCTTCTAGTTGTGATAATCGCAGGGAAAACGTCTCTGATTACACAAAAGTTCAGCAAATCCAC
Organism: Mixophyes fleayi; assembly: GCF_038048845.1. Lineage (NCBI taxonomy): Eukaryota > Metazoa > Chordata > Amphibia > Anura > Limnodynastidae > Mixophyes > Mixophyes fleayi. Next base: position 185,296,757 of record NC_134406.1, on the reverse strand, counting down.
AGAACTTGCTTGTTAGTGGGAATCAGGGGATACTGTAAATGTATTTCTGTCATGAGGACTCAGGTGTCGGAAGAATCTTATGGCTAACTTGGCAGGTCTGCTGCGCTGTTTTGCTAATGAACGACACTATGCAGATGCCTTGCTGGGGAAGCAGGTTACACTTTTCCTGATTTATTTACATATATCACTTCTTCTGCTGTCAGTTGACAGCAACTGACAGAAACTGCACCAGACATATTCCCTCTCTTCGCCGGCGGGGGGAGAAGGGGGGGCGCCGCCCGCATTGCCTCTACTGTAGCTGCCCAGCTGTCAGTTGCAGAAACCGCGGACATCTGACAACCCACACATGCGCGATGTGCGCCCACTCTTTTCTTAGCAGCACCGCGGCTGCTGTAATACCTAAAATGTCCGAAATGGAGCTGCAGCGCATGTGCAGATGCAGCAGCTCCTCCTCTGCATGAAGACATGAGAGAGACAGTAGGTGAGTGACCAAAAAATTATACTAAAACTAAATATATATAGAAAACCCTTAATAACATGGGTATTTCTTGAGTAAATATGTAAACTGTAGCCACCTATAACAGTAAGAGTACATTAAATATATATATATATATATATATATATATATATATATATATATTCTGGCTACATTTTACATATTTAATCAAGCAATCAAGTAATAATCATGCTATGAGGGGTCTTCTTAAATATGATTATTTATTTTATCAGCAGTGCTTCAATAAGTATACATTAAACATTAATATTAGGCTGGTAGAGCAAATTGAGTGGCAGATTATATTTTATTAATCATTAGTAAAGTAATTACTGAAGCTGTATAGTTATATTAAAGTTTGAATAAAATTGCAGTACATTATGTATAATTTATATTTATATTTATTTATTTATATATATATATATATATATACACATATTTATGTCATCTAATTAAAGCTTTAATATAAGTGGCAGGCTTTGATAATAACTTTAATAATGATTAATAAAATAGAGGGTCCTGCATGATTATTACACATATGTATACATAAATTTATTTATATATATATATATATATATATATATATATATAGAGACACATAGATATGCGCATACATACATACATAGCTACACACACATATTTATATATATATATATATATATATATATATATATATAGACATATATAGTCAAAATTGGTGTTACGTTAACATTCTTATGTTAGTTTAAATGTGCAGTATCATTGCTATTTTTAATGTGCATTATAAATTGTATTTTTAAAGTGCGTTATCATTGCTAGTTTTAGCGTGCGGTATCACTGCTAGTTTTAGCTTGCGGTATCATTGGTAGTTTTAGTGTAGATTATCAATGCTATTTTTAATGTGCGGTTTTAATGCTAGTTTTAATGTGTGGTGTCAATACCCATTTTAATGTGGCCTTTTGATGATTGTTTTAATGTACAGTTTTTTAGTTTTAGTAAGTAATGATTTGTCTTATGCAGACAACCTAGGCGAGCCCTCTGGGAGAGCTGTAAGCGTCCTACTGTGGGCTGTAGGTGATGTAGGTGTGTCAATGTTTATAACCTTATACCCAATGGCGTTATTTTACATAAGTTTTATACAGAGGTGCTTGTACATTCTACAAGTACCTGTACTAATATTAATATATATATATATATATATATATATATATATATATATCCAGCCATCATACGTTCAAATCTTTTTGGACCTAACCAGCTTTCCAGAAGGAGATTATTGGATCGGAGTAGAGGCAGGCAGCTGTAAGTAGTTTTAACATATATATATATATATATATATATATATATATATATATATATATATATATATATATATGTTTACATATGTATTTGTGTTATAGTATATATATATATATATATATATATATATATATATATATATATGTGTGTGTGTATGTGTGTATATATGTGTATACACAAATAAAAAAAAAAAAATATATATATATATATATATATTTATATACACACACACACACATATATTTAATATATATTCTACAGTGGTGGTAGTGCGGGTATATATGTTGATATGCCATACTGCCACCTCCCCAACTGCCTTCATTGTAAAGCTATCATATTCTATGCACTTACTTTCCGTTACATTTTTTGCGTTATCATTGCTAGTTTTAGTGTGTAATAACGGAGGAAATCAGGATGTGGTGTAATACTTTCTCATGGCACTGTTTATATGTGTATGTATAGCAACATAAATAATATATTAAACTTTTTTTTCACTATTATCTTTGGATACATGTTAAATAAATATTCCTTTTATGATAGAATTGGTCTGATTGTCTCTTTAATATTCCCCACCTACTTTTAACTCTCTCTCCTGCATGATGACACTATGCACTTAATTCCTAGGTTCCCAAAGTGGGTGCTGTGGCCAGGAAGAGAAAAAAAATAATAATACAAAATTAACAATCTTGCGGCGCATGGTACAGAGCATCCTTTTCCCTCCTTGCTTCTTATTGAATGTTGAGCGTGACGGCATCATGCCCGACATTCAGTGACAAGCGGCAGGAGAGAGGATGCTGGGTCCCGGGCACCGCCGAATTGGTAGGAAGATAGAAGAAAAGACAGAAGAAATAGAAAAAAGAAGGGCAAGTATGGAAGTAATGAAACGGAGGGGAATGGTGATAGGAAACAGCAATGGAGGGGCAAAAGAATGAAGGAGGGGGCAGTGAGAGGATGCAGAGGGGACAGAGTGTGTGGATGCAGTGGGGCACAGAGTGTGTGGAGATGATGCAGAGGGGCACAGAGTGTGTGGAGATGACGCAGAGGGGCACAGAGTGTGTGGAGATGACACAGAGGGGGAAGAGGGGGTGAATGCAGAGGGGCACAGAGTGTGTGGATGCAGAGGGGCACAGAGTGTGTGGATGCAGAGGGGCACAGAGTGTGTGGATGCAGAGGGGCACATAGTGTGGATGCAGAGGGGCACAGAGTGTGTGGAGATGACGCAGAGGGGCACAGAGTGTGTGGAGATGACGCAGAGGGGCACAGAGTGTGTGGAGATGACGCAGAGGGGCACAGAGTGTGTGGAGATGACGCAGAGGGGCACAGAGTGTGTGGATGCAGAGGGGCACATAGTGTGGATGCAGAGGGGCACATAGTGTGTGGATGCAGAGGAGCACAGAGTGTGTGGAGATGATGCAGGGGCACAGAGTATGTGGAGATGAAGGAGGGCACAAAGTGAGTTAGCTGTAAATTATTCTTTTACAGAAATATAATAGAAAAAAATATATAAAAATATTATTTTCCCTTGGATTTATGTGTATTATTTTTGCAAACATCTTACTAAGTATGTCCGTCCTGACCTAAATACTTATTACATTATTTTGACACAACTAATTATAAAACGGGACTGCTAGGTAATTATTTTGGAGGGGTGCCTTGAAAACATTATGGAGACTCTAAGGGTGCCGCAAAATTGAAAAGTTTGGGAACCACTGCCTTAATTTTAGATCTTAGGGGCCCCCCTGTCTGAAGTGCCCCGGGCCCCCCAAAGCCTTAATTCAGCTCTGATCACATGGCAATTCGTCAGGGGTTGTGGTATCTATTGGTTATACTGTTGGTATTGTGAAAGGTGTCAGCGGTGTTAGGAGGATGTGAAGCCACAAACGCTTTTAACTTAAACAGATTGCTGTTTATTGAACTTGGTAACACTTGATTATGCAGGTACTCAGTGTTGGTAATGCTTTGTAGTGCGGCAACAATCAGATTCATACAGTCTTGTATATGCAAGTATCTCATACACTTATATATATATATATATATATATATATATATATATATGCAGATGCTGGTTATATGTTTTGTTATAGCACCCTCTGCACATCCGTGTAGGTTATGCAGTTGTGGTGGCACAGGCTCTCCTATTTATATTCTATATAGTGTGGAGAGCTTTTGGTCTGCTTATATAAGGCTTTGGAGTCCTTTCCATACATACAGGCGCTCAGCTATAACTGCTGCGCTCATTCCAAAGCAGGTATTAATGGAAGTGTTAGCGCAAAGCCAAACTTCTGGTTTGCGGCATTGGTGCATGCGCAGTAGCACATTCAGGAAGCGATGTGTCCTGCTTCACTTCTTCCCCACTAGACCACCAGGAATTGGGCCCTAATAAAGACAGAGCGTAGCACTCCTCTATTCTAACTAGAGATGTGCACTGACCCACGTGTTCTGATTTTGGTTTTGATTTTGGATCTGGATTAACTTCGTGTTTTGGTTTTGGCAAAACCGTCCTTGCGTGTTTTGGTTTTGGTTTTGTTTTTTACAATCCCTTTTGTTTTTGCTAAAATCACATATTTTGCTTTTTTTTCTCCCCTACATTATTATTAACCTCAATAACACTAATTTCAAGTCATTTGCAGTCATTTTTGACCACCTCACAGGTCACAATATTATTTTCAAACACGCACTGCAGCAGTGTCGGACTGGGACATGAAGGGCCCACCAGGGAAACCAATGACTGGGGCCCACCTAATACCATATAGTGCTGCAAAGGGTGTGCTGGTGCACTCAAGACAGGAGGTTATCATTTTAGACAAATACACAAGCATAACTGTGTGCACTATTGTTAGTTGCATACAGTTCTGCCTTCACGAGCAGTATAGTGTGAAGCAGGACATACCTCCCAACTGTCCTTGAAGGTGGACCAAAACCTAAATAAGCAAGACAGCCACAAAAATTTGGCACTGCCCCACCAGATTCAGGACAGTTGGCAGACTGTCCTGGTCTCTCCTACCTGTTCTTGTCATTTCACCACCTGTGGATGCTGGTGTCTTAGATTAGTTTCTGCTTGTCTGGATCCTTGGAATGTTGGGAGCCCTATTGAAAAAAAAAATGGGTACATGTAATTTAAAAAACTCCAACCATCCCTACAAAATCAACAGCACCCACATTTAATAATTAGGCCTCTATACAACATTAAATTAATAGTATTCCCATTTAATAAATAAACTTATTACTCTCCCTCCAAACAGCCCCAGCAATAAATTAACAGCATTTACATTTAATATAACCATTTCCCATGACCATCCCCGGCATTAAATAATTCATATTCACATTTAATATCCCTCCTAACCAAACTCAGCTCCACATTCAATTAACAGCAGCAAACCACCCCAGCATTAAATTAAAGGTCCTATCACCCCATCTTAATTTAATAGGCCCCACTATTAAATTAAATAATCCACCAATAAATTAAATTGCCCCACCATCACCCCACAAATAAAATACCACTCATTAAATAATTAGCCCCCACCTAAACTCCACCATTAAATTAATAGCCTACCTCCCACCCATGTACTATTAAGACAACCTCACTCCTTTCCCTCATATCACACATTATATAAAAAAAACACTCCCTCACACATTATGGCAGCCCTCTCCCCTGTCACTGACACAATTAGCAGGGCCCCCTCTTCCCTGTCACTAGCACAAATAGCAGGGCTCCCTCTTCCCTGTCACTAGCACAAATAGCTGGGCCCCCTTCCCTGTCACACACAAATAGCAGGGCCAGCCCTCCCCTGTCACACACAAATAGCAGGGCCAGCCCTCCCCTGTCACACACAAATAGCAGCCCCCCCTGCCTTGTCAATCACATACATAGCAGGCCCCTCTCCCCTGTCACAAATAGCAGCCCTCCCTTTCATTCACACTTACCTTATTGCTGGAGCCTCCTCTCTGCGTCACTCCATGCTCCCTGTGCAATCAAAAGCAAAACAGCAAGTAGTGTGAGTTCCACAGTGGAACGCACGCTACTTCCTGTTTCCTGTTTAGCGAAAGTGGCTGGTCCCTGAGGAGGAATCAGCCACCCACTGCCACACTGACCCCACTTTCCCCCACGCGACACCTGGCACCTGGCCCCTGGCCCCCGGCCCCCGGCTCCCACTGCCATCAATTAGTCAAGGGCAGAGGAATCATTTTTTTAGCCCCTCCCACCACAGAAGAGGGCGGAACTATCTGGCATCTATACCTACCGGTGGATCCTCCGGCCCGCCGCCTGCCCCGTCTGACGCTGGACTGCAGCAACCTGGCTGGAAGCTAAGCGACAGAGCAATGACTCAAACACACGGCAGTTCATGGCACATCTAGGACACTTTACCACACCGCAGTGGCAGAAAAGAAAAGTGGTGCAAGATGGAATTGTCCTTGGATCATAAAATAAGTTATAGTTCATTTGATCGCTCCACCCATTCCTTGAATAACTGTGGTAATTCTACAGCTAATACATGGCAATGAGCGCTGCCCTCCCCCTTCGGATGCGTGTTTTTATCAGTCCGAGGACCAATCCAGGGTGCCAGACAATCCACTAAAAAGAGCCATTGTAATTCACAGCAAAAAGCATGTTAATCACTGAGCTTCGAATCAGCCCCATTTCCCCAAAAAATTATAATATAGTTAGGTACCTTTGACGTAAAGTGCAGATTACAAACTCTTTGTGCAATACTGATGAAACAGCAGCAAAGTGGAAGGTAATACATGTACATGTCTATTTAGATTTCCATGCTTACATTAATGTGGCTTTACAAACGCTACAAATGGCTAGGCAACTGTTGTCAGGATTGTGGTAAAAATAATTTCACACATAAGAGGTGGATTTTTTGGTCTTATTCCCAGGCATGACAATGGCCTTCTTCTTGTCACGTGCAAGAACTGCATCCACTGGGACAGGACTTACACAAATAACATCATCCTCATCAACATCCTCATTAGCGCCCTAGTCAGCTACACAAATATCCCCCTCATCCTGTTGCAATTCCAAAGTAGCATCCTCAATTTATGTATCACCGGCTGCACTTGGGCTGCTCATCCACACATCTGCAGAAATGCTGAAAGGGGCCTTCTTTATGGGTACACTATCAGGCAGATCAAGATTACACATAACACTCATGGATAGACTCTCCTCAGGGATTTGTGTAATTTCTGAATCTGAACATACATTTTCCTCTAATGCCTTACTGTTTTCTTTCAGCTCGACTGTTACTCGTAAAAGTATTTTGACACCACTTTTGGAGTCCGAATGACAAGGTCTTGCTTGGTCATGATTGACCTTACAAGAAGATGCCTCAGTGACAGTTGCAGAACTAGCACTAATAGAGAAAGGCAAAAGCCTTATTCTTTCCTTGCCACTGCATGTGTAGAAAGGCATGTTGGCAATATAATTTTTTTCTGCAGATAACTTTGCCTGGATTACAGGTCTTTTTTTCTTGACCAAGGTAAAAGGTGTTTTTTTACATTTTTGTTTCCCTGACTTAAAAACACTATGCACTTTAACATAGGCTTTAGCAGATGATGTAGAGGGATTACTATCACCATGACTGGTGCCACCAGCTGCTTGGTGCTCCTGGTCTTCTGTGTACTGCTGTGAATCCATTTTGATAACACAGGACAATGTGACTGCAGATTACGAACAACACTGCCAGCCATAATATTTCTATTTCAGCAATAACAATTAGCAATGGGGCAATGGAGCTCTCCACTTTGTATGTTACCTATATAACACAGTACAATGTGACTGAAGATTCAGAAGACCAAGCCTGCCAGACCTATTATTTCTATTTCAGCAATGACAATTAGCCTATGGAGCAACGGAGCTCTCGTCTTTGTATGTTACCTATATAACACAGCACAATGTGACTGCAGATTTAGAAGACCAAGCCTGCCAGACCTATTATTTCAATTTCAGCAATGACAATTATCAATGGAGCAGTGGAGCTCTCCTGAATGTCACTGGAGACTTTGAAGAACACTGCTACCCCTCCTCTTTCTTTTCAACCTATGACGCTGCCCAACTGCACTAGAGACTGCCAAGAACTGTGCTACCACTTTTGTATTTCTCTGTGAAATGGCACTGGATCGCCGTGGAGGGTGGTACTTATAGAATCCAAAACTCGTAAGATCCGGCAATGTAACTATGACGTTTTGCCTCGGTTTTTAATCCCGAGTGCGTGGCTCGGTGCTCGGATCTGCTAAGTTCGGATGTGTTTGGTTCTCAGGGAACCGAGCCTGAGCATCTCTAATTCTAACAGTATCAAATGTCCCAAAAGGGAGAGGATATTGTGCAACAGTTAATAGTTCCTAGAGCGTATAAAAAAATGGTGTTAGACCTGGCTCAAGGTCACATAACTGCAGGGCATCTAGGGGTATAAAAAAACCTCAGAAAGAACTTTGCAGTGGGATTTATGGCTTGAAGTTTATAAAGATGTAGCTGACTACTACTACTAGGGTTCATCCTGCCCAATATTATGCTCCCAGGCCACATTATAAAAGTCTGCTTGCTTCTTTACCCTTTATTGCAGTTCCATTCAATAGGATAGCTATGGATTTGGTAGGACCGCTAATAAAGTCTGCCTGGGGACATCAATATATTCTGGTGATACTAGATTACACTACCAGCAGGGGAGGGCTGTCAGACTTTAGCCCAGGGGGGCAAGTACACAGCACTGGCGGCAGCGGCCCACCCTTAAAGGGTGCTTTTTACTACTATATATATTTATCAATATAAATAGAGCCTGTTTTAGTGTTGCTTAATCCAGGGATACTTTATAAGTACGAATGAAAAATCTTAAATAAAATAAATAAACAACAAAAAACAAACCTCACTTTATATTGCATTTTATATGTTCCTTCTCCCTACAGCACTTTTATCAAAATGCTAAAAGCCTGTTTGCTTTAAAAGCCTGGGGCCCGATTCATTAAGGATCTTAAATGAAGAGGTTTCTTATTTCAGTCTCCTGGACAAAACCATGTTACAATGCAAGGGGTGCAAACTAGTTTTCTGTTTTGCACATAAGTTAAATACTGACTGTTTTTTCATTTAGCACACAAATATCAACTTTCAATTTCAGTGTACAAAATAAGCTATCAAGTATTTGTGTGCTACATGAACAAACAGTCAGTATTTAGCTTATGTGCAAAACAGAAAACTAGTTTGCACTAGGGATGTGCACCGGCGACTTTTGAGGTCTCGTGTTTTGTGTTTTGGATCCGGATTTTCGTTATTTTTGAGGTTCGGATTTGTCTCGCAAAACACTTGACGAAAGGTCTCGGTTCGGATTTAAGGTATTGGATTCGGATTTTTTTTGAAAAAAACATAAAAAGTTTAAAAATCAAGTTTTTGGGCTTATTTTCACTCCTAGGCTATTATTAACCTCAATAACATTCAATAACAAGCATTTCCACTAATTTACAGTGTATTGTGAACACCTCACAATATAGTTATTAGTCCAAAACGTTGCAACAAGGTATCTTTCTGGACTGCGTAGAGGAGTGGGTCACCACAATATATATTAAAAACCCTGAACTTTTATGAATCGCACCAATAAATGTACCTGGACTGCGTAGAGGAGTGGGTCACCACAATATCTTAAAAACCCTGAACTTTTATGATTCGCACCAATAAATGTACCTGGACTGCGTAGAGGAGTGGGTCACCACAATATCTTAAAAACCCTGAACTTTTATGATTCGCACCAATAATTGTACCTGGACTGCGTAGAGGAGTGGGTCACCACAATATCTTAAAAACCCTGAACTTTTATGATTCGCACCAATAATTGTACCTGGACTGCGTAGAGGAGTGGGTCACCACAATATCTTAAAAACCCTGAACTTTTATGATTCGCACCAATAATTGTACCTGGACTGCGTAGAGGAGTGGGTCACCACAATATCTTAAAAACCCTGAACTTTTATGATTCGCACCAATAATTGTACCTGGACTGCGTAGAGGAGTGGGTCACCACAATATCTTAAAAACCCTGAACTTTTATGATTCGCACCAATAATTGTACCTGGACTGCGTAGAGGAGTGGGTCACCACAATATCTTAAAAACCCTGAACTTTTATGATTCGCACCAATAATTGTACCTGGACTGCGTAGAGGAGTGGGTCACCACAATATCTTAAAAACCCTGAACTTTTATGATTCGCACCAATAATTGTACCTGGACTGCGTAGAGGAGTGGGTCACCACAATATCTTAAAAACCCTGAACTTTTATGATTCGCACCAATAATTGTACCTGGACTGCGTAGAGGAGTGGGTCACCACAATATCTTAAAAACCCTGAACTTTTATGATTCGCACCAATAATTGTACCTGGACTGCGTAGAGGAGTGGGTCACCACAATATCTTAAAAACCCTGAACTTTTATGATTCGCACCAATAATTGTACCTGGACTGCGTAGAGGAGTGGGTCACCACAATATCTTAAAAACCCTGAACTTTTATGATTCGCACCAATAATTGTACCTGGACTGCGTAGAGGAGTGGGTCACCACAATATCTTAAAAACCCTGAACTTTTATGATTCGCACCAATAATTGTACCTGGACTGCGTAGAGGAGTGGGTCACCACAATATCTTAAAAACCCTGAACTTTTATGATTCGCACCAATAATTGTACCTGGACTGCGTAGAGGAGTGGGTCACCACAATATCTTAAAAACCCTGAACTTTTATGATTCGCACCAATAATTGTACCTGGACTGCATAGAGGAGTGGGTCACCACAATATCTTAAAAACCCTGAACTTTTATGATTCGCACCAATAAATGTACCTGGACTGCGTAGAGGAGTGGGTCACCACAAGATATATTAAAAACCCTGAACTTTTATGATTCGCACCAATAAATGTACCTGGACTGCGTAGAGGAGTGGGTCACCACAATATCTATTAAAAACCCTGAACTTTTATGAATCGCACCAATAAATGTACCTGGACTGCGTATAGGAGTGGGTCACCACAAGATATCTTAAAAACCCTGAACTTTTATGAATCGCACCAATAAATGTACCTGGACTGCGTAGAGGAGTGGGTCACCACAATATATATTAAAAACCCTGAACTTTTATGATTCGCACCAATAAATGTATCTGGACTGCGTAGAGGAGTGGGCACTGGGCACCACAATAAAATATATAAAAAACCTTCAACAGATCTGCATTACACTACACATACGGCTGCTCCTCCATCCTCTCCATCATATACATGTTGGAGTTTTAGCGTGTGACAACCTCTTGTTTTTGATAATGTCAGTGCATTTGGAATATTTTTCAATTTGCCCCACACCACTGAATATACTTTATCTATGATACGCAATACGCATCTATCTATCTTGACTGCGTAGTGTGGTGGCCCCGGTACACAATTTGGTACCGAGGCCACAATATAATTAAAAAACCCTCCACGTGTCGGAATTCCACCAAACAAGTATCTGGACTGCATAGTGGGGTGGCCCCGGTACCTAATTTGATACCGGGGCCACAATACCTCCTCCAAACATGCTACAGACAATTCGTCATTGAGAGACCCCAGACAGACATGGTCGAAGTGTTATTGTTTGACTTTGTAAACCCAAAAAAATGTCCCTGTTGCACATAGTCGTGCAATGAAGACTGACTTTTTCATTTAAAGGCACGATCTTTAAAGTGTCAGAAAGAGAGAGAAGACACAGGAGAGGAGAGTTGTAGCTGGGGACCTGGGGTGGAAGCTCCCAGGCTCCCCCAGCATTGCCTGGAAGTCTGAGCGTGGTGACTGAGCCAGGGCAAGGAATGTGTGCCCTGGATGAGGGGGAGAACTCCATGCCACTATAGTGAACCCAAGAGAGAGGGGGACACTGCACATGGAAGAGGCCCTGGAGTGAGGGCTGCTACAAGAGGCATGGTAGCTGTAGTGTCAGATCCTGAGGCTGAGAGTACACAGAGTGACGTGTCAGAGCACAGGAGACATTATCCCCGCAGAGGAGGGATGAGCTGCAGTTGAGAGGTATGTTGTTGAAATAGGACATGCACACTTTAACAAACCAATCATTTCAGCGACAGGGCCTACCAAACAACTTTGACTGAAATGATTGGTTTGTTTGGGCCCCCACACCAAAAAAGCTATTCATCTCTCCCTGTACAGACTAAACAGGCTCTACTGAGGCAAGATGTCGTCCTCATCCTCAACCTCTGATTCCTCTCCCCCTACAGTGTGTACTTCCTCCTCATCACACATTATCAATTCGTCCCCGCTGGACTCCACAATCACAGGTCCCTCTGTAGTATCTGGAGGGCAGTGCTGTACTTCATTGAGGAATTGATTATTCATTTTTATAAACATCATTTTTTCAACGTTGTGAGGAAGCAACCTCCTTCGCCGCTCACTGACCAGGTTCCCCGCTGCACTAAAAACTCTTTCCGAGTACACACTGGAGGGGGGACAACTCAGGTAAAATAGAGCCAGTTTGTACAGGGGCTTCCAAACTGCCTTTTTTTCCTGCCAGTAACAATATGGACTGTCTGACATGTCTACTTGGATGGTGTCAGCAAAGTAATCATCCACAATTTTTTCTATTGTCACAGCATCCAATGCAGCGAGAGTAGACATGTCTGCAATGGTTGGCAGGTCCTTCAGTCCGGACCAGATGTTATCAGCATCCCCGCCAGTGCCTCTTTTGGGAAAACTGAGCTTTTTCCTCGCAGCCATAGATGTGGAAGAAAATGAGGGTGGAGCTGTTGGCATGTCACGGTCCTCTTCAGAGGACAATCTCCTGACCAGCAGGTCTTTGCACCGCTGTAGACTTGTGTCCGCCGGAAACAGAGACACAACATACGCTTTAAACCGAGGATCGAGCACGGTGGCCAGAATGTATTCCTCTGACTTTAAAAGAGTGACCACCCTCGGATCCTGGCAAAGCGTACGAAGGGCTACATCCACAAGAGCTACATGCTTGCTGTAATCGCAATGGCTTACCAGCTCCTCCCTGACTTTCTCCAGCTGCTTCTGCAACAGCCTGATCAGGGGAATGACCTGACTCAAGCTGGCAGTGTCGGAACTGACTTCTCGTGTGGCAAGTTCAAATGGCTGCAGAACCTTGCACAACACGGAAATCAGTCTCCACTGCGCTTGACTCAGGCGCATCCCCACTCCTTTGCCTATGTCGTAGGTGGCTGTGTAGGCCTGAATGGCCTTTTGCTGCTCCTCCATCCTCTGCAGCATATAGAGGGTGGAGTTCCAGCGCGTCACAACCTCTTGTTTGAGGTGATGGCAGGGCAGGTTCAAGCTTTTTTGATGTGCCTCTAGTCTGCGGTAGGCACTGGCTGAATGCCGAAAGTGTCCAGCAATTTTGCGGGCCACCGCAAGCATCTCCTGCACACCCCTGTCCCTCTTGAGGTAATGCTGCACCACCAAATTAATGGTGTGGGCAAAACATGGGACGTGCTGGAAATTGCCCATATTTAATGCCCGCACAATGTTACTGGCATTGTCTGACACCACAAATCCCCATGAGAGTCTAAGTGGGGTAAGCCACTGGGAGATAATTTCCCTCATTTTCTCTAATATGTTGTCAGCGTTGTGCCTCTTATTAAAGCCTGTAATGCACAATGTTGCCTGCCTTTGCATGAGCAGCCATTTTGTAGATGCTGCTACTGATGCAGCTGTTGCTGTTGCTGCGGAAGGGGATGCATCTACCCAGTGGGCTGTCACAGTCATATAGTCCTTCGTTTGCCCAGAACCACTTGTCCACATGTCCGTGGTTAAGTGGACAGTGGGTACAACCGCATTTTTAAGAGCACTGAGGACACTTGATCGTACTTCTCTGTACATTTTTGGTATCGCCTGCCTAGTGAAGTGGAATCTCGAGGGGATTTGGTACCGGGGACACAATACCTCCATCAACCCTCTAAATCCCACTCCACTGATGGCGGACACCGGGCGCACGTCTAACACCAACATTGCAGTTACAGCCGCAGTTATACGCTTTGCAATAGGGTGACTACTATCGTATTTGGTGGTCATGGCAAACGACTGTTGGACGGTCAATTGTTTGGTGAAAGACTTAGCGGTCTTACGACTTCCCCTCTGGGAAGATGACCGACTAACAGCAGCAACAGCAGCAGTGGCAGTAGTAGGCGTACCGCTGCAGGATTCCTCGGATGAATCCCGTATTGAGGAGGACTCAGTCTGGCTGCTGACTTGGGCTGCAGGACTGAATCTGATGGAGATTGTGGAGGAAGTTGACGAGGAGGGTGTTGCTGGTGTGTATCCAACTGGACCACGGGATTTAGGTGTCCCTGTACCGATGAGGGTCCTAGCCCCAGTTCCTGAACTAACCACTGAACTATGAAGGTTATTCAGGTGACGTATAAGGGAGGATGTTCCTAGGTGGGCAAGATCCTTACCCCTGCTTATTTGAGCTTTACATAAGCTACATATTGCCATACATTGGTTGTCTGGATTTGGATAAAAATAACTCCAGACCGAAGAGGTGCATTTTTTGGTCTTCTGACCAGGCATGACGATGGGCTTTTTCATCCCATGGACATCAGCTGTTTCCCCCCCTGGTGCCTCATTTACAATAACCACATCACCATCCTCATCATCAAGTTCCTCCACAGCGCCAGCTACATCATCAATAGCCTCCTCCCGAGCCACCTCTTCCCGTACAGTGATGGGAAGGTCAGGCTTGACAACCACCAACACCCTTGGACTCGCCTTGGGGATTTGTGATAATTTCTCTTTAGAAGGCAGAGTTGTTTGCTGTTTTGTTGCTGACAGCATAACTCTCTTCAATTTTTTGTAGGGGGGGGGAGGAGGAGGAGGGCTAAGATCCGTGGGTGAAGCTGAACCACTAGTCATGAACACGGGCCAGGGCCTAAGCCGTTCTTTGCCACTCCGTGTCGTAAATGGCATATTGGCAACTTTACGTTTCTCCTCAGATGATTTTAAGTTTCTCTTTTTGCTACTTTTTCTTAACTTGGGCTTTTTGGATTTTACATGCCCGGTACTACGAGATTGGGCATCGGGCTTGGAAGACGACGTTGATGGCATTTCATCGTCTATGTCATGACTAGTGGCAGCAGCTTCAGCATTAGGAGGAAGTGGGTCTTGATCTTTCCCTACTTTATCCTCCAAATTTTTGGTCTCCATTATATGTAGCACAAGATACTGCAGAATGTGTGAACTTGGTAATATTGCAGTACCAATGGACTTATACTGCTGGATTGGTTTTGCAAATTTGGTTATAATTATTATTTTTTATTTTTTTTTTAAATTTTTTATTTTTTTTTACTTTTTTCTTATTTTTAAAAAACTTGGGAATAGTGGGGAAATAACTATGCCCTTAGAAGCACAGAGCACAGGACACAGCACCACTGGACTGAACAGGACACGGCACAGGACCCAGCAGCACTACGGAACTCAGCAGGACAGAGCACAGGACACAGCACCACTGGACTGATACTGCAGAATGTGTGAACTTGGTAATATTGCAGTACCAATGGACTTATAATGCTGGATTGGTTTTGCAAATTTGGTTATAATTATTATATATTTTTTTTTTTTTAAAATTTTTTATTTTTTTTTACTTTTTTTTTATTTTTTAAAAACTTGGGAATAATGGGGAAATAACTATGCCCTTAGAAGCACAGAGCACAGGACACAGCACCACTGGACTGAACAGGACACGGCACAGGACCCAGCAGCACTACGGAACTCAGCAGGACAGAGCACAGGACACAGCACCACTGGACTGATACTGCAGAATGTGTAAACTTTGTAATATTGCAGTACCACTGGACTTTTACTGCTGAATGTGTGAACTTGGTAATATTGCAGTACCAATGGGCTTATACTGCAGGATTGGTTGTGAAAATTTTGTGGTAATTAAAAAATATTAAAGTAGTTTTTGGTATTTTTTAAAAAAACTTTTTTTTATTTTTTTAAACACAGGGGAATATTGGGGAAATAACTATGCCCTTAGAAGCACAGAGCACAGGACACAGCACCACTGGACTGAACAGGACACAGCACAGGACCCAGCAGCACCACTGACCTCAGAAGGACAGAGCACAGCACACAGCACCACTGGACTGATACTGCAGAACACAGCACAGCACAGCACAGCACAGCACAGCACTAAACAGCACAGCACAGCACAGCACTAAACAGCACAGAACTAAACAGCACAGAACTAAACAGCACAGAACTAAACAGCACAGAGGACCACCTAACACACTCTCCCTCTACCCTGATCAATGCCCGAGTGAAGATGGCGGCGACTAGCGGGAAATTTATAGGATCCGAGTATCGCGAGATCCGACAACGGGATTATGAGTCAGAGCCTCAGTTTCACTTTTGAATTTGGCGCCAATACCCGGATCTGTCTCGGATCCGACTCGGATCCGCAACGTTCGGGTGGGCTCGGATTTCAGAAATCCGAGTGCGCTCATCCCTAGTTTGCACCCCTTGCATTGTAACATGGTTTTGTCCAGGAGACTGAAATAAGATACCTCTTCATTTAAGATCCTTAATGAATCAGGCCCCTGATGTTTTTGCCAGCAAAAGCGCTTGCTTTTGCTTCGCCCTATATACTAACAGGGGTATTAATTGTTTTAGGGTTAACCTAAGCCAAATAATAATAGGGGTGGTACTGAGAGGAGAAGCAGAGCACTAGGTGTCAATCTTGCACCCTGTTCCAGAACTGGATTAAGGCTCTGGGGTCCCGGGGCACTTTAAACAGGGGGGGGGGGCTATGATGTAACATGGTTATCATTTTAGACAAATACACAGGCAATACTGTGTGCACTACTGTTAGGTGCATGCAGTTCTGCCCTAACGAACAGTACACTGTGAATCGGGACATACCTCCCAACTGTCCTTGCAGTCGGACCACATCCTGACTAAGCTAGATAGTCATCCAAATTCAGGACTGTCCCACCAGACTCAGGACAGTTGGCAGATTGTCCTTCTCTCTCATACCTGTTCGTTTCACTGTTGCCACTTGTGACTGCTGGTTTCTTTAGCTCATTTGCTGCTTGTCTGGATCCTGGAATGTTGGAGGCCCTATTTGGAAAAAAAATGGGTACATAAAATTTAGAAAACTCCAACCAGCCTCAACATTAATATAATAATATTCACATTTGCTAAATAGATCTATTCTCATCAAAACAACATTGACATTAAATTAATAACAAACACATTAATATATAATAGACCTATTTCCCTCCAATCAGCACTAACATTCAATTAATAGTATGCCCATTTAATATATAAACCTATTTCCCTCCATCCAAACTAAATAGCATCTATGGTTAATAAATATAACCATTTCCCACAACCTTCCCCAGCATTAAGTAATTCATATTGACATTTAATAAATAGCCCTCCTCACCAAATTCAGCCGAATATTCAAATAATAGCCCAAACCACCCCAGCATTTAATTAAAGGTCCCATCACCTCACCTTAAATGAATAGGCCCCACTTTTAAATAGCCCCACCATCGCCCACAAATAAAATAGAACCCATTAAATAACTAATCCTCTCTATTAAATAACCAACCTCCGACACTATATACCCCCCTTCCTTCACACATTATGTTACCATACTCCCCCCTCACACACACACACACACACACACACACACACACACACACACACACACAATGCTGTCATGCCCCCCCCTCACACATAATGCTGCCATGCTCCCCCTCACACATAATGCTGCCATGCTCCCCTCCACACACATTATGCTGCCATGCTCCCCCCTCACACATAATGGTGCCATGCCCCCCATCACACACACACATAATGGTGCCATACCTACCCCCCTCACACACACATAATGGTGCCATGCCCCCCCCTCACACACGCACATAATGGTGCCATGCTCCCCCCCTCACACACATAATGGTACCAGGCCCCCCTCACACACACATAATGGTGCCATGCCCCCACCCACACACATAACACTTCTATGTCACGCACACATATTACTGCTATGCCACACACACACATACACACACACACACACAATACTGCTATGCCACACACACAATACTACTATGCCACACACACATACACACAATATTGCCATGCCACACACACACACAATATTGCTATGCCACACACACACACATACACACACACACACAATACTGTTATGCCACACACACACACACACACACACACACAAACACTTTATTAACATCCCACCACTTACCTACTTTCATCCGAGCGATGTGCTCCTCACACATGGGACGGCACCAGTCACGTGATGCGCATCCCTGTGATTCCTATCTCTCGAGCCACACATAGGGGGGGGAGGGTTGACGGATCTCCAGATCCGTGGTGGCCAAAGATAAGGTGGCTTGTCCTGGAGGAGAGGCCAGCCACCAAGCAATAGCGACTTGGGCCGGTCTTTGCACCGGTCCAAAATAGCCTTTGTCTGCTCGGCCCGGGGGGCATGTGCCCCCTTGTCCCCCGACCCAGCCCGCCCCTGACTACCAGGTACCCGGAAGCAATCCCGATAAGCAATATGACGACAAAGACTATTGCTAGGGTATCTCGTATATGTTTTTAGCAAAGTAGTGATACTAAGGAATTCCTCACTGACCGGGGTACTCCTTTTATGTCCAGAATTATGAAAGAGTTGTACCGCATGTTTAAGGTCACTCAACTAAGGACCTCTGTATATTACCGTCAGGCTGATGGGTCAGTAGAGAGATTTAACAAAACCTTAAAGCATATGCTAAAGAAAGTAGTGGATAAAAGTGAGAAAAATTGGGACTATCTGTTACCTCACTTGTTACAGGCCTTCACCTTTTGATTTGCTGTATGGGAGACACCCAAGTAGGTTAAGGAATATCACCAAGGAAATGTGGGAGAGTCAACTTAGTCACTATAAAACTGTGAATGAACATGTTTCTCAGATGCAAGAAAGAATATCTGTAGCTATGCCGATAGTTAGAGAGCACTTAGAACAAGCCCAACTGGCACAACAAAGGGTGTATAACTATAATGCCCAAGTACACACCTTTGCTCCCGGGGACAGAGTACTTGAGTGCTTGTTTTAATACCCACAGTAGAAAGTACATTTTTGATAAATGGCAAGGACCCTTTGAAATAATGGAAAAAGTGGGTGAAGTTAACTACAAGTTATACCAGCCAGGGAAAAGAAAGCCGGATCTATCATGTAAACCTTATGAAACCTTGGAAAGAAAGAGAAGCCTTATCAGCTACCCTGGTTTCCCTGGCAACTACTATACCTCTAGTTCCAGAAGTAACAGTAGCTAAAACCCTCTCAACTGCCCTACAGAATGAGACTAAAGAGTTTCTCATAAGAAACAGATACTTATTTTTGTATATACCGATTAAAACAACAATCATTAAACATGATATAATCACTGAACCGGGGATTAAGGTTAATCTACAACCCTATAGAATAATGGAGGCTAAAGAAATGTAAGAAATGTTAGAATTAAATGTAATTGAAGATTCACATAGTGAATGGTCAAGTCCCATTGTGCTCATTCCAAAGCCTGACAGGAGTTTACGCTTCTGTAATGACTTTCATAATCTAAATAAGGTGTGATGCAAAGTTTGATGCATACCAAATGCACCAGGTGGATGAGCTTATTGAAAAGTTGGGAACTGCACAATATTTAACCACTCTAGAGCTAATCAAGGGGTACTGGCAGGTACTGTTAACAGACAGCCAAAGAGAAGACATATTTTACTACCCTGGGAGGGTCTGTTTCAGTTAAGAGTTTACCTTTTGGGTTAAATGGGGCACCTGCAACATTTCAGCGAATAATGAATAAGATACTGAGGCCCCATTGATACTATGCTGAGGCGTACCATGATGATTTAGTCATCCATAGTCCAGACTGGCAATCAGGGTACAAGCAGTGTTGGACTCCCTCCGTGAGGCGGGTTTAACATCCAAAATATCTGGGACATACCATAGTCAGAGGTCTGATAAAGCCCTAAATTAAAAAAATAGAGGCAATACAAAACTGGCCAAGACCTTTAAGCAAGAAACAAGTTAGAACTTTCCTGGGATATTATAGAAGATTTATTCCCAATTGAGCCACTATTGCTGTCTCATTGACTGAACTCATTTAGTTCAGTTATGATTAAGTGGGGCCTGGAAGCAGAAAATTATTTCCAGGTCTTAAAGATAGCATTGTGCACACAACCAGTTTTAATGACACCTGATTTTAAAAATTAATTTGTTGTGCAGACAGATGTGTCAAATGTAGGGATAGGTGCGGTGTTATCCCAAAGTAAAAATGGTGAGGAGCATCCTCTTATTTATATAAGCAGGAAGTTGAATACGCATGAAAGAAATTATGCCACTATTGAAAAGGCAATTAAAGGGGCATTAAAACCATTAAGGTATTACCTTTTGGGGCAGAAATTTAGGTTAATCACCAATCATGCTCCTTTGAAATGGATGTCTGAGAGCAAAAAAAACCAATGAAAGAATAACCAGGTGGTTCTTGACTCTCCAAAATGTTAAATTCTCTGTAGAGCATAGGCCTGGATGCAGCGCCGGTGCTAGGGTCCTTGGCGCCCTAGGCACAGTGTGAAAATCGCCGCCCCCCCTTTAAAAATCGCCGCCCCCCCCTTTAAAAATCGCCGCTGCGCTTCCCTCCCCTCCCCACCCCTCCCCATGTCTTTCTTTAACTTACCTGCATGAAGCTGCTCCTCTCTGCTCTGTCTTCTCCCCTCCACTCACAGACACTGTCGGGCCGTGATGATGACATCATCACGGCCTGTCACTGTCAGTGAGCGGAGGGGAGAAGACAGAGCAGAGAGGAGCAGCTTCATGCAGGTAAGATTCATAGCCCCTTCCCTCCTCTCCTCCCCGTGGATTTCCATTTTTTTTAATTTCGAGGCGCCCTGCAGAGCCCTAGGCAATTGCCTAACCTTGCCTAATGGGAGCGCCGGGCCTGCCTGGATGCCAATTGGCCAATGCAGATGCATTGTCCCGAATTCATTGTTTAGGGACTACAAGTGTTCTGCCCTGCAGGTCGAAACAAGGGGAGAGGATAGGTGACAGAAGCACTGGGAAATAAGTGAATGGCAGGTAAATAAGTCCTGTCATTTGCATTCTAAAGTACCAAGGAGATTGTTTGTGCTCAAAGTGTTTCTCAGTTGTAGAAAATTATGATAAGGCCCAGTCTGGGTCTTCTGGTCTGATAGTCTCACAGCAGACCAGATATACCTCTTATAACATGTTAAGGCAGTACTGGCAAATATATACAGTTGATTTCGAAAATATTTACTTCTGTTGGCAGACCTTTATTTGTACTATGTACAGTAAAGGATGAAGTATACTTTCTCTGAACATAAGAGTTTCATTATGGATCTATTGTTTATTATATATAAGTGTGTCAAATCAGCTTATATATAAAGCAACTTTGTTTGAACCCGAGAACCATTAAGCATTGTTTAAATAACTAGAATTAAAGGTGCATGGAGCAGTGCTATGTTCCTGATCTGCTCATGTCTAAACATAGTTAATATATATAAGCTTTGACTTCATTAGTTTTCCTCCCTAGAGTGCCTTTCTGAATCCACACAATGTAATGTTTGTTTATTTCTCACCCTATTGATATCTTGTATTGTGCTCACTGTGTGCTAATTGCTACTTAGCAGCATTAACTATAGTTGTCTAAAAGATTCATAGGATTGTCATTATTATTATTTGTTTATGTTCAATGAATCTATATATACCTCAATTTGGTTTATTTTATAAGGAAAATTAGAGGTTAGGAAGCCTATTAACACAAGCAATTTGTCTGAATAAAAAGGAGCTGTTTTAATTCACATGAGTTTGTTACATGGTAAAAGCACACAATACACTTGTGCATTCCCTATGTTTTCTTTTGTATTGAACATAACATCATTTTATTTAGCATATTTTGCTTTTACTTTTTTAATAATGAGTTTTAACCTATCTGGATGGGGTGATTTCAAGTGGAAAAAGATACTTGTAAGGTGAAATCGGACAGTCGAATCAAATGGGTTAACATGGAGAACTTGTGTCTGCATGCCCCTACTGCACTGCACTTACATGTGAAGGCCCTTTATCCACCTCTCCAAGTACAAAGCATAGGCAAACCGAGGGGGGGTTTTCTAGTACCTGGAAACCCCGCTCCAAGCCTGGAGCACTGTGTAATTGAGGTGGCTGGACCCTTCCCCCACTTCACACGGCTCTGCTTGAAAAGGGAGAGCTGCGTGCACCTAACAGTAGTGCACGCAGCATCACCTATGTATATTATGGGGATAGGGAGAGTTGGAGAGCAGTCAAGCACTGTCTAAAATTATAGCCACGCCCCCATGCATGCTTGTCACGCCCACTGGCGGGGTAGTGTGAAAACCCCCCTCTACAAATCCTGCGTTTGCCCCTACAAGGGGCTGTAAGTATAGACACGCTCAACTGTGTGACAAAATTGATGCATTATCATCATCATCATCAACATTTATTTATATAGTGCCAGCAAATTCCATAGCGTTTTACAATTTTACATGGTGTAAATAGACTTATGTCCAACTCCTACATCAAGTGCCAATGGTTTTGGCATGACGTTCAATTTGCAAACAAATGATTTTCTATAACAGGATGTGGAGATGGGATTTTCATTTGGTAGCTTGTTGGAAACATTTTTAATGATTATTTTAAGTACTATATATAGAGTAATATAAGAACAAAAGGGGGAAAAACATTTTAAAAATTCTTCCCATGGTTACATTCACACACTTAGAACACCCCTTACATTTATTCAAAATTGTGAACAATGAAATTGTCTATGTCCTCTGATTACAGGAATACGAATGTATTTCTTCTACTGAAGCTATGAAGCACAGTGGTTATCAATGCTGCTCACAGTGCTGATGTCATGGGTTCCATTCCAGCCATTTATTTAAATTAGATGAGTTCTTAAGCAGTCACAGGCTATGCAGATGAATCTCATTTATTTCCAATATTAAAGTATATATTAGATTTAATAGAAACTATTTAGATCATGTACTGTTAGGTCTGCAAGATTCATTGTTTTATAGATCTGTGTGGGGAGATGTGAATCAGTTCTCACTAACCTGCTGCTTTCTGGGGGACCATTGTGCCGTACAAGACTTGAAACAAAGTTGGGGTCAACTGTATTTGATGTACTACATAGAACAATCAGATCTCTATACATGCATTGGCTGCTGCCTTCTCATGTTGATTGATGACCCCCACACATATGACTATGAGTGTAAATGTTTAGCCTACTTTTCTTCCACGCCTGATCAAATTTCATGTACTATAGATTTACCCGATTTTAATCAAGATTCAGTTATGACAACTCCACCCACAGTCCAGTGATTGCCCAGTTCTGTGGAAGGGACCAAAGAAAACCGCAGTAAGTGTGGACAGATTGATGTTTTATGTTTAACTTAATGGGGCATATTCAATTGTTGGCGAAAACGCCACAAATCTCGCGGTGTGCGCATTATTAATGTTATTACTGTAATAGTGGGTGTAAATACCATTATTATGGTAGTTTTCTTGCTGGATTTCATCTCGCAGCTCCCTGAGCCACGAGCTGAAATCCAGCTTACTATACCCGTAATAACAGTAATAGTTTTAACGCCGCGGAAATACAAAAGAATTGAATATGCCCCAATAAGTCAATAATTCAATTATTGTGTAAATGGTGGAACACCAGTGGAGTATGAGAATGAATAACATGTTTGAGACATTTCTAGTAGTTATAACAATAAGGAAGGCTGAAACATTCACAATTGTTCAAAAATCCTATACAGAAAGACTGCATGTAGCAACTGAGATCAGATTTACTTGGAAATGCAATCAGAAACATTCTCTCCAGTCAAACTTGAACAGCTAGAAAGGAAAAATTTCCAGTCTGTGACTTTTAAAGATTTACAGTACTTTTGACACAGTTCCTGCGGATTATCTTTAAGACCCTCCTTGTATTTGTGGAATACAGGTTGTTGGATAATCACTTTGCTAAAAAAAATCAATACACCACACAAATCCTATAAACCACAGAATGAAAATCAATGGTAAAATAGAAACTGTTAATATATGCAGTGTTACCTTTGAGATTATAACACTCACAAAATAAGCTTTAATTAATGAGCTAAACTGGCAGATAGGTTGAAGACTTTGATATGAGACCTCTCACTCTACACTCAGCTATGGAATATATAGAAAGCGCTACCATTCTACTCTTATCAATGTCCACATGGTATGGCCATGGTACCTCTTCTACTTTGGATGGCATCGAGTTATCTGCAGAAATGCCTAGAAAATGTTTTATAAAGTCTTGCTGGTGTCCCCTATGAATATTGGCACTCTACCTTCCCAGCTGCAAGTGAGAGGGTATTATTATTATTATTATTATTATTATTATTATTATTATTATTACTATTACTGTTTATTTATTAGACATCATCTAATAAAACCAATAAATGAGCATAATAACAAACATAAGACATAATAGGTTAGGTATATAACAAATGAGTGTTAGATATACAAGGATGCAGAGGTTGATGAGGTGGGGATAGACAAATAGACAGGAGGGAAGAGGGCCCTGCTCATGATAGCTTGCATTCTAATACAGTGATTCTTAACATTTTTGGCAGCCGCACCCCTTTGATTCTTAAAATATTTTCACACAACCCCATGAAAAATATGTTTATATTTATATAGCAGAAAAACATGGATTTATTGAACAACACTTTTACATACATGTTTATTATTGTTCAGTGGGGTTACTGCCATCTTGCACTAATCTTTTTTTACTCTGGTTTAGCCAATTACTTATATGATCTACAAATCTAAATGTTAAAAATGTACCATGACAACTCACAGTGATGTTAACATGCACCCCTGGTTGAGAACCATTGATGTATTGGATGTGCTTTATTGCGGAGGTAATCGTTTTCACGATTACCACAATTCCGATACCGAGGAGACCTACAACTAAAATCCGAATTTATGAAAAAACAATTGCAATATAAACAGACTTTAACGGCAATATCGGCTTAAGTGTTTAAACACTTAACCTGCAGAGTCCCGACATTGCTGTTTTAAATTAACATTCATAGAGGTCGCGATGACGTGAAAGTGTAGAGCCGGAGAGCTGTCCATTCGGAATAACTTGCGGTCAGCATACGGGTGCGATCGGAGATCTGCAGAGTCACTTTTGAGGTAAGTCTGTTTATATTGAAATAGTTTTTTTATAAATTCGGATTTTAGTTATAAGTTTCCTCGGTGTCGGAAGTTTCGGCACCGTTAAAGCATGCCCAACCCCTCTATTGGCATGTTGTCTTGAAACACTATGGGTCTGAGTCATTAAGGAAAGTAAGGCAAAGAAAAGGAGTAAATGTTCTCTGGGACAAATCATGTTACAAAGCAAGGGTTGCAAATTAGTTTATTGTTTTGCACATAAGTTAAATACTGGCTGTTTTTTCATCTAGCACACAAATATTTGATAGCTTTATTTTTACACTGAAATTTCAAGTTGATCTAGGACATGCCCGATCCTTAATATGAATCTTTCCCCACATTTTAAATTTACCTTCCCCTCCAATGCAACATGGTTTTGCCCAGGTGCAAAGTTACTCCTTTCTCATGCTTTGCTCTCATTAATGACTCAGGCCCTATATGACATTGAAGACTAAGGGGTAAAGGTATTAATTGGAGGTTATTTAAAACTGCAGATTCTCTGTATTTTGCTGTCAGTATTTAAAACAGCAAATTGATTGATGAATTTATTCCATAGTTTCTAGCATCCTAATTACAAATCAGTAAAACAGACAATTCACATACTAATGTATCTACCTATCAATTTTTAAAATGTGTTTTATATTTCACAAGCAAGTAAACGTGTATAAATTAATAAATATTTAATGTTTAGAACATTATAATGTCTAATACTGTTTACTTCTTTCAAGAAGGAATATTCTACTTATTTAGGCACGTGTACAATCTATTATTAAAATGTAATTTCATCAGTAAATATAACATTAAAATACTAATAGATATGAGAATAAACAGGAGATATCAGTGTACAAAATATGTATCCATCCTGGACAACAAGTAAAAATTATTATTACTGAAAAAAATATGCAGCTGCAATTAATATTATAGTTATTATGGAACTAGGTTTTAAGATAGTTGATCCACTTTAAGACAACTCCTGCTATTCAGCCAGCACTCAACATGTGGTTCTCCGGTGCGGTCACCCACACTTATCTCCTGTCCACAATGATCTGACAGCATGTATAAAGATTACTGTCAGACTGAGCAGAATGATTAAGCCTGTCATTAATAAATTAATATTGAAAATATTTATAAACTGTGTGTATTTTTGTTTATTTTATTTTTATATTTAAACATGTTTGCAATTGCTGCCATGCTGTCATTATCTATCCATGCTGAGTTCCTTCATAGACTCTCCTAGCTCGACATTTAGCTTTTCAAAGTGGGCATTTCTAACCCCATACCTCTGATTATAGCTTAAGAACAACATATGTAAACAGCCATTTTCCCCTCTTCATTTACATTAATATACAGGTTAATAATGTGCTATATTGGGTGCTACAAAGATTTTCTAGTGTGTTGTTGGGGCACAAGCTGGTGGAGCACTAGTTGGTATATTAGTGTACTGGATGTGGCAATGGCATATGTAATGGTGTATTTGTGGGGTCATTGGCTGGTTGAATGGGACATATCATGATATGATATATATATTTAATTATATATATAGTGTGTGTGTGTGTGTGTGTGTGTGTGTGTGTGTGTGTGTGTGTGTGTGTGTGTGTGTGTGTGTGTGTATATATATCTTGAAATGGCCCTTAGGGGGTCTTGACAGGTCCTTTCAGGTGACAGTTGCTGAGCAAAATGGTTGGATACACCATGTTAACAACCAGAATAAATACCTTGTGAAAGTGTGTGTGTGTGTGTGTGTGTGTGTGTGTGTGTGTGTGTGTGTGTGTGAAAGTGGGGGCTGAGATAGAAGGAGTAGGGCAGATAGCTTAGTTATACATAATATTAAAACATAGTGCGATACTATCTAAAATTCCAGACTAGTAGTACAAATGCAAGTGGCTTGAGACCAGGTAAAAACATAGGGCCTGATTCATTAAGGATCTTAACTTGAGAAACTTTTTATTTCAGTCTCCTGGACAAAACCATGTTACAATGCAAGGGGTGCAAATTAGTTTTCTGTTTTGCACATAAGTTAAACACTGACTGTTTTATCATGTAGCACCCACATACTTGATACCTTATTTGTACACTGAAATTTAAAGTTGATATTTGTGTGCTACATGAAAAAACAGGCAGTATTCAACTTATGTGCAAAACAGAATACTAATTTGCACCCCTTGCATTGTAACATGGTTTTGTCCAGGAGACTGAAATAAGAAGTTTCTCAGTTAAGATCCTTTATGAATCAGGCCCATAGGCTCAATAGTCCAGAAAGCAGTTTGTAACAGGTAACACTTTTTCACCCTCCACCACTTTCTCAGACTTTTTTTTCTTGAGGAAAATGGTTTATATACTTTTTCACTCACTTCAACGGTTGGCTTTTGAACCTTTGGACATGGTCAGTAGCGCATGAACAATATCCCTTTAGTTGAGTCACCTTCCTAAAAAGTACTATACTCAATTATACATATAACAAACAAATGGAACCGCAGCCCTGGTATGAGGTTTGTAATTGACCATGAAAGGCAACAGTATTGATATTAATCTTCTAATAACTGGTATGTTCAGAGAAAGTAGATAGCAGCACAGCAATGTTTAAACACAGTTCCCAAAGGATTCTGTAGGAATGTCAAACTAAGGCACATCACACAGATTAAAGTAGCAATCCACTACTTTTCCAGCAAAACAGCCGATAGATGCAATCATCTGGCAAGGTAGCCTTGTCCTGATTTTATAACCGAAGGTATGAGTCCTGAAACCTACATAACGTCAACTCTCATCAAGGATACTTCTGTATTATACTATGCACATAACACTCAGTGCATAGCATTAAATTAAAATGTGCTTCCCTTGTCCCAAATCAAAACTATCTAAGGTCTGTGAAAGGTAACATTTTGTAAAGCTTATGGACATGTTAAAGTAATAAAGAACAAATATATTAAATTTTAAATTTAATATAAAAAAGTACAGAGCTTTGGGCTGACACTTAAGGATAGTTTTACAAGGGTTTTTAAAGATCGTTGCCTCAGGCCTCCTTCTGTGATGTCAGCCAAAGAAGATAAGTCAGAATTCCAATGGTTTGCAACTATGGTGGTGTAAAACACTTTTTTATTCAGGACTCCTATAAAATATCTCTTCCAGGAAGTAACATTGAAAGATAATTTAACATAAACTAACCAGAGTATAAGTTCAGTCACAGTTACATACCAAATGGCTACATACTAAATGTGGTTAATAATCCCTCGGGAGACATGTGAGTTCTTGAGTTTCTCTAGTTTCTCTGCACAGCTGCTATCTATAGTTGGCACACATCACGTAGCTCCTGTCACTGTGTTTAGTTTGGCATACAGATCTCTCAAAACATGCTTTCAGCTTGCAAGCTGCATGGAGTCCCTGCATCTACCTGGCTAATGAATACCACTGAGTAACACCTTATTGCTACTTTAGAAAACTAACACCTTTCAACATTAATATCCCCCTGACTTTACAAAGAACAACTGCATTGATATAGTTATCCTAGATTGAGGGCAGGAGAAAAATTGGATATCAGATGGAAGTCCACCGGAATGGTGATCCCGTCAAGTCTGTAATATGCATATGCTAGGCTAACTTCTTGATGTTGTATGCCCTTTGATGTAAATAACCTTCATTGAATCACCCCCCCCCTCCCCCCTCCTCCGGCTGATGGCAAATCTGCTCCTGTTAATAGTTAAGAGTTTGGGGGATTCCAGACAGGAGGAAGTAATAGCAGTGAATACAGGAGATAATGAGAGAGTGGACAGACACTTGGCAGCATCAAGGGTGAGGAAGTGTTGTGTCCTGTCAATGTTTCAAAAGTGGATGTGCCAAGTTTGAGAGCGAGACTGGATATGTGGAGTGGAGTGGAGGAGAAGGTGGAGTGTTGTTGTTCATGGTGAGAGAATTGTGGGGACAGATGGAGAATATAGAAGCAGGGAAGATAATGAGCTCACTTTTAGACATGATGAGCTTTATGTAGCACATGAACATCCATGAGGATGTAACCTCCCAAGAGAACCCCTACATTAGCGTGGAAGACTCAAGACACACTGAGGGGACCAGAGACATCGGTGGATAAATCTATCATCTTGCGATTTATGCAAGTCGCCAGAAATCGGCGACTTTGCAGTAAAAGATTAAAGCGTCGATGGGTTGTAAGGGTAAACTTGCCTTTCCAATCTATCACCGCTTTAAACTTTTACTCCAAAGCCGCCAATTTCTGGCGACTTGCATAAATCACAAGATGATACATTTACCCCCGGGTAAAAACAACCACTGTTGGTCTGTTTGTTAGGTGCTGAACTGTATACTTGTATAAAGGAACTTCTTAAGTTACAGATGAAGTGTGCATACGTTTGATGTATTTGAAATTGAACGCAGAGATCTGTGCATACACTGCACAGTTATTTGGCGTGTTTGCTGTATGAGGTCACACAATTCCAGCCCGCAGTCTCTCTTTACCTATCACACAGGTTATAGACCTACTGAATCGCCCCCAAACAGCGCTCGCACCTCACACACTTCAGGTTTTTCCACCAGCTATTGAATACGGGCAAAAGGACCCCAATATACTGTCCCACACTGGCACGCAAGGCTTCTAGCTGCTCACAGACTAGCAAGACCCACACCAGCGAACAAAGGGTTAACTCTTCACACCTCCTGACTGTTACACAAATGTAAATGCAAGCACACACAGCTTGTTAATCAAATGTATCAACAAATCACACACTGGCATTCAAAGGGTTAACTTATTATTATTCTTAACAGGCTAATGGATTCATTAGAGTATCAAGGATGCAACATATTCAACTATAGATTTAATATATAAAAGTACAGGTTATACAGATATAAAAAAAATAGAAAAAATAATTAATAAACAATTAATAGATTGAGATAACATACACAAGTAAAGCAGTTTAAAATAATTGGGGTTGCATTCAGAGTAGCACTTACATGAATTAGCATTTTCTGGCCAAAGGAAATTGCCTTGGAAGATGGACAGCTTATCAATGTGAATTGATTTCCCACAAGTCTGACAATTTGTTGTAACTGGTCTCAGTTTTTTAAAGACATTTCCACACCTGTCCCCGCCCCCAGGGGTTGTGTCTGTGATACTTTTTTCAATCACCGTTTGCATGTTGCCTGATTTACTACCCAACTCTACTACGTGACCTAACTTTTCTGTAGAGCGTCACACAGACCCAAGTTCATTATTAATAAATCCCTTATGAATCTGTCCATCTTTTGATACATAACACGTCTAAATACAGTGTATTCGCAGAGCTTACAGTCATTTCCTTAACTTCTCTGTGGGGCAGAATTCTTAACTTGATGTATGAGCTGCCCTTCATCATGCTATTGAGGAATATGTGGTTGATCACTACTTTTATTGATTATAAGTGGCATTCTTTTTAAAACTGAATTCTTTTTGTTTATATCATATATAGCCTACGTCAGCACATAGCCTCTTTGAGCCAGACAAAATGCTGTGCGGTTCTTAAAAGTCTATTCAAGTGTTACAACTCTATTCCAGGCCAGGCTATATCTCACAGCAGGAGTTCTTTGAAGCTGGCATAGGTGACACGCCTATCTTCTAACACTGGAATGTGCTAATACGCATATAACAGACTTTCTGTCTTCACATTTTACACTTTAATAGCTGAACTTATCAATGGATTCATTTGATATAACATAATTACACAGTTATGATTTATCCCTTATTCCCCACAATTATGTGATGGGTTAACCCTTAAAAATAACTGTAAGTTCTCTATGTTCATGACAATAGCATTTACTATTAATTACATATATACAAAAATATTTTACTGTTATACACTACACATACAGGACACTTGAGTACTTATGAACAATTTGTAATATTCGTGTAACAACTTTTAGGGAGAAAAATATTTTTTCAAAGAAGTTTTGTTCAAAACATAAATTTTTTGAAGATGACTACTTGCATGAAAATCTGTCATTTTGATCATTTTCAACATACGTGTCCCCAAAATGATTGTTTCCATCCAATTCTACTTGCATATGGCTTAGAAAGAGACAGAAGAAAACAGAAAAAGCAAGGCCAGTTTGAAGCATTAAAACAGTGCTGCTTAAGGCAAGTTCTTCCTTTGGTTAATGCCACATGATCAACTGGTTAAGGAAGTTATATATTTTTTTAGTTTTGTAGACATGAAAGTTCTGGTGGTACAATCTTTGAATGCCATTCCTCACTATTAAGAGGATTGCCATTCAACACGCTTTCTGAAAATGTCCATTTTATGGAATTTATGAGTGACGTTGGGATGATAATGATCAATTCAGTCTGTTGCTTGGTTTGGTTTGAGTAGTACTGGGTACACTTAATGCCAAATTCTTCCAAGTAAATGTGAAGAAATTTCATGGCCAAATGTGGAACAACACAAATATTTTGTGTTGAATAATAGTTGGTTATTCCAGACTATATTTCTTAGAATTTCTAGTCTATGATTAGGGTTTGGATGATAGCGGTCAATTCAGGGGCGCAATCGAGGTGAATTTCCTGGTGTCTGGAGACCCCTTTCCTGCATGGGGCATTGTATGATTGCAGTGGCTGGTCCTTCCCCTGGGACCAGCCACTTTACAGCTTGTGGCTGCTGATCCTTTACTCTCCCCTGATGTGTGTCCCTGCCCCTTTCTCCCACATTGCCATCATGTCTCATGTGTGCAGGCAGGAAGAGACAAAATATACTGTAGCACTAGATGAAGAAGGTAAGTGTGGGGAAATGATGGAGGAATGTGGAGGGACTTTTTCATGCATGTCACAATGAGGGAAGGGGGCTTTTAATGGAAGGGGGGATTTAATGTATAAGTACAAATAGTTTAATTGTGAATATAGCTTTCAGCATTTGGTTTTGCTATAATTACCAATAAAACAGTCAATATGTATACTTATGTATGTACATTTATTAATTTTTATAAATATAGAATATAGATTAGAGATGAGCCCACCCGAACGTTGCCGATCCGAGCCGGATCCGAGACAGATCCGGGTATTCCCTCCAATTGCATAACTGAAACCGAGGCTCTGAGTCATAATCCCGCTGTCGGATCTCGCGATACTCGTATTCTATAAATTCCCCGCTAGCCGCCGCCATCTTCACTCGGGCATTGATCAGGGTAGAGGGAGGTTGTGTTAGGTGGTCCTCTGTCCTGCTATATCTCGTGCTGTGCTGTGCTGTGCTGTGTTCTGCTCAGTCCAAAAAAAGTTATAAAAAAAATAATTATAAAAAAAAGAAATTAAAAAAAAATATCCAAAAACAATCCTGCAGTATAAGTCCATTGGTACTGCAATATTACAAAGTTCACTGATTCTGCAGAATAGACTGGGAATTAGTGGAAATGATTGTTATTGAATGTTATTGAGGTTAATAATTGCGTAGGAGTGAAAATAAACCAAAAAACTTGATTTTAACACTGTTTTTTTCAAAATAAATCCGAATCCAAAACCTTAAATCCAAACCAAAACCTTTCGTCAGGTGTTTTGCAAAACAAATCCGAACCCAAAACCTCAAGCAAATCCGAATCCAAAACACAAAACACGAGACACCAAAAGTGGCCGGTGCACATCCCTAATATAGATGTGAATTAAACTTTCCTGATGAAGTATAATTTCTAGAGATGAAGCGCAGCAAGTGGTTCTATTGACTTTTCTCTACTTCTAGATATTGCCTCCATCGGATGTTTCCTATGCTTTGCACAAAGGACTATATGGACTTACACTCTGATACATCCTGTCCTGTCCAGGCTGTCAGGTTTTCAGATAAGCTTTTAATTTATAGTATTTTGTGAGTGTGCATTTTATATGGGTTCTATATTAAAATCTGTCTGTATAAAATTTACTGCACTCTATGATCTTTATATCACTATGATTTGGAGAAAAACAGAGTGGGGCAAGTGTGTTAAAAGCAATGTGACCTGTGGAATTCGGGACTATTATACAGATGTGTCATTCTTGTCTATATCTCTGATACACAGATTTTTATCACCTTTTTAGGGTATAAATTCCCACTCAAAATACTACACTATTGGATACCCTCTTTTCCTTCTTTTCTGTTTTTTAGATACTACTAATTTATCAGACCAAACACCAGATATTTTGAAGGAAGGCAGCCACCTTGTACAAAGTATGTGTTAAGAGGTGTATATGGACTCTATGTTTTTAAAAAAGTAATATTGGGTTGAGCTTCATCTTTTACTGTTTATATTTACCGTATGTACATTTCAGTTAAAAGCTATGTAGTTATTGTACTGTAAATGGTAAGCCAATAAAAATTATCCCATTTAACTAAGATCCTGTATTAATATGGAGCCTGTCTTGAAAGGGCTTTTAATGTAAGTATGGGGAAAAAGGATTTTAGTGTAAGTGTAGGGGGTTTTTCTTAATGTAATGTGGAAGGAGTGTGAGATATTAATGTTATAGTAGGATGAGAGTGGGGGCTAATTGTTGATTGGTAGGTGGAAGCGTTTAATTTATTGGTAGTGGGATATTTATTTCACGGTGGGAGCTAATTAATTTAATAGTGGGGTGGTGCGGACCTATTCATTTAGTGTTGGGGTGATTTGTGTGCTTTTATTTGGATGTGTGGAGTTTGTGGAGAAGGAAATGGATTTATTTATTTAATGTGAATATTATTAATTTTATGTTATAAGACTTTGACTGAATGTATCTTTACCAGCGTCTAGGGTCCAGAAGGGATTCCGTTCATTGAAGTAGGCAAAGTGCAGGTGTAATCCACAGACATAAAAAGACAGGTAGCATTTTAAAAGTATGATAAAAAGGAGGATCTGTGAGAGTTAATATGGTAAAAAGTACATATATTGATCAAACTTGTAAAATAAAAGATGCTTTTGTTTGCTTTTCTGAATATGATATTGACACCAGCTTTTCTGTTTCTTTCTCATGTGAATATGCTGAGCTTGGCAATACGCCCAGAGGCCGTGGTGGAGACTAAGGCTATGGACCGTCCTTGAAGATAAGGAGTTACAGGAGTTACAGGCCTTGACATTGACAGCAGCATCCCTGAGAAGTGAAATAATAGATGTATAGACTCTTTCTGTTGAGACTATGTCTAATTTTCTCATGAGAAAATGCAATAATTTCTAGATAACGAATGTGCCTGCGAGCACACTTTTCATGTATAAATAAAGCCTTCTGACTAGGGGGCAGTCAGAATTGATTCTCATTCAGCCCTAAAAAACTGAGTGTGTCTCTTCTCTATCGATTGATAACCCATTTGTTTCACAGGTACCAGAGCTGATAAGTTACACTATTGGGGTGTAACTCTGACACGTTTGTTTGGGGTGAAATAGGTCTTTATATTAAAGGTCAATGTCATTAATTTGGCATGCGGACGGCAGTTGGAGCAAGCTGTACACTGGCCCAGCTCTTAGCCCAAACTCCCACTTTTCCTTATGCTCATAGATATAACGTTTTGATATTTCTAAATACTG
The DNA here is from genome assembly GCF_038048845.1 of Mixophyes fleayi. Taxonomy (NCBI): domain Eukaryota; kingdom Metazoa; phylum Chordata; class Amphibia; order Anura; family Limnodynastidae; genus Mixophyes; species Mixophyes fleayi. The sequence goes on along the minus strand of NC_134406.1, from coordinate 185,262,223 downwards.
TTGAATACATCACAGCAGCGCTGAACATCGAATTCATACCGAAAAACAAGACTGTTTTAGAATCTACAGAACTACCATCTCTGTCCAGCTGTTGGACCCACAGAGCTCAACTGTCATTGCTGTTTCAACATCTGTTCAGCTATTGACTGAGCTCAGTTATGATCGCTGTTGCGATCTCTGTTTGACTGCTAGACCCTCTGCACCCAAATATAAGGATGCTCCTGGACCTCGTCGTGTCAGAATGGCAGAAACTGCCTACTCCATTAACCCCAGCCAGGGGGCAGTAAAGTATCCTACACCTTTTCCATTGCCTCACACAATTTGGATCAATTGTTCCTTTCTACTCTCTCATTACCTACCCTAGCTAATACACATTCATTCACATCTCTCCATTATGCTTCTACTGAAATTAGAGTCTCTCCTATTTACTGTCACCATACTTCTCTCCATACTACTTTTCTCTCCATCATCCCATTCCTGCCTCCCCGATTATGATTTCCCATTCACTACTTCCCTCGTCACTAGTCTGTATACATGAACTGTTTTGCTTCCTGTACACACCATACTCTCCAGTCCTACTTAAACAAAAATAAACCTCACACCATCAAATTCTCCTCACATGTCCTCTTTCTCACCCTGCTCTTTCACATGGCTGCTGCTCATGCTCCTTTCTGCACCCCAAACCTTTCCAAATTCCACTCACTCCACTCACTCTTTCCACCTTTACCTACACTCCCCAATCCACTCTTAATTCATTCTCTCCCGTAACTGAAGACGAAGTCTCTGCACTCATCTTATCATCTCACCCTACAACCTGTCCCCTCGACTCTATTCTCTCCCAACTACTCTGCTCCCTCTCCTCCACTGCATGCCCACCTCTAACACACCTCTTTAACCTGGCACATTTCCATCCTCCTTTAAACATGCACTCATCTCCCCTATTGTAAAGAAAGCATCTCTCAATCCAGCCTCTCTCCAACCACCGCCCTAATTCTCTCCTCCCCTTTGCCTCCAAACTGCTTAAACGATTAGTGTAGAAACACCTGTCTCACTTTCTCCCCTCTCATTCCATTCTCGAATCTCAGCAATCAGGCTTCCGCCGGCAACATTCCACTGAAACTGCTCTCACAAAACTGACCAATGATCTACTTACTGCAAAATATATTCATTCTACTAGAGCTCTCTGCTGCTTTTAATACTGTTGATCACCCTCTTCTCCTACACACCTTTGACTCCATTGGCCTTCATGACACACCCCTTTCCTGGTTCACGTCCTTCCTATCAAACCGCTCCTTTAGTGTTTCTACCTCTGGCACATCCTCCCATTCACTCCCACTGTCTATTGGGGTCCCACAAGGCTCTGTTCTTGGCCCTTTACTTTTTTCATTGTACACCTCTTCTGTTGGGGCACTAATTCACTCATTCGGCCTCCAATATCACCTCTATGCTAATGACACCCAAATCTATATCTCTTCTCCTGACCCCTCTCCTTCTGTACTATTTCGTCTCCACATGGATGTCCCAACGCTACCTAAATCTCAACATGTCCAAAACAGAGCTTATTATCTTCCCTCCTTCCAAAGTCACCACCTGCTCTCAGATCTCCCTCACTGTCAATAAAACCACAATTTCCTCAGTCTCCCAAGCCCGCTGCCTTGGTGTCACACTTGACTACGCCCTCTGTTTATTCCTCACATCCAGACTCTTTCCAAGCCCATTCAACTACACCTTAAAAACATTGCCAGAATACGCCCTTTTCTTACTCAACATGCTGCCAAAACTCTTATCCATTCTCTTATCTCCCGTTTTGACTATTGCAACCTCTATCTGGCATTCCTGACACCCATATACCCACACTTCAATCCATCCTAAATGCTGCTGCAAGACTGATCTTCCTCTCTCACCACTTCACATCTGCTGCACCACTTTGCAAATCCTTACACTGGCTCTCTGTGACCTCCAGAATCAAATTTAAATTACTCACCTTACCTACAAAGCCCTCAACAACAACACCCCTGCATACATCTCAAATCTCATATCAAAATACTCTCCCTCCTGCCCTCTTAGATCAACCTTTGACCTGCGCCTTGTATCATCTCTGGTAACCACCTCTCACTCCCGCTTACAAGACTTCTCCTGTGCTGCTCCCCACTAATGGAATTCTCTACCACGCTCAGTCAGACTTTCCCACAGCTTTCAAATCTTTAGTTGCTCTTTTAAAACCCATCTCGTTTTTAGAGGTGACCTTATCCTCGATAACACTTTTGACACTAATGCACCCTCCCAACTATCCCAATCTCCACTCTGAACCACATTTGCTCCTTTTGTTTCAGCTGTGCCCTCTTCCCCTTAGAATGTAAGCTCTCTAGTGAGCCAGGTCCTTCAAAACCTTTGTTTTCATGTCTCCATTCATTTTGTTTGCCTTGTCTGTTCCTGTTTCACGTATGTCCTGTTTTATGTATGTCCTTGCCTTCCCTACTGTACAGCGCTGCAGAGCACTGTGGTGCCTTATAAATCTACAATAATAATAATAAGAATTAACTTACAGTCAGGCTGTTTACAAGTAGGAAGTAATAATAATAAAATGTGGTTGCTTTTGATTTTATTAGAGGGAGAGAGCCCTGCAGTGTTCACTAATTGCTAAGCATTCTATATCTCATATACCTATCCTGTTTCCAAACAGGGACCCAATATTCAAGGATTCAGACCAGCACAACTAAGCTTAATACACTGGCAGCAGCAACAAGTTGTAAAAGCAGCAAGAACATGCAGTAGAGCGCAGGACAGTCTGCCAACTGTCCTGATTCTGGTTGGTCAATCCTGAGTTTTTGGACTGACCCACTCAGTCATTGCTTTGTCCCAACTGCAGGGGCAGTTCAGTGGCGCACGCAGGAGGGGGTTTCTGAGTCTCCAGAAATCCCCCCTGCGCTTACTAAGTGGCCACCATAGCGGCACTGTCCTATACAGCAGCCGCGGCACTGTCAAAGAAGCGTCCGCGGCGGTGCTGTATTGTATACAGCACCGCCGCGGACGCTTCTTTGACAGCGCTGCGGCTGCTGTACAGGACAGCGCTGCCGAAACTGAACTGCTGCGCATGCGCGGGCGCATGCGCAGCAGCTCCCTCTTGTGTTTTTTTTCGGTCAGGGGGGGGAAACTTCCCCCTGACAATACCTGCATGCGCCCCTGCAGTTGGGTGGTATGTCTTGCTTCACACAGATCTGTTCATGAAGACGGAGCTGTGTATACCTTACAGTAGTGCACACAGTATTAACCGTGTATTTTAAGCGATTGGAAGATTTAGAGAGCACTAAAATGACAGCCATACCACCTTGCATGCTTTTCATGCCCACTGGTGGTGTGGTATGGAAATCCCCTCTACAATGCCTGCGGTTGCTCCTGCAATTAATTATTGTGTGTACTGTGGTTATGGTAGGACTGTGAATATGTACGGTCAAATTCGGCTGGCAAAACGTGAAATTTTGTGGTCACATGTGTCATGAGGCTAATATTTTGTGGAACTTTTTTGAAACTAGTTCTTATCTCTAGTACTAAAAATATAACTTTAATGGAAAACCTGCACTAAGCTCTACTATACTGCTGACTGTGCTGAAGTAAACTATTTGTTACTATTTGTTCAAATAAAACTTGTATTCATTCTTTTTTGTTAGCAAAACCATTGTTATATTCATATTTACTTTAAAATTACAAATTTCTAAGTAAGCAGTAAATTGTATAGTTAAGGCTTATTTTTTTTCAAGAGCATAAATACTAAGATGCAGACAGAAATGTCAAGAAATCCATTACTGGAACCCCTACGGATAAACATAAAAGTTAATATATATCCACAGAGTTTCTACTTTCTTCAAAAAGTGAGACTAACTGTGAACTGTCTGTTATGTCTCATTACTTTCCACACATTTACTTGCACATAATGGGTGTATTGCATTATGAGCTTGACATTAAGGTGACAGCAAAACAAGCATGGAGATCAACCAAATAGTAAGGACTTAGTGTTAACAAAACTCTCTAATTGTCGAAAATGTGTTATAACAGAAAAAGAAATGCTAGCATTGCTCCGGATAATCCCTCTATCATGAAATGTGCTTAGTGCTTACAGAGTTGCTAGCTTACCTGTCTTGATTGTTTGTTCTTTTGTACTTGCTTTTAGGTTTAAGGTGGAAATAAATAAAACAAAACTTATTTTAAAACTTCCTTTAAGAGCCATCTGTCCCATTAATGAATACGAAATATATGTAGATAGATAGATTGATAGATAAAAGTAAACTGCATACCCTCAATTGTTCAAATGAAATTAACAGACCAGCATCAGCAATCCAGGGTATAAAAATACAAAATAATTTTAATAAAGAAATGGAAAAATAAAAAAAATACAAAACAAAGTCCAAAAGAAATCAAAGAAAAAGATAGATTATAAAACATTATCTGTGATTGTACTTTTTTGTATTTTTCTATTTCTTTATTACAATTCTTTTGTATTTTTGTACCCTGGTTTGCTGGTGCTAGTCTGTTCATTTTACAACAATTGAGGATAAATATATATATTTTGTTTTATGCATTACAATATTAAAAAGATCTTAAAAATATTGCTGCCAATGTAACATTTTTGCTATGTATAAAAATGGTTGTTGGTTTATGGGAGGTTTAATGAATATCACTTGATTGGACAAGAAGATACACACCCCTGAATTTGGACGCTTGGCCATTACACCAACAGGGACTGTAATGACATTGTATTCCAATACATATACTTTAATAAGGAGTTGGTCCCCCTTTTACAGCGATACAGCTTTCATTCTTCTTAGAAAGCTTTCCACAAGATGATGAAGTGTTTCTGTGGGAATTTGTGCCCATTCATTCTGTAGAGCATTTATGAGGTCAGGCACTGGCACTGGACGAGAAGGCCTGGCTCGCAATCTCTGTTCCAGGTCATCCCACTGGTGTTCGATGGGGTTGAGGTCAGGGGTCTGTGTGGGCCAGTCAAGTTCTTCCACATGAACTCATCAAACCATGTCTTTGTAGTCCTTGCTTTGTGCACTGGGGCACAGTCATGCTGGAATAGAAAGAGCCTTCCCCAAACTGTTGCCACAAAGTTGGAAGCATTGCATTGTGCAAAATGACTCAGTATGCTGAAGCATTAAGATTGCTCTACACTGGAGATAAGGGACATAGCCCAAACTCTGAAAATTAGCCCCATACCATTATTCCTACTTCTCCTCCAAACTTCACAGTTGGCATAGTACAGTCAGACAGGTAACTTTCTCCCGGCATCCACCAAACCCAAAGTGGAACTGCCAAACAGAGAATCGTGATTGATCACTCCACAAAACACATTTCCACTGTTCCACAGTCCAGTGTCGGTGTGCTTTTCAACATTCCATTTGACGCTTGGCATTGGTCTTGGTGATGTAAGGCTTGCATACAGCTGCTTGGCCATTGAAACCCACTCCATTAAGCTCCAGCCACACAGTTTTTGTGCTTACATTAATGTCAGTGGAAGTTCTGAACTCTTCAGCTATGGAATCAGCAGTGCATTGAAACTTTTTCGTACCATATGCCTTAGCAGACGTTGACCCCGCTCTGTGACTTTACGTGATCTTCCGCTTCGTAGCTGAGTTACTGTTGTTCCTAAATGCTTCAACTTTCTAATAACATCACTTACAGTTGACTGCAGGGATGATACTTCACTAACCTTCTTATTGCAAAGGTGTCATCCTATCACAGTACCATGCTTCAAGTAACTGAGCCCTTCAGAACGACCTATTTTGTATCACATATTTTTGCAAATGAAGACAGCATGACTAGATGCTTGATTTTATACACCTCTGGCAACAGGTCTGATTGAAGAAACCTCAATTCAATAATTAACAGGCGTGGCCAAATACGTTTGTCCATATAGTATATATATATATATATATATATATATATATATATATATATATATATATATATATTAGGCAAGGGAGTCCGCTCCATCTCCCATCTCATATGCATATATGCTTTGGCAAAAAGAGCAGATGGTTAAGGGAGAAACTAATATTTTCTCTCTTTGGGAGTCTGCATTCTCATGGTGCAGACTTGGTTAATTCTCCACACTTCTCTGCACAGAGAACACAGGTTCACAGGTGGAGCGCATGGGTGTGATTTATTTCTGGTTTAGTTTGTTCTGGGGAGGAAACATAAACAGCTGGGTTTGTGTTGTGGGCAGGGTGACCAATATCAGGCAGTGGCTGGTGTCTAGTGAGGAAACTGGCTATTTAGCCAGAAGCAGGGTCCCTGGATACTGTAAACTACTTTAGTTTGTTTAATTGCTGGCACTACACCTCTTGCTGTCTGTACCATCCTGACATCTGTGAATAAAGTGCAGCAAAGTAGTTCAGCAAAACCTGCGTGAGCATCATCTGTTACTGTGCTTGACACAAAATATATAGATACAGACTGTAAAGGGGTATGAGGTTGGACTTTTAATGTGACTTTTACCTTTGTGGAAAGTATATGTGTACCTTTATGTTTGCTATGCGGTCAATCTCATAGTTGTCAACATGTTAAGTGACATTTGCACTTAGGTCAGTAGAGCTAAGCCCTTCATGTAAGATAATGATCTTGGTGGACATTGCAACACTACAAATCCACTACATGTCTTGTACATTGAATTTGAAGTGCAATGTAAGTATATTTTTTTCAGAAATATAACTAAGTCCATCGGTAATATTTGCATCCAACATGCATTAAAAGAGGAATGTTATTATACATTATGTCAACATATGGAAATTTTTGCACAAACAAAAATTTCTAGGGACGAAAATGTAGAAAGATGGCCATTTACCTTTTAGGGAGATAGTCCAAACACATCCTTCATTCATTCCCTTTCACTGTTGTTCTCTTTTTATTTCTCTGTTTTACATTTTCTTTTACTGTTAGCTACTGTTAAATCTTTTGTGTTTATAATAATATTTACTATTGTATTTAGGGACGTTTTCATCAAAGTTATATATACTTTATTTTTAAAGAAATATGAGGAGTGGATGGCTATTTTTAAAATAAATGTTTACTGCTAGCAGCATTATAGCTGTTATCATTATACATTATTCATCTCAGCCTCAATATCTTGTCATTTTTTACAATCCAGCAAAACAAAAGTTACCAGTAGGTTGATAATGTCGTATGTAGCACAGAGAGACTGCGACCCAATACCTGGAGCTAAATAAACAAAGAAATATTACGATGAGAGATATTTCCTATATACACAAAGGGGCCTGTACATAGTGCCATATCCTGTATAGGGCAGCATTGAGCAGTTGTTTATTTCTTCAGTTTAAAAAATCAAATACAAATATCAATGCATTTAAAGGGGATAAAGCAATGTGAAGGATCTGTGCAATAAATGTGGTTAATGCATACAGACAGAGAGAGACTAGGGTCAATTTGATAGCAACCAATTAACCTGCCAGTATGTTTTTGGAGTGTGGGAGGAAACCGGAGCAACCGGAGGAAACCCACGCAGACACAGGGAGAGCATACCAACTCCACACAGACTATGCAAGGCAATTATTTGGCGAATGACAATGTAAAATATGGTTAAATCAATGGGGGAGGCAATGCAAAGTTGCTGGTAAAGGGAAATTAAAAAATGAAGGTGAGTGCAATGGAAATGGTCTGTGAAATAAGGGAGTCTGCTCAAAGTTGCTGGCAAAGGTGCCCGTGCAATTGGCCATTTCAATGAATAATTATGAGGGTGAAGTGTCGCTATGAACACATGCAGGGACATAGTGGGTGTATAATCCCCTACGGAGATTGTTATTGGAGGCTCCCAAACTGTTACCTTGTTTCTGACCCCATCCCATGTAAATCCAGCTCTGTTAGTAAAATTGATGGTGAAGTGGCTTATTTCAGTACTTTCCAAATTGCATTCCCTCAGTTCCAGCAAAGGTAACACACAATCAGTGCTATGCTATCATTACAGGCATTTTGGCAATTGCATTTTTTTAGTGCTATATATAAATTTATTTTTAAGAAAGCTGCTTCTATTCCATGTTTGACATAGCAGAGAGACAATATAGGCATTATTGTACAATCATGGGCAAAAGTTTTGAGAAGGCCACAAATATTATTTTTATGATGGCAGTTTGCGTATACTCCAGAATGTCATGAAGAGTGATCAAATTGCAATTAATTTTAACATCCATCGTTGCCATGAGGATGAACTTTATCCCAAAAACAACATTTCCACTACATTTCAGTTCTGCCACAAAAGGGCCAGCTGGCATCAAATCAGTAATTCTCTCAGTAACACAGATGAGAGTGTTGACGAGGACAAGGCTGGAGATAACTCTTTCATGCTGATTGAGTTAGAATAACAGACTGGAAGCTTTAAAAGGAGGGTGGTGCTTAAAAATCATTGTTCTTCTTCTGTTAACCATGGTTACCTGCAAAGAAACATGTGCAGTTATCATTGCTTTGCACAAAAAGGGCTTCACAGGCAAGGATATTGCTGCTAGTAAGATTGCATCTAAATCAACCATTTATCGGATCATCAAGAACTTCAAAAAGAGAAGTTTGATAGGTGTGAGGAAGGCTTCAGGGCGCCTAAGAAGGTACAGAAAGCACAAGGAACCTCTCCTAAAGTTGAATCAACTGTGGGATCGGGGCACCACCAGTGCAGAGCTTGCTCAGTAATGCAGTAGGCAGGTGTGTGTGTATCTGCACCCACAGTGAGGCAAAGACTTTTGGAGGATGGCCTGGTGTCAAGAAGGCCAGCAAAGAAGCCACTTATCTTCAGGAAAAACATTAGGGACAGATTGATATTCTGCAAAAGGTACAGGGATTGGACTGCTGAGAACTGAGGTAAAGAAATTTTCTCTGATGAATCCACTTTCAGATTGTTTAAGGCATCTGGAAGAATGTTTGCCCGGAGAAAAAAAAGGTGAGCACTACCATCAGTTCCGTGTCATGCCAACAGTAAAGCATTCTGAGACCATTCATGTGTGGGGTTGCTTCTCAGCCAAGGGAGTGGGCTCACTCACAATTTTGCCTAAGAACACAGACATAAATGAAGAATGGTACCAAAACATCCTCCAAGAGCAACTTCTTCCAACCATCCAAGAACAGCTTGGTGAGGAACAATGCCTTTTCCAGCATGATGGAGCACCTTGCCATCAGGCAAAAGTGATAACTAAGTGGCTCGGGGATCAATACATCAAAATTTTGCGTCCATGGCAAGGAAACTCCACAGACCTTAATCCCATTGAGAACTTGTGGTCAATCCTCAAGAGAAAGATAGACAAACAAAACCCACAAATTCTGACAAACTCCAAGCATTGATAAGGCGAAAATTGGTGGCCATCAGTCAGTATGTATCCCAGAACTTGATTGACAGCTTGCCAGGGCGAATTGCAGGGGTCTTCAAAAAGAAGGGAAAACACTGCAAATATTGACTCTTTGCATAAACTTAATGTAATTGTCAATAAAAGCCTTTGCACTTATGAAATGCTTATAATTTTACTTCAGTATACCATAGCAGCATCTCACAAAAAGGTCTAAAAACACTGAAGCAGCAAACTTTGTGAAAAGCAATACTTGTGTCATTCTCAAATCTTTTGGCCATGACTGCATTAGTCCACTGTATTAGTTACCAACCATTTCAGATTTCTGCATAGAGATGAGTGACCCCTGAGTTGACTAGTGCGTGGGGCTGAACCGAGTGAACTACCAATTTATCCTTCATTTCCACATCATCATTGCCATCCTCAGTACCAATCTCCATGGCCTTAACGTTACACCAAAGATGCTGGGTACTGCAAACAAGAAAGATACAAAAGAAAAAAAATTATACATTTTGGTAGAGTAACAGAGTCAGTCCATTTTCACTCACTACTGTCACTGCAATTTAAATCTCTTGAAACAGGTTCACGTGTGATGGTGTTGTTTTATCGACCATTGCCTCGTCCCGAACCTGGATTATTGATTCTCTTGCAATGACAATGGATCCATGTGTCTCTCCCTTCTACCTTTAAGGATGTGGTGCTGTTCATCAACACTACATATGACCCCTCCCAATGGTTTACTAGACAACCTGAGTTTACATAATCTCCAGGTTCAATATCATGACAGTTAGTTCCTGGCATATCTGGAGTCAGCAGTTTTAAGCCTTTATGCTGCTGCCTCAGCTTCTTAAGCCTTTATGCTGCTGCCTCAGCTTCTTTACCAAAAATGCGTCAACCTGTACTCTGCTTCTGCTATTCACGGAAAGTATGCTATTGGCCTACACGTTCTATCTTTCCATAAGTCCATCACATCTTAGCCTCTTCCCTTCAACTTTCAGTGGGATTTTTCCTATTTTCTCTACTAGAAGAACTGCTGCTGCTACTGTCCTTAAACGGGTTGGGAGGGAACAAGCTACAGCATCTGACTGTGCACTGTAGTAGGCTACAGGTCTGTTGCCGTCACCATGTCATTTTGTGAGGACTCCTGCTGCCCAAGTAACCCTTCCCGAATAGAATAGGTGTCAAATGGCTTTCTGTATTCCCAAAGCAGGAGATGGTGTCAGACATTCCTTGAGTGCCAGGAAAGTCTGTTCCATTTACCCAGTGTATTGCACTCGGTCAGGCTTAGTAGTAGACACTATCTCCTACAATTGTAGCGCCAGAATAGAGAAAACGGCAATATTCGCACTTGCTGCTGGTTTTGTGGCAGGGTCATGTCTAGTATGGCCTGTACTTTGTCAGGTGTCAGATGATGTAGTCAGTGGGTTCGACAGTGTCCTAAATATTTATCTTTTTAACTTTCATCTGGCATGTCTGTAATTTGTAGAGATGGGCGGGTCCAGTTCTCCAAGAACCGAACCCACCCGAACTTTGGGTATCCGAGTACCGAGCTGAGCAGCTCGGTACTCTCCCGCCCATTCCGAATCCAAATCGAGGCCGAACGTCATTGTGACGTCGTCGGATCTCGGGGCTCGGTTCTCGCGATACTTCAACTTTATAAATACACGCCTCCACAGCAATCCATCGCCATTTGAAAGAGGGAGAGAGCAGGGTGTAGTCATAGGCTAATTAGAGCAGGGACAGAGAATACAATATTGTTCTTGCAATTGCTCTAACCAAAATCGCTAGTGCAGAGAGGAGGATAGAGGTTTATTATTTTTTCTTCATATTTGGCACTCCCCAGCGCTTTTGGGGTGTCCCCCATAATTGTGCATAAATATTTCTGGCTGTCAAAAGTCATATCTGTCAGCAGTATCTACTAAATAATTTTTAGCACTCCTCAGTGCTTTTGGGGTGTCCTCCCTAATTGTGCATTAATATTTTTGGCTGTCAAAAGTCATATCTGTCAGCAGTATCTACTAAATAATTTGTAGCACTCCTCAGTGCTTTTGGGGTGTCCTCCCTAATTGTGCATTAATATTTCTGGCTGTCAAAAGTCATATCTGTCAGCAGTATCTACTAAATAATTTTTAGCACTCCTCAGTGCTTTTGGGGTGTCCTCCCTAATTGTGCATTAATATTTCTGGCTGTCAAAAGTCATATCTGTCAGCAGTATCTACTAAATAATTTGTAGCACACCTCAGTGCTTTTGGGGTGTCCTCCCTAATTGTGCATTAATATTTCTGGCTGTCAAAAGTCATATCTGTCAGCAGTATCTACTAAATAATTTGTAGCACTACTCAGTGCTTTTGGGGTGTCCTCCCTAATTGTGCATTAATATTTCTGGCTGTCAAAAGTCATTTCTGTCAGCAGTATCTACTAAATAATTTGTAGCACTCCTCAGTGCTTTTGGGGTGTCCTCCCTAATTGTGCATTAATATTTCTGGCTGTCAAAAGTCATATCTGTCAGCAGTATCTACTAAATAATTTGTAGCACACCTCAGTGCTTTTGGGGTGTCCTCCCTAATTGTGCATTAATATTTCTGGCTGTCAAAAGTCATTTCTGTCAGCAGTATCTACTAAATAATTTGTAGCACTCCTCAGTGCTTTTGGGGTGTCCTCCCTAATTGTGCATTAATATTTCTGGCTGTCAAAAGTCATATCTGTCAGCAGTATCTACTAAATAATTTGTAGCACTCCTCAGTGCTTTTGGGGTGTCCTCCCTAATTGTGCATTAATATTTCTGGCTGTCAAAAGTCATTTCTGTCAGCAGTATCTACTAAATAATTTGTAGCACTCCTCAGTGCTTTTGGGGTGTCCTCCCTAATTGTGCATTAATATTTCTGGCTGTCAAAAGTCATATCTGTCAGCAGTATCTACTAAATAATTTGTAGCACTCCTCAGTGCTTTTGGGGTGTCCTCCCTAATTGTGCATTAATATTTCTGGCTGTCAAAAGTCATTTCTGTCAGCAGTATCTACTAAATAATTTTTAGCACTCCTCAGTGCTTTTGGGGTGTCCTCCCTAATTGTGCATTAATATTTCTGGCTGTCAAAAGTCATATCTGTCAGCAGTATCTACTAAATAATTTTTAGCACTCCTCAGTGCTTTTGGAGTGTCCTCCCTAATTGTGCATTAATATTTCTGGCTGTCAAAAGTCATATCTGTCAGCAGTATCTACTAAATAATTTTTAGCACTCCCCAGTGGTTTGCGCTCAGAATGGATTCAAAGCAGTCCACATATGATCTGAATGAGCAACCAGGTTCTGTCACCAGTCCTGATGTTAGTGTTCCCAGTACGTCATCTGGCCAAGGCGATGTCAAACAACAGAGTGTTTTCAAATTAGTGCAAAAAACAAAAACCAAAAAAAAATTTACTGTATTGAAGCGAAAAAGAAGTGTAACTGAGCAAAAGTTAAGTGACGATAAAAAAAAAATTGCAAGCATGCCATTCTACACACGCAGTGGCAAAGAGAGAATGAGGCCTTCACCTTTGGCTATTAGTGGCAGATCCCAAAAAGTTACCCAGCCTACAATTGGTGCACAACTACTGTTACGCGCCAAAGCCGAGCTGCAAGATAACAGTGAGGCATTACAGGAGAATATTTGCTCTGATTCACAAATGACAACAATCCCTGTGGAGAGTCCATCCAACAGTGGGATGTCTAATCGTGAGCATTCTGCTGATGTGTGCCTTAATAGCCCGAGTGTAGCCGGTGATACCCAAATTGAGGATGCCACTTTGGAATTAGAAGAGGATGAGGGGGAGATTTGTGTAGGCGACGAGGGCACTAATGAGGATGTTGATGAGGATGAGGTTGTTTGTGTAAGTCCTGCACCAGTGGCAGCAGTTCTGGCACGTGACAAGAAAAAGGCCATTGTCATGCCTGGGCATAAAACAAAAAAATCCACTTCTTATGTGTGGAATTATTTCTACCCAAATCCAGACAACAATTGTATAGCCATTTGTAGTGTATGTGAAGCCACAGTCAGTCGAGGGAGGGACCTTAACAATCTTGGAACCTCGTCTATGTTACGCCATTTAACGAGAGTTCATGGCAAAGTGTTGGGAAAAGCTGAAAGTTCTTCCCAAAAGAATACAAGCACTCCCTCATCAGCTAAGACCCTCCGCTCACCGACATACCGACGGCTACAAAATACACCCACCACACCATCCTCATCAATATCCTCAGTAGCGCTCGGAGTTAGCCCGGCATCCCACTTAAGGCTGGATGACTCCGGCACTATTATTGATTCCTCTGAAGAAAGCGTTAGTCCTGCTGCTGCTGTTGCTGCTGCTGGGGGTGAATCGTCATCCCAGAGGCAGGTTAATAAAATGAGCAGTCCTACATTTCAGCAATTAACTGTGAAACAATCATTTGCGAGGGGAAGCAAATATGATAGCAGTCACCCAGTCGCCAAGCGAATCACAGACGCCATGGCTGCAATGTTAGTGTTAGATCTGCGTCCAATCTCCACAATAAACGCAGCTGGTTTTTCACAGTTAATTGAGGTTTTGTGTCCGCGTTACAGAATTCCATCGCGACACCATTTCTCCCGTAAAGCTATTCCACAACTATACCAAAAAGTGTGTAAAAATGTAGAGATTGCGCTGAAAAATGCCATTCTGCCCACTGTTCACTTAACCACAGATATGTGGACAAGTGGAAGTGGCCAAACCAAAGACTATATGACTGTGACAGCCCACTGGGTTGGTCATTCACCTTCACCAGCAGGAACAGCAGCAGCATGTACACCACTACGTAACATTTGTCACAGGCAGGCCACTCTTTGTATCACCGGCTTCACTAACAGGCATACGGCTGACAATTTGTTACGCAAACTGAGAGATGTGATTGATGCATGGCTTATACCACTCGGACTCTCCCCAGGGTATGTCATTTCAGATAACGCCAACAATATAGTGCGAGCATTACAGCTGGGTGATTTCCAACATATTCCCTGTTTTGCTCACACCATCAACTTGGTGGTGCAGAGCTTCCTACGAAATAACCGTGAGGTGCAGGAGATGCTTTCGGTGGCCCGTAAAATTTCAGGCCATTTCAGGCATTCAGCCACAGCATGTAGGAGATTACAGCAGCTCCAAGAGCAGTTTAACTTGCCCTGCCACCAACTTAAGCAAGAGGTGGTAACTCGGTGGAATTCCACCCTGTACATGCTTCAGAGGATGGAGGAACAGCGCAAAGCCATCCAAGCATATTGCACAAGTCATGACATTGGGAAAGGAGGGGGGATGTATTTCACTCTTGCACAGTGGGGAATCCTTTCAGTGCTGTGCAAGGTGCTGAAACCATTTGAAGTTGTGACATGTGAGGTCAGTGCAGACTCTGTTAGTTTGAGCCAAGTCATTCCTTTAATTAGACTATTGGAAAAGCAGGTTGAGAAAATGAAGGAGGAGCTGAAAGCAAGCAATTCAGCAAAGTATGTTGGCCTTGTCGATCAAGTACTTAATTCGCTTCACAATGATCCTCGAGTTATTAAGATCTTGAACTCGGATCAGTACGTTTTGGCCACTGTGCTTGATCCAAGGTTTAAAACCTACATTGAGTCTTTACTTGTAAATGAGCGAGATGTGAACTTTTGCAAGGAGCTATTGCTCAGCAAGTTGGCCGCTGAACTGGGCCTCGGCTTGACGACGTGTCCTCCTTCACTTTCTCAAGCTGTTGCTCGTAAAAAATTAAATTTCCAAAAAAGAACCAGGGAAGACACAGGGGGCAGACGAGAACAATTTAACATCTGGGCTGGTTTGAAGGATTTTTCAAAAAAATGTGTCACTTTGCCCATAACTCCATCCAATATGAGTATAAACATGCAAAGGATGGTGGAGGATTACTTTCAAGAGGTAGTTGATATGGAAATGTCAGACAGTCCCTTTCCTTACTGGGAAGAAAAGCAGGCCATTTGGAAACCCATGTACAAACTTGCTTTGCAATACCTAAGCTGCCCACCCTCCAGTGTGTACTCTGAACGAGTGTTCAGCACAGCAGGGAACTTAGTCAGTGATCGCCGTAGAAGGTTACTTCCCAAAAATGTGGAGAAAATGATGTTTATAAAAATGAACTACATCTTCCACGAGGAAGGCCTTCACCATCCAAGACATCCAAGCACTGACTGTTCTCTAATGGCGGATTCAAGCGGCGATGAATTGATAGTCTGTGATGATGACGTACACACTGATGAGGGTGAGGATTAAGCTGAAGATGATGCCGATAACATCTTTTTAAAACTTTCTATGTAAGTGTAGGGTGCAATCTACCCCCAAAGAGGAAAGGGACTTGTGGCATTTCCATATCACATACCATCTTGAAAGGCTGCTGTTAGGGCAATTTATCCTTAAGGGTAGGGTGTCATAGACAGAGTGACCCTAAACTGGCTTTGTCCATTTTTCATAATATTGTACAGTCTATAATGGCTGAATTTTTGGGTATTTTATACAAGTGGAGGGGGGCCTAGAGAGACAGAAACCAAACTGGCTTTTTCCATGTCAATTAATATTGTACAGTCTATAATGGCTGAATTTTTTGGTATTTTATACAAGTGGAGGGGGGCCTAGAGAGACAGAGTGACCCCAAACTGTCTTTCTCCATGTCAATTAATATTGTACAGTCTATAATGGCTGAATTTTTTAGTATTTTATACAAGTGGAGGGGGGCCTAGAGAGACAGAAACCAAACTGGCTTTCTCCATGTCAATTAATATTGTACAGTCTATAATGGCTGAATTTTTTGGTATTTTATACAAGTGGAGGGGGGCCTTGAGAGACAGAAACCAAACTGGCTTTTTCCATTTCTTTACATATTTAACTATAAGTGTAATATACATTCAAAGACGATGGCTGCATTGCCAATATGCATAGATGGAGAGGAAGACAATCTGTTTTGTGTGTAGAATAGGCCTACCAACGAAGAATTAAACTGTTTTTTTGGATGATTTATTACCTCAACAATTAGATTACTTGTCTCTAAAACAGTTGGAGCACTAAATTGGGTTAATTTAGGCCCAAAAACATGGATTTTCCCAAAAAATAGCAAAACAAAACCAAACAAAACCAAAACCAAAACCAAAACACGCAATGGCGGTTTTGCAAAACCAAAACCAAAACCAAAACACAACGGTAATCCAGATCCAAAACCGAATCCAAAACCAAAACACGGGGGTCAGTGACCATCTCTAGTAATTTGTCCTTAGCAACCTTGTGGTTTGTTTCTGAAAGATGCAATCAGACGATGAGTGTCGGTCAGAGAAGATTCAAATGAGTCTGAATACAATAATAAAACTTCAACATACTTTATCAGAACAAGATCATGAGTAGGCTGAAATGACTGCAAACAGTCATGTGAGGCTTAAGGAGATATACTAGGGCTGACTGCACTCATGAGTTAACCGTGTCCAGTTATATTGTACCACCCAAAAGGTAAAAGCAAAGAGGCATTGGTAGTCAGGGTGTACAGCACAGGAAAGTAAGCAGAACCAAAGTTAATTACAGTGAAATGTGTAGTAGAAGGAGGGATTTACATCAGAATTACAGCTGGATTGTGTACTATGCGGAATTGTCTATCAAAAACTCTGTAAATCCACCTTAAATCCTGTAGTAATCTATAGCTCTTCTGAGATTTTGGAAAGTAATAAGAAATGTGAATATTTGTACACATGCGTTCCTATGCATCAAGGAACTTGCATGCGTCCAAACGCGTCAGTAATAACAGTACATTAAGATCTCGGACTATATCACAATTTACCTTTGCGCCAAGTTCCTTTCAGCAACTTCACAACTCACATAGCAGAATATTCAATTTACCAATATCAGATAGTAAAAAAGTAAAAATCTAAAGAACTAATAATCTTATCTTAGTAGATGCGTCTCCACCCTTTATAGATAAATCAAAATCTAGAGGTCCGTGAGTTTGGAAGTTCAGAAAGTTAGTTTCCATGAGCTCCCACTTATTAGAGATATAAATAAGTAATTGTCCGATACGATCTCTGTGGTTCCAAATGACAAAAAAAATGATTTATTAAGATGCAAGGGGATCACAAACTTAAAACAAACAGATTTTACTTTAGATTATGTCTTCTAGCTCTCTTACCCGGTGGTAATCGCTTCCGCAACGACGAAAAATCCGACAGCGAGAAGACCTGCAAGAAAAGAACGATTTCAGGAAAAAACTACAACAATATTGACAGACTTACCTCCAAAACGACTCTGCAGATATCCGATGGAGGCAGAAGGATGACAGGACCTCCTTCCGACTGGCTAGCTCTCTGGCACCACTGTCTGAAGTCAGTGCGACCTGAATGAATTAAAATTTAAAGCAGCAATGTCGGGACCAGGCAGGTTAACTGTTTAAGCAGTTAAACTGCTAGCGGGTATTGTCATAAGCTTTCAGAACTAGTGATAGAGGTCTTCACCTATAGCAGCCCCTTTAGAGCCTCCCGTAGAGCTTGTCGCACTCACAGGTACTCAGATGCCCCCAGGTCTAAACACAATACTAGTGTAAGCTTATTAGCAATACCGCAGCAAGGAAATAGGAGGCTGCAAAATGGGCTCTCCGTGAAATTGCAGAACAAGGCTCTGTCCTTAAAGAATCGATCCGGTAAATTTAACTTGGGATCCACCGCAGATGCCAGAGAGACTTGCGAGGACTTGCGAGGACTTGCGAGGTCTTGCACTGACAAATGGTGTGATAGCTCCTAGACCACCTGGGACAGGGTCTGGATTTGACCAGTCAGAAACCTGGCTGGGGTAGGGTTAGTAGCTGTCATCCATCAAAGAGAGTTCCTCCAACTACGTTATGGCCAATTATAATGTTACGGCTAGTGGCTATTGTCATAAGCCTGCAGAACTAGTGATAGAGGTCTTCGCCTACAGCAGCACCTCTACCCATTGACCTTGTCGCGCTCACAGGTACTCAGATGCCACCAGGTCTTAACTCTAATGTAGGGACGTGGACCAGCTGACAGGAATGAGCCGCTCGTAACACAGGCAGTTTATAGAAGAAATTTTCACTGCCAAGGAGCAGCTAACGCTATCATGAGATGGCATTAGCTAAAGGGGACAAATTCTGAATATTGCAGCTATTCAGAACTTCATTAATAACAAATGACTGTCACTCCCATTGTGGCTTATGGAGACAGCAGTCTGTTTTGGTCTGCATTGGTTATGCAAGTAACGAAGAAGAAAAATGCGGTCTCCAGTGCTAACTTTAATACATCAAAACGAAACGTTCAAATTCCATAATTATACGGAAACAGACTTACTTAGCAAATTAATTTGGTGTATATTCAGTGTTCTTACTGGCTGCTGCCCTGATTAGTACAGTAGCAATGCTAATTGATGCAGAACTAGAGGATGAAAGTGGATGAGACAGATGTACTGGGACAGGAGTCAAGAGTATGCAATCCTGTCTAATATCCTACGTTAGTGCCAGAATTGTGCTAATATATGGTCTGTTATTTCCATGACCATTACTGTGTTTAGACTGCACACCAATTTTTAGAGATAAGATTCCTGATGTGAAGGAGGCAAATTTTAAACTTTGCCTCAGGCAGCAAAATGGCTTAGGACACCCGGACTTTGAGCTATTTAGTTGTATCTTTTCTTATTTAACAAAATCTTTAAATTACATTGAATTGAGGACTATTCTAGCCGCTGGATATTAAGACAAGTTACAAAGCATTTAGATGCATTGGAAATACATGATTAATATTTCTCATCTCAGATCAAACCACAAATACACTGTAGCTGCATATATTTGTTTGGGGATTGTTGATAAGACTTCAGTGTCTGTCTTTTAATTTGATGAGATGATTAAGAGCCTAGAGAGACACAATAGTGAACAGATTTATAGAAGTCTGCAGCCGCATAACCAGCTGTCAATGATTTTTATTGTAACTGGTCAATGCCTTTAAATTTTATCTGAATTTTATACTGTTTAGTGTAACTGTAACGTTTTAATTTGTCATGAGCTTATTATAATACCCTGCACAGAAAATTACAAAACAATTGTTGTTTGGCTAATTCAGCTCAATGCAATGCTATAATTGACATGTTCATTTCTTCATTAAATCACCCGCACAGTGAAAATTTTACTCTGCTGAAACATTAAAGCCTCATAACCAATATAAAGTTTCAGCACATAATGGTTGGAAAATAATGTAATGATATACAAATAAATTTATCGGCTTCCAGATTAATCTCCCATGCATATGGAAATCTTATCCTGCAGCATAACAATGTGCACATGTTTTTGTAGCTTTCATCTCATTCTCTTTGCACATAAATGTAGAGGGTGAAACCCAGGTCAGGCTGACAGTTTGTGCCTAATATAAATGACTTACTGGGTTGCTTGCTCTTGGTTATTTCATAATGGTGATGTATACAATGTAATGTTCTACTGACATCCTGGAGTCATGGTCAGAATTATTGTGTGGGAGTCGGAGTGATTTTCTGTTTCTTTCTCCTATTAGTCCCTGCACCTTAACTGCTAGAATTCTTTTGAGGTACAGATTTACTCATGCTAGATACTTATCTGATTGTATGTGCCTGAACACAAATTGCTTGCTTTAATTATCCTGCTTGGGAAGATACTGCGTCTACATGTGACTTGATTAGAAAAAAAATATTAGGAAAAAATATAAAATAATTTTACAGAAAATAAATAACAAAATGTATGTATGTATTATTATTATTATTATTATTATTATTATTATTATTATTAATAATAATAAATTATCATAATTTATTTATATGGCACCAACATGCTTCACAGTGGTTCATAATTAGGAAGAAACACTGTACTAAAACAAAACCAGGTAACTAGGGGTTAGATATACTAAAAATCGTGTTTGGAAGCGGTTAGAAACCGACGCACATCCCCACAATTTTCTGGCGGTTTAGTGGTCCAAAACATCTAAACTACCAGTGGTTTAGTGAAAACCTCCACAAAACAACCAGAAAAAAGGCTAGTTAGCTCAAACATGCTGTTTGCAGTATCTTTCATAACATAAGAGGAGGCATCAATGACATATGAATTGTTGTGGCAATCATTATTCATTGAATATGGGCACAACATTAAGTTATAATTAACTTTGGCAGTAATTTTTATTTTTCTTTATATTAAGGGGGGAAATATATAATATTAAAGGTAAATTATATTTGAGTTCAAACGGGGGCAATAATTATTTATGATAGAGACAACACTTATTATTTCATGATGAGGCACCATTTATTTTGTACACACATGGCACTACAATGCTCAATGCTCATGATTCACAGTGAGAGACTGCTCTTGATTGTCGGTCTATTCAGTAGACGAGCTAGCCAAAGTTTAACTAATTTGTGATGGGACTTAGTATAGAACCGTCATGTTGTTTCTAATGTGTTTGTTTTTTTTTTACAATGGATTTACGCTGGATCAAGATCCAGGAGTTGGAACTACAAAGAAAAGGGAAGGAAAATACTTATTACTTATAATACACAAGGAAAATTATTTATTTATGGAAAAAACAGGTAACATTAAATTTAGTAAGGATAAGAACAGGGACCACTAGATTTATTTAATGAGTGGCCCACACTACATTTATTTAAAGTAAGAACAGGATACACTAGATTTACTACTAGTAGGAACGGGGCACAGTAGATTTCATAGCAGAAGAAAAGGGGCACTGTTTTCAACATTTTCACTGGCACCCTACGACCAGGGGTGTCAAGAGGAGGCCAATGCTACTTAGCATTGGCTTGGATATCTGTTTTGTTTCGGGACCTCAAGAGGATTGGGACATATGTTAAATTGCACAGCCCATTTTTTAACGGCTGGGAAGTTTTGCACTTTTTTAACATGGCGGTTTCCATTAAACTGCATGTGATTAAGGTGATTTTAAACCGCTGTACATCATTGGCGGCTTAAATTTGAACCTCTAAAGTTAAGATCCTAACAAAGCACACAAGTCAATCTACAAAAAAAATTAAGTAGAATAAATTTAGGACTATATTCACTAATTGGATGGTTTGCTTAAACCACTGGTTTTCTGCATTTTTTTCTGGTTGTTTCAAAACCACCAGTAAAACGACTTAAAACTACAGTTTCAAAAACCGCCACTTTACAAATCACCATTTTTAACATGATGAAAATACAAACAGCCAGATTTACTAAGCTGTTGTTTGACAAACCTTCGGAAAACGCGCATGCAAAATAGCCAAAACAATAGAGGTGGTAGCAAGAGGTAAGATTGCTCAAACTGCATGCTGTTTCAGAGCATAAGAGGGACAACAATTGACTTATGAATTATGGGGCTATTCATTATTTATTGATTAAGGGGCAAAATAATTTAAAAATGTAATTTTTATTTTTCTTTCATTATATTTAGGGGACACTATTATTTCATTATTATATTTTGGTTCAATATGTAGTGCCACATGTGTGCATCATAAATAATTATTGCCCCCAATATAATTGTATAGTATATTCATATTGAGTAGCATTTATAGATGTTTATCAATATATTTCTAATTTTTGTATATAAGTATTTTGATGGTGACAATATATATCTGAGGCTGCCCCTTTAGGAGCACTTCAAGTTAATCTTATATATATTGTATAGTATATTCATATTGGCCCCATAATATAATACAATGATATTTTCCCTTTAATATAATGAAAACTAAAATTTGCCCGATAAGTTCAATAAATTAAATACATTTTTTCCCCTTAATCAATAAAAATGATAGCCCCCATAGTTCATAAGTCAGTGGTGCCTCCTCTTATGTTCTGAATGCATGTTTGAGTTATCTAGCCAAGTATTAAAAACTGTATTTTTCAGGCAGTTTTAATGGTGCTTTTGATTAAACAGGCGGTTTACACAGCGGTTTAGATGTTTTCAATCCGCCACACATTGACAGGCATATAACATCCCAGCCTCAAATCGCCCTATAGTAAATGAGGCAGCATGGAGCACTAAACCCCTGGCGATATCTTTAGTACATTTAACCCTTTGTGTCAAAGCCCAGACCTTAATTCAATGAAATGCTGTGGAAAGACATGAAGTGAGATGTAACAAAGCCCTCAACAACCATAAGTTGAAGCAGCTCTATGAGGAAGATTAATACATGAATGAAAAGCGTCTCCTTTTGTGTGTTATTTGATTTATTGGATTCTCTTTATCTATTTTTTTGACAGTTAAAGATCTGACCATATTCAGGTTACATTTATGAGAAATTATGAAAATTCTAAAGTGTCATAAACTTTCTAGCAACACTGTATTCTGCATTCACCAACTGAGACAGAAGGTATCATGGGTATGTACCCTTTGAGTCTCAATACGTTCCTCATTCAAACTTAGAAGTGCAAACATAATCTTCATTGGGTTATTATACTTGCTGTCTATATTAAAGAGTTGTCTACTTTTAGCCTTCCCCCTGTCTGTTGGTAGTACTTCTACTGTTAGCTGCATTGTTTTCAGCCTCATTGACAGATGATGTGGGCTGAACTTGTCCTAGCTATTCAAGCAGCTATGATTATGAAGAATACATTATTAGATAGATGTTTGCTCTGCGTTTTTGTGTAAATCTAAGCTCAAATGTGGTCAGGAGTAGATACTGCAGTATTATGTTTAATGTTTCTGTGGGTGGTAAAACATGAAAAATGTATATAGAGTGAGGGCCCATGTCTTATGCACCCTCTAGGACTAAATACAATCTAAATGCACCCTCCGCAAAGTACTTTGCTTTTCATTATATCATGTACCACATGTGACCTAAAGCAACCACTTGCAAATATTAGCCCACAATTAATTTCTACAACATTGTCTGCTTTTATTCTAGTGGCGCTGTGGTTTCATGAATCACCAACCGTTTTTTTGATTAGGTTATTATTCCTGTGGCTAACAGCATTTATCCATACTGTATGCTGATGTTCAGTACGCTTCTAAATAATCCATATGAATAATAGCTGGAGGCATTTCAATATACGAAGCTACAAAACACAAATGATTCTACCAAGTTGCAACTGTTTATTTTATGTATTCAGTATTGTAGGTTTATCTTCTAGTGGAACATATGCTGATGCTTTTTATTACTATTGAACTATAATTATATTGTATTCCACATCAATATTCATTAGCTTACATATCAGACTTGCATTATGAGCAGGGAAATCAATTAACTTCTTTCATTTTAAATGCAGCTCATTTGTGTAATTAATTTGTAAACAATAAAAAGCAAGGCGTGTCACACAACAATTCCAGATTAGTTGTCACCATATCATTATAATCACATACTGTCTTTATGTTATTTTTCATAGTAGCACAAGTTCATTGGAAGTAAAGTACTTTTTTAATAAGTACGGTCTTGATTTTTAACGATTTGTTCCTGAAAGATTATAATAGTGTCCTATTTTATACCGAAATTTTTCTCTTTGATAGTTACTTTCCAGTGTGATTTAGAAGTTAAGATATTATATGAGCATTTCAAGTATAAGTAGCAGCGCCGGTGCTAGGGTCCTTGGCGCCCTAGGCACAGTCTGAAAATCGCGGCCCCCCCTCCCATGTGAAAATCGCCGCCCCCCCGTGTGAAAATCGCCGCCCCCCCCTCCCTTTAAAAATCGCCGCTGTCCCCCCCTTTAAAAATCTTTACTGCGCTTTCCTCCCCACCCCTCCCCACGTCTTTCTTTAACTTACCTGCATGAAGCTGCTCCTCTCTGCTCTGTCTTCTCCCCTCCATTCACAGACACTGTCGGGCCGTGATGATGACATCATCATCACGGCCTGTCACTGTCAGTGAGCGGAGGGGAG
Organism: Mixophyes fleayi; assembly: GCF_038048845.1. Classification (NCBI taxonomy): domain Eukaryota; kingdom Metazoa; phylum Chordata; class Amphibia; order Anura; family Limnodynastidae; genus Mixophyes; species Mixophyes fleayi. Next base: position 185,238,039 of record NC_134406.1, on the reverse strand, counting down.
AAGACAGAGCAGAGAGGAGCAGCTTCATGCAGGTAAGATTCAATAGCCCCTTCTCTCCTCTCCTCCCCGTGGATTTCCATTTTTTTTTTTTTCATTTTGAGGCGCCCTGCAGGTCCCGGCGCCCTAGGCAATTGCCTAACCTTGCCTAATGGGAGTGCCGGGCCGGATAAGTAGTATACTAAATTTTAATTGATATACTGTAGATTTTTTTTCCATTGAGGATGTTTGAATAGAACATTTATGAGAATGGGTAGACAAAATAAGAACAGTTAATGCAAGATCGTTACTTACATATAAGCATATTGATACATGTTAGAGGTTTTATTTAACACTGCAAACCAGAAATGAACTAGTCTGGGAATACTCATATATTAAATATGTGGTACAGTGCACTTATTAAATGCAAAGCCTGTAGGTGTTGGAGTCAGGAGGACCATGAGGTGTTAAGAATGTCCCAACAGTTTGAAAGTGAATGACCACCTGGCATTTCATATCATGTAAAAAAAAAATTGTTTGAGAAGTGGAACACCTGTGTCATTTGGAATCAATGGAGAGCTATTACTTAGGAATCCTTGCCGGGATCACGAAAATGATGTGTACAATTAAGACCTGGTTTAACTTGTCCCTCAAGGCAGGTAACACTTTAGTGGGGAACTGTAAGTCATCCTTCCAATCTCAATCTTATATAGATTCAAGATCACTGGTCCTGGCAAACAACTGCTGCTTCCATGACTTTATCTTGTGTCAATATGGTATGTAGATTGCTTTTTTTTTATATGACCCTTACAATTGTACAATAAAGGCACAAATTCCAGAATGTCCGGAAAATTCTCTGATAACTGGACCTGAGCGGTGTGTCAAACTTGTAGATATCTAAAGATGTGATATGAAGTATGCTATATGCATAAATGCAATAGACAACTGCTATTGCTTTACCACTGGACAGGGGAAAGCTGGCAAATTTTAGCCCGGGGGGGCAAGACTCGACTCAGCAGCCTATTTTAATGGGAAAAAATGCAGGTGGCCCAGTGACCCAGCCCAAGTTAGCCCACTATGGGACTGGCCAGGGGGGCAGATACCCACTGCCCCCCAGCTCTGCCTGTCCCTGCCGCTAGAAGCAACTAATTTCCAATTGAATGACATGCAGACACTCCATCACGTGGGACTGGTACAGGCATCAGACCCCCCCCCCCCCAAAGAAGTTGCAGTTTCAGGAAATAACGGCAGTTGCTCATGGATCGATCGGAAATTTATACACACTACATGATCGTTAGGTGATTGGGCAAAAAATATTAAACAGTACAACCAACCAAATGAACCAACAATTGACACTTTGGGACAACTTTATACCATCGTGTCATTATACACACTAACCCGACTTCCGTCCGAAGTCTGATTGGCCCAATAATTGCACGGAAAAGCTCCATTGTGCACCTAGTCTTACTGAGTGGTGTTGAATGCAGCTCGTATTTCAACCCTCTAATAGCAGTCACACCTACTGTTAAACATATATACAACTAAAGAAACGTGAGAGCTATACAAGCACTTCTATCTTACTAGTACAAAATAGAGATTAATAATTTACAGAATATTTCCTGGGAATTACAAAGGTAATTCTGTAATATTCTGTATATTATTAATATCTATTTTGTACTATTAAGATAGAAGTGCTTGTATAGCTATCATGTTTATTTACTTCTCCTAATGTGTTCATTGTAAAACTACCAATATTGCATTCCCTTACATTTTCAAAAAAACATTGTTCCTTTCAATTCTACAATAATAAATAAAGTGTATAAGTATAAACATACATGTAATTAACTTTTTCATTGTATATTGTATTCACATTTAATAAGCAAAATAAATGCAGCCAAAGAAAAATAACTTCTCACTAAAGAAAGGAAGAGGATGTGATCAAAATAGAACAAAATGATTTGTATGTGATTTCTAAACCACAACAATAAAAAAATGAGACAAATGCACTTTGTTTCATATAGAAAGGACTGGAGTCCCACATCGCTACTCTTTGCTGTTAATGAACCTTACTCACTCCACTATCTCTCACTTAATGCTTCCCACTTCCTAATGCCCCTCTAACATAAGGACATTGCCCCTCTCACACGCAGCCATATCAATACTCACTCAATCACACAAGTGGACAGGTCATTGCCTCCTACAACATCAGCTCATTTGACTGTAAAAGTGCACTGCTTTGAACATTCTGATGGTCTGGATTGCCACAGGTTGTTCTATCCTCGCCCATTTAAAAATTGGGGTCACATGGATCTACAGTATATAATGAATGATGACAACAATGGTGCCCTAGCCCTAGTGAAAACCGCCAAAAATGGAATGATCCTCAAAATGACGTCCATGCTATATAATTGAGTTGGGAGGGGAATGAAACAACAGAGAGTTTTACCACCATTCATTGCAAACATTGAACCTCATTTACAAAGTGCACTGGATGCCCACCACAAACACCTTGGTTGATACACCTAGCGTACTTCATGGGCCTCTATTCGCCACTCTCAGGAGATGCCTGTGCAAACTACATGTGCTTTTATGTTTGTGGGATAACAGACAAATCTCAAGAGGAGCATTGTGTTAATGTCACATCAAAGTTCAACCTCCAACTGATTTAGAACATCTTATTCAAGGAATTAAACAACTCCATTTTTCTTATTTATCTAATTTCTTTATCTGCAAAATGAAATCTCATTTTTAAATTACTCTGCATTACTTTACACACAGCATGAACTTACTCATGACAATTTCTCCCATCCACTAACTCAGACTTCTGCTCCTCAAATCCATGTGCTTTGGGATATATCAGCACACCTGGGCAAATTGGAATGCACAGGACCACAACAGATGATTTTACTTTGACTAGGCCATTTTGTGTTTTGGAAATTAGACCCTCAATATAAAGCTGGATAAAGCTACCCACTACTCATAGAAATACATTTTTACTTCTGATCTTACCACTAAAAATCGCATCATAATTACCCACAACTAAGGTCCTCATTTAGACTTAAACAAAAAGGTGCAAATTTGCTCTGGACAGACTATATTGTCATGCAAAGCAGAGGACTCTTAGGGGGCGGGGGGGGGGGGGGGTCTGTTGCCCAGAAACCCTCCTCTATGCTGAAACTCTCAGAATTAGAAGCTGCAAAGAAGCTCTGGGTCTACACTTATCTGTGCGCAGAGGAGTAGGGATGGGAGGGTAAGGCAGCAGAACAAACCAACCTGGTGGTGAGTGTCTCCTATGTCATCAGAAGACTCCCAGCTCGCACGGCTCTCGGAGAGGGGAATCTATAGCTGTCTAACACGCAGAAGAAAGAAGGTGAGAACAGGCAATGTGTCTGCCCTGCCAGTTTGCCAGTCTCCTATTCCTGACAGTGTGTCTATCTGTCCTGCCAGTTTGCCAGTCTCATATTCCTGACAGTCTGTCTGTCTGTGCTGCCAGTTTGCCAGTCTCCTATTCCTGACAGTGTGTGTATCTGTCCTGCCATTTTGCCAGTCTCCTATTCCTGACAGTCTGTCTGTCTGTCTGTCCTGCCAGTTTGCCAGTCTCCTATTCCTGACAGTGTGTCTATCTGCCCTGCCAGTTTGCCAGCCTCCTATTCCTGCCAGTCTCTGTCTACCCTGCTAGTGTGTCAGTCTCCCATTCCTGCCAGTGTGTCAGTCTCCCATTCCTGTCAGCGTCTGTCTCCCATTCCCGCCAGCATTTCTTCTGTCTCTCAGTCTGCCTGTTATAAGGGGTTGTTTTGTTACTATTGAAGGTTGAATGCTGAGTGAATGAGTAGGGGGGATATTCACAGATAGTATTCACTAAACTATATTAAAGTTGGTAGATACAACTCCCTGTATTTTTCCTTTTGATATAAATATTGATTCCAAAGTGTTTAATATACTCCTACATTTCTTAAGGCATTTTACCTGCAGTCCAGTCAGCTGCATCAACCACACAGTGAACGCAGCAAGATCTTCTGTTTCTATGGTAAGTGTAACTTACTGTATACTTACTGCATCAATGTGTGGCAGATACAGCTAACGTCACCACAGGTAAAATGATATTATATAGTGTGTAAAAACCATTTTACCCTATTAAATATAATGTTAGTCTCAGTCTAGTGTTTGTTACGAGCCGCGGTGACTCTCCTACCTGCGTCCCGGCCGTCGCTATGACGACCGGGACATCACTCCCTGTACTCGGGCCGGCCGTTGCCAGGGCAACGGCCGGACGCCGAGCGCTCTGTAAGCACGCCACAGCATCACTAATCAGCTGGGCGTGTGCGCTAGCGTTCCTCAAGCCTGTGGGCTGATTCACCCCTTATTAATTAATTAACTGGGTCCTGGTAGCAATCACAGAGCTAAGCTCTGATTGGAGAGTCTCTGTATATAAGGCAGGGAGGGCTTAGCCTCCCTGCCGGTTATAGCTTCCAGTTTCCTGTGTTGCTGCCTCTTGCTGTGTTCCTGGTGTTACCTTTGGATTGTTGCCTACCGTGTATGACCCCTGCCTGTTTACTGGATTTGCATGTTTGCCTGTGCCCTTGACCTTCTGGCCTGTACCACCATTTCTGCTGATTTGCCCGTGAACTCGACCCTTGGCTTGTTTCCTGACTATTCTTCCTAGCAAGTGACCCCTGACCTCGGCTTGTTCTTTGGAATTACTGACTGCCATTATCCTCTGCTCCTGGGTTCCCCGCAGCTGATACACGCCACACGACCCTCACTAGTCTGCAGCCAAGTCTGTCCCCACCACTAGGGGCTCCAGCGAACACCTGACTATCTGAGTAGACTCTGGGTGGTGTTGTATTGGTTGGAGGGGTTCCTGACAGTTATTAGATAAGACTATGTGAATAAGCAACACTCTGGGACTCAACTGTATTTGTTATACACGTAAAACAATTTAACTGCAAACAAGTGTCTGTTTCGGGTTTGTTCCATCAGTTTTTTATGTATTTTTTTAAATGCAAAAGAAAAAATACTCTCTGCTTTTGCGGGTAGCACAGACATACTGGAGAGCTTTATTTTTAAACTGCTATTAAGAGTTGAGCTAGAACATGCCCCCTCTCATCTCTAAATCTGTCCGCACAATTTAAATTGCCCCTCCCCCTGCAGTGCATCATGCTTCTCCTTTGCTCCTAATTCTTAATGAGGCCTTTTATGCATAGCAGATACCTATATCCTTTTCAGTTGAAAAAATATTCATACCTTGATAGGATGACCTTCATTTAGCGTAGTCACTATGAAGGAGATGCCTGTAGACTCTTTGCTGAATCCTCAATTTCAGCATTGGGAATGCAGGTAATGGTGAGGCTTCAAGGGAAGCAACATTAATAAGTATTAAGGGGAAAATGCCCCTCAGTGGACACCCACACTAATTTGTGTCACTGGAACAATACTTCTATCATCATTGAGTCATTCTTTAGAATTTTTATATGACTCAATCATGTGTGTTAGTATGAGGTTATATGTTTGAAATTCTTTCCACATTTCTGTTGGCAACAATTGGGCAAAATACAAGTAATAAAAAAAATGTTTTTCTTTTGCTTATTTGTAATACAATATAAATGTATTAAATGATTCTATTAATATAAAAACACATCTTTCCTAAAAAATAAAGAAGTTATTCATTGCATAATTGAGTAATATGTGCATCAGTGAAATTTAAAAATTGGTCTAATCATTGAGCTGAAAATAGTCCCAGCTATAAAGGTTGTGTTTTGAGGATTTCCCAGTTGAAAAGATTAACTTTGCATGATTAAGAAAAACTTAAAAATATGACCTGGTGAGTAGTTAAGGTCTGAAGAAGGACAAACCTTGGCATGATTCAATATAGGCTTGTTATGTACATATAATTTCTTTGTAGACTACATAGTTATCAGGGCAGCACAGTGGCCTAGTGGTTAGCATTTCTGCCTCACAGTGCTGGAATCATGAGTTTGAGTCCCAACCATGACCTTATCTATGTGGAGTTTGTATGTGTTTGCGTGGGTTTCCTCCAGGTGCTCCAGTTTCCTCGCACACTCCAAAACATACTGGTAGGTTAATTGGCTGCTATCAAAATTGACCCTAGTCTGTGTCTGTGTGTGTGTGTGTGTGTGTATCTATATTAGGGAATTTAGACTGTAAGCTCCAATGGGGCAGGGACTGATATGAATGAGTTCTCTGTACAGCGCTGCGGAATTCGTGGCGCTATATAAATAAATGATAATGATGATGATCAGGTAGAAATGTGTTAAATGCATCACACATCATTCAAAATGCATAATACATATTAAAATATTTTAAATCGTTGCCAAAATTTTGTGAGACACATACAGTGGATATAAAAAGTCTATACATCCTTATTAAAATTGCAGGTGTTTATGATGTAAAGCCTGAAATCAAGCTAAATCATGAAGGTTACCTTCAACCAACAAAATTCAAGAAAAACAAATATGCATCTATTAGGAAAAATATTTGAAAAGAAAAAACCTGCTATACACCAGTTGCATAAGTGTGGACACCCATAAAATAATACTTTGTGGAAGTAGCTTTTGCTTTTATTATAGCAGTGAGTTTCTTGAATAAGCCTTGTGGTGAAATAAGTTTGATAACACCTTAACCAGCCGGTCCCTCATTTCTCCCAATATGTGGATTATAGCATGTACTTTTTAAAGTCTTTGCTTTTGTTCCCCAGCTCAACATAGTACAACTGCAGTGTCTAATTACATGTGGATAAGTGGACATTGAAGCTCATTATAAATATGTATATTGTTTATTGTATGTTCTTGATATTGCACGGAAGTTGTTAGTCATTGTCTTAAAAGTGAAGTCAGGTGGGTTATGGGTAGGGATCAGGTTGCAAGATACTGGTGAGGGGGAAGGCTAATTAGTATCCATTGTTCTCACAAGACTACTCCAGACATTTGGTCTAAAATCTAGCATGGGAGTTTCTATGGAATTACAGCTTCTCTTCACTCCCCTCTCCAATCCCCTAGTCCATGACTCACCAATGTTTAACAAGGAGAACCCTAGGGGTTTGTCCGGGGAGGGAAAAACACTGTATAAATTAGTCTCTAAATATAAGGAGCGACTCCAGGGGGGGAGGTGATGTTCATTCTGGGAATTGATGGTTGGAAGCTGCAGGGTGGCTGGTGGCTCTACCAGTGAAATACATCGGCAAATCCATGGGTCATCAAGTGTCGACAGCCAGATGACTCTACATCCTTAAGCTAGTAGGGTAAGGGACAGATGATGTGGTAAACCTGCCTGGCATTTATTTACTGTGTGTACATAATATTCTAGGGCCTGATTCATGAAGGATCTTAAATGAAGAGGTATCTTATTTCAGTCTCCTGGACAAAACCATGTTACAATGCAAGGGGTGCAAACTTGTTTTCTGTTTTGCACATAAGTTAAATACTGACTGTTTTTTCATGTAGCACACAAATACTTGATAGCTTATAAGTACACTGAAATTTAAAGTTGATATTTGTGTGCAAGCGCCCTTTTTAATGTGTGTTCATGAGGTAAAATTACCTCACGAAAATGAGTTTGACCCCTCAACTCATAAATTTAGCCTTTACTACCCCTCCCATGGGGGGAAGGGGGGATGATGCAAGTTAACTGACTTCACTATTCTAATTTTTTTGTCAAATAATGTCAGTATACCAAATTTCAGGTCAATTGGATGAGCCCTTTCTGAGAAAATAGCTTTTTCCACACACACACACACACTAACACACGCCGCTAGGCTTTTACTTTTATATATTAGATAATGCTAAGAATTTAGTAGGTCAGTGTATAACTCCGCCCAGCAGGTGGCGCTGCAGCTTGTTTTGTTTTTTTTCACACACAGACTAACACACGCCGCTAGGCTTTTATATTATAGATATATATATATATATATATATATATATATATATATATATATATATATAAATATATATATATATATAAATATATATATATATATATATATATATATATATATATATATATATATACTGAATATATGACTTAATATCTTGCAGCCTTTGCATTCTCCTTGTACATTAAACATTAAAAACACGGTAGAATAGAAATTATCACCAATCACTCATTATGAAATTTCTGGAATAAAGTAAAAAAAATGGAAATAGACATGATATGAAATTAAATAAACTTTAATATTTAATACATTTTAATGACATTTAAAAATAAATTATATATGGTACTACACAGGCAAACTTAGTAGCCGACATAGGAAACTCTTTTAAAAGTTTTTAAATACCTAACCCACACAAAGAAAATGTATGCAAGTGTATAAGGAACTAAACAACAGATACATTACATTTTAAACAAGACAAGCATTGGCAATGTGGGACATTACTATGGTATAAATGCATGAATACAAATTTTAAAACAAATACAAATTCAAACATTCGCATTACTATAAGCCTGTGATAATCATTTTTAATTAAAATACTAACTCGGCAGACACACTTCTGACGAAATGGCACCATAGTAATCTCCCTCCATGAGTCTTATATAGTGTTGTTTAATGATATGAGTGTGTGCAAGTGTATGCAGGAGGTTCAATCTCCCATTGGATGATGTGGTTGTGAATGCTGAGTTTAGTCATCACTATCATCGGTGAGTTAGACTAGGCCCTGAGCAGGTGCAAGACTTATGTCTATAAAACAGTGTACTTCTGCGTGTGCTGGACTTTGAATTGGACATATCTACAGTGGAACGCCTTTACTGTACATTGCCAATGTGCATCAACCCCTTCCCCACCCCTTTCCCTCCCTGAAGTTGAAGGCTGTAGTAACTGTAAATTGCGCTCGAACGTGAAGTGGACATTGCTACTTCCTGTGGCATATGAGCCTGTTCTGGGCACACGAAGAGCAATTGTGCGCATTATACGCACATTCCTTAATGAATCAGGCTCCTGGATTTTGTAATTCTATCCCACTCTTTACTACAAAAAGTTCAAGGTCCATCAAATTGCGAGAGGATCTACTGTGCAGAGTTCTCTTTAGGGCATTCCACATGTTTTCAATAAGATTGAGATCTGGGCTCTGACTCGTCCATTTCAAGTTGACTTGGATGTGTGCTTTGTAATTGTTATCTTGTTAGAAGTTGAAATTCCTCTTTATATTCAGTTTTCTCACAGAGGCCAGCAGGTTTGTACTAAAATATCTTGATGTTTTGAGCCTAATGACTAGAACTCCTGTCCCAGCTGGAAAGATGTTGACACCACCACGCTTCATAGTGTGCATGGTGTTCTTTTTGTTATGAGCTGTGCTCTATTTTTGCCAAATATATATTTTAGAAATAAGGACAGAAAGATCAACATAAATTTTCCAAAATGGTCTGGGGTGATAGAAAAAGTTATTTTTTTTGTGAGAAATGGCTTCTGCCTTGTTACCCTATCAAATAGCCCAAACGTGCCAAAATCTGGAAATTGTAGCTTCTTTATTATTGTCATAGGCCCCTCAGTAGACTCTCTTTATCCTGTCATATACTTGGAGATATATCCTGATCTTGGCAATGTCCTTATTGTGTTCCTTTTTCTCCACATTTGGGTACATGTAATGCTAATGCAATTATTTTATATATATTTCTCCTTTCAACAATGAGAGCCCAATATGTTTTGAGATCCCCTTCCTAATCATGGCTATACTAATAGGAGGCAACCAAGAAAACTGCAAGGAAATCCTATAGGAATAGCTGATTTTTATTTGGGGTTAATCACAATTACGTTTATTGCCGGCAGGTGTATGCCTTGAACATGATTTTGAATGTGATCGGTTAATTATGGACACAACTACAGCCCTATTATGAAAGATAAGCACACTTATGCAACCATGGTATTGTAGTATTTATTTTTATTTTTACTTATTATTCATAAAGTTGTCAATTTTTTGTTTATAATTTGAATTTTGTTGGTTTCAAGGTCATATTGAAGGTGGAAACGGAGCTGTCATGGTTTATCTTGATTTCAGGCTTTACATCACACCTGCAAATTCAGTAACGATGTGTAAACTCTGTATATCTACTGTAGCTTTACAATGTTGATTATTGCTGCAGTCATACTGTCTGTTTGGTTTTTCCACTGTAAACTATAAATCAGTAATTCTGATTTAAATTCCCCGCTTTTTTTTATCATACCATTAAACAAATTCATGACAATATCAAGTTTTCATTACATTTTGGGAAATAATTGTGGTTTTTTTTTGCTTTGGTGTGCTCACATGAGTGAATATGCACACGTGTGTTCAAGTTTGTGTGTTTTAATGAATGAATGAATACTATGTAATACTATATAATACTATATAGTTATTGGACTAACAATTTCAAACTTAATAATCGACTATAACTAACAACATTAATTAATGGAAATTAAATAGAATGTGGCTAATCAAATACGTGAATCATTTTGTTTTTATTATTATTTTATTTTATGGAGCTAAGCAGAAGAAAGTGTTTTCTATAAGCATACAAAGGAGGGAGAAAGAGAGATGGGTCATTCATGCATCAACTCATAATATGAGTTCTCTAGCTCACAATCATTATGAATAAATCCCATGGTGTATGCATAATTAATGTGTAAACATTGCTTTCAAGGAGTTATTTAGCTGTAGATTTAAATACATATTTGAGAAGCAAACATCAATGTCTACCAGAGCATGAAATGACAGGTTTGCAAATGACATGAACATGTTTTCAGTGAAATTCCTTCAATACTAAGTTAAACCCAGTCCTTGAGGTATACTACTTTGAATGTCCATGAATTCCTGCCACATCTGCTGCTCAGTCAGCTTTATTCACAGCAGGAGAATTATGGGCATTTATTTGAGTCAGAAATCCTTTGAGAAAGCCTTAAGGTCTCCTATGCCACTTCAAAGGAAGATGTAGGCAAAATGTTCAGTTTCTGACCTTACACTGTGATTGGGAGGGGGTGGAGACTAGAACATTTTTAAGAACGAATATTGTTCACTCCTCTCCACCAAGCTATTGATGATTTTAAAATACCCATTCTTACCTGTGCTGCACAAACAGACATGCTCTCTTACTTTCATAAATATTATAATGTAATCAAGTTATTTGCTCCAAGTATTTGATATATGTTTAGCTATTGTTAAACTAAGGAGAGCGTGAACAGAGAAGAGGTCAAGGTCACCACTGGGAGGAGCAGGAATAAGAGGTGCCATTTGTCAACAGTAAATTGGCCACAAACTCAATCATCATATTTCCTCTTGTCACAATCTCGCCTTCTAGAGGCGTCTTTCGTGATTTGCACCCGGAGAAGCCTGGGTCTAAAAGCATCTGGGAGTCAATTTTGAAGAGAAGGTAATGTCACAATCTTGCCTTCCAGAGATTATGTCCTAGAGTGGATAGGAAGACATAGCTTTCATCGCACTCCAGCTGCCCTGGTGTGGCGTGATTATTACCCTTTACATAGGGGCATTTTGTATTGCAGCTTTGCTAGGTCATTGTTTTTTGTCTCTGAGCCCTGCTGCTGATCCCTCTGACTGATATTCCAAATACCTGAATGTTGGCTAAACTTCTGATGTTATGAACTTCTGTCATCTCTGAACTTTAGTATATTTTTCAGATAATGATATGCTATGCTTTTGTGTGCAATCCAGCTACAGCCTTATTTTTCATCTTAGCATATCTACAAGTATTAACAGTGTGCTCCTGTATGCAATTCCTAAACTTATGTGACTACAGTTTGTCTTGCTGTTCCTGCTACTGCTCACCCTGCCCTTGTTCCCTGCTCAGTGTATTACCGATGTGTTCTTGCATGCAATCCCTAAATTCCTGTATCAGTGTATCTCCAGTCCTTGCACTCCTGTATGCAATCATTAAGTCCTGGTACCCCTATATCAGTGGATCTCTAGCCCTGCCATTGTTTATCCTTGATACATACATTACTCCTGCCACCTTCTCCAGCCTGGTCACCAGCCACTGTGGTTCATACTCTGAACTCATTTATTACTATTTTTGTACCTGTAACTATTTATACTGTATACCTGGTTCATATCTACCCTGCAATAAAGAGCACTTCATATAGCAGGGACTTTTTACAAGAAACACTCTGTTGACCCCTTTGATAAAGTTGCTACCGGAGCGATGAAACGCGTCAGCCCATTGCTGTTAACACTATTTCCCAAGAGTCAAAGAACAATTTCATTCTAAAGTTTTTCTGTAGTGAAGCCTCAATCCAATCCATGTGGAAGATATGATATAGTTTTTCCCTAAAGAGTATAAACATAAGAGGATTATTCTGGGCCCAGACATGGAGTATGCTTTTCCTGGCCGTAGCTGATATTGAAAGTAATAATTTTCTACAACCATTATCAGCCTTAGAATCATCCGGCAATATCCTAAGGATTGTCCACTCTGTGGATAAAGGAACATAATTCACCAAATACGTCATATAAAATCTCCAGATCTGGGTCCAGAAATGTTTATTTGAGAGGCAAACCCAAAAGCAATGTGCCAAATATACACAGAGGGAGCCGCATTTCAGGCAAAGATGGGAATTTTTTAAACCAATCTAGAAATGGCGGGAGGGGGATAGATAGGCCCTATGATAAATGTTTAAGAACATCTCTGTATATGTAATAGCCGGCATTGTCAGGGTTGAGTTAGCTAAAGCCTTTAAAAGTAATTAGGGAGTTATATTAGGAAAGCAATCCCGCCATTGGGACAGACCTGTTTTGGATTTATCATTACCAAATCGAGCTCCTCTAGACATTTTCAATGGTGGGCCTGTGATACCAACAAAGATGTAGTAGGGGAGGGATAGAAGAAGGCAATCAGAGCCCTGAAATCGGTATCAAAGCATATGTGTGAGAGAACCTCGTGGAGGAACAGCCAGGCAGATTCAAATGGTCAAAAGCCTTCTGAGCGTCCAAGGTAAGGAGCATGTTAGACGTGGAACTACAAGTGGAGGCCACAAATGCTGAAACTGCTGACCTTATCCCCTTAACCGAATGCCTGCCAGAAACAAATCCCAACCTATCTTAGCCATCAGTTTGTAATTTTGGTTCAAGAGAGTAATCAGGCGACAAGAGCCCTCCTGTATGTGTTTTCTATGGATTTTGCTATACAATTCCGATAGAATATGGACCAGATCCCTGCACATGGTTTTGTAATATTCTGTTGTGTAATCCATCCGGGCCCGTTGCCTTATGATTTTTCAGATTTTTAATCGCAAACTTTACATCCTAGGATGTAATATCACTCGCAAGGATCGCTCTTTGCTCTGACATAAGTGAGGACAATTTCGCTTCGGTCAGGAGTTCAGTTATCAGCTGGTGATTCAGTGGGGCACCTCTGTATAATGCAGAATAGCAATTCTGAAAGGCTGCTATTATCTGCTTAAAGTTGGTGAGGGGCCCGGGAGAAGTCGGTGACTTAAGAGCAACTATGTGGTCCTTGCATTTTTGAGGGCTTTTCATATTAGCAAATAACTTGCCAGTCTTCTTGCCTCATCAAAATAAAATATTTTTTGTAAATTCAATCTGTACTTTGGCTTGGGAAGTCAGATAACTTTCCAGCAATTTTCGTTCCTCTCTATGAGTGGCAAGAGCCGCTTCCGAGTGGGTAGAGGTATAATAGGTGTCTGTAAAAGGTCTACGATGATGTTTTGCGATGAGCCTCGTCTCTCAACGTTTTGTTATATCTTTGAACAAGAGCCATGGACACTAAAATAGAGAGAATATGTTCTGTCAGTCGGGTTTACAAGTGCAGCAGGTCCACCACACCACACCTAGCCACCTAGCCACCAGAGAAATGATTAGGTTCAGTTGATCTGGCATTGGGTGAAGCATTAGATCTATTAATTTTCTGATTAACAAGTTAAAATTGCCTGAGATAATGAGATAGAGGGCGTCACATTGCAGTACCAGCTGGACAAGAGAGTGGAAAAAATCCTGCTGTTGTCGCGTTGAGAGCATAAATATTTAGAAAAGTAAATTTAGTATCATTGCTCTGTACTTGGACCAAAAGGTAGTGACCATCGGGATCCGCACCTGTGTCTAGAACAGTATATTGTATATGCAGTCCCCTATTCAGCCAGCCCACAAGACAAGGCCCTCCGCACCTCTTCAAAGGGTCTCCTACAGAAAACCAATATCAGCATGGGAACGTTTGAGGTGGGAAATAACTTTCTTACAGATACTGATAATAACCAAGCGCTGTCTATCTCCTCATAAGAGGATGAATATGTCCGTGGGGTGCTGCCTGTAGGGATTTGAATGGTCTCCCTACCATTCAGAAGTTAAAATATATAGATGTGATTCCCTGGGGCTCCACCACTGAATGGCATGAAAAATGGTATCTAATATTGTAGTGATAGCAACCTTTAAAGTACATGTTAAAATAAGCTGAAATTGCTCTGGCCAGAGTCTAACAGCATAACATATACAGGTAATAATCAAACAGATTATGGCATAAAGTCAAAAGGACATTAAACAAAAAGTCCAAGCTCTCACTAATCATATGATAAAATGCACTCAAATGCAGAATTATCCTGATAATGACATCTATTGGTGATGTCTGGAGTGAGTATGTAAACGTCCCAATGAGTGCCTGTTAAGTTCCAACAATATAAGTTCCGATCTCGGAAGAAAACTTACAGTTAGTAGTTCTAAATTCTCATCATTCCTTAGGGTCTACCCGTGGTGCTCCTTGCAGTCCTCTGAATGGAAAGGGAAAGCAGGACTGTACCAATATTGGACGAATGTAGACAGGCACAATAGATCTTAAGAGCTCCCAGTTGTAAACATCTCTGTCTGTTGCCTATTAAGTGCCACTCGGCGAGCAATGTTTCTTCAGCTACAGTCTGACAGAAAAAATCGTTTGGAGAGTCACTTAAAGATGTTCATATGAAAGAAGAAGACGATGTGGGTATATGCAAGATAATAACCACGCGTTTCATCTCAATGAATTGAGGCTTTCTCAGGGATAAATGAGTATGAATGTTCGGTCAGCGTTGTCAATTTAAATATCCCTCCTTCCGGTCCCTGATTGGTTGCTTGCTAGAAAATTGGAGTGTTAAACTATATGGCGATCCGATAGGTGCCGCTGTAACTAATGATTGTGTTGCTCAGTAACCACTATATACACAATCATATGGGCATATCCAATACACAAAGGATTTCAAATTATGATTTTTCTTACACAGAATATTACATTGTTAATATATGTTCCAGTTGAAAGCGACAAATATGAATTCCATTTCACAGCCATAAAAACAATAAGAATAGATGGTAATAGAGAAAATATAAGCCCACTGATTGTGAGCGCTGTAATGGTGAGTAATAAATATGAAGGTAAATAATATGCACCAATAAGCATGACTCTAGTAAGGAGGGATGAGGATGCGTGTGTTGGTGCGAGTAGGGGTACGGATAGGTCTAAAGAGGTGCCCTATAGTAATAGGATATAAATGTATCTAGATAGTGGGCCTGGATGATAAGAGTGGAGTTCAATTTTCAAGGAAGCTCCCTAGGTCAAAGTCTAAGTTAAGACCATTTGGTGCCAGGGATCCTAAACCGTATATACATCTTGCCTCTTCCCTTGAGATATTTGCTGTGAAATTACCGCCCCTCAAATTGTGTTTAACCTTTATAATACCCAGGAACTTCAGTGACATAAAGTCACTATGGTGATGTTGCATAAAGTGTGCTGATACACTGTGGTTCTCTACTTTGTTCTTAATGTTCCTACAGTGTTCAGCAAGTCTAATCTTTAAGCTCCTGGTCGTTCTCCCTATGTATTGCTTGTTACAAGGGCATTGTAGGAGATAAATGACACCAGTAGTTTCACATGTGATCTTATTCTTAATACTAAACTTTTTACCGTTGGGGTTAAATACAAATTCCACAACGGGTTTAGTAGTGTGTACATGTGTATTCTTAATTGTTGGGAATTGTTATTCCATTTGCCACATGTATGACACCTTATAAAAGGAATAAATGATACTTTAATACCAACCTTAATAGTGATTCAGTTTTTGCTGAACCTCTGGTATTGTCCCAGCTTGTTCTTGGCCTCTCCCTTGGATTGGGAATTGGCTTCATTGGTCTCTTGGTGTGGCCTCAGATATTCTCACCACTCTCTGTTACGTCTCACGGGAGACTCCTATTAGTCAGAGTTATCACAGGCCTTCCCAAGGCACGGAGTCTAAGAGACCACCTGGTCTACATCAAGAACCGCCGCAAGGTGGGATGGGTTCTGCTGCCGGAGGCCCCCAGGTCACGGCCCTTAGGTTAGCCTCCTCATGTAATAGGTGTGAGGCTGTAGATGAGAGATCCAAAGAGCAGACTCTGAAGCGTTAAAGCACGGCAGGATAATTTAGCTGAGATAGATCAGCACACACCAAAGGATCCCATCACATCTCAGTGGAACACCGGGTTGGATACACTGAAAAGATACCACATTCAGTAGAGTCGCAGAGTCGGATACACTGATACTCAGACAGCGGAGTGAACAATAATAATAACTAGTTCAGATACACGAAGCCACAGGCAGCAGAGTAATCAGTATGAATAGCCGGGTCGGATACACAGGAGCACATGCAGCAGAGTAGTCAATATGAATAGCTGGGTCGGGTACACAGGTGGATGGGCAGCAGAGAGTAATCCAGAAGCAGTGGTCTAACAAGTCAGAGGTCATACACAGAGGAACACCAGGTAGCAGCAGAGGATACAGAGATAGAGAGAGAGAGAGAGAGCTCGACGTCAAGCTGTAAATTGTTTCTCTGACACAGACAGTGTGTCAGAGCATGTAAGAAATATGGGAAAGGAATTCAAATTCCCTGCCTGTGTGTCACATGGCCACAGTTGTGCGCCGCCCGCCTAGAAGAACAGAGCAGCGGTTGCGATCGAGAACAGGAGTGAGGGACAGGTAAGTCTCTTACACTCTCTGGAGCCTCAGCTGGGAATACAGTTGACATGAAGGTGTGTACTTGGTCTGCAACAATGTTTAGGTAGGTGCTACATGTCAAAGTAACATCCACATGACTGTCAGGACCCATAGTTTTCCAGCAGAACATTGCATAGAGCCTCACACTGCCTCTGCAGCCTTGCCTTCTTCCCATAGTGCATCCTGGTGCCATCTCTTCCCAGGTAAATGATGAACCTGTCAGTGGTTTCATTCTTGTGGCTGGTCTGTGTTTATTTATAGTGGTTGAAGTGGGCTTGTATATAATGGTATGCCATATCGCCACTTGTTCTACTGCCTTCTTTGTAAAACTATCAAATTCCATTCACTTACATTTACCATACCACCACTTCTAAATTTTCATACCGCCACTTCTAAATGTGTATATGTATTGCTTTGAGCGGTTATGATTGCATTGAAACTTAACTGCTTTTCTACCAAATTTCATCACATTCAGAGAGGTCATAAACCAAGATTGAAATTCTCCTCCATTTGATAAAAGAGAATTAAAGCGATCCACAACATTTCAAGAGACATTTTGAACTTAAACACAATACCCTCAGGTGTGCTATGCAGCAGCAGGACAAGTGACAAGAAAGGGCAGTTTGGGAAATATAATAATTCTATTCTCATAATTATCATGATTGGGCTATAATTATGATGCTGTCACTCAACTTCACCTCTAGGCTTTAAAAAATTATATCAATAAAACACAGAACAAATCTCTAACAAATTAAGAAAACAAGTTTGATTTCTGTGTTACAAAATTAATTGTGTGCACAACACCCAATTATGTGCAGTTTAAGCTTAATGATGTAGACAAAAAAGGCTTATTGACAAAAAAACTCCCATACAGTGGTACCACTGAGAGTGGCATATATTTGTACTGTTCTTCCCCTGCTTCACTATTACACCATTATGCTTTACTTTTTTTTCCATCACTGTAATCTTATCCTTGTGATCTCTGAAACTACTCACTGTTGCTTGTGCATGCTTGCGCAGACTATGTTTTATTGGATGGGCACCAAGGACAACAAAACTAAGCCTAAATGGCAACATAAAGGTAGAAATATTTCCATGTGCGTAAAAAAAAGCGCAATTTATAATTGCATCAATGTGAAAGAAATTAGTGATACTACTAAATAATAACAATAATTATAATAGTAAATAACTAAGAAACATTAAACTGTGCAGTTTTAGACTGTACCCTATGCAATTGTCTTGGATTTACTTATAAAAATTTCTATTACCTTTCATCATATGAATTCTATTCATTTAAAGTAATAAACTTTTGTACCGAAAGTTTCTTGCTGAGATTATAACATATCATTCTCTAACTATTTTATAAATGCTTGGACAAGTGGGCAGTTCAAAGTTTACTCTTGACCTCAGAAGCCTTTATGAGCTCATTAATTGGAAGCGCTAGCAGGAAGATCTGATAAAAAACAAAATGATTGCCAGGGTGAGCAAATAAGCACAAGAGCTGCCAAAGATTCCACAGGAAACAAGATCACTATGCACAAACAAGTATGCTCTCAAACTCTGCAAAATCCATTAGTGAGTGGAAAGAAAATATTATTTAGTGATATATTTGCTTATCTGTTTGAAGTTATTATATGTTCATTATCTTTAATAAAGGCTTTATCCGTGCGTGTGCTCCAGAATAAAAACATATTAGTAATAAATTTGCTTACAAGTATTTTGCATTTTGCATCGTAGGTAAAGTATGTCTTATTTAAGCCTAGTTGCACCTAAAAGTGCTGCATACACAAAGCACCATTATATTAGCAGGACTAGAAATATCAACTCAGTAGAATAACATTGAGGCGGTCTATTTATTAAAAAGTGGCGATAGGGCTGATTTTCTATCACCGCTTATTGCAGCAATAAAAAACAATGTATTGCCATGATTTGCCAAGAAAATATTGCTGTGATAGCTGCAAGGCGATACTGACTGGCAGTGGTAAGAGTAGTTTTAACCATACTTGCCTACTCTCCCAGAAGAGTAGCCATCCTCCCATAACATTGTGAGGATGGGGCTTAATGACGCGAATCCACGCCATTAAGCCCCGTCCTCTCCAACTAGTTTCTCCATACAGGAGGCGTCTTGAAGCTGTCATTACCAACAAAGTCTTTTTTTTTACAAAGTATTAAATAAATTTCAGGAAGCATGTTCAATACTTTTTCCCTTTGTCATTTCACATTATTACACCAAATTTAAATTATGGACATCTATGGTTTTGATTTCTTTGTATGTGTGGATTGCAAGGGTTGTTGCTGACATTTGGTGTAAATTTCATTACAATAGCCACATAAAATACATAATTACTGAGAAAAATGTTGATGTGTTCAATACTTATTTCACCCGCTGTACATACATACATACATACATACATACATACATACATACATACATACATACATACTTGCCAACATTCTTCATTGGAAAATCAGGACACATTAGATTAGCAAATAGCCATAATACACCAAAGCCAATCCACACCCTGCTTGGGTGGACCTTGCTCACATTAGCAGGAGAGTTGTTAAGGACCCTACCAGTGAATTTTCCAAACATGCAGATATTGTTATAGAAAGTTAGTTTGACAACTCCAAATAATGCCTAAATGAACAGGAGAGAAGATCTATTGTTTGGATCTGTTCTTTCATTATCTCCCATCTTGACTACTGCAACCTCCTGCTATCTGGCATTCCCAACACCCATATATTCACCTTCGATCCATCCTAAATGCTGCTGCACTGATCTTCCTCTCTCAAAGCTTCACATCTGCTGCACAACTTTAAAAATACCAACACTGGCTCCATGTGTCCTTTAGAATCAAATTCAAATTACTCACCCTCACCTACAAAGCCCTCAACAACACTCCTTCATACATCTCAAATCTCATATCAGAATACTGTCCCTCCCGCCCTCTTAGATCTACACCTATCCTGGGCCTTGTCTCGTCTCTGGTAACCACCTTTCACTCCTGTCTACAAAACTTCTCCCATGCTGCACCCTACTTATGGAATTCCGTACTACGCCCAACAAGGCTTTTCCACAGCCTTCTGATCCTCAGACGCTCTCTGAAAACTGATCTCTTTTTTAGAGCTTACCTTATCCCCGATAATACTATTCACACTAATACACGCTCACAACCGTCCCAATCTCCACTCTAAGCCACACTTGCTCCTCTTGTTTCATCTGTGCCCTCTTCCACTTAGAATGTAAGCTCTCTAATGAGCAGGGTTCTCTATACCCTTTGTTTTCATGTCTGTATTTATTCTGTCTGCCTTGTATGTCCCTGTTTTATGTTTGTACTCTTTTCCTTACTGTACGGTGCAGCGGAGCACTGTGGCGTCTTACAAATCTACAATAAAAAAAATAAAATGACAAGGAGAACAGTTAAGTAAATAACTGTCCATTTTTTGCTACTAAAGTGAATTGCTATGTTTCAAATGTTGAATTTACTGAAGAAATTGACAATAGTTGACCTTTATCACTGTAATAGATTTAAATCCTACGTGGTTTACACCCTAAGGCAAATGCAGAGAAAAGAGAATTTGCACCATATATGCCTTAGTATATAGACCACAATGTTCATCTGTGCCAGTTTTCACTGTCATCTACAATATGAGGAGTTATGGCAGATATTAATCATTACCATGCAGCATGTGCGCCGCACAGTTCCCTCCTCATGCTCCAAAATCCCCTCTCCTTAGGTTTGACAAAATTCAACTCTGAAATAATTTTTACATTTTTATATTTGGCACCACTCTGCTATAAAAATTGAGAACTGTGCATAGACTGTGCATACGTGCAGCCCTATGTTGCTATGTCCTTATTTTCAGAAGGAAAAAGGGTTCTTCACATATTTCAATGTATCAGCTATAACTGGTGAAAAATCTCCAATATCCCATTGATATATACATAACCCTGGCAAAAAAAGTAACCTTCTGAGAAATTTTTCTGGGAAACTTTTATCCAAGAGAAGCTGTAAAGTTGGAGTTCAGGGGCGCATTTATGTGGAGTTTCCAGTTCTGTGGTTTAAAGGAGGAAGCAGATTCTAGGAACCCCCTCCTCCTGTCTGCATTAGAAAACTATAACACTTTGTCTGCAGTCAAAGACCCATTGTTGTGGGGAAATGCCCAGGGGAGGATTGGGAACTTAAAGTGGTGCTGGGAAAAACCTGAAAGTAGCCTAATTTAGGCGGGACCAAGTCAATTGTAGGTGTGGTCAACACAAAAGATGACAGGGTTAGCACATGATTAGCCCTTGTTACATTGGTGATAGATGAGGTCAATGCAACACGTAGTGAGCAGACTCAGCACACTAATGCATGGAGTACAGGTATTGGTTACAGTTAGTGTTGCAGTTTAATTCAGCGGCAGGGAGTTCCCAAAGATAGCATTAATGTGTCAATGGTTGTGTGTGGGAAGTTCCTGCTATTACATGAATCCTGGCTACTGTCATATAGATCATTGGTACATTGGCATCAGTAATTCCAAAAATGCTTTTTCTGTTTGAATAAATGAAAATGCACCACGCAAAATGTATTGCAAGACAAGACAGGTATTATACTGCTGTGAATAATAATTTGGCCAGTATTAGTGATAGATATTTACTACAGAGAGCATGCTAGCGACCACCATACAATCCAGAAAGCATGCTGGTGACCGCCATACAATACAGAGAGCATGTTAGTGATCGGCATACAATACTTACTGGACCTGTCTATGTTTTAATGAATTTTGGATTCATCAAAATGGCTACCATAATTGTTCTTACTCTTGGCTCTAGCACATGTTTCTTTTGTTTTGACTACAGTGTTTCTGTGACTTTAAGGAAAAGAAAATGCAGTAAAAGAAAGTTATTTGTGATATTCTGCCGCTGTTTCGGAGAGTGATGTGATGCACTAGATGAGTAATTATAACACTATTGGCACTATTTAAAAAAAAATAATAATAATAATTAATTGTATGTTAGGTGGGATGGTGGGGGAGGCTAGTATTCATTGTGTTGCATTACTTTACAATGTATTACATTATATTAATTTGGTATGCTGGCCAAGATTGATTTATTTATAGATTAATATATATTGTTTTTTAATGTATTTTTTTTTTATGTTTTTCCCCAAAACCAAGCATTTGGCAATCCCCCTTTGTAAACCCCAGATTTGTAGCTGGATTTAGGAGTCGATTAATTGTATTTTAAGGGGTTAAATGCAAATTTATAGCTCCCTCAATAAGTATAGCTGATCTCAGGTACATTAACCAAAACCACTGTATTGTATATGCTATACACTATATAGCAACATTGAGGATAACAATGATTATGCAATGTTCTGTGTCATCTTTGTTAAAAGTAAATTGTACTAAGCAAAGTACAGCCATGGTTATTTAAATCAAACAGAGCAACACAGGATATAACAGGAAGGAAAACATGCACCACTTTATGCCATATTGGCTCCATCCACTGACATCCAGGGTCTGATGCAGATTGGGATGTACGCCAGTTTGATTAATGTATCTTGCATGAAATTGGTCTGTGCATGCCCAAAAAATGGGCATACGCATATGCTCCTATAGAGAATTGCGTGGCACATACACCACCTGCACAAGTAGAGGCGGGATGAGGAGGAAAGAGATGTGAAAACATGATGAGTACACCAAATGCATGTTCATGCAATGTGGCTCATGCAGAAACTTGCATATGAACCTGCTATAATGTGCTGATGATAATGACTTATCGTAAACCAGGTGCATTTGCTGCTGATGCAGAGGCAGATGCTTCTTGACATGAGAACAGCTCTGCATATGGGTGGAAATGTGCTCTTTTTTAATAAGTTAGTCCTAGTTTATGTCCAATACTGCATCAGCCCCACAGTATCTATATGAATACCGTGTCCCTAGAAAGACATGATGTATCATGCAACAAGAGATGGATTGCAAAGTTTTTTTTCAAATGACCTTGTTACCCCTGCATTTTCTGCTGAAGAAATCCTCAGTTTGGATCATATATGGACTTTCTCACAAATACGGTAGTATCAGTAAATAACTGATAAAAGATGTTATGAAAAAGTAAAACCCTGTTTTGACAAAGATTCCAGTTTGAAAATATACATTGCAATTTGACATCCTTTGCAATTTGAAAATATTTCCTCAATCATTTAGATACTGTGTAGCATCTCAGATTAGCTAAATGTATTTTAAGAGTCATCATAAATTATGCACATGCATTTAACATGTATTTAAACATGTATTTTAAGAGTTGTCATGAATTCATTGACATAAATCAATGTTAGCCAAATGAAAAACATGTATTTTCCCTGCAACTAGCCCTAACACATGTATCACAAATTGCTTAGTTTTGTTGTGAATAAAAATGTCCCAAAAGACTCCAACAAAGTATCGCCATTTCTTATATTTCCTGCTACACAACTGAAGATCACGTTGGAAGACAGACACTGCTTAAGTTTATAGCTCTCATGAAAGTAATATTGTGTTAATCATTCAAACATTTAGATAATTGGTGGCCAAATCTGAAGAGGCTCCAGCAGTGTTTAATAATTACATGGTTGATTTGCTTAGCCTCCGGTCTATAAGTTGTAACCAATGTTGACGAGTTTCCTTTTTAATTCCAGCAGACATGTGCAAATAACATCAGTGTAATAACTCATTTCTAGTTATTCCGTCCTGGTCTTTTTAAAAAGTTTTGCTTAATTTTCTATTTTCAGACCCTATTTAAGAAGGTACACATAGAAGGAATACGCATAGATTTAAGCATATTTGTATTCACTTAATAATATGCAAATTAAATTGTATGAAAATTGTGTTACTTAAGTGTTCTGTAATTTTAATTCTTGCTTAATGAGCCTAACATGCAGGAATAGGTATATTAGACATGGTTGTATTATTCCCCTGTACAGGTTATGAGTGAACCTCTTTGCCTGTGTTTTCTATTATATTATATCCTTTTCTAACCCTTAATAGAATCATACACATCCTCCCCAATGATGTCATACAGACCCCTTGACATTATGCTACGTACCCAAACTATTGTATTCTGCGAAGGTTATGACACCTCAGTTAGATTGATAGTGGATGTCTGGGAGCGGGAAAGGGACATTTATTGCCGGTCTGAAATAAGCTGTGGGCATCTAAAAGTTACTTGTTTTTCTGCCGTATCTCTTGCTACATGGCTAGTCCTGAGTGCTAGTAATGGCAGTCTTGTATGCATGCTATCATCATCGTCGTCATCATCATCATCATTTATTTATATAGCACCACTAATTCCGCAGCGCTTTACAGAGAACTCATTCACATCAGTCCCTGCCCCATTGGGGCTTACAGTCTAAATTCCCTAACACACACACACACACACACAGAGACTAGGGTTAATTTGGTAGCAGACAATTAATCTACCAGTATGTTTTTTTGGAGTGTGGGAGTAAACCGGAGCACCCGGAGGAAACCCACGCAAACACGGGGAGAACATACAAACTCCTCACAGATAAGGCCATGGTCGGGAAATGAACTCATGATCCCAGTGCTGTAAGGCAGAAGTGCTAACCACTTAGACACAGTGCTGCCCACGCTCATGCTATAACATGAGTTTGCAATCAGGAGCAATTGCAAAATGTATAATAAGTTTAGTAGCTATTAAGAGCATCCTAATAAATGTATTTCATGGACAACAAACAATATTTTTCAGATGTATATTCCACATAGGCATTGGACTTATCCTGCAGTGTCTTTTGTAGTAGAGCAGAGCAGCCCTACACTCAAATTCATCAGCACATGTATCTTCAGATCTGTTCCTTGCTGAATTTGGAAGTGCACGGAACCGATATACGTGCTCAATATGCGTGCCTTGATGAATCAGGCCCAATGAGTGCATAAATTAAAGTTTTTTGCAGTGTCTTGTGTAAAATAGTTCTGGAAGTGTTTTTAGTTGTATGTAACAGTATTTATATATATCTTGGATATAATTTATGGTCATGCTGTCAACAGAAATAAAAATGTCAGGTAGGTAACTGGTGGGAATATTATTAGCTCTGTTTGTGAAAGATTGAGTTTGAGGTGACAAAAGGACATCCAAAATGGAACACAGATGGTTAGAGATTTGGAGAAGATAGATAAATTTGGGTATCATCTGTATCGAGATTATTCTGAAATTCAAAGGAGCTTATTGATTTTCCAAGAGAAGTGGTATAGATGGAGAAGAACAGAAGACCTAGAATTGAGACTTGTGGTACTCCACCTGATAAAGGAAGCAAAAAGAAGTTGGATCTAGAGAAATTAACACTGAAAGAGCGATTAGATAGATAGGATGAAAACTAGGATAGGACAGAGTTTTGAATACTTAGGGATTCTAGCATTTCCATGAGAAGAGAGTGGTCAACGGTGTCAAATGTAGCAGAGAGATTCACTAGAATTAGAAGCAAGTGATGGCCTTATGCTTTAGCAGTAGCCAAATCATTGACAACCTTAGTCAGTATTGTCTCTGTGGAGTTTTGGAAATGAAAGCCTGACAGAAGAAGGTCCCATTGATCGTATGAGGAAAAAGCGTTTGAGGTGGGTGTATGCATTCTTTCAAGAAGCTTGTTGGGGCATGGGAGCTGACAGATGGGACTAATCTGTGAGAGAATTTGGGTTGCATTTTTGTTGCATCAGAATAGAAGTAATCACTGTGTGCTTGAATAATAACGGAAAAATACAAGTAGCGAGAGAGTGATTACAGATTTTATTTAAGGTTGGGATGAGCATATGAGACAGGAATCTACTGCTTTGTGGGTGTATAGGATCAAAAAGACAGGTAGTCGAGTGAGGAGATAAGAATAAATAGATACTTCATCTTCTTTTGTGGGATCAAATGAAGAGAGGGTTCCAGGAAGGAATTGAGCTGGTTGTTTGTCCAGAAAGAAGATACCATTTCGGATTTTATCAATCATGTCCTTGAAGTAGGAAGCAAGATCTTGGGCACTGATAACATTTGGATGGTTTGGGATGGGAGGGTTGAAAAGAGATTTAAATGTGTTGAAAAGACGTTTAGGGTTCGAAGACTGAGCAGAGATGAGAAATTGGATCAGGAATCAAACTAGAGTTTCTAGTTATATATAGTTATATTTGTTATATAGAAGCAGAATGAATAGACATCTTTGTTAAGCTAATGAGAAAGGTAAATAACATACTAAAAGGAATATTCTGGCTATAGTTTTATTGTGGTAAAGCCTAGAAAAAAAAATCAAAATAGATTTACAAATATTTTCCCATGCTGCAGAATCTAATGGTAAAAAATGTGGTTTCAGTTATTTTTGTTGTTATTTTAATGTTCTACCACTTTCAAGATGAGTTCATAATACATCTGAAACCCAAAGAAAATTGCAGAATTAAGAGGCAAGTTAAAACAGACATTACTGAGTCTCTCTCTTTTGTGAAATTTTTGAAATATAAACAATAAACTAAGGTGATAAAAGGAATATTACTACACTTTTATAAATTCCGTTATCAACAGTGTTGAAGTTAAAACCCTTTTACATCTTTATCCTGTCTTATTTTATTACCATGTTTGCTCCTAATAGTAATGCACAGTGGATTATGCTGGTGCTATGTAAATACATAATAATAATAATAACTGAATGTTGTTGAAGTTGAAGGACCTGATTCATTAAGGAAAGAAAGGCAAATTTTCTCCTGGACAAACCATGTTACAATGCAAGGGGTGCAAATTAGTTTATTATTTTGCACATAACTTAAATACTGGCTGCCTTTTCATGTAGCACACAAATACTTGAAAGCTTTTTTTTTATACTGAAATTTAAAGTTGATCTAGAACATGCCTTATCCCAATTATAAATTTGCTATCACATTTTAAATTTTCTTCCCCCTTCAATGCAACATGGTTTTGTCAAGGTTCAAAGTTGCTGCTTTTTTTATTGCTTTACTTTCATGAATTAGGCCTGAAATCTATATGTGGTTTATTATAGCCATTGGATTGGTTTGACTGATGTTACTTTACTATAATACTCCCAAGAATTTTTTTATTAAATAGATTATTATTATTATTTTTATTATTATCCTTTATTTATAAGACACCACAAGGTTTCTGCAGCGCCGCACATATTACAAACAATAGACCCTATAGGGTAAACGGCACAGAACAAGTACTACTCCAGAAGCTCCAAGAAAGACTAGCATCAGTGTAGCTGAAGCAGAAATAATAAGTATTTAGACAGGAGGGAAGAGGACCCCTCTGATAAGAGCTTACATGTTAAAGGGATGGCAAACAGACCGCAGGCACACAAGGGAGTCAGTGGAGGGGATCAGATACAATAGGAGAGGGTACAGAGACAGGGGCAAAGGGAGGTGAGGAGAACAAGCATGGAGAAGATTAGGTGGATGGCTTGTAGGCTTTGAGAAAAAGATGAGTTTCTAGTGCCTGGTTGAAGTTGCACAGATTGAGGGACATTTGGATAGAGTGAGAGAGGTTGTTCTAGTGGAGGGGGGCAGGCCACGAGAAATCTTGAATTCTGACATGGGAGGAGGTGATCAGAGTGGAAGAGAGGTGACGGTCATTGGCAGAGCGCAGGGAACGGGTGGGAGTGGGAATGGAGAGGAGATTGGAGATATAAGGGACAGTGGCAAGGGAGAGGGCCTTGTAGGTGAGGGTGAGGAGTTTGAAAGGGATTCTGTAGGGGAAAGGGAGCCAGTGTAGGACAAGGCAGAGAGGGGAGACAGAGGAAGAGCTGTGTGAAAGGAAGATATGTCTCACAGCCGCTTTGAGTATAGAACGAAGAGGGCGAGGTGGGAGAGGGGGAGGCCAGTGAGGAGATGGATTTAATAATCAATGGGAAATAATGAGCATGTGCTCAGTGATTTTAGTGGCATCCTGATATAGGAAGGGCCAAAAGCGGGCAATGTTATGTAGTTGGAAGTGACAGGATTAGGCAAGAGATTGAATGTGAGGGGGCAAAAGAGAGGGAGGAGTCGAGGTGACACCCAGGTAGTGGAGTTGGGGAACAGAAGAGATGGTGGTGTTATTAACAGTGATAGAGAGATCAAGGTGGTATGAATATTTGAAGGAGGAAAAACAATGAGTTTGGTTTTGGCAATGTTGATGTAAAGAAAATGCGAGGACATCCAAAAGGAGGTGATGGAAATGCAGTCAGATACACAAGAGAGGATGGGGGGACCAGGAGAAGAGATGTGGATTTGAATGTCATTGGCACAGAGGCGATACTGGAGACCCAAGGAAGAGATGAGATCACCTAGGGAGGTAGCGTACAGTGAAAAGTGTACAGGGCCAAGACCAAAGCCCTGAGAGACTCCTTTGGAAAGGGCAGAGGGGGGTTGTGGATAAGTCAGGAGTGGAAACAGAAGAAACAGTTTGCAAGGTATGAGGTGAACCATGCTAGGACAGAACCAGAGAGGCAGAGAGAAAGAAGGGTCTGCAATAGGAGGGGTGGTCCATAGTGTCGGAAGCCACAGAGAGGTCCAGGAGAATGGAGAAGTGACCCCTGGATTTAGCTGAGAGGAGGTCGTTAGTAACTTTGGCCAGTGTGGTTTCAGTGGAGTGAAGGGTGCAGAAGCCAGATTGTAGAGGGTCAAGGAGGGTAGTTGTCTGTGAGGTACCTGGTGAGGCAGTTGCAGACAACCCACTCGAGTAATTTAGATGCATAGGGGAAAAGTGAAATGGGGCGGCAGTCAGCGAGTGAGGTGGAGTCAAGATTGGGCTTCTTAGGAGGGAGATAAGAGCATGTTTAAAGGAGGAGGGGACAATGCCAGTGGAGACTGACATATTAAAGAGGTATGCAAGGTAGGAACAGGCAGTGGGGTAGAGGGAGCAAAGGAGGTGAGAATGGATAGAATCCATGTGGCAGATAGTGGGGGGAAAGGAGAGAATAAGGGAGTGGACTTCTTCAACCAAGGTAGGGTGGAAGGAGCACCAGAGGTGGTTGTTGGAAGAAGGTGTAACGATGAGGGTGGCAGGAGGATGAGGCAAGGAGATGTCGAGTCCTTTAATTTAGAAGGAGTAAAAAGAGGCAAAGGCAGTGGCAGATAGGGAGAGTGAGAAGGTAGATTGCAGGGGAAAAGGAGAGAGTTGATTGTGGCGAAATGGTGGCAGGGATTAGATGACTGAGTAGAAGTGAGGGACTTGAAGAAGGACTGTTTAGTGAGGAAGAGGGCGGAGGATAAATTTGAAGTGAAAGAAGTCGACCAAGGAACGAGATTTCCTCCAGAGGCATTCAGCAGCTCAGGAGCATCGTTGAAGGAAGCAGGTAAATTTTGAGTGCCAAGATTGGGGAATAGAGCGGCAAAGATGGATGGTGGGGGTGACAGCATCAAGGGCAGTGATTAGGGAGTGGTTGTAGAGAGAGGTCACCTGGTTGGGGCAGACCAGGGTGGGAAGAGGAGAGGAGGAGAAAGTAGTAGGGTCAAGAGCATCTAGATTGCATCTAGTAAGGGTGCATTTGGGTGAGGGAGGGGGAGCAGGAAAAGAGGACAAATTGAAGGAGAGGAGATGGTGGTAAGAGAGTGGGAAGTGAGAATTAGATAAGTCTGAGACAGTATATTGGTGGGAGAAGACAGTGAGTTGGGGATGAGGTCCACTGAGTGAGGCCAAAGAAGGAAGAGAAGGCGAGAAGTTTGATAGAGGCATTATAAAGTATTCTCAATTAAATACCTACTTCTGTAAATTATTATTAATGTTTGCACTTCTACTATTGGATGGTTACTTTTTCTGCAAAACATTAAATATAGTAATATATTTCTGTATTATTTATTAAGTATTATTTATTACTTTATTAACAATTATTTATGTGGTGCTATTATATTATGCAGCGCTGTAAAAGGAATACTTTATCATTCACATCAGTCCCTACCCCACTGGCACTTACAGTCTGAATTCTGTTCTACACAAACACTTACACACTAGGGTCCATTTTTGTCAGCAGCCAATTATTCTACCAGTATAATTTTGGATATTTTTGGAGTGTGGGAAGAAACCAGAGCACCCAGATGAAACCTATGAAAACTCTGCCACAGTGCTGCCCATAATATATGGTTATATTTAATGTTCATAAGCAAAAAAAATTCCCCTCTGAGGTCACCATAGACAAAGCTAACCTGCCTGGATGCAGAATACACATATAGAATGCATTTTAATTCTTAATTAAATATATAGTTGTTGTCACCAATTTCAACATTTCTCTTTTTTTTCTTGTGTAAGAAAAATAAAAAGTAATTATTAGAAAGCTGCAGCGTTGGATTCGGAATTTTATAAGTTAAGAGTAGGGAGCGGATGTAATGACGTAATTGAAGCAATAGGAAAAACTAATTTTCTTGAAGCTGTTGAAAACTATACATAGTGCTCCCAGGGTTAAGCACATCTTGTATAGTAGTAAAGTCTTTTAGTTTTCCATGTGAGGAAAGTGGCATTGTCAAGGTTTGGAAGGAAATCAGGGTTTCCCCAAATTGGAATAAATCTAGAATATCTAAAATACCTGTTTTTGGTGATTTGGATCCAAGCTTTACATGTGTCTTTAAAAAGGACATTTTGGTGAAATTGTGATGGGATTTCAGATCTTGGGGGCTTTAATAACGCAGCCAGTGAGTAGGGGAGGAAAAATTCCTCTTCTAAAGTTTTGTTAGTAAAGTGGTCCATTATTAGAAATTATTCCGATATGTATCGGAACAAAGCTGCCTTAGTAAAGGACAATATGTTCAGTAAACCTATGCCCCTTTAATAGTTAGCAGGAATTCATTTTCACCTAGCAATTCAGGACTTAGTATTGTACAATAGAAAGTGGGAGAATAAATTAGTACAAGTGAAAAGGTCACATTTAGTGAGACTGAGTGGAAGCATTTGAAGGGGTAAGATAGCTTAGGAAAAAATGACACTCTTTATAACAGCATTGCAACCCAGCAGTAACAAGGGCAGGCTAGACCAATTTACTACGAGCGTTGTAATATTGTCAATGGCAGGGGCATAGTTAAATCTGAAAAGATTATATATTTTTGCAGGAACATAATTCTTAAATATTTAGTTTTAGATGGAAATAGAGTGAACTGTAAAACACTGTCTATGTCATGCACTATATGTTTGGATCCCATCAGTGGCATGAGCATCAATTTATCTAGATTAATGTTGTGATCTGCAAAAGAGTCAAAATTATGAAGAGTAGTAAGAATAGCCTGGATAGAACATTTTGGTTCCAAAAAAGCATGTCATCTGCAAAGAGTTCAATCTTATTTTCGCAACTCCCCAATCGGATAGCCTGAAAAGCTGTGATTCTCAAAGTCATGGCCAACAGCTCCAGAGCCACCGCAAACAGAATCTGAGAGAGCAGGCAACCCTGCCACATGACCCTCTCCACCACAAACGAAGAGGACATGTATCCATTGGCCAATACTTGAGTGTGGGGAGAATGATGTAGAGTTTGGAGAATCAAACCTCCGGAGGGCATAAACAGATGATCCCAGGTAAACAGGTCAAAGGCCTTATTGGCATCCAAAGTGAGTAATAAAGTGGGATCATCTATACTAGAAACCTTCAGGGTCTGAGTATTAGTCAAAAGTTTTTGGACATTAGTAACGGACTGCGTTTCTCAGATAAAACATATTTGGTATCTAGCTATGTTGGTATGTAGCAAAACCTTTAATCTGTCTACCATAATTTTGATAAATACTTTGTAATCTACATCTAGGAGAGATATTGAATGGTACAAGGGTGGTAAATTTGGATCCCTACTAGGTTTAGGAATAACCTTAATGATTGCAGTATTCATGTGAGGGGCAGTTCATTTTTGTCAAGAATATTATTACAGAACACCATCAAAGTATCAGAGACTTGTTTTCGTAAAATGTTTATAAAACTCCTCGCTGAACACATCAGGGCCCAGAGCTTAGAAAGATTTCAAATTGTTTATCACTTTTAGAACTTCAGCCTCCATAATGGGTAACATAAGATTATCAATATGCGATCTTAAGAGGCCTTAAGATCACTATTTATTGGGTGTTGTTTGTAAAGTCCTGTAAGATGGCAATATTTTCGTGCCTTTATCTGTCACTTCCCCATTCTGGTTTAGAAATGCATAACAGTAGCATTCTATTTTTTGCCATTGATTACATTGAAGAGAAGTCTGTCAGGCTTATTGACGAATTTATAGAATACAATTTCTCCCAAAGCCACCTGCCTATCCCCTTGCTGCTGTACCGCAATATTGAAGTGTACTTTTTGGGCTTGGTAAAGGGCTCTATATTCAGATGAATGTTTAATTTTAAATTTTGTGAAGGCAATTGTTAACTCTCCTTGGGCCACTGAGTATACTTTTAGTTGTTTTTTCCTATGTTGGGTGATGAAGGAAATAATGTTTCACCTTAAAACTGCTTTGGCCAGCTGCCAAAAAAGTGATGGATTGTCAGTGTGTTGATGGTTATCAAAAATATAAGTGGATCACATGGTCCAGCATGTTCCGAAATTTGATTGAATTAGAAAGGCTAGCAGGGAATCGCCAAGGTCTGTGCCCACCATGAGGGGACCGACCTTCAACAGTCATCCATAGTAGGGTATGATCTGACAACCCAATAGGTTTGATAATGGTGTCTGAAATTTAGGTCGCCATGGGTCATAAAAAAATATTCTATTCTAGAGTATGCTGCAGAAAGGCAGGTAAATTCGAGGTCCGTTGGATGTCTAGATTTCCAAATATCCAGTAAATTCAATTGAGTACTAATATCATCATCATCATCATTTATTTATATAGCGCCACTAATTACGCAGCACTGTACAGAGAACTCATTCACATCAGTCCCTGACCCATTGGAGCTTACAGTCTAAATTCCCTAATATAGACACACACACACTCACTCACAGACAGGCAGACAGAGAGGGAGACAGGCAGACAGAGAGGGAGAGACTAGGGTCAATTTTGATAGCAGCTAATTAACCTACCAGTATGTTTTTGGAGTGTGGGAGGAAACCGGAACACCCGGAGGAAACCCACGCAAACACAGGGAGAACATACAAATTCCGCACAGATAAGGCCATGTTCGGCAATCAAACTCATGACCCCAGTGCTGCAAGGCAGAAGTGCTAACCACTAGGCCACTGTGCAGCCCAATATAGTATAGTAATATAGTAAATACCTACTTTACTGGAGCGCTCAAATAGTGCAGTGGGACCCTGCCTATCTAGATACTGTGAAGCTACTATATTAAAATCACCTCCAATAATGAGATTCAAATCTTCATAGAGATACAATTTATTGATAAGGAATGTAGACGTTACATATGACATATTTTGTACCTGCAGTAGAAACTTCTAAAATCAGAAATCTGCCAACAGAATCTATCACTTTATGATGTATTTCAGTGGATAGACCTTTCTTCACAAAAACACTCCTAGATTTACTATTATATGAGGCATAAACTAGCACTGACTGTTTTAGTATCTTAAGTTTCTCATGCTCTTTTTCTGCGAGATGCATCTCCTGTAGGAGAGTAACATCTACCTTCATTTTGTTCAAATACGTGATTATTTTCCTTTTTTTGATTGGACAATTTACACCACCAGTGTTCCAGGAGCTTAAGGGAACTCACCCCACAGAATTACAGGGAATACAGTTAACGAAACCAAATGCAAAGTATATAATGGATTAGTATAGCTAGAACCACTACACCCTGCGCCCCCCTTCCCGAACTCACCACAGCTTCAATAATGCAATTATCTGAAGGAGACAGCTGAAAGTGAAAACAAAGGACATGTAGATAGTAAAATAAATGCTCAGAAGAAGAAATATGATAGAAAGGGTGAAAAGGTGAATATAGAACCTAGCTGAGCCATTTTGTGTGCACATTAAGACACATGAATATGACCGTTCTTGGCCAGTCTTTCAATTTATCCCTCGGGGGACCAAGCCTATGGGCTCTTTCGAATATCAATGATAAACAACCTATCTGAAATCTGTAGAATCTGGGGCAAGTTTGTAGACAAGAATGATAATAGGGCTGGGCCCTTGAATGATACGGGAAGACCCACTAAACTTAAATTATTTATTCTGGATGGGTTTTCCAGGTTATCCAACATCTGTTGCTGAGTTTTGAGCAGAAATGCAGTATGGCTTTTTTGTCACTCTAATTCATGCATATTTTGCCCTATGTGAAGTTCATTAATTTGAACCTGTTTTGCAGTTTGTGAGACTTGCTCTTTTATTTCCTGAATTGACGCTGTGAGCACAGTTGCTTGTTGGAGCATAAATGTTTCCATAGTCTCTGGAGTGAGTCTTTCAATGAGAGTTGTGAGGAAACAGGATCTTCACCCGAAAGAATACTAGAGTCAGAAGAATATTTGTCCTGGATCTTCCCTGTGATAGAGCCAGACTGATTACCTCATTTTCTCTCATTCATGGCACATTGTGCCTTTGCAGATGTAGGGTTATTAACACATTTGTACATCTCAATAGGTAAATAGACAGGGGAAGTATAGCTTTATATCAGATTATTTCCATTAGTAAGAGGGTGGGTAAAGTGAGAGAGCACATCCACATCAGTGTATTAAAAATCACAACTTATTATGTGCAATGTATATAAGGAGTGATATTATTTTGTCAGAGGTTCAAAATCAGAAAGTCTTTGAGGTGCAGATTGCTGTAGAAGCAAAAATAAATACTGCAGCAAAGATGAGTAACCCTAACAGATATAAGAGCAAGGGGTAGTAAGTTGCCACACTTATGAGAGTATAATGGAATACGCCAACAGATATTATATATCACTGTACTTGATAAACACAGATCATGTAGGTGAGTCCTTAAACAGGGAAGGTTAGAGCTACTCACTATAATGGTAATGTCGAAGTCAGCAAATTGGATAAAGTCATTTCAATTAAAGTCTAGCAAACTTGGTTGTCTTTGTCTGAAAAGATGCGTACGGTACGCTATGACGTACAAGGGCACGCTACGGCGTGAAAGGGCGTGCGCATCCACTACACGTGGCAGCAACAGTAATCGGTCTTTTACCATATATTCGCACAAACACGCATACTTATAAAATAGTACACATTAATGGTAATTGCAACACATAGTCAGTTATGTCGAAATATAGTAGTATTTATATGTTATATCAGAGTTACATGCATATTAGTGAAATACACGGAATGGGTTAAAGGAATAACATCATGAGTGGTATCATAATGAACCTTATTACATATCCTACTGTTTGGTTCACTCTGCGAGGGAATCGCAGAGTGCATACGCAAGTTATGAATGATAGGGAATTATGAACTACTTAAGACTAAGGAATCCGGGCGGGAAGAGCAGAGCATACCCCCTGCAGAGATGACCCCCTCCTTTGGATTCCTTAGGATGAACCAGCCAATGATTGACGACCCCTTGGACATTCCTGAGACCCGGACCAATAGATGCAAGCTATACCATCTTCATTGTATTACTGTATTTGATTGTGTATATAAGCAGCAGCTTGTGATCCAGAGTGCAGACATCTTGTCCCCAGACTTCAGGATTGAATGACTGCACTGGATCCAGAGCGCCTGCGATAAGTAACGGCTGTATTTACTATTACTTCGCTTGAGCATATTTTTCCACTTATTGCGAATAAACCTTTGTGCTTTGGAAACACAAATCGAGGTTCGACAATCGTTATTGGTTAGCGACGATACGCACATTAACAGTAAACTTGCGTCCCTTGTTCAGTGTGTTAGGCCAGTAATCAGTGGATGACAGGAGGCTTAGATCTCTGTGAGAGGAATAGACCAGCCAGCTAGTTAGTATCCTTGCAGGAGATGTTCCCCAGCAAAAAGAAAGGAGAGGTGGCCCCTGTGGTGGTGAAGTGGAGCGATGAACATGACATAAAGTGACAATGAATAAGAGGTGCAGTGGGCTGCAGGAGATTGTGCAGCCATGAGGCGTGTCTTCACCAAAATGTTGCCAAAGTAGGGCTCTTGGGGAGAGCAGCCTCCTAAATCCTGCATCTGAGTGGGGATGGAGAGCTCAGCCAGGGTAGCAGATGATTCAGCAGTGGGGCACCTGTCACTGCGCAGCTCTGGTGCTCAAAACGGAGTCAGTTATAGCGAGTTTCTTGGAAAGTGATGTGGGGGTTTTTGCAGGAAACACTCAGCCATCTCAGGATTGAAGCCACACCTACCTCGGTACCTCTTACTTCAGAATAATGTAGTGTAATATCCATCACAATGACCTCACATTCTCAGTTTTAACTAATAATAAGCCTTTATAATATACATTTTGCTGTGCCAGTGCGCTTTATTTTATTTATTTACTTTTTTAAATTACAGTAGTAGTGTATATTGTAAGTTGTGACATTGGGTGCAAGTACAACATAACTGGCTTTTAATAAACCAATTCTACTATATAGAAATATTAGCCTATAACTCATTTCTGTAGTGGTTTAACCACCATTCCATTCACAAACCCACCTAACCAGCCATTCACTTATTTTCCAATAACCTGGAGAGAACTTATTGATAAAATTATATTTTTTAAAATTGGTAATCTAATTCAGCCCATGTTATCATAATTTGGAAAAGACAAGGAAAACAGGAGTATAACATTATCACATTGTGAACCTAGAACATGTTGACAAGTCTGGGGACATGCACCCAAAAAACAGTCTCAACAGTAGTAATACAGGCTAAATTATATCTATTATACTGCTGAAAAGGAAATTTAGAGAACATCGGGACTATGTATTTATGATGAGCCTCATATATTATATGACCTGAAAGCTTATGTATGCCACCAGGAGCTTTTAACTAAAATGATTTATGAGTCATCTCGTATGAATAAAATGCTTAATAACCACTGAGTTTTCTATAATTGCATCTCCTAACTTCTTCCCTATTATTTATCGTTAAACAACAAATAC
Source organism: Mixophyes fleayi (assembly GCF_038048845.1). NCBI lineage: Eukaryota > Metazoa > Chordata > Amphibia > Anura > Limnodynastidae > Mixophyes > Mixophyes fleayi. The sequence goes on along the minus strand of NC_134406.1, from coordinate 185,201,205 downwards.
ATGCTTGCTTGCAGATTCATATGTTTTTGAACTCCTTACAGTCTTCTTCATCTTCGTAAACTGTACTATGTAGAAAAGAATTATGCAGTAAGAAATTTAAGTAGTGATAATTAGTAGTAGTTATCTGTTTTAACAAAGTCTGTAGGCACAACCCCAATAGAGTTTTCTCCTAACAGAGAACACAATTAGCATCTATTTCCCAAGGAGAAAAGAAACTTAAAAGTATAACATGCTAAGCTAAGTATAACAAACAATGCAAATTCAATCTTTAAATGCAATGTTTCGGTCAAACTCCATAAATAGTAGTAATGATAATAGTATTAGCGTATACAATATTCTTGCATAACATAATCATTAAATTCATTATGTCAACAGTAAACTAATGTTTGCAAACATGATTTTAAAAACAAAATACATTTTCTCCATCTTTTTTCAATGTTTTTTCTTTTGCAGCATGCTCTTTAATATGTGTGGTTTTACCACATAAATTCAATAAAGGTTATTGTTTAATTAGTATTCTCCTCTTACTCTGACCATTCATCATATATGTCCTTTTCCAGCTGACAGACAGAGACAGATATTAGATTTTTTTTTCTCATAGATTAATTCAAAATATGCCAAGTGTGGAATTTTCCAAGTTCGCTGCATTAAAACATTTCAAAGAAAAATATGCACACAGTGCATTGCCTCTCCTCTGCCATGGAACTAAATAAGTTAAATTAGTATTCCAAATAGAAATGGACAATCAGTATCTTTAATGAGAAATTGCTAGGTTCCAAAGGATTAATATGTTATTAAGTGCTGTATATCATTTCAGCTGCTAAGTTTGCTTCTTATTCCACTTCACACGGAAATGCATGATATTCAGGCCAATGTAAAGAGCATGCCTTATGGAACAGAACAAAAGCACTGGCATGCTTATAACTCAACCCGTAGGCACCAATTTACTAAAATGGATTAAATATACTATTTATTCATAACCTCTTTGATCAAAGAATATCCAATTTCCCATCCTTTTTTTTCTTTGAACTCAGAATAGTGATTTAAAAAACGAGTGATAGTTGATATGTGAAGGATGGAAAAGGAAATGAAATCAGGTGTTATTCTTTAAAAAAGTGATGCTCCGGCATAAATAAAAAAAAGTGAAAAACAAAAACAGTATAAAATTATTATAAAGTATAAAAAGACAATTAAATAATACACTGATTTTAGAATGATCAAACTGTAAATTAAAATTAAATATAACAAATTTAACAAAGATAAGATGACTATCAACCATGTGGACTTCATTTCAAACAAGGAGGAAAGTTCCAGTGCAGGAATATTACTGTCACTCAGCTGCAAATGTTTAGTCTGCATGGAAATTACATAACAGTGATGCTAATGAGCCCCTTTCTATTCCTATGCCCTACCACATACAGTATGAGCTTATTCCTTTTGTTAAACATGTGCTTAAAAATAGGGATGTGCACCGGCGAATTTTGAGGTCTCGTGTTTTGTGTTTTGGATCCGGATTTTCGTTATTTTTGAGGTTCGGATTTGTCTCGCAAAACACTTGACGAAAGGTCTCGGTTCGGATTTAAGGTATTGGATTCGGATTTTTTTTGAAAAAAACATAAAAAGTTTAAAAATCAAGTTTTTGGGCTTATTTTCACTCCTAGGGCTAGATTTACTATCAGGCGTGATGCATGGCGGCTTCAAACCGCCATGCATCGCGGCGGTTTTCCGGCGTGTTTGCATTGCAAACAGCCGGATTTACTAATGGGCGCATTTCAGCTTCAATTTGAAGCCGCCGGCGATGTAACGGCGGGATGTAATGCTCAAAGCCGCCGGCGGCTTTGAATAGAACATGGCGCTTTTGCTTTAAATGACGGCGCTTTTGTGTAAAGGCGGTTTTTTTGAAAATTACACCTGTCTCCTGGCCTGTTACTATTGGCTATTTTCAAACTCAGGAGATTTGACATCACAAGCCCTATATAAACCACTGGCCTGACACTTTTTTCTCTGATAGGGTTTAGAGGAGTTTTGTGAGAGGAGTTTGGAGGATAGTGGTTTGCTGAGAGTTGGTGTTTGGTGGATTGGTGGAGCGATATCTGATTGAAGTGTGAGTAGTCCTGTGGTTTTTTCCTGTTTTGTACATTTATTTTCTCATTTATTTTCTGTCTTGTATTTTTTGTATTTGACTTGTCCTCTGTCTGTGTTACTTGTGTGTGACTGTGTGGAGAGTGTGTCTGTAGGCAGTGTAGTTTGTTCTTTGTGTTTGTAAGTCCTTCAGTGTTTTGTGTTTTTCTGTCTTCTGGGTAAAAATGTCCAGAGATAGGAGGGGAGCAGAGGCTGAGGAGAGGGAGATGGAGGTTGAGGGGTCAGAGGAGGGAGAGGGAGAGGTTGAGGAGACAGGACAGAGCAGGAAGACCAAGACAGGGAGGAATGTGCGCTTCTCACATGATGAGAATTGTGTGTTGGTGCACAATATCATTCCCTGCTACGAGGTGATCTTGGGGAACCTGGCAGCCCGGACTCCGCTAAGGCGGCGCCACCAATTGTGGGGGAGAGTGTGCGACGCTGTTAACGCGGTGGGCCCACTAAAGAGGACAGTGGCGCACTGCCGCAAGAGATTTTCGGACATTAAGAGGAGGTTGAAGGAAAAAATGGCCCAGGAAAGGAGGTCCACAAGACGCACGGGTGGTGGCCCCCCTCTTCGCGTTGAATATACCAGCTATGAGGAGGAGCTGCGGCAGATAATGCCCCGTGAAATAGTGGAGGGAATTAATGTGCAAGACACAGATTCGCCCTCGTTTGCCCAAGGAGTTGGTGAGTGATTTGTCCTTTTTAAGCTAACAATATTGAAAATGTTTTTTTATTGCAAAAGTGTCTTTTTTACTCAATCAGTATGTAAAGGGCAATAATTTTGTTTATAACTGTTTTTTAATGTGCAAACACATGTCTTCCAAAGATTTATTATTTGTAAAAGGCTTTTTGCTGCAAATACATTGTATGCTTTTTCTAATACATCCAGATTCACCTGGACCACAGTTGAGTCCCATTCCTACAGCTACACCTCCACCTTCAGTCAGTGATTCGGCCACAGAAGAGCAAGCAGGTGTGTGATTTATGTTTTTGTGCTAAATAATGGAGTTAATTGTTTTTCTGTGGAAATGTTGCTGGCAAATTTTTTTTATTTAAAATATGGTGTGCTATGCGACCTTAGGGCTACATTTACTAAACTGAGATGTTGGCTAGAGCAACCAATCTGAATATACCTTTACTTTATTTATTGCATTCTACAAAAAGAGAGCTCAAATCTGATTGGTTGCTATAGGCAACGTCTTCACTTTTTTACACACGCAGTTAAGTCAAAATACCCAGCATGTACTACACAGAGGGAGGACTGAAATAGGATTTGTGTACCCCAAGGCACGGTCTAGCCAGATATTGCGTAATAAATCACAATATTTGTAGGTTACAAATACTATGCTTTTTTAGCCCCCTCAACCATACATAGTTCATATGATACTGGGTATTAAAAGGATAATATGTGCATCCTTAAGCAGGTAGCATAGGACAATAAATCATTAATGCAAAAATTGTGAAACAATCTGTAGTTTGTAAAGATTATTCTTTCCTATCAAGTGTTCAGAATGCAATATACAAACATATTATATCCTATATACTTACCGTCATTTTCATACACAGGGCCCTCTTCATACCAGGCACCTCAGGTGGAGTCCCTCCAAATGTCCCCTGAGCCAGATGAGCAAACCATAATCACCCTGGAAACAGTGGATGCCCCTGTGTCTGGTTTCCAGGATGTTGCACCTGGCCCTGCTGAAGCCCCAGCACACCAGCAGCCGGCACCTCAGAGTATGGACCCAGCCCGTGAAATGGCGCAGTCTATTGGTGCTTTCCAGCAGCAGCAATCAGTCTTCATGGAGAGCCAAACTCACAACATTTCCCAAATTGCGGCCCAGTTGAGGCGGATACACCGCACAAATAGCCAAATTCCTGCTGCAATCAATCGTCTGGCTAATGCCTGGGAGCAATCCAATCTGCAGATGGCCCAAATGACTGGGGCTGTGGAGGCATTAAATTCCTCCGTTCGCGAGGGGAATGCGAACCTGACCCGGCTGGCAGGCCAACTGCAGCAAGAACTCATTGCCCGCTTGCCTGCACCCTTTTCCTCGGCCACCACAAGTACCGCTAGTACGCCAAGCACATCGGCACAGAGTACTCCTCCAAGGAGAGGTGCTCGCACCAGGGGTGGGCCAGGGAGAGGACAGAGTGGGGCAAAACATAGCGATATGCAAGCAAAAAGGCGTCGCTAGCGCTAACACATGACTATTGCCTCATGCTTTTTTTACTTTGTATAAGCATTATCCTTTATTATTTATTGTGTTGTACTGCAATAAATGCAGTTAAATTTCTATGGTGTCAGTGTTTATTTTCTGCTAATTAAACAAGAGTATAGTGATGTTTTAAAAAACTAGGCACTCAAATCATTTACACATTGCGCTCTGACTGTCACAAACATTGCACTCACATCAAACACATTTTAGAGAAATAAATGTTTTTCCTATTGTGTAGTAGTTTGTAATCTGCCTTCCGCCCTCTGTGCTCTGCACATCACCAGATGTGACACAGACCCCTTCTGCTTCAGTGTGTACTGCACTAATCGGTGGGGTAAATTGATGTAATGCTAGATTATGTATAAAACAGCCAGCCAGGATAATATCAGACCCCTTTTCAGGTGCATACATAACCACCCCACCAGATTATTCTAGTAAGCTGAACCTGGTTTACCAAAGTACAAATGTACGCTATAACACACCTCTACTAGTGGGTTTGTGCCTGAATTTGTGCTGTGCAGATGTGTGAGGATGCAGCAGAGGAGTCATCAGCCAGAAACCCATTCTTTATTGAGTACAGTTAAAATTGCTTTTACACTCTGTTAAGGGATTTGTTGCAATATTAAACAAATGTTGAACTTAGTAAAAAAATTGCATCGTGGGAAAACAGAAGAGAAAAAGAAACCCAAATTACACTGCCATTACAAGACACTGGCCTTTTAACATATACAATCCCAAAGGGACAAACTTTGCACATGAAATGGCCCTTTCCCTTCTGTTCAGATTGACCAAATACCTCAAACAGCACACTGTTTGAACAATCTCGCCGCTCACAAGCAGCGCTTTCATTTTGGTCTTTTGAATGGCGGTTTTCCGGCGGCTTTATAAACCCCCTAATAGTAAATCCGGCTGTTTGTATGTGGAGCATTGTTGAAACCGTCACGGCGCTTTATACAGAGGCGGGTTTGAAAACATCATTTCTGGCCGTTTGGATGGCGGGTTTAGCGTTAGTAAATCCGGCGATGGCTAAACCGCCGGCAAACCCGCCGAAAGTCGGCGGCTTTACAAACACGCCTGATAGTAAATCTAGCCCCTAGGCTATTATTAACCTCAATAACATTCAATAACAAGCATTTCCACTAATTTACAGTGTATTGTGAACACCTCACAATATAGTTATTAGTCCAAAACGTTGCAACAAGGTATCTTTCTGGACTGCGTAGAGGAGTGGGTCACCACAATATATATTAAAAACCCTGAACTTTTATGATTCGCACCAATAATTGTACCTGGACTGCGTAGAGGAGTGGGTCACCACAATATCTTAAAAACCCTGAACTTTTATGATTCGCACCAATAATTGTACCTGGACTGCGTAGAGGAGTGGGTCACCACAATATCTTAAAAACCCTGAACTTTTATGATTCGCACCAATAATTGTACCTGGACTGCGTAGAGGAGTGGGTCACCACAATATCTATTAAAAACCCTGAACTTTTATGATTCGCACCAATAAATGTACCTGGACTGCGTAGAGGAGTGGGTCACCACAATATATATTAAAAACCCTGAACTTTTATGATTCGCACCAATAAATGTACCTGGACTGCGTAGAGGAGTGGGTCACCACAATATATATTAAAAACCCTGAACTTTTATGATTCGCACCAATAAATGTACCTGGACTGCGTAGAGGAGTGGGTCACCACAATATATATTAAAAACCCTGAACTTTTATGAATCGCACCAATAAATGTACCTGGACTGCGTAGAGGAGTGGGTCACCACAATATATATTAAAAACCCTGAACTTTTATGAATCGCACCAATAAATGTACCTGGACTGCGTAGAGGAGTGGGTCACCACAATATATATTAAAAACCCTGAACTTTTATGATTCGCACCAATAAATGTACCTGGACTGCGTAGAGGAGTGGGTCACCACAATATCTATTAAAAACCCTGAACTTTTATGATTCGCACCAATAAATGTACCTGGACTGCGTAGAGGAGTGGGTCACCACAATATATATTAAAAACCCTGAACTTTTATGATTCGCACCAATAAATGTACCTGGACTGCGTAGAGGAGTGGCTCACCACAATATATATTAAAAACCCTGAACTTTTATGATTCGCACCAATAAATGTACCTGGACTGCGTAGAGGAGTGGGTCACCACAATATATATTAAAAACCCTGAACTTTTATGATTCGCACCAATAAATGTATCTGGACTGCGTAGAGGAGTGGGCACTGGGCACCACAATAAAATATATAAAAAACCTTCAACAGATCTGCATTACACTACACATACGGCTGCTCCTCCATCCTCTCCATCATATACATGTTGGAGTTTTAGCGTGTGACAACCTCTTGTTTTTGATAATGTCAGTGCATTTGGAATATTTTTCAATTTGCCCCACACCACTGAATGTACTTTATCTATGATACGCAATACGCATCTATCTATCTTGACTGCGTAGTGTGGTGGCCCCGGTACACAATTTGGTACCGAGGCCACAATATAATTTAAAAACCCTCCACGTGTCGGAATTCCACCAAACAAGTATCTGGACTGCATAGTGGGGTGGCCCCGGTACCCAATTTGATACCGGGGCCACAATACCTCCTCCAAACATGCTCCAGACAATTCGTCATTGACAGACCCCAGACAGACAGGGTCGTAGTGTTATTGTTTGACTTTGTAAACCCAAAAAAATGTCCCTGTTGCACTTGCACATAGTCGTGCAATGAAGACTGACTTTTTCATTTAAAGGCACGATCTTTAAAGTGTCAGAAAGAGAGAGAAGACACAGGAGAGGAGAGTTGTAGCTGGGGACCTGGGGTGGAAGCTCCCAGGCTCCCCCAGCATTGCCTGGAAGTCTGAGCGTGGTGACTGAGCCAGGGCAAGGAATGTGTGCCCTGGATGAGGGGGAGAACTCCATGCCACTATAGTGAACCCAAGAGAGAGGGGGACACTGCACATGGAAGAGGCCCTGGAGTGAGGGCTGCTACAAGAGGCATGGTAGCTGTAGTGTCAGATCCTGAGGCTGAGAGTACACAGAGTGACGTGTCAGAGCACAGGAGACATTATCCCCGCAGAGGAGGGATGAGCTGCAGTTGAGAGGTCTGTTGTTGAAATAGGACATGCACACTTTAACAAACCAATCATTTCAGCGACAGGGCCTACCAAACAACTTTGACTGAAATGATTGGTTTGTTTGGGCCCCCACACCAAAATAACAATTCATCTCTCCCTGTACAAACTAAACAGGCTCTACTGAGGAAAGATGTCGTCCTCATCCTCAACCTCTGATTCCTCTCCCCCTACAGTGTGTACTTCCTCCTCCTCACACATTATCAATTCGTCCCCGCTGGACTCCACAACCACAGGTCCCTCTGTACTATCTGGAGGGCAGTGCTGTACTTCATTGAGGAATTGATTATTCATTTTTATAAACATCATTTTTTCAACGTTGTGAGGAAGCAACCTCCTTCGCCGCTCACTGACTAGGTTCCCTGCTGCACTAAAAACTCTTTCCGAGTACACACTGGAGGGGGGACAACTCAGGTAAAATAGAGCCAGTTTGTACAGGGGCTTCCAAACTGCCTTTTGGAGTTCTACCACGTCACTACCTCTAGTTAATTTAGATTGCAAGGCTTGTAAATACTTTGAAGATAAAAAAAGCAGGCTGCACAGACTGTGGAGCTAGAAAGTGAAATTAAATGGACCACGTTACTTTGGTGGCTATCTATGCCCCCCCCCCCCCTCCCCGCCCTACACTTGTAGTTGAATATAAAAAAAGCAGCCTGCATAGACTGTAGAACTAGAAATTCAAATATACAAAAAAATGGACAAAGGCAGTTTGCTATCTATCTGCATCAGATCCCCTCTCCACTAGGAGTAAAATAGAAAACTATTCAGCCGTTATATAATCTAGAATATAAATAGAAATTGAGAAAGGCAATTTGGTATCTGTCTGCATCATAATCATCAACATCCTCCTCAGCGCCAGCTACATCAATATCCTCCTCCCGGTGTACAACATTCACACCTTCATTAGCCAAATCTGTAACTGGACTGTGGGTGATCCTTCCAGCATATGCAGAGGGCGTGCTGCAAATGCTGGATGGAGCCACCTCTTCCCGTACAGTGATGGGAAGGTCAGGCTTGACAACCACCAACATCCTTGGACTCACCTTGTGGATTTGTGATAATTTCTCTTTAGAAGGCAGAGTTGTTTGCTGTTTTGTTGCTGACAGCATAACTCTCTTAAATTTTTTGTAGGGGGGGGGAGGAGGAGGAGGGCTAAGATCCGTGGGTGAAGCTGAACCACTAGTCATGAACACGGGCCAGGGCCTAAGCCGTTCCTTGCCACTCCGTGTCGTAAATGGCATATTGGCAACTTTACGTTTCTCCTCAGATGATTTTAAGTTTCTCTTTTTGCTACTTTTTCTTAACTTGGGCTTTTTGGATTTTACATGCCCGGTACTACGAGATTGGGCATCGGGCTTGGAAGACGACGTTGATGGCATTTCATCGTCTATGTCATGACTAGTGGCAGCAGCTTCAGCATTAGGAGGAAGTGGGTCTTGATCTTTCCCTACTTTATCCTCCAAATTTTTGGTCTCCATTATATGTAGCACAAGATACTGCAGAATGTGTGAACTTGGTAATATTGCAGTACCAATGGACTTATACTGCTGGATTGGTTTTGCAAATTTGGTTATAATTATTATATATTTTTTTTTTTTTTAATTTTTTATTTTTTTTTACTTTTTTTTTATTTTTAAAAAACTTGGGAATAGTGGGGAAATAACTATGCCCTTAGAAGCACAGAGCACAGGACACAGCACCACTGGACTGAACAGGACACGGCACAGGACCCAGCAGCACTACGGAACTCAGCAGGACAGAGCACAGGACACAGCACCACTGGACTGATACTGCAGAATGTGTGAACTTGGTAATATTGCAGTACCAATGGACTTATAATGCTGGATTGGTTTTGCAAATTTGGTTATAATTATTATATTTTTTTTTTTTTTTTAATTTTTTATTTTTTTTTACTTTTTTTTTATTTTTAAAAAACTTGGGAATAGTGGGGAAATAACTATGCCCTTAGAAGCACAGAGCACAGGACACAGCACCACTGGACTGAACAGGACACGGCACAGGACCCAGCAGCACTACGGAACTCAGCAGGACAGAGCACAGGACACAGCACCACTGGACTGATACTGCAGAATGTGTGAACTTGGTAATATTGCAGTACCAATGGACTTATACTGCTGGATTGGTTTTGCAAATTTGGTTATAATTATTATATATTTTTTTTTTTTTAAATTTTTTATTATTTTTTACTTTTTTTTATTTTTTAAAAACTTGGGAATAATGGGGAAATAACTATGCCCTTAGAAGCACAGAGCACAGGACACAGCACCACTGGACTGAACAGGACACGGCACAGGACCCAGCAGCACTACGGAACTCAGCAGGACAGAGCACAGGACACAGCACCACTGGACTGATACTGCAGAATGTGTAAACTTTGTAATATTGCAGTACCACTGGACTTTTACTGCTGAATGTGTGAACTTGGTAATATTGCAGTACCAATGGGCTTATACTGCAGGATTGGTTGTGAAAATTTTGTGGTAATTAAAAAATATTAAAGTAGTTTTTGGTATTTTTTAAAAAAACTTTTTTTTATTTTTTTAAACACAGGGGAATATTGGGGAAATAACTATGCCCTTAGAAGCACAGAGCACAGGACACAGCACCACTGGACTGAACAGGACACAGCACAGGACCCAGCAGCACCACTGACCTCAGAAGGACAGAGCACAGCACACAGCACCACTGGACTGATACTGCAGAACACAGCACAGCACAGCACAGCACAGCACAGCACAGCACAGCACAGCACAGCACAGCACTAAACAGCACAGCACAGCACAGCACTAAACAGCACAGAACTAAACAGCACAGAACTAAACAGCACAGAACTAAACAGCACAGAGGACCACCTAACACACCCTCCCTCTACCCTGATCAATGCCCGAGTGAAGATGGCGGCGACTAGCGGGGAATTTATAGGATCCGAGTATCGCGAGATCCGACAACGGGATTATGAGTCAGAGCCTCAGTTTCACTTTTGAATTTGGCGCCAATACCCGGATCTGTCTCGGATCCGACTCGGATCCGCAACGTTCGGGTGGGCTCGGATTTCAGAAATCCGAGTGCGCTCATCCCTACTTAAAAAGGGACATGTTTAACAATGAGCAAAAATATATAATGTGAGCAGTACATTCCCTGATCATTTTGTATAAAATATGCCAACGCTTAAACAGTATTTTCCTAGGAGTGATCTAAAAGGCAAAACATAAAGTAATGTGAGGCACAAGCCGTTTTTCACCTTGTTGGGACCTCATCTAACACATTCTGTGATAAATGCTGCTGGACTTATTCCGCTGCTTATGGCTCTGCAAAGGAAGATAATGGGCTTCAAAACAAGCGTACTGAATGTGCACAGCAAATCACCTTGTTTTTGCACGGGTCATCCAGCACACTTAACAGCGCATGCATTGGTCAAACACTAAATTGCAGAGCTCCCAGCTACTATTGGTGATTTTCTTGTTTAGTAAATAATAATTGCTACATTACACCATAGTGTCACTATAGAATTTCTTTATTTTGTGGTCAAATTTACTAAACATTCAGCACATTGATATAGAGCATACCAATAAAAACATTGTACTTTGGCATAAAGTGCAAAGTGAAACTAACGTGTCCACTTGATCTCTTCTCGTTTTAATCTACTACACACTTACCCCACCACACTGGTTACTTCCTTGACCACTTGATTTCAGTTTTCCATTTCCATAGATATTTATCCCTCTACCTTTAAAAATATAATCATTTTCAAAAACATTCTCAAGAATCCCTCTTTGGAACCCATCTAGCTACTAATCCATTTCTCTACTCCCATTTGTCTCAAGACCACTGAATCACATTGTTTACTGATCATATTTTGCACCGTTCATTCCTTTAACCTTTCACTCCCTACTAGACCCTGTGCAGTCTAGCTTTTTTTTAACACACTCCACAGAAATCAAACTTACAAAAAATCCTAATGACCTCTGCACAGCCATATCAAAAGGTACATCTTCTTTCCCACTGCTACTGGCTCTCTCTTCTGCATTTAAAACTGTTGCAAATCCCCCACTTCTACAAACACTTAATTCCCTTGGCATCTGTAATGCTGTTCAATCCTGGTTTCCTTCATACTTTTCCAAATGATCATTCAAAGTTTCCTTTAATGAATCCTCTGCCTTCCCCATTCTTCTTTCTGTTGTAGTACCCCTCAACCACAATTGTGCTTTTTTGTTACACCATTACCCTAGGTAAAATCGTACCACATATGAGCTCCAGTATTACTTTTATGCTGATGACTGATTTACCTCTCCACCCCTGAAATCATTCCCTCTGTTTTAGCCAACATCTCAAACTGTCTCTCAGACATCTGCTCATTGACATCTTAAAGACATTTAGTTTAAGCAGAAAATAATTTTCTGATTATATGCCTCCATCATGTGCCAATCCTCTGTCTGATTACAATGACAACATCATCCTACCTAGTTGCCTCAACTGATTTAATCATCACATTAAGGCAATCTTTAAATCATTTCACTTCCACCCATACAACATCTTCAAAATATGATTTTCTCTAACAAAGATGCCACTAAGCTCCTAAACCATACTATTATAATTTCCCTTCTTGACTACTGCAACCTTCTCCTGTCCAGCCAGCCAAGAACAGGATTACATCCCCCTGAAATCAATTGTGAGTGCTGCTGCAAGACTCATCTAACTAACTGTCCTGTCTCATCTGCTGCCTCTCTCTGTCAATCCCTTCATTTACTTTCCATAAACTCCAGAATAAAAGTGCTGAGCCTTGTGTCTGAAGAACTCAATAACTAATGAACCCACCTTTAAATCTGATTTCACTCATACATATTCTTCCAGTTATCCTCTCCAATGCCCTTCTAATGACATACCTTCTCATAACCTCAATTTTCTGCTCCCCCTCCCCCACCAGACTCTCCTTAGCCTTTAAAATCTTTAAATGGTCCCTAAAGTCTCATTTATTCAGATAAGTATTTTTTATAATCACTGCTTCTGTTCCAACTCTGCCTTACAGTTGCCATTCACTCTTCCCTACTTGCAGCTACAGGTGCTATTATACTACCTTATGAGTCAAATCTTCCCCATCTTACCCACTCCTCTTAGATTAAAATACAAATTGAGCGTTCTTTATCTTTTGTTTCAAGTAATTTCACTTCATTTATTTGTATCATGATCATCTCAATGTAAAGTGTTCCATGATATGTTTATATTTGCTAGATAAAGGATAGTAATAATGTTTTTCATGATGCCCAAGCAGACTATGTTACGTGATATTATGTAAATATAAATGTAAATATGTACTGTAAACTGCACAAAAATGTTTTTAGAGTAGGCTGGACAACAGTTAATCCAGCTTGAAGCAAGATTACATTACAGAGAATAATATGGCTGACTTTAAAGAAAAATATTTGAGATTGAATCCCTCCCCAAAATATATCAAGCAAAACAGGATAAGATTAAATATGGTGTTATATAATGGATGTCCACGCTTGCGAATCATGCAATTACCAGTTACATATTGTTTTTTATTTTTATGCTAGTTATAGCACTACTACCAATACACAATTGTAAAGGCTTTGGCCACCAACCATCTATACTTTTTGTCTTTAATTTTACTTTACACTTTCTTTAGCTCATTAAAACACCTTGCTTATAGTTCTTCGCTACCAGTTCACAAGTATACGAATCCAGTACTCCCTCGGGGCTGGGAGACTGAGGTTAACAGTTTTTATGTCACAAATCAAATATGGCTGCCCCAGGCCTGGTTCTTCATGACGTCTTCAACAAACCAGGCCTGTGTATCCCCTTTTTGCTTACTCACAGGTAAAAAAAATGTCTCCCTCATCAACATAAGATCAAATCACACAGACTAGTCTCCATGCAGCTTAATTGGGCATTATAAACCAGCAGTGTTACCTTGGCACATGAATAGAAAGTTAAGGTATAAGAACATACTGGAAATCAATGTTGTCATCACACATAGTTAGATCACTAGTTGTCTTCTGAAACCAGAGCATCTGTATTTGCAAATGTAGTCTGTCAATGTCGTCCAGAACAACAGGTTATGGTTCCACAAGAAAGACAAAATTGAAGCTTTAGAGGTTACTCTGTCATCTACCTACATTCCTTTCCAAGTATTCTATAACTAAAAAAAGTGCATATTTTGTAGTCCTTACTGGTAGTATGTTTCTGATTGAAAAGAGCACGTCCTTCAACATTTGGGAGAGAAATTAATATTTTGAAAATTACTCTATTGGTATTATTGATTTTTTATTTCTCCTCCCCAAACTCAGTGCATTGTGTAGTTAACATTTTCTGCCAGCAGTCACCACAATGTAAAGTATATCTTAACTCTACTTTTTTATTATCACTTTTCATAATGGTTCTTTGACTCCTTCAAGATGTGATCTATATGGAAAATGTGTAAATAAATCCAATCCTATCTGCTTTGATAGTGGGACACAAACTCAAAACAAAATAAAGAAGTAAATAAGAACAACTAAAAGGTTAACAATTATGAAATACAATTAGACTGCCAAAATGGGACAAAAATAAAAATGAAAAATAAAACTGAATCAGCAGGCAGCATAGTGGAAACATAGACTGCTGTGAGTAAGAGCAGCAGGAGTCTTTTAGCTGTACCTATGAAGCCAAGTTTTGGTGATTGTAAAGATACCGAGAGAAATAGAGAAAAACATAGTAATTGATGAATGTGACCTTTGGGATGTAAGAAATGGACAATCCACAGTGCAGCTGTCGCAGAGATATGGATAATGATAAAAGATGTTGACTGGCATGAATAATTAGAACTTGTGAAAGAAGAAAAGTGCATATTTCTTAAGGAAACCAATTCTTTTCTATAGAGTCTGACATGCTCTGGGCAAAAGCAACAGTTATGTCAACACAACTTAGTAAATTAGGAGACTGATTTATTTTAACTCGTCTTAAAGCATATAATCAAATTATGATTTTTTTTTTTACTATATTTAAACAGATAATGTTAAATGTGACTAACATTTATGTGATTGGACTGGTCCCTACAGGAAAAGCAAACTAGTATATTTTATGAGATCAGGCTCGCAGACACTTCACTAACTAAAAAGCGCTCCATACCAGTTTGAAGTGGAAGGTTCTTGATTTGGAGTCAGCTAATATCCAACTCTCTTCCAATCATGTGGTGTTCTCTTTGACCTTGAACATCTTGCTGTCTTAAATCTGTGACGCAATAACGTAATGTGCACATGCAACTTTTTTTTTGCAGGGGTTGGTATAGCTCCTTTAATACATAGGGATCAATCTTCACTCTAACCTTAGTTATTTTGAAACAATAATGTTAAAAACTAAACTGACAATTCCATTGTGCTAGGTTGCACCGAACAGTTGATTCACATCCCAAGGCAGAGCTCATCTACATCAATATTTTTTAGTGGATCTCACATTTTAAAAGACACTAGGAGGTATATTTAATAAACCGCGGGTTTGAAAAAGTTGAGATGTTGCCTATAGCAATCAATGAGATTTTAGTTTTCATTTATGTAGTACATTCTACAGAATGACAGCTAGAATCTGATTGGTTGCTATAGGCAACATCTCCATTTTTTCAAAGCCGCAGTTTAGTAAATCTAACCCAAGGGCTCATTTACTAACCTCGGAAGATGTGGACATGAAGCACATTTAATAATATCTAAATTCACTGTTTATCTGCCTAATACTTACATGGCCAGAATTAAGTGGATGGGGTCACTACTATTTTTTACTTAATTTATCATCTCCCTGCTTGCATCTCTTCATTGTCCAGGGAGATTGTTCTGCAGGCTCTCATTGTGTTAATGAATTGTACTGCACTGCAGGCAGTGATATCCACTGGAGTGAGCTACCTGACTGGTGATATGAGTCGTGATTAGGGAGCCCTAGTCATATAAAGGAAAGTGACAACTAGTACTGAGCCTTCATTTCTTGTCACTTCCTATGACATGCACAGGGTAGCCTGATCACAGGGGAGTGAGACAAGACAGGAGATGAGTGTGACACAGCGGAGTGAAACATAAACAAGAGATGAAAGGAAAAAAGATATCACATTGCAGGCAAAGAGGGACAGACAAAACAGAAGGAAATTATTATTAATTATTATGTATTTATTTCTTTATTTCTTTATTTAGCAGGGGTGCTTTCCTCATCTCGTGTCTCCTTTCTCCTAGCTTATTTTACACCCCACAAGTCCCGGGCTAATGTCATCATTTCTGCAATATATTGATTATGAAAACCTCTTATAATGGGAGACTTTTAAACTATGTACTGTATATTGTGGCAGCTTTGTGTTATGTCATAAAATCTATGCAAATTTCTGTCCCATAGTCCTATGCAAGGGCAGGCTGGGGAGGGGGGCATCTGCTCCCCAGGCCAGTCCCATAGAGGGATACCTTGGGCTGGGTCACTGGGCCACCTGCATTTTTTTCTTTTAAAATGTTCCTAATAGGCTGCTATAGTCGAGTCTTGACCCCCTGGGCTAAAATTTGCCAGCCCTCTTCTGGTCCCATGGACTCATCTAGTCAGTTAGGAACTCAGCTGTCCAAAAGAAGATAGCTGTGGAAGATGACTGGCAATGATTATTTATACCTGGAAAATAAAGGTTTGGTGATAATTACTAATTTAGTGGATTATTGAATGGCGGGGGATTGTTCAAGAGATATTAGGTTGGTGGGGTGCAAGGTCCTTAATTAAACTGATAACACTAGGACTTTCCAGACTTTCCTGATCTGGACTGAAGTGCATATTGTGACACATTTGTAGTTGTTGTTATACATGGCTCAAATTTTGCACAGCACTGGCTGACATTTGTAGAAACAAAATTGTCATTTCAAGGATCCTTTTTGAGGTACCCCACCCTCACTAGTGAAGGAGGCCCCACATCTAACTGCAAAACCACAACAGCACTAGTACTTATTGCCACAAGAATCCAGCAGGCACTGGACCTCATTTACAAAGCTCACAGGATGTGTGTAACGCCTGCAGGGAACAGGACAGATGCACATAAATATCTTACCTTACAAATGATAGTCATCTCCTGTCTGCTTCTGAGTCACCCCAGCCACTCTCCTATCCCAGCAGACAGCAACTGAACCTCTGTAACCTCACTCCACTTCCCTCTATGAAAGAAACAGAAATTAAAGCCAGGCCTACCAGGAAAGGGCTGTCTGAGACCACGGCAATGAGCAGAGACACTCAAGTCAATCTTGCTTGCTGCCACCTCGTTTTACTCTTGCCAAGGGAGCAGAACTACCACTACAAGACCAGAAACAGTCCCGTTTCAAGTACTCCACTAACCCCTCGGTGAGGGCCTAACCAGGAGTAGGAATAGAGCGTTTTACTCAAGGGGCATACTCCAACTTCCAGTCCCTGCTCTCCTGCTCCTCTCCTTCACCTGTGGAAGACAGACACAACAGAGCCTCCCTCTACTGTACCAGTGGGTCTAGTATGTACAACCTACACAACTGACACTAACTAATAACAGGTAGCCCAACTCTAAATTAACTAATGGTCAGGAATGCAAAATTTACTATAAACTGGTGTAGTGTATTTCCTAAGCCTCCTCTGTCTACTTTACGGGGAACACCAGCCAGTGTTCACGTCCTACTCCGGAGGGCTGATCCTAAAACCCTCACTCAGGTCGTACCGAGAAGACTATCATCTCACTATGGGGTCACTCACGGAATCCTAAGGACCAGTCGCATGTGACACGAAAGAGGCCAACTGGAGCAGCGCACCACCGGAGTGTCAGCTGCCGCACAAAACCCCCAGTCGTCACTCCCAGAACTCGAAACGGCTGCCTTCACTCAAGCAGAACACCGTCCCAATCCGAAACCGCCAGGGACCCTGCCGGAACTTAGGACTGGAACTTCCAATTGGAACCACGAGACTGAGTGCTGGAATTCAAAAGGGCTGTGCTGCACTGCCAGTGAGGTGCCCACAGTTTATTGCAGGAAAACTGTAAGGAACAAGAGCCTACCTTTAATGCGGGCCTGACGTCTTGCATCTGTAAAGAAACACACACACACAGCACAACCAAAATACAATGCACAACACAGACACAGGCGGAATAAGACTCTGCTACGGTATCTGGCAGGCTGACTACGTAATACACACACCTGCTATCTAACCAGAGAGTTTAGTATAGCACTAACAGGAGCCTTCTGCTCTACTGTTGCTAGGACTACCACCTAGCTTATTCAACACACACTTGGACTGCACCCTACTCTAGTTATGGGCCCTCATGCCTTTTCTACCTCAGGGCCTTGTGCCCTTTGCACACCATGGGCTCTAGGCCCAGCTACCTACAGAGCCTTGTGCCCTGACTATGGGCTCTAAGCCCCACTAACTATGCCTTGTGGCCTTCCTGGCTATGGGCTCTGAGCCCATCTAACTTGGGCCTTGTGCCCTTTTTAATCTCTACCTATATGTGCCTTGTGCCCAATTACCTGGGCCCCTAACTGCAGCCACAGGCCTAGTCCCCAACAATGCCCACAGGCCTTGTGCCTGACCTAATGCAGAGTATACTTACCTGCTCTGCGCAGGATACTCAACTTGCACCCGACGTCTTCTTTTCCGGGTTTTGCAGACCCTCCAGCTGGCGGGGACTCTTCTCCTGTTCTGCGCGGGTCTTCCGGTGGCTCTCTGGACGGGGGCGCTCTTAGCACTTACAAGGGCTCCCCACGGGCGTCTCCGGCGCTGTCTTCAGGCAGCAGGGTAGCACCTTGCCCTTACAAGGGCTCCCTGCCAATTCCGCCAGTGTCTTCCGTGCTGTCTTCCGGTGGTAGGGTAGCTCTCTACCCTGACAAGGGCACCCTGCCACCTCCGCAGATGTCTTCTGCCTTCTTTACTCCGGGGCGTCCCACAACATCCTCTCTTTTCTCTGCCAGCGAACTTCTGGCAAGATGGCGCCGGCGGACCGCTGGCGTAACGTCATCACTGGGCGCTGCCGTGAGCGCTCATTGGCACGCCGCGGCGCCAATAATTTAAACGGCTCACTCATCCGACCGCCGATTGGCCAGCAGGGGAAGGTGAGCACTGATTGGCTCATCTTCCAGAAACCTGCAGAGAAAGAAATATACTTACTGGCGCTGGAACGCAGGGATGGTAAGTAACTGTTCTCTTCTTTCTTCGCCCTCTTCATGGGCACAGCAGCCAGGTCCATCTTCTCCTTCTTCACAGGCACAGCGGGGCACATCTCTACATGTGCACTGCATAAAAACCTTGCATTTGCACAAAATACTGCTCAGTTTAGCTCATGTATTTGCTTAAATTATTCATAAGAGTGAGGGAGCATCAGGACTGCATTTATTACATGTGGAACATTTGTACTCCTAGAAATGTGTTTTTCCACCGAAGTACAACTGAAAGATTTAAAATGCATCCCACTATATATGCACAAATTGAGTAGTACACCAGCAAAAAAAATATAGAATTTTTGTACATGATAAATAAATTCAACTGTAGGGGGTACTATCAGTCTACAGTTTTAATAGGTCACACTATGTCTGCTTCTTTTTAAGTGAGTCCTTACTCTAGGAGAAGAAGGCATAAAATGATTATTATTGTCAAATAGCCTCCGGTAATAATTGGAAGCAGTATGGGGTGAAAGGGCCACCGTAGTGTCAGTAAATGCGGCCTCCTATTGCTGTGTAATATGCTGACAATTCTAGGTTACATTAAACGCTTCGCACTCATAGCTGCATTAAATGATGGACATGTGAGTGACTTTAAAAAATGCTGCACACAAGGGAGTGTTATACTAAACACAATCGGGGGCAATACATGCAGGACAATTTGCAGATCACTATTTTATATGCTGCCTGGAAGAAGCATAGAAATCGTTATAATTATTCACAGAACTGGTCACTCTGGCACCTGTTTGTGCTATGTTTCACAATGTCTGTTTACATAGCTACTCTTTTTTTTAACATAATCATGTCTTTGTCAAAAATATGCATGGAGCTGAAAGCACTTGAAGGTGGGAAGCCAGTTTGTCTAGAACTGCCCTGAGGGCACATCTGATATGGGAAGTTCCCCTTGTGCATACACACATAGGGCCTGATTTTGAGTTAGGAACAAAGAAAGAAAAGCAGCAAATTTGCACCTGGACAAACCATGTTACAATGCAAGGGCTACAAATTGACTTATTTCTTTTGCACACAAGGAAAACACTAGTTGTTTTTTCATGTAGCACACAAATACTTGATAGCTTTATTTTTACACTGAAATTAAAGTTGATCTATGACAAGCCGTATACCAACTATAAATCTGTCCCTACACTTTAAATTTACCTCCCCCTCCAATGCAACATGGTTTTGCCAAGGTGCAAAGTTGCTCCTTTTCTTTGCTGTGCTCCTAACTCAAAATCGGGCCCATAGTGCACACTATTTTTATCTTGTACATTTATAGATTTATGCACAGCAAAAAAGGAAAACACATCTACTATCAGTTTAGGACAATGCTTATTTAATTATAGCTCTTCCATTGTTCATGCTATTATCTCTTAATAACATCTTATATATCATGACATCAGAATTATCTTCATGTCACCTTTGTACGTTTGTACTGTAATGTTCATTTTGTTGCTACCAATAAATATTGTCCAGTGCAATTATTGTGGTTCCAACGCACAAAAAGATTTAATAGCAAAAGATTACAGCGAGCCATGATGATGCATAAAAAGGTATAACTTAATACAGGAAAGTATAAACCGAATACATCAAATTACGCAAGCACTCCCTGGGTCCAGGTCCATATTCAGTCTTGTAGTCTACAGTCAGGAAGAGAGAGATTTAATACTGGTCCAGGGATTTGCTTATATGCAGTTTGAGTTAGCAAAAATACAGTAATGATGTCACAATGTACACTAAGATAAACTAAGGTCTTTCTTCATTGGTCCAGGGGTCAGGTCTGCCCAGCACAGTGCAGATCATAGGTCAGTTCAAAGGATTCCTCTGATAAGGTAGGGGACAGCTCACTCAAACAGCTGAACACATGTTGTGCCTGAGAGAATCGACCTAATCCAGTTTTAACCAACCTATAAACAAAGTGCTTTGAGTATTAGGGCCTGAGCCATTAAGAAAGTAGTTTCTGTTTTTTGTGCACATCATATGAAATTCCCTTCTGTGCACGCCCAGAATAAGGACACTCAGCCATCAACAAAAGTAAATCCGCTGCGTATGCCAACGCAAATGACAGTTGTGAGGGTCTACGATTTCGGGGAGTAAACAGGGCGGAGAAAGGCGTGTGCTCATACTCAATGCACAATGTGGGCGTGCCAAACGCAATCGAATGCAGCCACGACGAAATGAAGCTGAAAGTTTCTTGTTTTCCTGCCATATCTCTTGCACCAGCTAAGGGTTTATCCTGAGTCAGTATCGTATGCATGCTATAACATGTGTCTGCAATCAGGAGCAACTGTAAAAACATATTTTATGTACAGTAGACATTAAGGACAGGCTAACCCTAATGTTTTTCAACCGACAAATAAAATTATATAAAAACATTTTTTTAGACAATTTCCATTTCTAATCAGAAATTACTATATTATTGACAGGTAACATTAATTGATTAATATTTTTTTTATCTGTGCATTCTTTTGAGATTTCATATTCCACATACGTATTGTATGCATCCTGCAGTGTCTGGTCTAGTACAACATTGAACCTACACCTATAGTCAACACCACACGTATCTTGAAATCCGCACCTTGCTGACTCCGGGAGTATGCAGAGCCAATTTGTGTGCCGTTGAGAACAAGTGCACGATGCACTCAGCAGCGGCGCACGGAGGATTGTCGGGGGGGGGGGTTCTCCCCCGCCGACCCAAAAAAAAAAAACCAGAGAGAGAGCTGCGCATGCAGCAGCTCCGTTTCGCCAGCGCTGTCCTATACAGCAGCCGCGGCGCTGTCTAAGAAGCGTCTGCGGCGGTGCTGTATACAATAAAGAAGCGGACGCTTCTTTGACAGCGCCGCGGCTGCTGTATAGGACAGTGGCCACTTAGTTAGCGCAGGGAGGGGTTTCTAGAGACTCAGAAACGCCCCCTGCGTGCGCCACTGCTCAGTATGTGTGCCTTTATGACTCAGGCCCTTAATCCCATAACATTCATAACTTGCGATCGCAATATGCGATAATTTCCCTATTAACACCGGAATTCAGCTAGTAAAATATAGATTAATATGAGATTAAACTCCACACATTTCTGTGGACCTGAACCATAGTTACCTTTAATGTAAATTTATCTTTGCATAAATAACCTTTTACTAATAAACTGATGTGAGTTGGAACTTTAATAAATGTGTACAATTTACCATTGTAAGTGTGAATGTAAGTATGTGTGTGTGTTATTAATCCATGCAATGGCGTCATTACATGTGGCGTACGCAATTCCATGATAAACCAATATTAATTAATTTAGTCAACTTTATCCAGTTATTTGACTTCCACAGTACGCTGTAATGTTTTAGTACCTCGTTATTTGTCAGCATAACACTATTCTTTTCCATATAAAGTCTGCCTGGTTAGTGGAGCATGAGATGTATGAATATGTTTTTATGCTTTCAGCAAGAATCGGCCATCTGAAGAAGCAAAATTTTGCATCATCACATATGCCACCATCTTGATGCACTAAACCAAGTGTACAGGTACACTGACATTTGAAATAGACACGTGACATCACAAAACCTCATTCACATTTTTGGCCCAATTTCGGAGAGTCACAAAGTGTCTTAGCGTGTTCTGCCATGGACTCTCTAGGATATGGATGCAAAAAAAAGTGTTTACAAAAACAGCATGTGTGCATGAACCCTTTTATTATCCAGACCACTCACCTTGGCATGCCCATAGATCCAGTCTAAATGAAATATATTACAAAAAACATCTCTAAAGACTTATTGCACTCTTGCATGTAGATGTTATCGTTTGTTATGCCTGTATTATACATGTATTCACTGTGTAATGTTCACACTACATGAAAAGCAGACATAAGACTGCAAGTGGGAACAACTCATAAAGAGGAAAAACAACCATATGTTTTTATTTATTGGAAATTTAAATCAAAAGTATAATATTAAAGAAATGTCTTCTTGGAAGATAAACAAGCATGTGGAGATGCATATGCAGGGCCATTACCAGATTGTAATTTATTCAGTCTATGATGGAAAGTGTAACAAGCAATAACATTCAGTATTACTTTAAATATATGTAAGTCAAGTGAAAAATAATTGTGGATAAAGAGAAATGCAGCTTGCTGGAACAGCTCTCTATACTGTACTAGCTGAATGTATATAATGTAAACACAAGTCTCACATTTTTATACTAAAACTTATCCATGGTTGTTTTACGGTCTGTTTCCCTATATTTTCCTTTCATTCGTATTATATCAATAATTTTCCAAATTTGACACATTCTCAAAGTATCTGAGGAATTGCAGCCTTATAAAATATTGGTACAGGCACGCCAAAACGATTTATAAAATATAACTTTGAACATTTGTTCACGAAAGACTGAGTATAAAAAACCCTAAAGGGTCATTTATAATTGCAGACCACTGTGGCAAATACCTGAAACTTTGCCAACGTTTTATGCACCACAGCTGTAAAATACTGTTGGATAAGATTTGTCATCTGTATCCTTAGATGATTTGGGTCTTATTACAAGGCAAGTTAACAGGGGGAGTTTTGTTTCAGATATTATGGGATAGCAGTATCAATTATGTTGGCATTTTAAGGTTTTAATATGTTGAAGAAAGATAGTTTTTATATATGGTTTACATATATGTCTCATATAAAAAGATAAACATTTATGAGCACTTTGAACATTTTAGACAGCTTTAAAATGTTATTTTTTGTTCTCCATGAATTGATACAGTACTTTGAAGTAGCTGGGGATTGTGGTTTATGGCAGGCAAATATGCACTATTTTTACTAAAAACTGTCCGTTAAATAATACTCACTTTCCTCTTTTATAGACTATACATCATGAACATATACTGCTGGATCAGTAACAAATTTTACATTTGCAATGAAAATGTATTTATTTTCTTATATTTTCATAGAAATAACCCCATTGAGTAGTAAAGTTATGCATGAGCGAACAAAATCCAGGCCAGTACACTTGCAATCCAGGTGCAGCACCTAAAGGCAAGACCCAACCTCAATATCCACAGTAAATATGTTGATTTGCACACAAAATTAAGCTCCAGGAAATTTGTAGTAGTATTAAAGTAATATTTTTATAAACCTATTAAAATTACAGCATAGTGACTACAAACACCAAACCACTTTCAGACCTAGCCGTTCTCTGTCATAGGTATATACACAGGTAATTATCATTTCAGATACCTTATCCTCCCACCCTCCTCTGAACACCTAATTAAACCTAATTAAACTGGTGGATTGAACTTTAATATACTTGGAGTATACTTAAGAAACTAGGGTAGATCAGGGCTTTTATGTTGAATGCAGATTAGCAAGAGTTATGTGCCTGATTCTGTCGTCCAATGCGCATTTAGGGAAGCGTTCCTGATTTAGCGGGTGTCTGTTGAACCTTTTTGGATGCATGCATTATTATTTTTTTTGCACGTTCTCTGAGGTTGCAGTAGTCGGATGGTGGCAAGTACTCTCAGGCACATTTTATACAAGATGGCATATTAATGTTAAAATATATAAATGTGACATGTGAAATATAGACATTGTTGAGGTACCCTTACCCTCAAGACTTATTTCAAATATAAATTATGTACCAGCAAGGAGTATCTTTTAAAAATGTAAACGTTGTAATTAGTTAAGAGAGTGCTGTGTAAACCAGAATATCTACAATGTATAGTTACACGCTTGCGTATAATAGGATTTTCTGTCTGTAGACCTAATGTGCTATATTTTTAATGGCTTAGTAGCTCCCTGTTAATTATTGATGAACATAAAATCAAACTGAACACTACCACTCTGATGTAATTGGTGGACATTTATCTTGTAATCAGAACATAATTTATGGGCAGCAACTTGGTATAAATCATAATAACTATAGGTCAGCTTCTTATATTTTCTAAGACTGTCATGCTTTTCATTTCATTATCTTGAGGATTTTATTGCTCTCATCCTATATGTCACAGAGAATCACAGTAAACTTTGGAACAAAAACAACATTTTAATGAAAAATCACTGTAATACCAGGAGGTATTACAGAGTTGTGAATCTGCAATATTATTCAGACGAAATTATTAAGTTTTCCTTATCAATAAAAAAGGAAATTTCTTTTTTTTTAGATATGCTGGTGTTGGAATCACACAACAGTTTTCATGTATAAATCATTTTAATATATAAACCTCCTATAGCTTTGCCCTGTCTCTCAGACCTCCAACACCAGCCACCTATTTGCTACCTTCAATTCCCTCTCCCATCCCCTCTCCTGCCCTCCCCTCCTCTCTCTCTACTTTCAATTTCTCCATCCAATTCACATCCACAATCAAATCCATCTGCCAGGACATCCCCTCCCTTGTCAGGCTCCTTTCTACATCTCAAACTTTGACTGCTTTTCTTCTCTTTTGTCTCTAGTTGTATTCCTGCTATTTCCTCTTGGATGCCCCAGCGCTTCCTTAACTTTAATTAGTCTAAAACTGAACTCATCATCTTCTCCTGAGTCCCCTCCACTAATCTCTCTGTCCGTCAATAAAATTACTTTTTCCTCAGTCCCGCAAGTTTGCTGTCAAGGAATTATCCTTGACCCTTCCATCTCTTTTACTCCACACATGCAATCCCTTTCCCAAGCATGCCGTTACCAACATCTCTAGGATCAGGACCTTTCTCACCCTAGAGGCAACCAAGATTTTTATCCACTTCCTTGTCATCTCTACTGAACTACTGTATTCTCCTTCTCTCTGGCCTTCCTTCTTCCCACCTCTCCCGACTCCAAACCATTCTCAATGCTCCTGCGCATCTGCTCATCTTATTTTCCTATCCTGCTGCATGGCATCTGCCTCCTCTATCTGTCAGATAATACACTGACTTCCCTTCTGCTAATGAGTCCAGTTCAAACGTCATACTTGCTCTCACCTATAAATCCCTTACTTAATCCCCCCATAGCTCCAGCCTCATCTACCTCCACACCCCCCTCTACACTCTCTGTTTTGACAATGACCACTGCCTCTCCTCCTCACTCATTACCTCCTCCTACTTCTAAGACTTCTGTGCTGCTCCTCTTCCCTGGGACTTACTGCATCTCCCAATCAGGCTTTTCATTTCCCTTCAAGGCTTCAAACATGTTCTCTAAACCTATTTCTTCATCAAAGCCTACCAGCTCCACTCGTAACCTGCCCCTATTCCTCCTCTTCACACTGTCTTATTCCATCTGTGTCAGTCGGTTTGTCTACCTCTCCCCCCTAGATTGAAAGTTCTCCTGAGCACACTTCCCTTCCTTTGTGTCTTCCTTCTCTCATTACTTAAGCCACCAGTTCACCTGTGTCTTGCCTATTATGCTAAACCTTTGGCTCTGCTCCCATTTACAGTGCCCACACTTGCTCAGATTCTGCTATTTGCTCCATTGTAATGGTCTATTCTCCACCAAGCATTTAATTTCTTGATGGTTGGCTATTTGTTTGCTGTATATTCTACTGTGTTGCCTATTTTTGTCCTGATTTTTACTTGTACTGTTTTACTGTATGCTCTATGTACGGTGATGCTACTCTTTGTGGCACCTGATAAATAAACAATTATAATAATAGTGTTGATATAAATCTATTAAATCTATTAAAACATAGTTTTAAAAAAAATGAACCTGTCACGGCGCTTACCTGTGTCAGCGCCGCTCCTTCGCTCTGTACTGCCGCACTTCCGGGTAGGTCCCGGCGGCAGGTCAGCTGATCTGGGCGGGGAATTCAAACTCCTACTTCAGGACTGCTCTGACACACTGTAGGTGTCAGAGCAATGTGTTACCTGTATCTGGCTGCACTTCCTGTGCTTTGACTTCCCTGGTGTTCTCCTTTGTGACTGCTGATCTCTGTGTACCGAACCAGCTCTCCTTCAGACCATTCTACTGCCTAATCCCTGGTACTGCATAACGGACAGATCCCTGTGTACCAAACCGGCTATCCTCCAGACCATTCTACTGCCTAATCCCTGGTACTGCATAACGGACAGATCTCTGTGTACCGAACCAGCTATTCTCCAGACTATTCTTCTGCCTTATCCCTGGTACTGCATTAACGGACGGATCTCTGTGTACCGAACCGGCTATTCTGGACTACGCTTCTGCTCCTGGGGCTGTACCGCGGATTGACTCCTGCATTCCACCAGTCTCTACTCCAGACTACTACCTTCTGAATATACGGTTAGTGACTTCAGTTATCTATTCTTCTGTGGATCTGACCGTGCCGCTACATGTCCATCTCATAGAACTCTCTCCTTACGTCAGTAGGCTAACCTGGGGGCCGCGACCTGCGGTTCTCCGGCAGCAAAACCCACCCTGCCTTGCGGCGGTTCTTGGAGAAGACCGGGAGGGCCGTTAGACTCCGCGCCCTAGGAAGGCCGGCGTAAATACTGACTAAGGTAACCTTGAAACCTAACAGTTTGCTCTGACCCCATATATCTATCTGATGGACGGATCCGGGAACCCCTCAACCAGGGAGTTATTGGAACACTTAGCTACCCGGGTAGAAGAACAGGACAAGAACCAGGCACAGTTACTTCAGTTTCTTCAGAGCATGTCTGCTCGCCTGGACACACTGCAGGGGGCGGTGTCAGCTCAGGCAATCCAGGCAGCGGTACCTGATCCACTACCGATTCCCCCTCAACCTGCTCCTGCCCAGGGGGGTGGTGCCGCTCCTCTCCCGGTGAATTCCCAACTTCGCATCCCTAAACCTCCGAAATTCGATGGGGATCCCAAGGCCTGCCGTGGATTTTTAAATCAGTGTGATATCCAGTTCGAACTCCAGCCAGGGAACTTCCCTACTGAAAAAGCTAAAGTAGCGTATATTATTTCGTTACTTACCGGTCAAGCTCTTGCCTGGGCATCTCCCCTATGGGAACACAATGATCCTTCGCTACATAACTGTTCCACCTTCCTGGAGGCTTTCAGACATGTCTTTGATGAACCAGGAAGAGTTTCCAGCGCTGCTTCTGGCATCCTTCGTCTGCGTCAAGGCTCTATGACCATAGGCCAGTATGCTCTTCAATTTCGCACTATGGCGGCTGAGTTACGTTGGAATAATGAGGCCCTGGTAGCAACCTTCTGGCAGGGTTTGACCGACCGCATTAAAGACGAATTGGCAGGTCGTGAACTTCCAACTTCTCTGGATGCTTTGGTCTCTTTATGTAACCAGATTGACATTAGATTCCGTGAGCGCTCTCAGGAGAAAGAGAGTTCTCGTCATTCTCCTTTTCGTCTGGTCCCACGTTTTCAGAGTCCGGTGATGCCTGAGGAAGAGCCCATGCAGTTGGGAAGAGCTCGCCTTTCTCAAGAAGAGAGGTAAAGACGATTCAAAAATCGTTTATGTCTCTACTGCGGAGAACCTGGTCATTTGCTAAACAATTGTCTTAAGCGTCCGGGAAATGACAGAACCTAACTAACGATGGAGAGGCCAAGTTAGGTGTACGTATTTCCTCTCCTGTTGATTCTAGTTTTTCTATTCAGGTTCTGTTACAATCCTTTGACAAACAGCTTTCTCTTCCAGCACTCATTGACTCCGGAGCAGCGGGGAATTTCATAAGAGCTGACATATTGGAGAAGTTGTCCTTACCTACCCTTCCCCTGGATCCCCCGATTGCTATCACAGCCATTGATGGAAATCGCATTAGTGGAGGATCACTCAAGAAACGTACCATCAAGCTCTCTCTTCGCATAGGAGCCCTGCATACTGAATCTATTTCCTTGTTGGTCATTCCAGAGGCTATTAATCCTCTCATTCTTGGTCTTCCGTGGCTCCAACTTCATTCCCCTACATTAGATTGGCATAAGCCAGAAGTTCTTGCCTGGGGCCCGGCCTGTCATTCTCGTTGCCTTCCCAGAATCAATAAGTTCACCAAGAATGAAGCTGCATCATTACTTAAGTCCACTGGTATTCCTCTCCAATACCGTTCATTCTCGGATGTGTTTTGCGAAAAGGAGGCCTCCAAATTACCTCCCCATAGACCGTGGGATTGTTCTATTGAGCTTTTACCCGACAAAATACCACCCAGAGGACGTGTTTTTTCGCTATCACTACCAGAATCCAACTTCATGTCTAAATACATAGAAGAGAACCTAGAAAGAGGCTTTATTCGGAAATCATCCTCCCCTGCAGGGGCCGGCTTTTTCTTCGTTAAAAAGAAAGACGGGGGTCTACGTCCATGTATAGATTATCGTGGGCTGAATGCCATTACTGTGAAGAACAAGTACCCGTTACCATTGATTTCAGAGCTATTTGATAGAATAAAAGGCGCAGTTATTTTTTCCAAATTAGACTTGAAGGGTGCCTACAATTTGATCCGTATTAAACAAGGGGATGAATGGAAAACTGCGTTCAATACCCATGATGGACACTTTGAATATTTAGTTATGCCCTTTGGGTTATGTAATGCCCCCGCAGTGTTTCAAAACTTCATCAACTAAATTTTTCAAGATTTTCTCTACCAGTTCGTGGTGATTTACCTGGATGATATCCTGATATTCTCTCCTGACATCGTGTTGCATCGCCATCATGTTTACTTGGTGCTTGAACGCCTTCGGGTACATCAACTGTTTTGTAATTTGGATAAATGTATCTTTGAAAAAAGTCATATTCCCTTTCTTGGACACGTGATCTCTGGATCTGGGCTATGCATGGATTCCGAGAAAGTAAAGGCAGTTTCTGAATGGCCTCAGCCGATAGGTCTGAAAGCAATCCAACGTTTCATAGGCTTTGCCAATTACTATCGGCATTTTATTAAAGGCTTTTCTTCAGTGATCGCACCCATTACTGCACTAACTAAGAAAGCTATCAATACTAAACTTTGGCCTCCTGAGGCAGAAAAGGCCTTCTCTTCCCTAAAGAAAGCATTCACGACAGCTCCTATCCTCCATCAACCAGATCCTACCTTTCCTTTCTTTCTTGAGGTCGATGCATCCTCTGTGGGAGTGGGGGCTATCTTGTCACAGAAGGACTCTGGTGGAAGATTATCTCCTTGTGGTTTCTTTTCCCGTAAACTTTCTGTTGCCGAGAAGAATTATGGCATCGGAGATAGGGAACTCCTGGCCATCAAATTAGCCTTAGAAGCATGGAGACATCATTTGGAAGGAGCTAGGTTTCCTATCACAATTTTTACAGATCACAAGAACCTTCTATATTTACAAACAGCTTCTTGTTTAAACCCTCGGCAAGCCAGATGGTCCCTGTTTTTCTCCCGGTTTGATATGATCATCACCTTTAGACCAGAATCTAAGAACAAGAAAGCGGATGCTCTTTCCCGATCCTTTGATGCCACTGATGCTATAGAGGATACTCCTAGACCCATCCTGGGCTCAAAATGTATACTGGCCACCACCCCTACTCATCTAGTGATTCCTCCCGGGAAGACCTTTGTTTCTTCTCATCTTCGATCAAGACTCCTCAAGTGGGCTCACGCCTCTCGGTTCTCTGGTCATGCTGGGATCAAGAAGACTCTGGATTTTGTCTCCCGTAATTACTGGTGGCCATCTATTCACTCTGATGTTCGGGAGTTCGTTACGGCTTGTTCCACCTGCGCTCAGAACAAAGTACCTCGGCAAGCCTCCTATGGATTGTTACAGCCTTTACCCATTCCGGATCGTCCATGGAGTCATCTCTCCATGGACTTTATCACTGATTTACCCTCTTCAAGAGGCTTTTCCGTGGTTTGGGTAGTCACAGACCGTTTCTCACGGGCTGCTCATTTCGTACCTCTAAAAGGCCTTCCATCTGCTCGGGTGCTGGCACAACTTTTTATAAAGGAAATATTCCGTCTCCATGGTTGCCCAGAGGTCATCGTTTCAGACCGTGGAACACAGTTTGTTGCAAGATTTTGGAGAGCCTTTTCTCGTGTTTGTGGAATCAAACTGAATTTTTCCTCTGCATACCACCCCCAAAGCAATGGTCTAACTGAGAGGACTAATCAAGAGCTCGAAAAATTCCTCAGATGCTTCATTTCAGCTAAACATGACGACTGGGTTGATTTGTTACCTTGGGCAGAATTTGCTCACAATAATAATCCTCATGACTCTACATTGGTTTCCCCTTTTTTTGCTCTCCAAGGCTTTCATCCTAGAGTTCCTCCTTTTAATGATTTGCCTACATCCGGAATTCCTGCTGTAGATTCCATGTGGTCAGACTTCTCGTCCAGGTGGGGTATAATCAAACGTAACCTACTTCACGCCACTGCCACCAGCAAAAAGGCGTTTGATAAGAAAAGAAGACCTTCCCCATTACTTTCTCCTGGCGATAAGGTATGGCTATCTACGCGGAACCTTCGCCTGTTGGTTCCTTCTAGGAAATTCGATCCCCGTTTCATTGGACCCTTCAAGATCTTGGAAGTTATTAATCCAGTAGCTTTCAGATTAAAGTTGCCTCCTACTTTAAGGATTCCCAACGTGTTTCACATTTCCCTCCTCAAGCCACTTGTCATTAATAAATTTTCCTCTTCCAAGAGACCTCCTGCCGCTGTCTCTACGCAAGATCATGAATTCGAGGTCAAGGAAATTCTAAATTCTCGCATTTCCAGAGGTTCTCTACAATTCTTGGTTGATTGGAAAGGCTACGGACCAGAGGAGCGTTCATGGATTCCGGCACGTGATCTACATGCTCCAGTACTGTTAAGAAGATTCCATGCCAAATTTCCTCAGAAACCTTATAGGCTATCCGGTGGCCATCCCTAATGGGGGGGGGGGGTACTGTCACGGCGCTTACCTGTGTCACCGCCGCTCCTTCGCTCTGTACTGCCGCACTTCCGGGTAGGTCCCGGCGGCAGGTCAGCTGATCTGGGCGGGGAATTCAAACTCCTACTTCAGGACTGCTCTGACACACTGTAGGTGTCAGAGCAACGTGTTACCTGTATCTGGCTGCACTTCCTGTGCTTTGACTTCCCTGGTGTTCTCCTTTGTGACTGCTGATCTCTGTGTACCGAACCAGCTCTCCTTCAGACCATTCTACTGCCTAATCCCTGGTACTGCATAACGGACAGATCCCTGTGTACCAAACCGGCTATCCTCCAGACCATTCTACTGCCTAATCCCTGGTACTGCATAACGGACAGATCTCTGTGTACCGAACCAGCTATTCTCCAGACTATTCTTCTGCCTTATCCCTGGTACTGCATTAACGGACTGATCTCTGTGTACCGAACCGGCTATTCTGGACTACGCTTCTGCTCCTGGGGCTGTACCGCGGATTGACTCCTGCATTCCACCAGTCTCTACTCCAGACTACTACCTTCTGAATATACGGTTAGTGACTTCAGTTATCTATTCTTCTGTGGATCTGACCGTGCCGCTACATGTCCATCTCATAGAACTCTCTCCTTACGTCAGTAGGCTAACCTGGGGGCCGCGACCTGCGGTTCTCCGGCAGCAAAACCCACCCTGCCTTGCGGCGGTTCTTGGAGAAGACCGGGAGGGCCGTTAGACTCCGCGCCCTAGGAAGGCCGGCGTAAATACTGACTAAGGTAACCTTGAAACCTAACAGAACCCTGGTGTTAATTGCACCATAATTTTGAAAAGAAAAAATGGTGTATCCATGTGACATGAATTTTGCCCAGGCTATAAAATAAAATGTTGCCTTTTCTTACATTTAGATCCCTAATGTGTTATACCCATTCAGGCTAAACAATAGTATAGTATGTGCCCATTAAGGGGCTTACTAGAAGTAGCAGGATCGGTGGATTGAAAGAGAACTCAGCCTATCTCGGAAAAGTGAGCGTTAGCTTCTGAACCAAAAAAAAAAAATCAGAATTGAGCGCAGAGAGGAGATTTGGGATTCTCTTATTAAGAGCATGTTTGTCGAGAGAATGGAAACTGTGGCAAGTAGATGGCGGTCTGAATGCAATTTATGTAAACACTCATCTTTAACTGAAACCCGAGAAGCTAATGGAAAAGGGAATGGGGATCATGTGAGGCCAAGTTCAAGCTTTGAGATACCACTGATTTTGTCAAGCTGTGTGTTGAGAAGAGAGCACATAGTCGAGGTACATTAGTCAAAAATTCAAGGCAGCTTAGTTAGAGCTGCTAGGAGCTACACAAATTTGCGGGTGTGCTAAGATTAATAAACACCAAACAAAAAACTGCCAAATCAGCTGTGAATAGAGTTGTGATAATAATGATCCAATGCTTTTAATAGGAGGTAGAGGACCTAGGGCATGAGAGGGATCATTATGTCAAAGGAAATGAGGTGCAAGGAACATCGAAGGCTTAAAAGTGGCAATTTACTGTGGGAATTTATTAAGGAATGCTGCTAGAGTGGACAGGACACAGGAGTAGAGGGACTGTGATTATCCACAATGCCTGATTTGTCAGCTCTTGTGTATTGGAGAATTGTTAGATTTTATTGTAATTTACAAACTTGTGTTGGAGGTGTTCAATAAAGATTAGATTCTATAGAGAGATTGTCCTGGTGCCGATATCTTTACTAACTTTACCTTCTGTGACCAGTAATGATATAGGCAATATTAGAAATGGTATCCCCAGCACGCTAAAGTGTATATAGTAGTGTTGGTATAAAACACTAATGGGGCTTGGAGTGAGATATTTAATGTAAATGTTCACACAAACTAATATCAAGTATATAAAATGTTAGTGTATGTATAAGCATATTAACATTAACATAAGGGCACAATCAAAGTCAATGTCAATATATACAATCTTCAAGGAATGTCAGGCTAACAAAGTTCTGGATTATTATACAGTAGAAATAGCAATATCCATTGTGTCCATATGTCAGGTACCTGGATGAAATATAGAAGGTTAGCAATCCTATCGTCATATAAATTTTACAATCCAGTCTGTGGTTTGTCCTGTGAATAATAGGGTAGGCAGGGCAGTGTTTACCTCGAGTGGTTGCTTCTGGCTATGCTGCTCCGTCTTCCGTGTCTGGATTGTAGCCAGGCTGCAATGGGACCTTGCGAGTGTGTCTTAGTCAGTGTATTAATAGACTCGGCTGTTTTGGTTATTTTGCTGGTGATAGTCTGCTTTATATAAAGTAGAGTTTTGTATCACCGCACTGACTATAAGATTTTACCCAATATTAATACACATATCCCTATAAATATCTCCTAAATAGGGTCTCTGGATTGGTGATTGGGGTGGAACCTTGAAACTGCAAGTGTAATCTGAACAAAAGGAGAAAAAGTGAAAGTTTCTGAAATAAGGTGCACTAAATCTTCTAATTGATAATATCGATGATTGACATCCTATAAAACATAACTTTTATTGGGTAGTAACTTAAAAGCGAAATATACTAAAATATAGCAATTAAAATCCCATGGATATAGATAAAAAGCTGGATACACTCAGTATAGTATCTATATAATCCCACTATAAGTTATATGGTACAGAGGTATAATAGTGTGATTAATATGAATAAGTCAGATAGTGAATAAAGAAACATACACCATAATAAGCAATTGTTATGTCTCTAATATAATGCCTGTTAAATAGCAGGCTATACAGGCTTGATAATGTCCAGCTAGCAGATAGAGGTTAAAATAAATATCCCAATTACCTCTTATATTAATCACAAGCGCTGGTATGTAATCCCTTCTGACTAAATCCTGCCGATCAACAGTCAGTTGATAAGCAAACTACCCTGCAGAACACTCAATAGCGTAACATGAAAAGTATATCAGAAATGCTATTACAGAATAATTGTTGCTAGTATGCAATCCCTTCTGACTAGTTCCTGCCGATCTATAATCGGTTCAAGGCCTTGATTAAGCAACAGCGAAACGCGCATCGGCGTATTAGCTGGCAACACTTGATGTTTGTACTAAGAGGAGTCTGATTATTTAACTACCCCTATAAGCCCAGAGTTAGAGGGGAAACTTAGCAGGCAGTTAGCAATACACTCCCCATAACAGCTATTATCATTTTGTGATAGCGCTTCTGAGACATCTACCATGCAGCGCTATTGAGTGTGCTGCAGGGTAGTCTGCACATCAACCGATTATAGATCGGCAGGAACTAGTCAGAAGGGATTGCATACTAGCAACAATTATTCTGTAATAGCTTTTCTGATATACTTTTCATGTTACGCTATTGAGTGTGCTGCAGGGTAGTTTGCTTATCAATTGACTGTTGATCGGCAGGATTTAGTCAGTAGGGATTACATACCAGCGCTTGTGATTAATATAAGAGGTAATTGGGATATTTATTTCAACCTCTATCTGCTAGCTGGACATTATCAAGCCTGTATAGCCTACTATTTAACAGGCATTATATTAGAGACATAACAATTGCTTATTATGGCGTATGTTTCTTTATTCACTATCTGACTTATTCATATTAATCACACTATTATACCTCTGTACCATATAACTTATAGTGGGATTATATAGATACTATACTGAGTGTATCCAGCTTTTTATCTATATCCATGGGATTTTAATTGCTATATTTTAGTATATTTCGCTTTTAAGTTACTACCCAATAAAAGTTATGTTTTATAGGATGGCAATCATCGATATTATCAATTAGAAGATTAAGTGCACCTTATTTCAGAAACTTTGCCTTTTTCTCCTTTTGTTCAGATAGTCTGCTTTATCAAGCGGCATCAAAGTGTTAAAAGTTTTAAATATTCAACCATATAGGAGGTTTCTTCAGGAATGTTCTACTATCTATCTCTTTTCAATCTTTCATGTGCTAGGACTCCTGTTTCAATCTTCTGCCCACAGATCCCAGGGATGAAAAGAGTCTCAGCTAGCATAAGGTTCCCAGCAGTAGGGGCATCATTACAGGTGGGCACAAGAGCTAAAGCCCAATTGTGCACTTACATCAGCAGAACCTATGAGAAAAGGGGTTACATAGTGCACAACAGTTTTCGGAAGTCATTCTAACATTTTGGGTTCATTTGGGTTCATTGGGCGTTTAAAATGTAAGAATATTTTGGGTGAGAATGGGGGGGACTCTCTTGGGAAAACCAGAACTCCTGGTAGCCCTAACCTCTCTGGTGCCAAGACCTATGAATGACATTCTTTTGAAAAACAATAATTATTTCTTGTTTCCTTCTCTCTTCTCTCCCTTTTTACTCATGTCTCATATAGAACTTTATGAATACATCCGCTGGATTCCATAGGTATCTGTCTGATTTTTGTAAGATAACAAAAATGTAGAACATAATATTCCTATATATATATGTTAAATATTATATTTAACTTTTACTCACTATTTTATCCTTAATTTTTATATTGTTAAATAAAATAAATAATGATTAATAGCTTGATTAATTGCTGCTTTAAAGCATTTCCTTCCAATCAGGGCCCTATCTGTATGGGGTTTGTATGTTTGTGATAGAGAATTTAGACTGTAAGCTCCAATGGGACAATGACTGGTGTGAATAGTTAAATATTCTCTGTAAGTTATAGCATGATTTGGTGGCTACATAAATAAACAATAATATCTACATAACACTTGGTACCAAAAGATTTTGCTCTCATATACAAATGAAAAAATGATGTTATTTAAGAAAGGAGTATGTGTCTATTTTCTGTGTGTGCTCCTTTTTATGGATTATCTATGCATTTACACAGCAAGAAGGTGTATTCTGTGGGATGTGTAAATATTTGCTCAGGATATTAAAAGGGCCTGGGCAGTTCAACACATTACTTAGGGCAGTGGTGGGCAACAGGCCGAGCCTTCACCTGTGGCCTCCAGCTCCTTCCTACTTTATTGTCAGATTGTTTGCTATAGCTTGTAACACACTGCTGATAGGTTATTATAGAGAGGGGTGTCTTTCTTTGACTAAATGTATTGTTTTACCTAATTAAGGGTAATGTGAAGTTTTGAAGGTTGGAGGTCCCCCAAAGTGTTTCAGGCTGCCTATCACTACATTAGGGCATAGGATTAGGCACACCAATGTTATAGTTAATGGAGACATATGCAAAAATTACATTTTATTTTTATAGAACAAGTTACACTGTGAGGAAGAATTGGAGATTCAGCGTATTTGTAGGTCTTTAACAGGAAACCATATAGCTTATTTTAGTAGCACAAAATGGTCAGCTTTGTACACCACCATGGAAGTGACAGTTATTGCATGTAAGCTGTTACTTTCAAAGGAAAATCTTTACTCAAGCAGTATATTAAGAGGAAAAGGAAAATTATAATGAATGAGGGATTTGGTCCAAATGGAATACAGTGCTCCCTCTTTATACCATCAGCGTAAAACACAGGTTACTACTGGGTTATAACAAAGATAAAAGAAATCATAAAAAGTTATACTGTATATAATTGAATTAATACATTTCAATAGTGCAATATACCTGCCAGTTAGTAAGGGACGCATTATAAAGAGGGAGCGCTGTGTTTGAGAGGACATTTTACTTTTGCAGATATGCCCATTTCAGTCATTGACAAAACATCGACTAAATGTTGCAGGTTCATGAAAAGTGGATTTGTTGCATGGACATATTTACGGTTACCTATGCACAGTTTGTATATATTATGTGTTTATATAGGAATTTCAGTGTGCAGTGTAATTTGCAACTAGAAAACATGGCTCCGCAAATGCCTTTAACTAAGGTGAATGCAAGAAAGTTTCCAAGTGGTGTTAAAAGTTAAAACATGTAAAATGAATGTTCTGTTCAGCCTTATGCAAAAACATTGTCCACCCAATTTTATTTTATCGATGAACCACACTACACAACTAGAAAAACTACACAGGTCTAGTGTCCAGCACCCCTTCAGTTCCAGAGCCCTGAGCTCCCCCTGCTGAGGGGGACACATCTACACACCTGGAGAGATTTGAATGAATACACCACTTTGGGCAATGTGTCTTTAAGGTTGACTAGAAGGCTGACATAATCAGGATTATTATACTGAGTGGTGTATTTCTTCAAACTATTCAAGAATGTCAGAACTGGAGAGTTAACTAATACAATAACTGGCAGTGTGAGTCTACTTGAAACTCTGGATGTCTGAAACATGGAACCCCCATAGATGTGCTTGAAAAAGAGGAACAATCATAAAAAAGTTGGCTTTACCACCTCCTTTTAGCTTTCAAGCAGATCACAACATTTAAACGATGCTTGCATACAGAATGGAGAAAATTTAAAGTGTAAAATGGAGGAAGTGGAGCCCTAAAAAAGAAGTTAGTGCTGCACGTCTTCATTTACACAGATGGTCCTAAGTTTTCACTAGAGATGGGCAGGTCCGGTTCCCCGAGAACCGAACCTACCCGAACTTTGCCTATCTGAATTCCGAGCTGAGTAGATAGGTACTCTCCCGACCGCTCCGAATCCAAATCGAAGCCGAACGTCATCGTGACGTCGTCGTATCTCGGGGCTCGGTTCTCGCGATACTTCAACATTATAAATACACGCCTCCACAGCAATCCATCGCCATTTGACAGAGGGAGAGAGCAGGGTGTAGTCACAGGCTGATTAGAGCAGGGACAGAGAATCCAATATTCTTCTTGCAATTGCTCTAACAAAAATCGCCAGAGAAGAGAGGAGGATATAGGTTTATTATTTTTTTTTAATATTTGGCACTCCACAGTGCTTTTGGGGTATCCCCCATAATTGTGCATAAATATTTCTGGCTGTCAAAAGTCATATCTGTCAGCAGTATCTACCAACTAATTTTTAGCATTCCTCAGTGCTTTTGGGATGTCCCCCATAATTGTGCATAAATATTTCTGGCTGTCAAAATTACTATCTGTCAGCAGTATCTACCAAATAATTTTTACCACTCCCCAGTGCTTTTAGGGTGTCCCTCATAATTGTGCATAAATATTTCTGGCTGTCAAAATTACTATCTGTCAGCAGTATCTACCAAATAATTTTTAGCACTCCCCAGTGCTTTGTGCTCAGAATGGATTCAAAGCAGTCCACATATGATCAGAATGAGCAACCAGGTTCTGTCACCAGTCCTGATGTTAGTGTTCCCAGTACGTCATCTGGGCAAGGCGATGTCAAACTACACAGTGTTTCGAAATCATTCCAAAAAACAAAAACCCCCAAAAAATTTACTGTGTTGAAGCGAAAAAGAAGTGTTACTGAGCAAAAGTTAAGTGCCGCTAAAAAAATAATTGCCAACATGCCATTCTACACACGCAGTCGCAAAGAGAGAATGAGGTCTTCACCTTTGGCTATTAGTGGCAGATCCAATAATGTTACCGAGCCTACAAGTGGTGCACAACTACTGTTACGCGTCAAAGCCGAGCTGCAAGATAACAGTAAGGCATTAGAGGATAATGTTTGCTCTGAATCAGAAATGACACCAATCCCTGTGTAGAGTCCATCCAACAGTGGGATGTCTAATCGTGAGCATTCTGTTAGTATACCCATAAAGAAGGGCCCTTTCAGCAGTTCTGCTGATGTGTGCCTGCACAGTCCGAGTGTAGCTGG
Source organism: Mixophyes fleayi (assembly GCF_038048845.1). Taxonomy (NCBI): domain Eukaryota; kingdom Metazoa; phylum Chordata; class Amphibia; order Anura; family Limnodynastidae; genus Mixophyes; species Mixophyes fleayi. The sequence continues at coordinate 185,162,125 of NC_134406.1, read as the reverse complement.
TGATACACGAAGTGAGGATGAAACTTTGTCTTTAGAAGAGGATGTGGAGGAGATTTGGGTATCCGACGATGAGGATGCGGTTGATTGTGTAAGTCCTGCAGCAGTGTGGCACCAGTGGGAGCAGTTCTGGCACGTGAGGTTCTGGCACCAATATGCACTTTCCAAACACAAGCAGGGATGACGCAGGTGGCAGACCACAACAGTTTGACATCTGGGCTGGTTTGAAGGATTTGTAAAAAAAATGTGTGACCTTGACCATAACTCCAACCAATCCTACTATTAACATGCAAAGGATGGTGGAGGGCCTATCAGGGATTAAACTGTATTTTTCCTAATTTTCACTAATAATGTTTGGGTGTAATATACACCCAAAGACGAGTGTTCAGTTGCTAAGAGTCATTGATGAAAAGGAAGACAAGCAGGCTTGTCTGTAGAATTTGCAGGCAAATTGTGCTGCGTTATATAGGTAACACCCAAAGAGAAGAGCTCCATTGCTAATTGTAATTGCTGAAATAGAAATAAGTGGGCTGAAAGTCTTGGTCTAAATCTGCAGTTACATTTTATTGTACCATAGCTCACTCATAAACAGGAGAGGTGGCAGGGTTGAGTGCCAATATTCCTCAAACAATACTAATTCATCCCACCATCATAGAAGTCTGTGTACTATGATGTAATTGCCGATAATGACCTTCCAAATGGAATTGTTGTGCGGACTCATCTGCATCACCACTGGGTGTCTTGGGAAAGCTACTTTTTTTACAACAAGCAGTTGCCAGAGAAACTGAAGGAGAAGACGTCATTACAAGAGGTTGATAGCTCTTGGATCCTGGCGAAGCAAATTAAGTATTTTATCTACAATTAAAATATAGTTAGCACATTTACTTTGTTTTATTGCACACTCTAATTTTCTGTAGCACCTTTTCAAAATGTATTATTAAGGCAATCACTTGACTCAAGCTAACCGTGTCTGCACTTTCTTCACAGGTAACTACTTCGCTGGATTAAAGTATATTCCCCTCAAATGCTAGTCTTCTTGCAGCGGCTGCATTCTCCTACATGCTGTTGCAGAAAACAGATATTGACCCTAAATGTTTCTGGACACAAACAGCATCTCCTACATGTCATTTTTAAAAAGTTCTGTAACACCAAGTTGATAGTGTGTGCAAAACAGGAAATGTGATGGAATTCAACACTGCTGTAATGCTTGACCAATATTGGGGTCGTAATCAGAAATAACACATCCTCAGGAGAGTCCAAACAGGATTAGCCATCTTTCAATGACATCCCTTAGTTTTTGGAACAGTTTGTCAGCTGTATACCTCTTACTGAAGCCGCTGTTACACAGAGTAGCCTACTTCTCAAAAATGTGATGTACCTGGGTACATGCTGCTGCTGTCCATGCTGGGGAAGGCGAATGACCAACCCAGTGGGCTTTCACAGTCATATAATCTTTAGTTTGCCCAGTTCCGCTTGTACACATATCTGTGGTTAAGTGTACAGTGGGTAGAATGCCATTTTGTCACCCAATAATTACATTTTTAGGAACTTTCCGGTACAGGAGAGAATTAGCTTTTCTAGTAAAATGGTATAGTGATGACATTTGCTAACAGGGACAGAGCACCTCAATTAAATGTCTTAAACCAACTGTATTAATAGTGGACATTGGACGCAGATCTAACTCTAGCATAGTACCCAGGGCGTCTGTGATCCGCTTTACGACTGGGTGACAGGTTTCATTCTTGCTTCCTCTTGCAGAGGATTGTTTAACTGCCAATTGTTGGTTCAGGGGATATTGATTATGAAGGTGTTAGGGGGGAAGATTGCAGGTGCTGGGATGTAGATGAGAGAAGGGAGGTAGATTATGCTGGACTGCTTGTTTTTATTTTTTTTAACCGAAGTTTCTGATTTTCCCAACAGTTTTCCAAGAACTCGCTGAAAAATGACGAAACATGGATGAGGATCCCAGATGGTTAAGGTCAATACCTCTACTGAGTGTGGCTTTAAAAACGCTACAAAAGGATAGACAATTCTTGCCAGGATTTGTGTAAAAATAATTCCACAATTAAGAGGTGGATTTTTGGTCTTATGCCCAGGCATGACAATGGCCTTTTTGTTATCACTGGCAAGAACTGCAGCAATTTTTCTTTTCAAGTGTATGAAAATCATATTGTGACATAGGAGGTGGTCAAAATTGAACAAAAATGACTGGAAATTAGTGTTACTGAAGTTAATAATAATGTAGCTACAAAATAATACCTAAATTATGTTTTTTTAGCACCAATAAATGTAATTTTTTAAACAAATTGCAAAACCAAAACCAAAACCAAAACACGCAATGGCGGTTTTGCAAAACCAAAACCAAAACACGACGGTAATCCAGATCCAAAACCGAATCCAAAACCGAAACACGGGGGTCAGTGACCATCTCTAATTTTCACCAACATGATTAGCTTTATCGAGCAAAATGGTGCTGTCTGTAGAGGACCATAAGTTTGTATTGGCCAAAAACTTGGGCAGAGTGATGGCATTTCTTATATAATACTAATTTTGTGGAGCAGTGCAATTTTGCACCAGTTGTGAGCTGGTGAAGGTTGGTTCATATGGTTTTAATGAGACACATTTATCACCTTCCAGTTGCACTTCTATGGTCAAGTGCATATGTTGGCTCACTTTGACCAATATAATAAAAAGCTCCAAATATAGAATTCCAATGTCCCCTTTCTCTTATGATTTATTTAAGTAAAAAATGTGATTAAACTGGCAATATTTTAGTGAAAAACAACTGAGAATTTTTACGTAATAAAACGGATGGTTCTAGTATATTTAAAGTTTGAACTTTGATGTGACATTTACACTTTTGCACAGAAATCTCTTAGATTTTGAAATCTCTCTCTGCTCACCTACCTATGTGTACTAGCAACTAGGCCCACGGGTGCAAAACCATGGCATCGAGTGTGCTTTGTAAGTGACCTCTAATGATGGCAGGAGATTTTACACAGTGAGATTCCTGGCCAGATAAAAAAATCTACCAAACTTGTTTAAAAAGACATTTTCTCATGGCAATCTTTCCATTAAATGAATATATTTTGCATAAATTACCCCATTTGAAATAAATATTTTAACTATGTTCATAAACAGAACAAGTTGATAAATAATAATGAATGAGCTGGAAAAGAGATCAAACAAATGATTTTATCCAACTTCTTTGCAATAAATGCTGTAATGCAAATGGTGTTTTACTTAATAGCGGAGACATATTCTTCTTTGTGTCCCTATTGTTTGTGTGACATTGATATGAATAACAAATAATGACATCACATAGTTTTCTTGTCTCATTTAAAGTCATCATCACATGAACTTGTTGTTTAGAAAAAGCTTTTATCAGTTCTGCCAATTTACAATATTCTGCCCTGCACTTAAAAATTGTCAGTATTGGATCAGATTAATTTAGCTTTAGAAGCAGTTCAGAATTTCAGTATACATCAACTGTTCCAAGTAATTGAGAGCTGTTTAACAGTAGAACACTACACTAAATTGTTTCAGTATATCGGAAGGATCCATGCAGGTAAATTTAGCAACTGAATTGTACTTTAGACAGGATAACCATTCATTTTAGAAATTGGTTTCAGATTACTGGCCAGTATGTGCCATTTTCTCCAAGTTCCATTTCCAGCCTTGTATATATAAAACCTAAGCAAAGGTTACATGCATGAGAAATATTCACTGCAGAACATTGTAATTAGACTGTGTTATTAATGTTCTAGTTTAAATTACACAAAGGGATTAAGAGGGGGACATCTTACATTAAAACAGTCTGCTCTCGAAAACTGCTAGCATCTACACTTCTTAAATCTGGAAAAGTACTGCAAACTCGTAAAAAAAGAGTTTCAGGTTTGTGGTTTGGCATCTCCTAGATGGATATTCTGCAATTACGCTCAGAATATAAGCAAACTTCTATATTTAGTTGTTAACTCGGAAGGTAAACTAGTTCCATGCCTTATAAGCACCCAATTATAAACTAAATATACACAGTTAAACCCATTTTGGTATTTATACAAATGTTGCTGGAGAGACAGGATTCAACTTATAATAACTATATTTAATGTCAAATGGTTTTCCTTTAGAAAATCCAGATTGCTTGTTCAGAAAATTATGTTGCACATGGAAAATACCATTTATGTTATTCACACAAAGGAGAACTGGGCACATAAGTAACTTTAGGCTACACTTGCCTATTTTTCATACCTTCCATGCAGGTGGCGTTTCATTTATGTCATCAAGTGGGCACGGCAAGGTGTATGATGATGTTATTTGCACCATCACGTCCCTGCCTGATCGGTGTTTGCTGAGGTTGGTGGAGATAGATGATGACATCATCATGACACCCCCCCCCCCACCCACCTTGAAAGTAGGTAACTTGCCTTTTGGGAGTCCGGGAGGTCTCATCCTACTGTGGAGCAGCTAAAAGATTGTTTTCAGTTTTCTCTACAATCAGAGAAAAGTGTACCACTCCCTTAATCATGACAAGGGACAATACTATAGTAGTCACAATGTTTGCTATGTAATGAGGGTCAAGCAATTTTTTTCCATATGCTACATTGTACCCACACTCTGTTCTTCTGAGTATGTGTGGGAGCTGGCTCATGTGCAGTGAAGCCCAGTTTAGGGTTTCAGGAACTACATTTTGCTATTGGGCTCGACTGTTATAGCTTACACCCTGGATCATGACTGTTAACAAATGTGAGGTGCATTCCTTATATCAATCAGTGAATCTTTTCGCCACCTGTTGTTGAACAGCATGGACTAATGAGACTGATGCTCCTCTAAATAATCAGCATACATTTACACCTCCTGCACCTTCCACATTCCATTCAATAATTTACATTGGTGGTGGTGTGCTTTATGCTGCCCAGACATCAATAAAAAGCCTGAAGTTCTAGTAATATAGTTAAGAAACAGGGCCGCCACAACACCACCGCCACCACAACCACCAATGTTTACGCTCATATTCTTAAATATGAAATGATAATTATGCGTCTAATCATCAAAATTATACTATCAACGGGATGTCGTCAATTTGCAGCCGGATCCGCCACCGTTGCTCTTTTAATGTTGGCATTGTGAGTGTCGACAATCACACTGTGGAGATTTTGAACCTGTCACCACAATGGAAGTGTCACCATTTAGCTGGGTGACATTTTAATGTCGACAGGATAACTGCCGACATTTCCATTGTTGACATTACGTACTCAACCCCTATCAACAACCAGTGGCCAATTCATGACCCCATCCCGCCAGCCACCAACCAACTTCTCAAGACAATTTAAACCCCCCCCCACCTGAGATTTACGCAGCACTTTTGACTTTCCTTCCTCTCTTCTGGCCTTGCTCCTCATCTTTTTCAGGCTCCAGCACTGCACTGCAGAAATCTTAATTTCTTCTTGTTGACAGGCAATCTGGCAAAATATGTGCTTGTTGGTAGCTGCCCTGTCAGTGTGGTGTGGACTGCTCCTAGTTTGGTCTCGTGAGATGTGGTAATCTTGCAAGACACACCTAAGAGAAATGCAGCCGCACTGATAGGGCAGCTAACAGCATCAAATTTGCTGTTATGTTTAGGGATGAGCGGGCTCGGATATCTGAAATCCGAGCCCACCCGAACCTTGCCGATCCGAGACAGATCCGGGTATTCCCACCAATTGCAAAACTGAAAGCTAGGCTCCGAGTCATAATCCCGTTGTCGGATCTCGCGATACTCGGATTCTATAAATTCCCCGCTGGCCGCCGCCATCTTCACTCAGGCATTGATCAGGGTAGAGGGAGGTTGTGTTAGGTGGTCCTCTGTCCTGCTATATCCTGTGCTGTGCTGTGCTGTGCTGTGCTGTGCTCAGTCCAGTAGTGCTGTGTCCTGTGCTCTGTCCTTCTGAGTTCAGTGGTGCTGCTGGGTCCTGTGCTGGGTCCTGTTCAGTCCAGTGGTGCTGTGTCCTGTGCTCTGTCCTTCTGAGTTCAGTGGTGCTGCTATGTCCTGTGCTGTGTCCTGTTCAGTCCAGTGGTGCTGTGTCCTGTGCTCTGTCCTTCTAAGGGCATTGTTATTTCCCCATTATTCCCAAGTTATAAAAAATTTAAAAAAAAGTTATAAAAAAAATAATAAAAAAAAAATTATAAAAAAAATAAAAATAAAAAAAAATATCCAAAAACAATCCTGCAGTATAAGTCCATTGGTGCTGCAATATTACAAAGTTCACTGATTCTGCAGTATAAGTCCACCAGTGGTACTGCAATATTACAAAGTTCACTGATTCAGCAGTAAAAGTCCAGTAGTACTGCAATATTACAAAGTTCACTGATTCTGCAATATAAGTCCAGTGGTACTGCAATATTACAAAGTTCACTGATTCTGCAGTATAAGTCCAGTGGTACTGCAATATTACAAAGTTCACTGATTCAGCAGTATAAGTCCAGTGGTACTCTCCTGTGCCGCATATAATTTTTAAAGGCTTTGCCGATTGTGTGTGGCTTAGGGGTACGCTCTCTTGTGCTACATATAATGGAAAACAAAAATTTGGAGGATAAAGCTGCGAGGAAAAAGCTCAGTTTTCCTAAAAGACCCGCTGGCGGGTATGCTGATAACATCTGGTCCCGACTGAAGGACCTGCCAATCATTGCAGACATGTCTACTGTTGCTACATTGGATGCTGTCACAATAGAAAAAGTGGTGGAGGATTATTTTGCTGACACCATCCAAATAGACATGTCAGACAGTCCTTATTGTTACTGGCAGGAAAAAAAGGCAGTTTGGAAGCCCCTGTACAAACTGGCTCTATTTTACCTGAGTTGTCCCCCCTCCAGTGTGTACTCGGAAAGAGTTTTTATTGCAGCAGGGAACCTGGTCAGTGAGTGGCGAAGGAGGTTGCTTCCTCAGAACGTTGAAAAAATGATGTTCATAAAAATGAATTATCAATTCCTCAATCAAGTACAGCACTGCCCTCCAGATACTACAGAGGGACCTGTGGTTGTGGAGTCCAGCGGGGACGAATTGATAATGTGTGAGGAGGAGGAAGTACACACTGTAGGGGGAGAGGAATCAGAGGTTGAGGATGAGGACGACATCTTTCCTCAATAGAGCCTGTTTTGGACTAAAAACAATATTGTGAGGTGTGAGGTGTTCAGAATAGACTGGGAATTAGTGGAAATGATTGTTATTGAATGTTATTGAGGTTAATAATAGTGTAGGAGTGAAAATAAACCCAAAAACTTGATTTTAACACTTTTTATGTTTTTTTCAAAATAAATCCGAATCCAAAACCTTTAAATCCGAACCAAAACCTTTTGTCAGGTGTTTTGCAAAACAAATCCAAACCCAAAACCTCAAGGAAATCCGAATCCAAAACACAAAACACGAGACACCAAAAGTGGCCGGTGCACATCCCTAGTTATGTTGCATTGCTGCATAGTGAGGTTCGAGGCAGACCCCATGAGACTAGTGCAGCCCAGATGACTCAGGGAAATCCTGACCACCGACATTAAAAAAAAATGTAACAGAATATAAAATTATGTAAATTCCACCACTGCTGCGCTCCGCAGGACCCAGCGCCCCAGGATGCAGCCTGATCAGCCTATTGGTTGATCAGGCCCTGCTAAGAAACATGGTGGGTATAGTTGTGCTATAAGAGTACTCTTGAGAAAATAAGGAACATAAACTGTTTCCAGCTGGAAGAACATGTCAGGTAGAATGTCACTTATATCTATTATTTCTCTCTCTTATCAGTCTGTCTGTAGGTACTAAAGAATACACTCCACCCACTTGCAGCATGACCCCACAACAAAGAGAGAGTACAATTCTAAATCTTCCTTGAGGTATGGTAAGTTTCTGTTATTGCGCCCTTTTCAACATGGTCATGCACAGATTATGCTAGCAAGATGGTGCTGATTGCCTGATTATCATGTATCACAGAAAACATTTGCAAATCAGCATACAATAGACAACCTGTCCAATTCCCTGAAACTTTGCCCAGGTATCAAAATCACTTCCATTTTAGTAAAGCTATCTCTTTCATGTCCCATGACAATGACCAGACATGAATGGAGCTGGGCAGATTGGGTCATTCCATATGTAATACTGGTATCCGCAACATTGTGTCTAATTATATGCAGAATTGCTAAAATAATATTTCAGTTTGCAAATGTGGCTATTATACTGAGTATTTAAGGAGTACAGATTGAATATATTTGAAGATATTTTCTATTAGTAGGCATTTATAAGGCTTTTTTTAGCTGTTAAAATTGATGATCGGTGATACCCGCTATTCAAACATTATTTATAATTTAACACCTAAGTACATTTTAAGGGAACAATGGAAAGAGCATTAATATGTTCAAACCACCATAATAAATCAAATCTAACATATATTTGAGGGGAAAATAACTATATCTTAGCAGAAATAAGAAAACATTGAATTTAATTAAGAGGGTGGTCCAAATGTGGTGATAAACAATACCTTGAGGTCTGACCAATTGCTGACCATGTACATTTTCAGACAGTAAAAATTCAGCTAAGAAAACGGTGCAAAGGGTCCCCCATGTAAGCATGAAAATGCTTGCATGTTGCTATTTATGTACATAGGTGTATATGCATATAAGGCCTCTACAATTTTTTGCATCATAATTGACCCTCAATGTCTCACAGCAAAATTTTACTGTTCAGCAGAATCTGGAAAAACACAAGGGATTGGAGGCACATCATATAAACATATGTGTGGGTGTATATCTTCTATCTAACCAGAACAACTGGATCTTTTTATTCTTCCAGTGATGAAACATAAATCTTGCACAGCTGTACAAACCTGTGTCATCCTCTGTAGAAGAGTTAGTCAATCAAGATGAACAGAGAGAAACACCAGCATGTTTCATCCTTAGTCAAAGGGGCACATTTATCAATATTCACATAAAGTGAAAAATAGTTTTCAATCCTTATCTCAATGATAAGGATTTAACTATTTCTCAAATTTATGTACAACGCAGCACAGAAACAGCAGTTCCGATAAACTGCTGTTTCTGGGATAAAAAAAAATCACACTTACCCTGCCTCTTCTAAACGCGCTGTCTCCGGATCTCCTTCTGGTCCTCTTCACTTCACTTCTTAAAGCAATTGCGCATGTGCAGTTCGAAGAACTGCACATGCGCACAAATATATCGCTCTGTCTCTGCAACTATAGTCTGCAACTATAGTTGTGGAGACAGAGCGGTGAGCGACAGGGAGGGATCATGTGATCCCTCCACTCATGCGCTGTCCAGCTCTGCTCTTCGGAGCAGAGCTGACAGTGCTGAAGCTGGTGTACATTATCAAGACAAGTTACCAGAAAAAACTTTTTTTCAGAACTTGTTAGATTGCGGATGGGAGCAGTCACCATACTGTAGAATAATGACTGCTCCCAAAAACGAAAAGGAATGCAAAGCGATGCACCCTTCTTAAATATGCGGGACACAAAGAGAGACATGTAATTTACGGTAAGTACTATCACAATTTGTAAAAATGCCCCAAAGTCCTGTAAGAGCCTCTGTTAATTCTCCTGCAATTATCACTTCCTGAGCTGCATCTAATTCCAGCATTCATTACTTCCAAAAGTTCAGATTGAAAATCCAGGACAAATCAAGCCCCCTCAATCAATTACCCTAGGTCTACTCCCCAAGCCACCCAGCCTAGGAAACCCCACATCACTCCTATTTTATAATTGGCTAAAATTGAATGCAAGTATTCAAAACTGTAGTGGGGGTATACTATTTTAAATTGCCTATTGAGCTGTATGTAACCCACTGAAGAAGCCATGTTTTTGTGGTGAAACGCATTACCACACTGGAAACAGTTTGATTAATACTCACTCTTGTTCTTTAATCTCATTTTTATTCTTTTTTATTTATATATTTTTAATGTTTATATTTACTTTCCTTTATTAGTTTTCTATTTGCATGCAATTCATGTTCATATGTAAATTATATTTACTACTGTCTACATCTTGAAGGGTGGAACAGGGGCGGATGAACATAGGCAATGTACAGTAAGGACGCCCCGAGGGTGTGCCAATGCAGATGTCAACAATTCAAGATGCAGACATTTTGTACATATGTGTTTTTTAGCCGTATCTTGAGATCCACTTGGTTTTGAATACGGGTGTACATATGCTCAAGTTTTATACTCATTTTAAAAATGCACTTTGAGTGCAGGTTGCATGATGAATAAAGCCCTTGATGTTTATTGCACACCCACTTGGTGATACCGACTCTATGCATAAAATTGAACACTTATTACCTATTTACTTTGTGATATATTCATTTCATTCATCAACTTAACTTTACAGTCCCCTATAGTAATCTTTTTGTAAACAACCCATAGCCCCACCTGACCATACCCTGCTACTGCTACTCTGCCATTTCTAAAACACCTCACTTTCTACCACTTCACCTTAAAACAATTGCACCTACCTTTTCAGGCCTTGTTTCCAGAGCATTTATCAGTTCACTGTATGTGACAGGTAAACTGAAAAGGAATATGGCTACTATGCGGTTGCATTTTATATCCTCTCCTATGGATATGAGCTGTAATACAATTTACAGCAGTCCATTTATATGCTCTTGTACGGTGTCATACGTCATGCCTGTGATCGGGTCCTGGCATTCTTACCTCCATGCAGGTCTCTCCCGTGGCGCTGAGCGCCACGATCCTCAGGTGGCACCCGTCATTTTGGATTTGGGTCCCCTTCCTTTACTTTTTCCTCCTCAGGATATTTAAGGCACATAAGACTGCAGCCAGGTGCCTGTTCTTTGTGTCCATCTCCTTGGCAGTGCAAGACGTGGCTCCTAGTGCTCCTCAGCATTTACCTCTATGGTTACCTGCTGGCTGTGTACCATCTTTGCCGCAGACTATCACCTCCTGTGTGCAGCTCGCTGTCCCAGTGACTCTTCAAATTGCTGTTCAGTGGAACTCCTCCACAAATTACCACCCCCTCGAGTACTGTCTGTTGTCTGCTGGGGTCTTCTCTGCCAACTATCACCTCCTGCACACTGTTCACTGTTCTAATGATCTCTCTGTGAGCTGTTCAGTGGTACCCTTAAGCAGCCTGTCAACTAATCGTTCATTCATCTAACGGGTCTAGTCTAGTACTCACTCAGATGGCCGCGACCTGTGGGGCAGAGGCCGCAAAGTCTATACCTCCTTGCGGGGGTCCCTGGTGAAGACAACCGGCCTCGTTAGACTCCGTGCCTTTAAGCAGAGTAGTGCTAAACTAGATAGATCTGGGGAATCCAAATTTCAACCTTGACTTTGTGAGATGTACTTTTCTTAGCAGGAATAATTTGCTGTTTAAACTGAATCTGTGAAGTAGTTTCTGTAGTGCCAGTATTCTCATGTCTATGTGATTCATCTTTAACTAATAAGCTTATGGCTGGACATGCCTGACTGTTTTTCTTGTCCCATTCTAGATTATTAATCTCTGGTCTGTTTCTGATTATAACTTTCCTTCCTTAGACAACAGTATTTCAACTTTGAATTTCCACAGTTGATAATTATAATTATACAGCTTGGTAACTACTAGTCTAGAATCTGTGCTGCGTGCCATTTTCTTCGATTTTGTATATCTTTATTCCCTCTAAGGCTCTAAGCTATAAATACTGGCCTACTCACATTTGCTGTGCAGATTCCCTAAGGTTGTTTATTGTACCTTTTGAATGGGTTTCTGGTGCTTGTGTCTGGGCACATAACCTGTTGCAGATTGTACTTTTTTCATTCAGTCAAAAGGCACACATTGGGAAGTTCTTTGTGGGATAACTTTTATATAAAACTGTGTAGTTATCTCAGCATACAGACATAACAAATCTTGCATGTAAAACCAAAATGAGAACAAAACTAAAATATTATCTGTACAACAGAGTACATTACGATAACACAGAGTGACAACTCAGTAACACATCTAGGAACAGCTCCACCTGCGGTTCCTACAGTCACTAATCACTTAAGCAACATTAAGCATGAGTCTGGTGCAGTATCTCAACATTCCTAAATAGTAATTTATGATCTAAAGTGGGCACAGGCATTCTGCATGTCATTATGTTTGGTGTACTTTCACTCTCTTGCTTGTATTTTTGTTTTGTAATGATATATATATGTTTTCCCACTATTTCAGTTAACAACATTATGAGGGTCATTTAGAGGTGGACATATTTTATTTTTCTTTGCATAAGATATACATTTACGTACTGTGCAAGAGCACAAAAAAATTGTATATAGATTTTTGAGCATCATTTACTCACATCTCCATGCGTCTAAAAGGCAGAACATGGTAGCGCAGGCGCAGTCAAGCATATGCCAAGTACAGCTATGGCATGTTCACATATTTGTGACGCAAACATGAACGCATCAATTTAGGAGCCGCATCTCTTGCAGGTGCTGGAGGACTGGTGCAATGATATGCAATGATGATGATGATGACTATCAGTAGCAGTATGTAGTTGCTCTTGATTGGCTGATTGCATATTGACCCCTCCATCTGATAGTATTTAAATTATTATCATTATGGCTATATTTAATCTAGCAGCATTATCAAATTTCTTATTTGTTATTTCTGTTTTAAAAGAACAATGCCATTTAAACAATGCATATGTTGTGTGATTGTATTTAATTACATATTGTATGTAAAAAAGTATTTTACATTTATTCTTAACAGTCACGACACTGTTCTGTCTCTGCGTGCATCTTTTTTGTTTGGTGCGCAAGTGTGTCCAACTATAAATTAGCCCCCATATTTTTTTATGAGTTTTACTGCATTTTTCTGCCTCAGAATAGTCTTTGGTTATGAAATCCTGCCTGATTTCAGTACAAAGCTCATGCACATGTGATTAGTTGGATTGGCAACGGTTGCACATATAAAGGTGTCTCAGAGTGTGGAGAATTCCTTGCACGTGTAATATTCAATACCATGTGTTTGCTTTGTAGAACTATTTCACTGTGATATATGACATATGACAAGTTATGCTTGAATATTAACTTTGGGAGAGGTTGTTGTTCAATATTAAAATCCTATAAAAGAAAAGATATTTGTGATAATTAAGACAATCAGTCACAAATCACTTGTGTTAGATTTTCATCTGTAGAATCACAAGAAACTAAAATCTTGTTAGGAACTTTTCTCAGAGATGGTTCTGACCATGGAGATAAAGAATTTTGTGATGAAATTGTATACTTCTCAAACTATGTTCCTTGACTTCATTTTACAAACTGGTTTTATGAGAATAAAAAAAGAATATATTTGAGCATTATTTAATTAATGTTAAAATACATTTTAATAGTTGAGCTTGATTAACAGTGATGAAAACTTCAACAATATTATTGGCAATGGCTAGCAAAGAGAAATAAAATAAAAGCAGCCACAGACAAGTCACCTAGGATGTGCCTGCAATGTCAAAATAATCAAATTCAAGAAATATATGTTCCCTTACAATAGGTAGGGATCTCACTTTAACATGTTCCTTTTTAAACATAAGTGCGAGAGTACTCAGATTTAGTTTAGCATCAGATGCTTTGCAACTCGAGTTTCTGGATATAATTAAATAGACATATTTTATTGCTGCCAAAGAATGGTTTATGGTGTATATCTAAACATAAAAAACATGTTAGTATAAGTAAATTAAGTAGTGTATGTATGAGTGCGTGTGCCTGCGTGTGTTTAAACACACACCTGTAGGCCATCATTCTGATCATGTGGTTGCTGTTAGGCAAGGGGCCTGATTTATTAAGGAACGTTAAGCAAGAACTTGAATTAGTTTTCTTACTTAAGCTTTTTGGACAAAACCATGTTGCAGTGCAAGTAGAGATGTTCACTGACACCTGTGTAATGGTTTTGGATTAACTTTTGGGTTTAGTAAAACCACCCTTGCGTGTTTTGGTTTTGGATCCCTATTTTTTCTAAAATCCCTATTTTTTTTTTTGCTAAAATCACATACTTTGGTTTTTTTACTCCTACATTATTATCGACCTCATTAACACTGATTTCAAGTCATTTGCAGTCAATTTTGACCACCTCACAGGTCACAATTTTATTTTCATACACTTTCAAACAAAGATTGCAGCGCCCTGGCTGGATACTAAGCGACAGAGCAATGACACAAACACACGGCAGTTCATAGCAGATCTAGGAAACATTGCCACACAGCAGTGGCAGAAAAGTGGTGCAAGATGGAATTGTCCTTGGGCCCTCCCACCCACTCTTATGTAAGATATTGAAAAGGACTGTACAGTTTAACAAAGCAAGCACTCCAGCGACAAGCAGTGCCCCTTTTTGTGACGTGCTCGGTTTGTTTGGGCCCCCACAAAAAAGCTGACAATGGGCTTAAGGCACCTAAGCAAACAGTGCTGTTAATGAAGTGGGGAACAGCACGGGAGAAGTATTATAGGCGGGAGTGAGAGGTGGTTATCAGAGACGAGACAAGGCGCAGGTCAGAGGTAATACCACTGACAACCTGATTGAGAAACTAAGGGATGTCATTGCAACATGGTTTATCCTGCTTGGACTCTACTGAGGATATGTGATTTCTGATAATGCCACAAGTGTGGGGAATTCCATCACATTCCCTGCTTTGCTCACACAATTATCTTGGTGGTACAGAACTTTTTTAAAAAAATGACAATGACATGCAGGAGATGCTGTCTGTGTCCCAAAATACTTAGGGTCATATTCGGGATTCTGCAACAGCATGTAGGAAAATGCAGCAGCTGCAAGAAGAATAGAATTTAGGGGGAATGTTCTTTTGTCCAGCACAGTGGAGAATACTTTTTGTGTTGTGCAAAGTGCTGAAACCACTCAAAGTAGTCACCTGTGAAGAGAGTGCAGACACTGTTAGCTTGAGTCAAGTGATTCCCCTAATTAGACTTTTTGAAAAGCAGCAAGAGAAATTGAAGGAGGAAATGAAACAAATCAATTTCCCTAATTATGTTAGAGATTAGATTAGATTGATTGAGTAGATTAAGTACTTTATTTGCTTCGCCAGGATCCAAGAGTTATCAACATCTTGAAATTGGATCATTACATTTTAGCAACAGTGCCTGATCCTAGGTTTAAGAACTATGTCTTCTCTTTCTTTCCAACTGACCCAGATCTCAAGAGATGCAATGGTCAACAAGCTGACAGCTCAAGTGGTGCATGACACAATGACGTCTCCTCCTTCAGTTTCTCTGGAAATTGCTGCTAAGAAAAAACTTAGCTTTCCTAAGACACCCAGTGATGATGCAGATGAGTCAAAACAACATTTTGACATTTGGTCTAGTTTAAAAGAATTGGCCAAATATCGTGACAGCTTTCCTTTAAAATGATCTACAAATTCCACGAGGAAGACCATTACATCAAAGTACACAGACTTCTGTGATGGTGGATTCCAGTGGGGATGAATTAGTATTGTTTGAGGATGACGTACACACTGATGAGGGTGAATATGATGAAAGTGTAGAATGCAGGTGCTGAGATCTAGCTGAAAGAAGGGAGCTAGCTGATGCTGGTATGATCGGTAATATTTTGGGTAGAATTGCATGTTGGCAATTTTATGTTTTTCTACAGTAAACTTTCACCTTTATTAGAGAGGTGTTTTTTTTCTTTAAAAAGGTACAAGCTTTTTATTTACATTTTGGTTTTCCTGACATAAACCACTATGCACTAGAACATATGCTTAAGCACATGAGGTACAGGGATTAGTATCATCATGACTGAGAATGGAGAGTAACAAGAACAATGTGACTGAAGACTCGAGAGTTACAAGGACACTACCACCCCTCCTGTTTCTGTATGTGACTGGAGACTTTTAATAACACTGCTAGCCCTATTATTTGAAATTTTGTTTCAGCACTAAACACTGCCACTTCTTCTATGTCTGGGTGAGCTATGGCACAGTACAATGTGACTGCAGATTTAGACCAAGACTTCCAGCCCTATTATTTCTATTTCAGCAATGACAATTAGCAAAGGAGCTCTCCTGTTTGTGTGTTAGCTATATAACACCATACAATTTGACTGTAGATTTAGACCAAGCGTGCCAGCCCTATTATTTCTATTTCAGCAATGACAATTAGCAATAGAGCAATGGAGCTCTCCTCTTTGTGTGTTATCTATATAAAACAGTACAATGTGACTGCAGATTTAGAAGACTAAGCCTATAAGCCCTATTATTTCTATTTCAGCAATGACAATTAGCAAAGGAGCTCTCCTGTTTGCGTGTTAGCTATATAACACCTATTAAAGTAATTTTATCACTTACCAATAAAACATTGTCCAATGCTATTTGTGTAGTTCCAAAGCACAATGTATTTAATTGCAAAATATAGCAGGATTTTACAGCAAGCCATTGTTACACATTAAAGATGTTTAAAATAAAGCAGGAAAGTATAAAACACCAAATACATTACATTTTCCTTATAGAGCTTCACCGAGGTCCATGGAACACAGCCATGCTCACATGTAGCCAGGTTCAGGGAAAGAGAGAACGAGAGAGCTTTCGCTGATAAAACAGCTTGATAGTATCCCGTTTCAGTATAGAAAAAACTATTGATGATGTCATGGCATGTTATCATTGGTACAGGATTCAGGACAGTCCAGTGTAATGCAGGTTATAGGTTAGTTCAAAGGATTTCTCTGGGAAGAGGTGATCACCTTCCCCCAACAGCTGAAAATATGTGCTTCTCAAGGAAACTGACCCAAACCAGTCTAAACAATTTAAAACACAATGCCATTTTGATCATTCAATCTTTTATCTATTGATTGCAGGAAGCGATCGCAAAGCTGAAATTATTGGATGAGAGATGGTAATGTGCAGATCAAAATTACACTAAACATGATACATTTCCTAAATCCTGAGCCTTAGATACTTTTAAAGTGCTTTTAACATTATTATATTTAACTGTAAACTCTATTACATTTGATTATAAACAACTGTGTGTTGGAACTATTTTAAGGTGAACTATTTACAAGTGAATGTGTAAGTGTATGTGTGCGTTATTTATCGTGCGATTGCGTCATAACAATATCAATCAATATCGTTTATTTCATCCAATTATTCAACTTTGACACACCATAGAATTTGACTGCAGATTTAGACCAAGCGTGCCAGCCCTATTATTTCTATTTCAGCAATGACATTTACCAATGGAGCAATGGAGCACTCCTGAATGTCACTGGAGACTATGGAGAACACTGCTAGCCCCTCCTCTTTCTATTATACCTATGTTGCTGCCCAACTGCTCTACAGACTGTCAAGAACTGTGCTACCCCTTCTGTGTCCCTCTGTGAAATGGCGCTGGATCGCCGTGGAGGGCAGTACTTAAAGAATCCAACAATAGAGCTATAAACGTTATTGCAAAAGAGCTGTAACATTAAATGTCGGCAAAAGCTATAAACATCAGGCTGCAATACCTAGCATGCCAGTATATTATCTGTACCACAACTATTCTCCATCCTGCTTTTTCTACCCACCTCCTATCTCTCTTATCCTCCTACACCCTCTTTTCTCCACCTCCAGGACCACAAAGCTGCGCCACGGCAGAACCAACAAAACAAAAGACTCCATCCACGGAAATCGGGACAACCATGAAACCCATAACGGCAGCAACGACAACCAAGACACCAAGAGCAAGCGCAGACATCCAAGGTTAACCCCCCAAAAAGGGTCCCTATAACCTCCATTTAATGTGGGCTGTTTGGGGAAAATGAGGTATATTTATTAAATGTGATTATGTATTATTTAATGCCTGTGATTGTGGCGGGAAATGGTTATATTTGTTAAATGTAAATGCTATTTAAATTATTGCTGGGGCTGTTTGGAGGGAGGGAAATAGGTTTATTTATGAAATGTGTGTGCTAGTAATTTACTGTCAGGGCTAATTGGAGGGAAATAGATCTATTTATCAAATGTGAATACAGTTATTTTAATGTTGAGGCTGGCGGAAGGTCTAATTATAAAACATAGGTGCTATTTTGATCATCAAGGCAGGTTGGAGTTTTCTAAATTTCATGTACTCATTTTTTTCCAAATAGGGCCCCCAACATTTCAGGATCCAGACAAGCAGCAACTGATCTAAAGACACCAGTAGCCACAGGTGGTGTAAGTGACAAGAACAGGTAGGAGAGAGCAAGACAGTCTGCCAACTGTTCTGAATCTGTTGGAGCAGTCCCGAATTTGGGTGACTGTGTCGCTTAGTCAGGATTTGGTCTGCCTGGAAGGACAGTTGGGAGGTGTGTCTTGCTTCACACTGTAAGAAACCTAGAGAGAGCGTGTCACACAGGCGACAAACCCCTTCCAAACACTTCAAGAACTTACTCAAGAGCTTACCCAATTCTGAGGGATCACAATAGAATGCTTCTTGGCTTCCTATCCCAGCAGACTGGCAGCTGAACCTCTGTCAGTTCACTCTACTCCCCCCTAAGGAAGAAACAGAGGTTATGATCAGTGCCTACCAGAAAGGGACTGTCCGAGGCTATGGCAAGGCAAAGAGACCTTCACTCAACCCAGCCTGCCACCACCTTGTTTTGTTCTTGCCAAGGGCGCGGGACTACCAGTATTTGGGACCAGGAACAGTCCCGCCCCAAATACTCCACTAACCCCCCCGGTGGGGGCCTAACCGGAAGTAGGAATCGAGAGCTATACTCACCCGGGGCACTCCAACTTCAGGTCCCTGCTCTCCTGCTCCTCTCCGTCACCTGTGGAAGACAGAATACAACACGGCCTCCCTCTATTCTACAGGTGAGGCTAGAATGTACCACCCACACAACTGGTACTAGCTAACAACAGGCGCCCTGACCCTACAACAACTAATGGTCGGGTAACGCAACTTCGCTAAGTACTGGGTGTAGTGTACTTCCAAAATCTCCTCCCTCTACCTGCGGGGAACACCAGCCGGTGTTCGCCTTCTACTCCAGGGCTGACCCTAACCCTCACCCAGGTCGTACCGAAAAGACTATCTTATCACTATGGGGTCACTCACAAAATTCCAAGGACCAGTTGCCACCTGCACGACTGGGACTCACTGGAGCAACGTGCCACCGGGGTGGCGGCTTCCGCTCAGAACTGTCAGTGGCCACTGCCGTAACTTGAGACGGTCGCTTTCACCCTAGTGGAAACAACACCCCAATCTGGAACTGTCAGGGACCCTGACGGAACTCAGACTGGGACGCCCAATTGGATCCACGGGATGCACCCCTGGAACTCAAAAGGGCTGTGCTGCACTGCCAGTGAAGTGCCCAATCACTGCCTCAGGAATTCCTTGTAGCTCCAGGGACCTACTGGATGGGAAGAATACTGTGTGTCGTATCCCTCACTGCTTGTATGCTCTGACTAACCCCTTTGTCCCCACAGACACAGAGAATCACAGGATTACAGTAAGGAAACAAGAGCATACCTTTAATGGGAGCCTGACGTCTTGCACCTGGAAAGAAACATACACAGCACAACCAAACACAATACACAACGCTATATTTCACCACACAGGCTCAATACACGTTGCTGTTTGCACAGTGGCCTAGTGGCTAGCACTTCTGCCTCACAGCACTGGGGTCATGAGTTCGATTCCCAACCATGGCCTTATCTGTGCGGAGTTTGTATGTTCTCCCTGTGTTAGCGTGGGTTTCCTCCGGGTGCTCCGGTTTCCTCCCACACTCCAAAAACATACTGGTAGGTTAATTGGTTGCTATCTAAATTAACCCTAGTCTCTCCCTGTCTATTGCTGTGTGTGAGTGTGTGTCTATATTAGGGAATTTAGACTGTAAGCTCCAATGGGGCAGGGACTGATGTGAGTGAGTTCTCTGTACAGCGCTGCGGAATTAGTGGCGCTATATAAATAAATGATGATGATGATGGTAGGCTGACAACAGAAGGCACTTACCTTTACTACCTAACCAGCCAGTTATGTAGAACAGTTACAGGAGCCTTCTGCTCAACTGTTATCTCAGGTTTATTGCCCGACGTTAACCCTTTCGTGCCACACTACACCTCTGGGTCTTGCGCCCGGTCCTAATTCAGGGCTCTCACACCCACTCTACCTATAAGGGCCTTATGCCTCACTCTAGCTAAGGGCCTTGTGCGGTTTTTACTAGGCCTTTATGTCCCTCTAAAACTATGGGCTATAAGCACGGCTAACTAGGGCCTTGTGCCAGGGCTGTAACTATAGAGCCTTATGCTCTTTTCTATGGGCTTGGTGCCCAACTAACTAGGGCCTTGTGTCCTGATAATGCCCAACCTATACCTAACTGTGCCCACTAACTGCTGCCAGTGCCCGAAGTGCTGCAGAGCCTTGTTCTCTTATGCAGGGGATAGGAGTGCAGGAGGGCGCCTGGGAGAGATGGTGCCCAGAAGGGCCCTACCTGTCTCCTCAGTCTTCGGGGATCTTCTCCAGAAGCCTCCCCAGCTGCCGCCGCCTCCACGCACTGCCGCGGTCTTCTTATCTTGATCCCGCCGGTCTTCCAGTTGCAGAGTTGCTACTAGTCCTGACAAGGGGTTCTCTGCCGCCTCTGTCTTCTTTCGCCGTCTTCTTGTCTTTCTTTCTTGATCGCGTAGTTCTCCGGATAACGTCTTCTTCTCTTGATCTCCACCGGCGAACTGAACATGGCGGCGAGCATGCCGACGTCATTTGGCATCGACGGGACACTGCATGATGACGCGGCGAGCCCTGATTCCCTCGCCGTGGCACCAAACATTCAAAAGGTCAGGAGGTGAGCCCTGATTGGCTCACTGACCCAGCCGGATCGGAAACAGCACCACCGCTGCGGAAACTCCTGGGAGCTTGTCCAGCAGGTAAGTCCTCAACAGCACTGTACTACTCATGAAGGCAGAACTGTGTGCACCTAACAGTAGTGCACAAAATACTGCCTGTGTATTTGTCTAAAATGATAACCATGTTCATCGTAGGCTCCCCCCTGTCTAAAGTACACCCTGTCCTCCCAGCTCTGGACCAGGGTGTCAGATTGACACCTAATGCTCTGCTCCTCCTCCAAGTAGCACCCCTCATATTATTTGTTTTAGGTTAACCCTAAAATAAATAATAACCTTATTAGTATATACTGCAAAGCAAAAAACAAGCCATTTTGCTGGCAAAAACATCAGTGGGTGTATTTACTTAACTGCCGGTTTGAAAAAATGGAGATGTTGCCTATCATGTTATCATTTAGTTAGTTCATTCTGCAAAATGACAGCTAGAATCTGATTGGTTGCTAAAGGCAACATCTCCACTTTTTCAAACCCACAGTTTAGTAAATATACCCCTAGGTTTTTAAAGCAAAAGGGCTTTTTGCATTTTGATAAATCAGCCCTAATGTTCAGTACTGTAATAGAACATTATTATATAATTTATTGCTATATGATTTATACCCCATTATAATCAGCCAGGTATGTCTAAAAATAAAAAAATAAAATAAAGTGCTGTAGGGAGAAGGAACATATAAAATAAAATGCAATATAAAGTGAGGTTTGTTTTTTGCTGCACTATTTGTTTTCATTATTTAAGATTTATCAGTTATAATAATAAAGTATAGCTGGCTTAAGCAACACTAAAATAGCCTTTTTATATTGATAAATATATATTGTACCGAAAACCACACTTTAAGGATGGGCCGCTGCTTATGGGCCAGTGGAATTTGCTTTCCCCCATAAAGTCTGCCAGCCAGCCCCTGTCTGCTTTCCTTAGCTCCCTCTGGCATAACAAAACATCAACTTAAGCTCATAAGACGTGTGGTTTCTGCCATCACCTGCCAGCTGGACGGTAACTGGAAGTCACCAATGGCCCGGCTATTTCATTAGTTGTTAATAGCAGTAGCTGGTATATATATCGAATACAATGATGTGTATTATCAACCATTCTTCAAAAGCTTCAGTAAAACCTGGGAGTCTTGGGCCACCCATGTCAAAGTGTGTCTTCCTGTGGCTGATTAAACATCTTTATCTCTTTAAACACCATTACTTGATAGACCATGGTTCTCTGTTGGTTCGGAACCCCCCCACCCCCACCAGTTCTTCTCCCTATTCGCTATTTCACTTTCTCTTATACCCATTATTAAAAAATATTTGGTAGAAAGTCATCTCAGAACGCAATCGTTTTTTTATTGGTCTTCTGCAAGTTCATGTATCTTTACATCTGCAATGCTACTTTGCTTGTTAATGTTTTTATATGACCTATCAACCTTGAAATAACTAAATCTTATTTACAAAAAAGAAAATGATTTATACCATGCAGTTAAGTTCAGAGTCTAATATTAACAGCATGATGCAGTGTGAATGCTGTTATGTGTTTCTGGTTGCAGCATTTGGCCTATGACATGCTTTCCAGTATTATTGGACCGCATATTAACCAAAAAGCGTAACTGAAAACATGTGTCATATTTTCCCATCGCATAATATGTTGTTACATAACATACATAATATTGAACTGAACTATCCAAGTTTCTCATACTTTATTCATTTAAACCCCTTGCATTTGCTAACATATATAATGGAAGTAAACTCATTTTGAATACCTTTAATATACAGTGTGTTGTTCTGTCTCGTATGTCCCCAATGTAGCTTGCATGGAATGATTATATAGACTAGATATGCGCAACCTGTGGATCCGAACCGCAGTCTTTCCTGAAATCTGTTTTTGGGATCTGCTTATTGTCATATATACAGTGCATTCTATTGGGGGTCCAAGAAAATGATACATGTTCTTGGGATCCCATAAGAATGGGACACTAAAGTTCCTAGCTAAAAAAAAAATGAGCAACACTGGTATAATCTTCAACCATATACAGCCATACAGAGCCATAACTAGAAATTATATTACATGGGGCAAAATGTAAGTTTGACTCCCTACAGCCCTCAACAGTAGCACAATTAGCCTAAAAAATGAATGTCTCTGTGCCCCATCAGTTTTACGCTATGGGCGGCTGTCCCTCTCACACAGCCCTAGTAATGGCCCTGAAATCATATTCCACCCCAATTTTAGTAATAGTAATAGTGTGAGAACATTTCTGAAGACCTCTTTTAACACTGTAGAAGCCATCTAGTTAACCAACTTCCTAATGAAGGGTTGCAATTTTCGCATTATCGAATGAACAATCCTATACTGCTAACTAGGTGGTTGTTTCTCAAGAATTAGGTAAGGCACCCATGGTGTCCTCTTACCTTAGTAGAAAAGAGTCATACATTAGAAATAAGTGTAAAGTAAATAATGGCGCTTGGGAGGAAATAGTAAATCAGCTAGAGATTTGACACGAGATTGGTTGATATTTACATAAAAATATTAATACATTTATTAAAACATATAACACAGTTAATACACCAAACAAAAATCCCCAAAAGAAAAACATGTAAAAACTGAGTAATACATTAGAAATAAACAAGGGGTGTTATAAAACAATTCCTACTATAAATTTAGCTCACATATGTTTTAATTTTGTTAATTATAAATAATCACTGTGCAAACATTTCCATTTCCAATTATGTCTGCAAAAATTACTTTTTATTTACTTTTATATTTTTTGCGCATTGGAAAGCATAAACCTGTCATGCTCACAGTGCACAGAATGGGAGAATGGATGTAAGTGTTATAATCATTTATAGTCATATTAGTAGACAAAGACAACTCAAGTGTTTTACATGCTCATAAAACTCAGAGAGCATGGTTTGATTTTTATGTTGTATTCTTATGGCCTTAGGTCAATTTCTTTGTATATGTTTGCCTCTGGCAACAAAATGTTTTACCTCAGTGTCCTATGGATTTATAGTGAATACAGTTTTCCTGTTTGCACTTTTGGTCAAAGATGATTGAAATATACAGTATGAGAGCAGACAGGAGGCAAAATAAAATGTCTGCTGTGGTAGGTCACAATATTTCTGGTTTAGGCCTCATATCAACTGGCGATAAAATGATGCTATTTACTAGTGTTTTTAATGTTCTTTGTGACAAAATGTAATATAGCGTCACAAAAATAAAAAGGCAATTATGAAAAAAAATCCAATTTTAAGTTAATAAAGTATTTTTGTTGAGATTTTTTAGTTACAGCATACAAATAACATATTTAATATCTAATGTAACTAACATCTATCTCTGCCTACGTCGATATAAACATTATACAGTGATATCTAGTGAACTTTTAGGGTGATGATATCATCATACCATTTTCACTACACTCCAGGTCAGATTAATTGAAGCTGCACAGGGCTGAGAGTTAACTATCCACCTGGTGTATCCCCAAACCCACCATATCATCCTGATGAGGGTGGGTAACATAACTTGATTCATACCAGTGGTGGCATATCTTATGGTATTTATGTATGGCCTTTCTACTTTTATACATGAACCACTCATGCTTCCATACTTCAGTAACTAGATTAATCCAATGAGGTAGAGTAGGTGGTTCAGTTGCCATCCATCCTCTATTTATAATAACCTTAGCCAGGGAGGATAAGGTAAGTATATATTTGAAGTGTGGTTTACTTACATTTTCTTCTAATGTAGTGCCAAATAGACAGATCTTAGGGCATAACAAAAGGGTCACAGGTAGTGTGGAGGAGATGCAGTCCCAGAAGGACTGGAAAACTGGACATGACCATAAAAGATGCCAAAAGTGCTATCAGTGGTACCGCACCTGGGGCACTCTGAAGAGGTGCACAGTCCCAAGATGCACAGTCTGTGTAGAATGTAAAAATGGATTTGCTGAAACCTAAGACAAGATGTGGTATGTCTAGTACTTCCCACCACCATATTCCACTCCTCATCAGAAAGAACTCCTAAATCAGTTTCCCATTTTATTCTGAGCAGATCTAATCCTCTTGGGGACACCTGAGTTAACAATAAGGCATAGAGCACAGATATAGTTTTATATGACCCCACAGATCGTAATATATTTTTAATAGGAGAATCTGACCTATGAAGCAAACCTTCAGGAAATTGAGCATTCAGTGCATGTCTTAGCTGTAGATACCGGAAGAATTGGTTGTTGGGTAATGGGAAGGTCTCTCTCAATTGTTCATATGTAGCTAATTGACTGTCTATATATATTTGACCAATGGTGTGAATTCCCGCACACTTCCACATCATTGAACACTCCAACCACACCAACTTCCTGAAAACAGTAATGAACCACAAGGGAGTGTCTGGGTCTAACCCTACACCTCCCATAAGAGCAAGTGATATTGCCCAAATCATTGATGCCTGTCGCATTATAGGGGCCACTTCACTAAGTCTATGCTAAGATAACAAAACCTGCAAAGCTCCAAGGGAGGGGTCCATCTGCTCGCCCAAGAAGTGTCCGAGAGTGGTGTTTTGCGTATCACCTAACCAGGAGACCAAATGTGTAAGCTGGGAAGCAAGAATATTAAATTCTAAGATTGGGCAGGGTTAGTCCTCCTGAATTTTTGGTTCTACATAATGTGTTAAAGCGCATCCTAGCTCTCTTATCACTCCAGATCAGGGAAATGAGATGTTTATTATTGTTTTGGAAAACCTTCAATGATAGATACACTGGGAAGAGTTGTAGGGGGTATAAGTACTTCGGCTGGATCACCATTTTAATTAGGTTGATCCTAGCAATGACTGTGAGAGCGAGCTTATGCCATGTGTGAATTTTGGTCTTTAGATATTCTGTTATTGGGTCAATTTTTAGAGCAACATATTCCGATGCATGGACTGTAATCCAGATACCTAAATATTTTAACCTGTTGGTCCACAAAAGTGTCTGATAGTACACAGCACCTGGCGCTGTCACCCCATCGGAAAAAACACAGATTTGTCCCAGTTGATCTTGATTCATTAATATGAACCAAAGTCCTCAACCACTCAAGGAAGACCAACATATCATCCGCGTAAAGTGCTATTTTGTCTGTGACTCCACCCATCTCTATGCCTCTAATGTATTCATGAGAGTGGATCAAACAGGCCAAGGGCTCAATATCTAAAGCAAGCAGGGCAAGGGATAGAGGGCAGCCCTGTCGAGTACCCCGACCCAGACCAAACAGGGCTGTCGTCAATACATTAACACTCATTCTTGCCGCTGGTGCAGAATATAGCAGCCTAACAATACTAATAAACTTGGGTCCTATGCGAAACCGCTCCAGCACATGCCAGAGATAGCCCCATTCAACCGAGTCAAAGGCCTTGGCCACATCAAAGAACACGACCACTGCCCTCTTCTCAGCCGCCCTGGTCCTCTGAATCTACGTAAATAGTCTTCTAACATTAGTAAGTGTAGATTTGCCAGGCATAAACCCTGCCTGATCTGGGTGGATAATCTCGAGAATGAACCCTTAAGCCATATGGATAGAATTTTAGCCAGAATCTTGGCCTCTCTGGTAATAAGGGAGATAGGGCAATATGAACCTGGATACATAGAATCTTTATCAGGTTTCAATATAAGGATGACTATGGCTTCAGACATACAGGGGGAAGTGAACCATACTCCAGCAGCTGATTATAGGTCTCTAACGGCCTAGGGACACCTTTCAAACCGTAACGTAGGTGTCGTAAGGTGAGCTCAGGGAGGACAAAAACCTCCCGTGGAGCAGACGATTTTGCTACAAGTGTGAGCAATCGAATGTCCTTGAATATAGATGTGCAGTAGTAAAATAATGACAAGGTGGAGTCACCTCTATGTTTAACATGCATAGGAGATATATAAGGTAAACACTACAGCTCAAATACAGTACTTTTACGGGCATTCAAATAATAAAGGGGGTCAGTGACGTTAGAGGTTGATGAGGAAGTCACTGTGATGTTGAGGCATATATGGAGGTATACAGAAGGACTTTTGCCAGATGTAGGAGACAAATATGTATGGCTTCAAAATGGGGGCAAGTGGCAGCTGTTATGTATGCTGGCTTTTCCCTTCCCTCAATCTCAACCGATTTGTCGCTGTAACGTCTCCGAGACACAAAATTCACATGCTCGAACACTTAGCTGTTAATCAGTAGATGTTGGCATATACAGGAAGACTTGTGCCAGATGTTGGAGACAAATATGTATGGTCTAAAAATGGTGGCAAGTGGCAGTTATTATGCAGGTTCAATTTATGTTTATTTTTTTTACCCCAAAGTCAGACAAACAGGTAAGAACAGTTATCGGGTATGTGTTGAATAATTCCGCCAGTGAAAATTAACTGGGCTAACTCAGGTGCTTGAAGGAGAGGAAGTATACACTGCAATGACTTTGGAGGCGGGGAGAAGCGGCGAGTCCTCCGGCGGCACTGTCAGTCAGCCAGGGGGGGAGATCTATGTTCGAATCTTCCACCGTTAGTTTGCCTAGCTCGAGTGAAGAGGAACTCACCCTCCACACACTCTGTCTTCCACAGCTCAGCCGGCCTTACAGGGATCACATATACACGGCAGGCCTTTCCCTTGCCACCCCACTCGGGAAGAGATCTATGCCCCAGATGGCAGACAGAATCAGGAGTAAACAGTCAGAGGCTGAGCGCTGCAGCTCCCTTGCCACCCCACTCGGGAGGAGATCTATGCCCCAGATGGCAGACAGAATCAGGAGTAAACAGTCAGAGGCTGAGCGCTGCAGCCCAGCCTCCAAATTATATCAGAATTTGGAGGCCACAGAGGTAGGATAACAGGATAATTGATCGAATATAGCTGGAGAGCTATTGAGCTATGAAGTGCACATCTTACTCCATAGCTGGTTAAGCAACGCTCCCATAAAAAATTCTAGACATTCTAGACCAGGAGAAGACCGTACTTCAACGGTAATTATATGCAATTCGTGTTTTGCTTAAGACCTGGGGATTCATTTATGAAAGTCCTATCGGACAGACACCCGCCTTTCAACTAAGGGGAGTCCATCACTCCGGAGTTGTTCGGTCTGGACTTTAATTGGTTATTCCTAGTGTGGCCACACCGCAATATATTTAGGAGTACTACTTTGTTTTCAGCTGAACAATTGGAGATCTGTTTTGTATCACTTTACAGGAGTACGATTAGAATTTTCATATTCATTTAATAAATATTGATTATATTTTTATCTCACTGATTCATTATTGGGTGCTTAGTGTATCTAGTTTCCAGCGCTGTCATTTGTTTTGGGTTTTTTCTTTTTGTTTATTGAGACCCCACAGGTACTGATTCAGTATCTTCCTTGATTGAAGTTTCATATTCCATTGCGCCAGGTTTTTGTGATTTACTATATCAATTCTATATAATTTACTTCTTTTGTTAAGAAAAGATAAAAGAACATTAATATCAAACAGTTAAAATAACATGATGCCCTTGGCTTTTTGAATTAGCCCTTAAAAAATCACCTATATCTCATTTTGATATATGGGAAGTGAATAAGGTACAGGTCTAATATTAACAGCATGATGCAGTGTGAATGCTGTTACATATTTCTAGTTGCAACATTTGGCCTATGACATTCTTTCCAGTATTATTATTACACTGCATATTAACCAAAAAGCTTAACAGAAAAATGTGTCATATTTTTCCATTGTGTAATATGTTACATAACATACATAATATTCAACTGAACTATTCAAGTTTCTCATACTTTATTCATTTAAACTCCTTGTATTTTCTAACATACACAAGTAATATAATTTTCAATACATCTAGTACACAGTATTCTTTCTTTGTCTCTATGGGCATGAGTCATTAAGGAGAACAAAGCATATAAAATGAGTAACTTTGCACCTGGTCAAAACCATGTTGCATTGGAGGGGGAGATAAGTTTAAAATGTGAGGACAGAATTATAGTTGGGGTAGGGCATATCCTAGATCAACTTTAAATTTTAGTGTAAAAATAAAGCTATCAAGTAATCGTGTGCTAGAGGAAAAAACAGCCAGTATATTCCTTATGTAAAAAATAATAAACTAATTTGCACCCCTTGCATTGTAACATGGTTTGTCCCGGAGAACATTTAATTCTTTTTTTTTTGCCTTACTTTCCTTAATGACTCAGACTCCATGAATCCTATGTCCCCAATGTAGAGAAGAGCAGCATGCGTGGAATGATTATATAGACTACAGGGGGTATATTTAATAAACTGTGGGTTTTAAATAGTGCAGAAGTTGCCTATAGCAACCAATCAGATTTTAGTTATCATTTATTTTGTACTTTCTACAAAATGACAGCTAGAATCTAATTGGCTGCTATGGACAACATATCCACTTTTTCAAACCAGCAGTTTAGTAAATATACCCCCAGGTGTGCAACCTGTGAAACCAGACCCTAGAATCTGCTTTTGGAATCTGCTGATTGTCATATACACAATGCATTATATTGTAAACACTTTTTTGGAGGTCCTAGAAAAATGGTACATATTCTTGGGATCCTATACCAATAGGACACTAAAGTTCCTAGCTAAAAAAAGGTTTGAGTACCACTGGTATAATCTTCAAACATATCAACCATACAGAGTCATAACTAGAAATGATAGCATCTGGGGCAAGATGTAAGATTGATGCCCCATGGCCCTCAACTGTAGTCCAAAAAATTTAATATCCCTGCGCCCCCATCAGCTTTCCGCCCTGGGCAGTTGCAACTCTCTCACAGCACTAGTTACGGACCTGCAGCCATATTCCTAAGAAAAGAGGACAACAGACAAAGGCATTGCCATGTCCAGACCAATTTTAGTAATAGTACTGGTGTGAGAACATTTCTGAAGATTTCTTTTAACAGAGAAAACTAGCTAACTAGCTTCCTAATGATGGGTTTCAATTTTAGCATTATCAAATGAACAATCCTATACTAAATAGTTGTTTCTCAAGAATTAGTTGTAGCACACATGCTGTCCTACTACTTGAGTAGAAAATTGTCAAAGATTAGAAATAAAAAAGGGGTGTTTATAAAGTGTCTGCATAATTTACTTTTTAATTACTTTGATATTTTTACTTCATTAGTAAGGATAAAATAGTTGTGTTCACACTGCATAGAATGGGAGAATAAATGTGAATGTTATAATCATATTATAGTCATATTAATAGATAAAGACAACTCCAGTGCTCATAAAACTCCCATTTCATGTTTTGATTTTTATATTGTATTCTTGTGGCCTTAGGTATATGTTTGGCTCTGGCAACAAAATGTTTTACCTCAGTGTGTAATGGACTTATATTGAATACAATTTTCCTGTTTGCATTTTTGGTCTATTTTTTTATTCTGGTGCTTTCAAAAATTAAAATAATCCTTGCATCATTGAAATATACAATATGACAGCAAAATGGAGGCAAGATAAAATTTCCCTAGTGAAGAGGAATTTTTTTAAGAACAAGTGCTTTAGGCCTCATTCCTACTGATGATAAAATTAGGCCATTCACTAGAGGTTTTAATGTCCTTTGTGAGAAAATTTTATACGGCGTCACAAAAAATATAAAAAGGCATTTATAAAAATGTTTCCACTTTGGATGATAGACCCTATTTTAAAGGCAGATATATAGAATAAACCATCCATTCTATTAAAAAAAAAAGCAGAAAGTTTTATGAAAACAATAGCCCCTAGTAATTTTAAAACAATGACAGAGATTATAGCGCACCCAACATGGTTAAAACCGTTGGATGTTATAGATGTGGATGTTCTCACTACATTACCTGTTCATACATCGCAAATAAAATGGTTGACTTTAAGTCAAATGGGGCTTAACTTTTTCCCCAACAATACTACACTAGTGGGCGCCCTTGTTCCTTCTGTTTTATAGAAACTTTTGTCTGATTGGACTTACCATTCGATACCTGGAAGGAAGGTGGCCACCATGCACATAAGGAAGTGTGAAGAGGTGTACATGGACTATATACAGTATTTTTAGAAATACTTAGTTAAGCATCATCTATTAGTACCTACATTGTTACATTGTTATATATATCTATAATATAAATGTCTAGTGGCGTGTGTGTGGAAAAAATAAAACCAAGCTGCAGCGCCACCTGCTGGGCGGAGTTATACACTGACCTACTAAATTCTTAGTGTGTGTGGAAAAAAAAATTCAGAAAGGGCCGAAATTTGGTATACTAAGATGTTTTTAATTTGTTCATTTAATTTGTTAATTGTTAAAAGTGTTTATAAAGATTTAAAAAATATATATATATATATTTCTTGAAGGAGAAGTGACAGTTGGGAGTGGTTGGTGGTTTCCGGGGGTGACAGTGGGGAGTGGTTGGTGGTTGAGGCCTGGGCTATGGCCCAAATGCATGACAAGAACGTTTTTAACACCTTAAGTAGCTTGATTTGACTAGAATGCATGAGTATCATGCACGGGTTAACTTGTGTATATATATATATATATATATATATATATATATATATATATATACATACTTTAAAATACACCTCTCTGCCCCTGTATGTCATGGAATAATGGAATCACCCTTTGCACAGTTCATCACATCTAAGCATATCCTTGTGTCTAGTTGACAATTAGCAAGGAGTGCCTTCTCTCTAACCAACTCCCTTTGGCCACTACAAACCTTAGCACCTATGCAAATGTCACCATCTTTCTTCTCGCATACATACATTTTGGTACAACATTGGACAAACCAGTGAAAATTAAGGTGGGAGATATCAACAAGGAGGATTTTGCAGTACACTTTTGTGCATCATAAATGACCTTGAGTAAACACTGTATTTATAGAGGTTAATAACATTCCATTATATGTTGCAACAGGCATCTCAAATTTGTAGGTACAGCATTATGATTAATAGAAATTCAGTCACTAGTGACAGCTCTGGAGTATGTAAATCATCCATAAAGTGGCATGTGGACTTTTACAAGTTGAAACAGAGTTACCCTGCATCTTTTTCAACAATTAGAGACAACAATGGTAAGCAGATTATAGCAAACGCTCAGCTTGGTTATATAACCTTTACAAGTCTTGTATCAGATATCTTGCAGAGAAACAGCAAATGTGTTCCTGTTTAGACAGCAGGTAGAAAGTGAACAATGAAATTGTGTAGTTAACATGGCCAGTGACTCACACATGGTTCAAACCATAGATATACATTTTAGAACACTGTATTCTATTAACAAATCTTAAAACTGGTTTTCAACAAACAAAAAACAATAAAACAATTAATATTACACTTGTATTATACTTGTACAGTAACCATAAGCTGAGGCTAGTAAACACTTTGGTTATCACTTTGTATACTGTCTGTAGAAACCCTAGAAAACCCAAGACTGCAGATATAACAAACTATTTACTTTATCATACTGGAATGCTGTGGTTAAAATAATAATCGATTAAGTAGGTAACCAACAAGTCATCAATGTAGTACTCACTGATTGATTATAAAAGTTTCAACAATAATGTACCACACAGTATATTAAAGGGATTATCTATCTAAATAAAAACATTTAAAATCATACTTGCCTTCTCTCCCGGAATTTCTGGGAGGCTCCGGAATTGCGGGGTGTCCTCCCGGACTCCCAGAAGAGTAGGCAAACCTTCCGGACCCTGTAAAATGCCGAAATTTGCAGCATTGAATAGCGAGGGGGGGCGAGCTTAATCATGTCATTAAGCCCCTCCCCCCAAATTCAATACCATGATTTTTTTGTATTTTATGGTAGGGGCGGGGTTATAGTGACATAATGACATCGTCACACCCCCTCCTACCTTCTGTCACATGATCTATACTCCAATCTCCCGGAGTGCAGATTTAAAAATTTGGCAAGTATGAGTAAAATACAAATTTTGCACTCTCTATGGTAGTAGAGGTACATCCCACTACCCTGCAATCCACCGTTCATTTTAGTTGTTTGCTTGTTTTTTACTTTTAAATGTTACTCAAATGAATACCAGATGCACATATTGTAAATAAACACAGTATACATAACATATCATACTTCTGATAGGGAGTGGTTCATGGCTTCTACAGATTCTCCCCTGCCTTGTCACAAGAGCTTCACATTGCCTTTACAGCTGTGCCCAACTATTATGAACTTGAGAGAAAACAGAGCTCCAGAGAGCATGTCCAGAAGTTAGTTATGAATTTTCTATTGGAGGAATTGCAGTTGCTGTAGCAATATCCAAGTGCTTTCTCTCCACCACTCAGCTCCATGTCTTCCCACTTTGTCATGCATACTGACCAAGAACTTCTCTTGCACTGTGACAGATTAAAATGTATTACTATCATTTATTTATTTAGCGCCACTCATATTACAAAGTGCTGTACAGAGAACACATAGTCATTCACAACAATCCCTGCGCCATTGGAGCTTACAATCTAAATTCCCTGCCACACACACACCCAAGGTGAAGCCACAATTCTAGCCACAGTGTCACCATGCTGCCCATGTAATATGTTGTGTTGAACACAGGGCATAACAAGATAAATATGTTTAAAAGTTCTGCTCTCCTATTGAGCCTTTTCAAAACTAAAACAGTCATACGCACATGCATTAATGTTATCCTAGCTTACATTTGTGTTTTGGAGCGTTATTTTAGTTGCATACAGAACATTGCTTATTAATTTACATTTGGGAATACAGGGAATAGTTTCAGTTTTCTTTTAATTAAGCAGTTTGTGGAAATTTATAGGTTGTTTTCTGACCTAGCCAATCTTGTTTATAACTTTTAGAGCCATCCAAATTTTTATTTAAAAGACAAACAGTTGCCTGTTGAAGTTAAGTTACAGTGTAGCGTAGTAAAATTTGCTCTTTGAGTTAAAGGCACACTAACACCACTGTTTAAATCTTTCTCATGTGGTTTCTAAATAATGGAAATATTAGGAAATATATTTACATAAAAATGTGTACAGAAAGGTTTTGGTACATTCTATGACAGTCCCTGGTACAAGCAGCATTTAAACAGACTTCATTATACTAGTTGCTTTACCAGATAAGACCTTTTGCTATATGTGTCTACTAAATAATCCCTACCCCCACCTCCATCCACCACTCCTGTTCCAAACTATGGGCCTGATTGATTAAGGATCTTAACTTAAGAACCTTCTTACTTGATAGCTTATTTCTACACTAAAATTTAAAGTTGATATTTGTGTGCTACATGAAAAAACAGTCAGTATTTAACTTATGTGCAAAACAGAATACTAATTTGCACTCCTTGCATTGTAACATGGTTTTGTCCAGGAGACTTAAATAAGAAGTTTCTTAAGTTAAGTTCCTTAATGAATCAGGCCCTACAGTAAGAAATACTTTAAATTCTTTTGAGATGCTTGATTCATAGGTTTACGTAGAGGAAGATGAGAGGAGAACTAAGGGGAGGGAGCTGAAAGGGACCTACAGGGACCACTCATAGCACCTGCTGTGTGTGCACTACAGTCTTTAGCCAAAGATAAAACATAAAAACAGACAATGATTTCACATTTCATTTGGTCTACACAATATAAAGAAATAAACCACTGAGATTAGAGTCCATTTAGTAATGACTTGAAAATATGCACCTTGTTATACAAATGACATGACAAGTTACATTCATCCTCTTGACTGATCATGTACATAAAATTCCACTTGCACAATATTTTAGGATGCGCCGAAATAAACATAATAAAATATTGTGTTGTACTGAAGTAACTTGTGAAGGTTAGATCATTTCCACAGCAACATTACCACCAGGATATACTTATATTGCACCTGTTTAAATTGTACAAAACAACAGAGTCACTAATGGCCTTTCACACTATCAAACAATGTTAACAAAAGCAGGAAATGGGATATGGCAGGGGAATGAATCCCTCCATGCAACTAGATTGCAGACAGGATATACAGTAATATTAGTTTAGGTCACTGACCTGTCTGGGTCACCATTAAAAGAGTTGTGTCTGAAACTCTTAACTAAGTTGCCCTTGATCCTGTTTATGCCAAACACATAATTAAGCAACTGTTTCATGAGTGATGAAGACAACTATCTGTCTTTTACTTGAAAACAATAACTATTCTTTAACTGTAATGATAAATGAACATGGAACACAGAGGTCACCCTTGTGTTGTTATTTCTGCATTCTCCTTAGGCCTGTGAATATTTATGTACTCATATAACACATATTAATGTCAGTAAAAGATTCAGAGATTTATCATGGTACTGAGACAGCAAATATTAATGCAACTTGTACAGGATCTTCCAAAGGTTCTCAAAAAAATTATGCCCACAAGATAGCAGGGTAAAATAATGACAATTTGTCCTTCAAATCCATGTAAAGTAAAATCTACAGTACCATGTGACCATTACATTACAGTGTTAAGCTGAGTACAGACTACAGGTTTTAGCAGATTTAGCAGATGGTTATGAGACATGAAGATCACAGATCTGATGGTAAATCATGTAATTTTGTACACATAAATCTGCATATGCATATCGGGACTTTCAGTCATTGGTAAAATCGTTACAGGAATCGCATGTGCAGTAATTTTCTGTAGTGTGTACCCAACTGTATAAACAGAACTCTGCAATTAACAATATTTTGGAGACAATTGTGCAAAGAGCAAATGTAAATAGCAAACATTGTACTTTTCGTGCATTTCATGGCCATGTTATTTTGCAACCTTTTAAGTAATGACAGATGCCTTTGTTAGGAGATGAATAAATTGCAGGAAAACAAGACAAGAAGCAAGGACATACTGTAGCTAGCCCCATAACAAAATTATGATAATGGGTCTTCTGCCTCAGAAATTCCAAAGGAGGTCAACCCTCCTATCCCCTCACTATTTTAAATTATCTCACCAGGCCGGTCACACTCTGTACTTCCTACTCAGATGAGAACATCAGAGCACTCCTCTGTGAAGAATTTCATTTTGGAGCCCTAGAACATACATGCCAACTTTTAAGATTTCTCCCCCGATAGATCCTCCGGAGGAGAAGTCATGTGATATGGG
Source organism: Mixophyes fleayi (assembly GCF_038048845.1). NCBI lineage: Eukaryota > Metazoa > Chordata > Amphibia > Anura > Limnodynastidae > Mixophyes > Mixophyes fleayi. The sequence goes on along the minus strand of NC_134406.1, from coordinate 185,126,317 downwards.
GTAGGAGGAGGGCGTTGTGACATTGTCGCGTCACACCATAGCCCCGCCCCCACTATAAAAAGCCGAAATTCACGGCATTGAATGGAGGGGGTGGAGCTTAATTAAACAATTAGGCCACGCCCCTCCAGTCACTGCCGTGAATTTCGGCAAATGCGGGAGCTTTGCCTACTCTTCCGGGAGTCCGTGAGGACTCCCCGAAATTCGGTAACCTCACTGGAATTCCGGGACAGTAGGCAAGTATGCCCTAGAATGCTGGCTCCTACCAATTCTTGGGCAGCACTTTACAGGTTGACTCAGATGCTGGGCTCTGTAGCTGCTCCTACACCTGCTAGATGTAAGAACAGTAGTATATGGGGGAAAAAGAGAATATCCTACAATGCTCCACCGACCTAGTTGCTTAATCTCATTTTGTAGATCAGACCTGTGCACTTTTCATTTGCCTCTGCATACAGATAAGTGCACTCAATAGAGGTAATTTAATTTGGTTTCGTACTGGTGCACTTAGATGGTCCACCTAGAGTACATAAATTCCCTGTTTTGAATCTCATCGAAACTCAGCCATAATATTTAATTAGTATATAATGAATTATGAACTGTGATTGATCTAAGGTTTAATCCCACTGCTCTTTTTCTTGCATATATGTTTTCATTGTATAGGGTCTATGCAGTATCCTTATGAGCAGCAGCACAAAGACCTCATCTCAATTATGGTCATCTATTATACAAATAGAGCTCCCAATCTCTTTCCACTTTTTTATTCATTTCACATCAAGGTACATGCCTACTCTCCACTCTAAAACTTGACACTCCTGCAAACTTGACAAGAATGGTAGAAACTCCAGAGGTGCACTGTGCAAAAGTGTAAATGTTTTTCATTTTATCCCATTTGCCTCCATTCACCTCCCGCATAATGACATTGCTCCATTCACATGCAACACTGTCTTTTTTTTACATAATCCAATGAGCCTTTCAAAAATCAGCACACTCAACTTCTCAAGCACCAGGTGCCGCGGTGAGCATTCTAATGATCTGGTTGCAGGTTCTTTGATCTTCACTTCAAGCAAAAGATAAATATTGATGATTAAAAGGTGCTTTGGTTATAGCAACTTAAAAATGAAATGGAGGGAAGATGGATTGAAAGCTGTTTATTTGCACATGGATTTATTGTTCATACACAATTGCTAAAAGATACAAGCATTTTACCTTCAGTGTTTAAAGATGTGATCACCACAAGAACGCAGCTTGAGTGTTTGTTATCATGGTAGATTATTGATCTCTATGGTAAATGCACAATACACACTTGGACGCAGCATGTTCAATTTTTCAAGGTGTGCTTCCCATAGATAGAAATGATCTGTATAAAAATAAGCATTCCAGCTATGCTCACCACTCAATGAACACAGCTGCAAGAGGTAGAAATACTTGGTTTGAGCCCATGAGAATTTGATTTGTTTCTCCATTTTATATGTTGACAAAAATCTTTAAAATTCACATTTTTATTCTCTCATTTTACAGTATAGGTATATTCTGCAGCAGTTAGGAATAGGGGAAATGAAAATAAAATCCAGTCCAGTGTTTAAAATAATTCTCAAAGCTTTCTAAAGTGTTTCCCTACAGTTTATGTATCTGCATCTTGTAATAAGTCATTATGAATATATGACTAAATGTGCTCTTTTTCAGTTTTTTTGTTATATTTGTGCCCCATTCATTACAATTATTTTACAATCACTGCAATAATTTCTGAAACCAGGAATTTGGGCCTGCAATATAAATTATATATTTTTAAAGCATGTGTCCATACAGTTTAATATATTCTGACAAGGACCCCTCTGTTTAACAAGACAGAGATTGATACATTCTCACGCTATGCTGTCACCACTCTAACATTCTGCAATATATAATACCACTGCTGGTGGGTATGGGGTATGGAATTTGGAGACACTGAAAACGACGCTTTTAAAGTGGCAATACTCAGACCCCACACCTGTATTACATTATACATGGCGTGAGGTCCGGGTATTGCCACTTTAAAAGCGAAAATTTCACTGTGTTTATAGTAAATTATGTAATTTGGTACTGTAGCTGTTCAGCCCATTCATATTTTACACTGGACGGTGATTTAAAGTTCAGAAACACTTCATGTCTGTTATATGGTAAGTAGTGACTTTATTATTGACGGGCTTAGACCCAGCGTTATTCTCCCATTTAAAACTATGTCGGTTTTTAGATCCCCCTGTTAATGACTACCGCCGGGCTTAAGTACCATTGCATTTTATCTGGCTGGTTACGTTATTGGGAGAGGGGTCACAAATAACAGTGTGGCCTCCTGCCAGTGGGTTCCAGCTCCATGCTGAATAGCTCTGGGGCTCACCCGATCCTCTTGAGATATACAGACCGGTGTCCCTATTTACCCTGGACCCCACAGCCCAGGAAATGGGTCAGAAAGACTGATTATCAGTGTGCTGCTAGAAGCAGAGCCCACAGTCCTGAGGTGAAACCCAGCTGCATCGTGTTATTTAGATCATGCTTTCTTTTTTGTCAGACAGAACGTGTCTTACACTTACTATGTCATCTGTCATTAATATACTATTAATATACTAATATACTGTATTCATTTTATATTTATGCAAAGTATGGTATTTTTTATTCGAACAAGTTAAATCTCCAAGTTTGATGGCACTATAGCTTCAGTGTGTGTAAAGAGGGTTCCTGTAATTTCTTGGGAGACTTTGCTGAGCAGTTTATTTTCCTACTTGAACTCGAAAATACTATTGGAGTTCACTCAGGGCCGGATTTACCGCTAGGCAACCTAGGCAACTGCCTAGGGCCTAGCGGTCCCAGAGGGCCCTGCCAGAGCCGACAGTGAGCGGGGAAGGCAAGGTAGAGGGGCGCTCCCCTCCGCCCGCCATCCCCCTCTGTCCGCTGGCATAATAAGAAGAACCGCGGCCAAAAATTAAGAAAAAAAAAAAATCATAGTCACCTGACTGCGCGTCAGCTCCCGGCAGTCTCCTCTCTCCCACTGAATGTCGGGCGTGACGTCATCACGCCCGACGTCAGTGTCAGGGAGAATTCTGTGAGGAGCACTGCCGGAGAAGAGAGTTGGAGCTGCGACAGCGCGACATACAAGACAGAAAAGAAGACAAGAAGAACAGAACAGAAAAGAGAAAAGGCAATTGACAGGTAAGCTAACGGAGGCAGTGGCACATAGGGTGAGGGGCAAGAGAAAGGTGCAATAAGGGCACAGAGGGGCATGAGAGAAAGGTGAACATTTATGGAGGGCACAGAGGGGCATGAGATTAAGGAGAACATGTATGGAGGGCACAGAGGGGCATGAGAGAAAGGTGAACATTTATGGAGGGCACAGAGGGGCATGAGAGAAAGGAGAACATGTATGGAGGGCACAGAGGGGCATGAGAGAAAGGAGAACATGTATGGAGGGCACAGAGGGGCATGAGAGAAAGGAGAACATGTATGGAGGGCACAGAGGGGCATGAGAGAAAGGTGAACATTTATGGAGGGCACAGAGGGGCATGAGAGAAAGGAGAACATGTATGGAGGGCACAGAGGGGCATGAGAGAAAGGAGAACATGTATGGAGGGCACAGAGGGGCATGAGAGAAAGGTTAACATTTATGGAGGGCACAGAGGGGCATGAGAGAAAGGAGAACATGTATGGAGGGCACAGAGGGGCATGAGAGAAAGGTGAACATTTATGGAGGGCACAGAGGGGCATGAGAGAAAGGTCAACATTTATGGAGGGCACAGAGGGGCATGAGAGAAAGGTCAACATTTATGGAGGGCACAGAGGGGCATGAGAGCAAGGTGGAACAATTATGGAGGGCAGTGTGAGGGGTAATAAACAATGATGGAGGGCACAATGTGGTGATGAAGCGAGTACAGTGTACTAAAGGGGATCAGTGTGTTGGAGGAGCAAAAGTGATGAAGGTGGGGACATTTTTTTCTCTTCTATAGTTCTGCAACTTATTTGTCAAACATTTTTTTTTTTTTTTGTAGGAGGGAGCTGTGAGAGTTTGTGCAGGCTCAGTGTGCTTGGACTGGGCGTGCAGGGACTGAAGTGACATCATACGGAGGATTGAGGTAGACTGTGCAGAGTTGGGCCAATAATACCAACCGTCAGAGAGTGAAATAACCTTTCTTTTCATCAGCAAACCTGAGTAATGAAAAGTAATCATTATAACAGATTATTGAAAATCTGAAGCGGGGGAAGGGGGGGGGGCCAAACCAGTATCTTGCCTAGGGCCCTATGAGGTCTAAATCCGGCTCTAAGTTCACTATATAAAAAGCAACCATAGGACTATAGACAATTAACTTTTATTTATAGGTCAGTGCTCAAGATGTGTCACTATGACTTATTGGCACTTCTTCGCCCCACTTCCTTGCAGGCAGGCAGGGCCTGCGGAAAGCTTGTCCATTGGCCCTGTAAATACTTACTTTGTGCCACGCTTGCTCCTCCACCCTCCACCCTCCTCACTGACTGTCAGGTGTGATGTCATCATATCCCAACATTATTAATGAAGACGGGTGCAGAGAGCAGCCAGCACACAGAAGAAAAGAAGGCAGAAGAGGAAGAGAAGAAAACAGAAGAAAAGAAGCTCATAGAAAGGTAAGTAAATATTGGAGGAGGCACCAGAGTGAATACGAGGACACCAGTGTGATTAAGGGGACACAGTAATGAAGGGAACAGCAGTGTAATGAAGGGGACACAGTGGTGAAGGGGGCAACAGTGATGAAGGGGGCACCAGTTTAATGAAGGTGGCACAGTGATGAAGCGGGCTGCAGTGTAATGGAGGTGTCAAGATGTGATGAAGAAGGGGGCACTATGTGATGGAGGAGGGGCAAAGTGTGATGAAGGAGAAGGCACAGTAATGAAGGGGCAAAAGTGTAATGAAATACGGGGCACAGTGGGATGGAGGAGGGGGCACAGTGGGATCAAGAAGGGGACACAGTGTGAGGAATGTGGAGGCACAGTGTGAGGAATGTGGAGGCACAGTGTGATGAATAAAGGGGCACAGTGTGATGAATGAAGGGAAACAGTGTGATGGAGGAGGGGCACAGTATGTTGAAGAAGGGTGCACAGTGTGATTAAGGAGGATGTAGTGTGATGATGGAGCAGCAATCATGTGAATTCCCTAGTAAGAGGGAATAATAGGAGCAGGAACAGTAATAGATAGAGAGGATCAAGGAATAAGTGAGGAGCAAGACAAGCAGGATGTGAGACAGAGGATAGAGTAGGTAGTGAGGGAGAAAGGAGGATACCTGTAATGGAAGAAAGGGGCACATAGGAATGGATAATGGAAACAGATTAAGAGAAGATAAACGGTAACATGGAAGATAGGAGGGAGAGGTGGAAGGACACAGAGGAAAGGTAATTAGACACAGGAGAGGTGGGGGATACAGGGTAGATAGCCTTGCATCATTTAATATATTATATATTATTTGATATAGCATTAAAATACATCTAAAATTCATTTCACTCTATAAAAAAACCCTAAACCTTCATGGAGCCTAATTACCCAAAGTACTCTAATCCATTTTTTTAATATTATACTGGGAACCTAACTCAGTCTGAACCGGCTTGGATTCCAAGGAGTAGGAATGTGAGAGGGGGAACTAGTAATGACCTATGGTACATGTCTGGACAATCTGGGTTCATTGATCTCAGCCCTTGATTAAAGGGGACCAGCCCCATCATTGCTATGCTTCCTGGTGGCTTATCCTGAAAACTGCAACCTGTGTACTGTGCCACGGATCTGTGGTCCACTTCTTCCCTTCCCCACCTATTGCCTCCTACCTCTCTTTATTCCCTCTCCACCTTGCCCCTTCCCACACAAGGCTGGTGGAGAGACTGCAAAAAAGGTATTAATGTTGTGTGGAAGCTTTTTATTAACATTTTTGGGGCTGTAATATAGGGTTGGTGGGGCTATTAATATATTGTAGGGGGTATTAATTATAAGAATTAGTGGTCTATTTATGAATAGGTGAAAGCCCTAGTACCAATGAAAAACAGGATTGAATCTTGTAAACCAAGTGTTCACTTCAAATTCCAATGTGCATGTGCGTGAGCCAGGAGACCAGTTCACGCATGCATCAAATGATTCTGCACTGGCATGGTAAGCGGTAAGTTTACTCTTACCACTGCCAGTCAGTATTGCCGGGGAGTTGAGCATTGCTTAGCTACCCCAACAAACTTTTCATTGTAAATTGGGTGAAAGAAGATGTTTTATCAATGCAGTAGTCAGCGACAAAAAATTGCTAATTGTTTCTGGCTATCAGGCAAGTGAAAATTATGCAGAGCAGTAATAACTTCTCAATTGCGTAACAAGTTTGAACTCTTTAATTTCCTTGTAAAAAAAAATGAATGTATGTAATATAGAATATGTGGAACCAATAAAGCAGGTCATAGCTGTAGCTTTCAAAACTACACTTCTACACCAAAAAGAATTAAACGAAGCTCAAAAAACGCTAAATACATTAATGGGCGTGTACTGTTCTTAAAGGACAATTTCCCTTTATGTAACGCATATTTAAAATAAAGCACTCACATTGTTACCAGTGCAGTAGCAATTCGCGCTGAGGACATTATTATTTCCACAGACTCAAGTAACAGTGGACAGTCCCATAATTACACAATTTCATTAGGGGGGCGCCCAAGGCAGAAGAAGAAGGAAGTAATGGGAAGGAACACCTGCTACTAAGGTATTGTATGGAGGGTGCAATATATTATTAAAAACACTTTAAATAAAGCAGCACAGTGGCCTAGTGGTTAGCACTTCTGCCTCACAGCAGTTGGGTCATGAGTTCGATTCCCAGCCATAGCCTTATCTGTGTGGAGTTGTATGTTCTCCCTGTGTTTGCGTGGGTTTCCTCCGGGTGCTCCGGTTTCCTCCCACACTCAAAAAACATACTAGTAGGATAATTGGCTGCTATCAAAATTGACCTTAGTCTCTCTGTGTGTGTCTATGTTAGGGGATTTAGACTGTAAACTCCAATGGGGCAGGGACTGATGTGAATGAGTTCTCTGTACAGCGCTGCAGAATTAGTGGCGCTATATAAATAACTGATGATGATGAAATAAAGTAAAATTGTCTTTTAAACTAACAAATCAGAAAGACTGAAAATAAACAACATTTTCACTTATCATGTCATTTCCAAGTAAATTTGAGCTTTTGTTTTAACCAAGCCACAGACTAACATTACGTACTGATGTAAGAAATTATAAGCTCTGAAAGGAAGATTTGACCAAACCATGCTTTCCTTTCCCACTGATTTCTAAATAAAGATCATGTTTCTGCACTGAAAAAGACATAGCCTTGCTCTTCTTCCTCTCAGCATGTTTTCTGACAAATCCTAAAACAATAAGTGGAAGGCGGGGGAGAGTATTTGGAATGAAAGTGACCTGTTTCCGACAAACATGTACATAATTCAGTGATCATCTCTTCCGCAGTGAAGGTAGAATCTGCAGACACATTTTTACATAAAACAAAGTGATTGAAAACAGCTTGGACTAGAGCATTTAAGGACAAGCTACAAATTATTAAAATAAGAGTACATGTTCTTCTTCCAACTAAAACTCTCTCTGTTTTTCTTAACTTCACTATCAGTGTTTTACTGCTGAAAGCAAAGTTCAGTTACTAAGGGAGAATTAGGAAGGGAGGTAGAAAGGTATATCATTCACAACTTCTTTCTTAATCCCGGCCAGGTGTTCCTGAGCAACTTTCTCAAAGCCACAGAATTGTGGCTACCCATTTAAATGGAACCAAAGTAATGCAGTCTTGCAGCTGGGTTTACATAGTAAGAGTAAAGGTTAAAAGCTTTTCCATTCTGTTCTTGACATGCTTTTTCATATAGTGCTTCAGACTTAGAAGTCAATCACTGACAGACAATAGCAAACTGATCACAACAAATAAAAATTTGAAGTAGCCAGTAGCTGAATATTCTGATCAGGAAAAAAAAAAACAACAAAAGTTTCGATTTATGAACACTGCAAAATTTTAACGACCTATTCAGTTCTCCCCCTCCTTTCCCACCATCGCCCTCAGGGAACACTGTCAAAAAACACATTTCCCTTTCTCAGCTATGTAACCATGCTAGTAATAACAGACTGTATCGCAGAACTAAATTATCAACATACAGTAGAGGAGCTAGCCAGCAGCAAGACAGAGTTTGACACCTTGGCTAAAAGCCAACCTTGCAGATCTCAAATGAATGTTCCATTCCCACAGAGCAGTCATAAACTTTGCAAGTCATATAAAAATCTGGCTACAGAAAATGATCAAACCTTAGAAAAAGCTTTCATAGCTGCAGAATTGGACTTTATGATAGTCAAGTCTAGCACAGATTTCTGGTTTCACTTTGCCCTTTTTTGTAATTAGGTTGGTATAAATGAGCTGCCTGAAATCGTTTCTGATTTTTCAGCAGAGAGGTAATTATTTAAAAGTCAAGATATATGGAGTATAACATAATGCGGTGTAAGCAGAGACAGCTCATTATGTCCTAAGGTTCAATATAAGGCAGCCTTGTCTGGCTTTTTGCTGGCTCTCTCTCACTCAGATGTATGATTTCTTATGTGGAGAGACTGTGCCACAAGTTAACACAGTGTCATGGTGACTTGTATATAGAGCAAGATTTATGAAGTAGTGAATTCAAGACTAAGCTATTGCTGGTGACATTAACACTGGTGACTATACAATAGGGATTGTATGTATACAGACTATATTTCATTGGATAGGGCAACTGGGTGTATAAATATTGTCTCAAACACAGCGCAAGGATTTAGAGCGTTTATTTACGGTACTCACAGCTCTTGAAGACACTTATATTGTAACTGCACACACTTTTTAGCAGATATTATACACTATTTACCAAGTAACAATTTGTTTAAATGCAGGAACCAGCCAATCACAATAAAACATATTTACAAATAGAATCAGAAAACATTTCTCTATTTAAAAATATTCTTTTATTGCTAACTATAATATTATCTTGTATAACTATCAAAATAAAGCTAACACTGACATCTCTCAAAACAGATGTGGGCCATAGTATTATCTGGCTCTGAGAAGTTTTTGACATTTTACTTGGTGACATTGAGGGCCTAATTCATCTTCGGGTGTAAGTTCATTTGCGTGCCGTATCTTGCGTGAAAAATCTCTGAAACAGGACTTATGTTAAAGAAAGCAATTGCCTGAAATTCACGTCCAAACGCAACTGCCGACGACTTGAAAGGTGGTACGGAGGTGGGAAGTAGTGGACTATGAAGGTGTGCCTATGCAGATGTGGCCTATTTAAGTCCAGGGGATCTATTAAGTATGTGGTTTTTAACCGTATCATTTGTACCAGCTACAGTGCAGGTGTAAGTGCTGACTGATTGTGATGACTACTCTTATGCATGCCACAACATGTGTTTGCAAGTAAGAGAAACTTTAAAATTGTATTTTATGTACAGCACGCATTAAGAACATTATGTATTTAATGTAAAAAAATATTTAAAAATGCTTTTTAAAAACAGACATTTTTATTAATGATTATAGAATTAAGAGCGCTCTAATCAGGGGCGCACGCAGGGGGGTGGGTTCTGGAGACAAAAAACCCCTCCCCTCTGCTAATGAAGTGCCCCACATAGTGGCACTGTACTATATAGCAGCCGCGACACTGTTAAAGACGCGTCGTATTGTATACAGCACCGCGGCGGACACTTCTTTAACAGCGCCGCGGCTGCTGTATAGTACATTGCTGCCGAAAACAGAGCTGCTGCGCATGCGCGGGCACATGCGCAGCAGCTCTCTCTCATTTCTTTTATTTTTTGGGGGGTGGGGGGGAAATCCCCCCCTAAAAATCCTGCGTGCACCCCTGCTAATGGTACTTAATGTTGCACATATGCATGTGCATATCCTGCATTCTGTTCTGTCTGTCTACATATGGCAAGTAAGTAACATATAGCATGGGTGTACTTATACCGAGATTCAAATGGAAACATATATTGAGATACGCTTGTATTTGAATACAGGCATAAGTGCGTACAAGTTACATGCATTTTTTTGAATGGCAAGTTGCGTTCACATTGCGTTCAAAGATGAATCAGGCCCTGAGTGACATTTAGAGATGAGCACAATTTGTTGTCTGAATGTAAGATATGAGCAACACTAAACAGTGTGTTATGATGCGGCTGCATCAAAATAAGTTTAAAGAATTAAGATACACTTTATAGGTATAGCCTTGGGCTGTTGCAGATCCATCCACCACAAAGAGAGTAGCTTGCCATAGGCCTCTAAAAGAGGAATCAGCTATTCAGCTGACATTCTGCAGGTAAAAACTGTAGACCGGGTTACAGGTATAGCAGTGCACCTAGGTTCAGAGATATACAGGTGTAAGACATGTGTGACAAAGTAGAAGTATAAAATGTGATTTAACTTACGTTCTTTGAAATTGTCTTCCCTACAACAGGCTGACAAGGTTTGTCTGGAATTATCAATATTTACAGAGCACCTGAAGAGACTTCCTTCTAAAGGCAAGGTGGGAGTGTCGCCTGTCCATCATGTTAAGGCTGTGGGAGGAGTCTCATGTATATAAATTTGAATTGCGCCAAGGAGAGTGGCTGGTGTCTAGGCAGGAGATATATGTCTAGTCAGTGATAGTTTGCCTAGTGAAGTCCTGATGAAGTGTATGCTGTTTCTTGTGATGGAACAATATATATATATATATATATATATATATATATATATATACACACTAGCTAAGGCGCCAGACATTGCCCAGGTTTAAATCTTCAAGTGGTTGAGTTATCAATGAGTTGGATATAACTGTCAATCTTTTAAAAATAGTTAGCAGTTTAGCAGGTCTTCTAACACACCATAAGGTGGCTCCCGAGTGTCGTTTTTGTTTTTATATTATATGTCATCCAAATTCATCAAGTGGAAGGCCCAGAACAGGCTCCCTGGATCAAAGTTCTGCCCAGATTACACCAATAGGAGGTCCAACTGGGACCTCAAACCCTCTAGTGTGTCTTTTGGAATTCAATGTTACCAATCTGTGACATTTTCTTTCAAATTTATCCTGTGGAAGGCTCAGAATGAGCTCCCCTGGTCAAAGTTCTGCCTAGCAGACCAAGACCCTAACCCCTATAAAACCTGGCCTTGATCCAAATGGACCATCTTGCATTGGTTTTATCACAATTGGTGCCAGGGTGTTTAAATGCAGGATCAATACCTATTCCCCGGGTCAAAGTTCTGCTTAGCATACACCAACGGGAGTTCCGAAAAGGACCCTATTGAATTATTAAACTTGAAAGGTGACTTTTGGTGTTTTTTTTATACAGCTTTATTAAAGATTAAGATATCCAGTGATGTAGTTGTACTGCAGGGGAAGCCATGCATTTGTCATACAGATCATAGAGAATATACAAATTGAATCCTCATGCCCTAACCTGGTGATAAATTCCTGAATATCAGATAATCCTTTTTTTCTGAAAAGTTTTTCCAGGAACTAGCAATAGGGTCTTCAGAGGTGACACAGTGAATAGCATTTGGCAGCTGCACACCGTTTTTATGGGCATCCTGTTTACTAGATATGCTGAAAAGGTGCCATGAACATTCTTGCCAAATTGTTTATTAGCAGTAGATAAACTCTAAAAGCATAATAAAAGTCGACTAGAAGGTACTTATCTTTTGTGGCCCTAGTAAAATGGTGGACCACTGTCATCTCCCTTTATGGAAGCTACAGGAGTAAAAATTGACGAGCATTCATCAAACTGGAGTTAGAATAATGATGGAATACCTGCTCCAGTGTGCATAGTGGTGGGGTAGTCCACTTTACTCATACCCTAAGACTTTTGAACTTGCACTCCAGTATGACTAATGGTTAAACAGATTTTAGTGCAATAAACGTCACACTACCACTAGGCATAGGGCAGTTGTAGCAGACTTTAGTGGAATTGGTTACCTTATTTAACCATGTCTACACATGTTTAACATTGTATCGTTCCAGCCAAATTACTGAGCATAATATTGAAGTCTCACAATTTTCAAAGTACAGTGCTTTGTCTACTCACCAGTGACAATTAACTCGTAACAAAGCAGCTCAACCAGGGACAGCGCAAAAGCCGCACAAGTTGTTCTGAACTTATAACTCTGACAAAAGAATGAACTGCACAATATTTCCTATACTGATTTTAACAGATACATGGAAATATGTATATGGCAATGAATGTAAATACAAAGCCTATAGTTTTTTTTTTCTCTGCAGCCTTGGTCATATGCCTTACTAGGCTTATATAATAAAAACACGCAAGAACACAATGGTAATCTTTGAGAGCCTCCCTGAAACAGTGGAATCTGTAAGATCATCAGACTACAGTATTTCTTGAAATACAGCACTGCCAGCATCATGTGCCAAATTTCTCTGATTTATGTCTGTGTTTCAACAAGGAGGGAAACCAGACTCATCACACATTCAGCATGGATTACCCAGAATACTATAAACTCACATCATATAACAGTTTACATGTTGTTGCCGCTATTTTGATTATAATGATATTATTGTCTTTTATTTAGGATGTCATTTTCTGATACACTCAATTCAGATTGCTATAAATTAATATTATTCCTCCAACCCTCCAAAGTATTGTGTGGATACCCATAATCTACAGCAGTATTCTGATATGCTAATTTACATCATCTGAAACCCATTTACATGTTTTTGGAAGGTTCCCGAAAAACAAAATATACTGATCCTCTTTTTATGATTTATAAAGCATTGAACAAGCACTTGCTCTGATTCAATATTTACTTTGGACATGTAAAACTAGTAAACCTTCTCTCTAGGTGTTCTCTTACTGAGCTATGATTCAGTGAATCACTGCCAAAATGCAGAAAAACAGTAGTAACTCCTTATTGAGCTGCAATATCAGCTCAATTAGATGGTTGACACTGAATTATCCACATAGAAGTTAAACAATTATATTGTACAAATGATGGAATGAAAAACCAATTTTCTGGTATCCAAAAATTGACACTGCAGCCCAAACTCAAAGGGGAATGGCAAATTTCATGATTTCCTTTAAGAGTGTCAATACAAATAACAACTCTAGCATTATAATAAAACCTTCTAATACATGTTGTGAAGTGTGTAACAATAAAAAGCCTCCACTCTAGTCCTGCAAGTTCTAATTTCACGTCCTTGCTACTCTGGTTGAGATGAACTGACCCCAGGCCTACTGCTAGAGACCCTATTCCAGCCCCATCTAATGTGATTTGGGATTCACTTATGATTAAAATTCCCACCCTGATGCCTTGTGTTGTGGATTCTTATCATTCCTGTCACAAAAAAACCTCAGCTGGGCATGCACGACATGGGGGGTGTAAAGGTTATTCACAAAAAAAACACCTAATTAGTCTACAATGATTAATATTCCACAAAAATATATTTGACACTAATTGTTAAACATCGAGATCTGTCAACACTTTGTTCAAAAGTTGACACTCTTTAGGAAGCCTTCAGTTAATTCCTCACGTATTTTAAAACACAACCCCGATCTAATTTAATCAGAGTTCTTGTAAACTCAAACAATTTGTTACGAGCCACGGCGGTGCCCAGCCGCCGCGACTCACTCACCCGCGTCCCGGCCGTCGCCATGACGACCGGGACGTCATTTCCGGCCATAACCCGGCCGTTGCCGGGGCAACCAGTAGACGCTTCAGAGCTGCGTCCCGGCAATAGGAGGAGGCCGGGCGCAGCGTTCTACAGCCTGTGGGCTAATTAATATGGGCAGATTATAGGAGGCAATTACAGGCATTAGCCTGCAACTGTGCAGGCCAGGGGCAAGCCCTGATTGACTCTGTTAGTGACTGCTTTATTAACCTGCAGGAGTGTGTTCAACCTGTGATTTGTTCAGCTGGGTATTTAAGGCAATGAGGTCTGCTGCCTCATTGCCGGTTATAGCTCCTGTGTTCCAGTCTGCTAACCTGCTAGTTCCTGTCCTGTATGCTGATATCTCTATTTGACTCCCCGTGTATGACCCTTGGCTTTGATTTGGACCTTGCTCGTGTCTCCTGTGACCCTGATCTCTGGCCTGTTTAACCGTTCTGCTATTTGCCTGTGACCCCTGACCTCAGCTTGTTCATCGATACTCTTGTCTGCTGCCGGCCCTTGACCTCTGCGTGGACCTGACTCCTCTTGCCTGGGTTCTCCCCAGCTGGTACGCACTTCACGACCCTCTGTCAGTCTGCGGCCCAGTCTGTCCCCACCATCAGGGGCTCCAGTGAACACCTGACTGGCAGAGTAGATTCCGGGTTGTGTTGTGCCGGCTGGAGGGGTTCCTAACATTATAACCGGCCTACTCACGGAGACAAGGTTAGAATGGATACAAGTGGATCCACACCGTCTCCGGCACAAACCCTAGCAGGCCACGTTGAGTCCTTGTATCAGATGATGCAGGGATTGGCTGAGCGTATATCTGTTCAAGAAGAAGCCACAAAAGCTTCACAACCGACTCCAGGTCCCATCTGTGAACCCAAAATGAACTTACCAGATCGGTTCTCCGGAAATAGAACCCTGTTTCGGAACTTCAGGGAGAGCTGCAAGCTCTATTTTCGGATGAGACCCCGCTCCTCCGGTTCAGAGCAGCAAAGAGTTGGGATTATTATTTCCCTTCTACAGGGTGACCCCCAGTCCTGGGCGTTTTCTTTGCCGCAGACCAGTCCGGTCATGCAGTCCGTAGACTCCTTCTTCGAGGCACTGGGTCTACTGTATGATGACCCGGATCGAGTGGCCTCCGCGGAAGCTCATCTACGGTCCTTGAAACAAGGCCGACGGTCGGCAGAAGAATACTGCGCTGAATTCCGTAGATGGTCACCTGATAGTGGATGGAACGACCCTGCCTTACGAAGTCAGTTCCGTCTCGGCCTATCTGAACAGATTAAAGATTCTTTGGTGCAATACCCGTCTCCTAGTTCTCTGGAGGATCTGATGCACCTCTCCATTAAAATTGACAGGAGATATAAGGAGCGGAAAACTGAAAAGGAAACATCATCACCTCCATCCGCCTTCGTTCCTGTTTCCCAGGATGGTGAGGAGCCTATGCAATTAGGAGCATATCGTCTCTCTTCTGAAGAGAGAGACAGGAGACGTTCGCAAGGTCTATGTCTCTACTGTGGCATAAAAGGCCACTTCTCCCGTTCTTGCCCAAATAAGTCGGGAAAAGACCATGCCTAGGGAATGAGGGGAAAGTTCACCTAGGTCTGCAAATTATCTCCCCGAAAAATGCTGTATTAATCCCTGCACAGCTCACCTTCCGGGCTCGCTCTGTGGACCTGTCGGCCTTCATTGATAGCGGAGCTGCAGGCAACTTCCTTGATATTGGGTTTGCCCGCTCTGCCGGAATTCCGATGGTAAAACTCAACTCTGCCATTACTGTCTGTGGCTTAGACGGAGGTCCGTTGCCTGGTGGCAAGATTTCCTGGGAGACCCCGCCACTACAGTTGAAGATCGGAGCTCTCCATTCTGAGTCAATCACCTTCTTCCTGATCGATTGTTCGTCGGTTCCTATGATCTTGGGCCACCCATGGCTTTCCTGTCATAACCCTGTCATAGACTGGGTAAAAGGAGAGATTGTAAAGTGGAGTACTTATTGTACACAGTCTTGTTTGTCACTGTCTCTGCGTATGATTCAGCCTATTCCGGAGCGGCTTCCCTCACAGTATCATGAATTCTGGGACGTGTTCTCCAAGAAGGCTGCTGATACGTTACCGCCACATCGTGACTTTGACTGTGCCATCGAACTTATTCCTGGTTCCAAGTTACCTAAGGGGCATTTGTATTCCCTTTCTGCTCCAGAAACAAAATCTATGCAGGAGTATATCGACGAAAACCTGGAGAGAGGCTTCATCAGGCCATCTAAGTCTCCCGTAGGAGCAGGATGCTTCTTTGTATCAAAAAAGGACGGAGGGTTAAGACCTTGTATTGACTATCGGGGATTGAATCATATCACAGTCAAGAACACCTATCCCCTTCCGCTCATCTCGGTATTGTTTGACCAGCTAAGAGGGGCTACTGTCTTCACTAAAATCGACCTTCGCGGAGCATATAATCTCATCCGTATCAAAGAAGGAGATGAGTGGAAGACGGCGTTCAATACGCACTCTGGCCACTACGAGTTTCTGGTCATGCCGTTTGGCCTCAGCAATGCGCCTGCAGTGTTCCAGGACTTGATCAACGAGGTCCTCCGAGACTTCCTGGGTGGTTTTGTGGTCGTCTATTTAGATGATATCCTCATCTATTCCAAATCTTTACTCGCACATCAGACTCACGTCAAACAAGTCTTACAAAAATTGCGGGAAAACCATCTCTACGCCAAGCTGGAAAAGTGTGAGTTTGAGGTGCAGAAGGTATCCTTTTTAGGTAACGTAATCTCTTCTGAGGGATTTTCTATGGATTCAACAAAGGTCCAGGCTATTGTGGATTGGGTACAACCCAACAATCTAAAGGCGGTACAGAGGTTTCTGGGCTTCTCCAATTATTATCGAAGGTTCATTCACAACTTCGCTGACATTGTGGCTCCCATTGTGGCTTTGACCCGTAAAGGAATGAACCCAACTAATTGGTCGTCTCAAGCAGTAGCCTTATTCAAAAGTCTGAAAAAGGCCTTTATCTCAGCTGAGGTCCTTAAACATCCAGATCCAGCTAAAGCATTTGTTCTAGAGGTCGATGCCTCGGACGTCGGGGCCGGCGCCATTCTATCACAGAAGGATCCTCATACTAATCGTCTACACCCATGTGCCTATTTCTCCCGTCAGTTCTCTTCAGCAGAAGCCAACTACGACGTCGGTAATAGAGAACTATTGGCAATCAAGTGGGCCTTCGAGGAGTGGCGGCATTGGTTGGAGGGTGCTTCGCATCAGATCTCTGTCATTACCGACCACAAGAACTTGCAATATATACAGTCAGCCAAGCGCTTAAACCCTAGACAGGCCCGCTGGGCATTATTTTTTACCTGGTTCAATTTCCTGATCACCTACAGACCAGGTTCCAAGAATGTCCGGGCAGATGCCCTGTCCAGGAGTTTCATGGCACACCATGTTCCAGTTACTAACCCAGAGTCTATCATTCCTCCTTCCATAATCCATGCTGGGTTAACCCAAGATCTGAATGTCACACTGCAGAGATTCCAGAAATTAGCCCCAGATGCTACTCCGGAGCAACGACTTTTTGTTCCAGTCCACTTAAGAAAGGCGGTTCTTGTGGAAGCACATTGCAGTAGGGGTGCTGGGCACCCTGGAATTTACAAGACGCTAGAAATCCTTTCCCGCACGGTCTGGTGGCCATCCATGTCTGCCGACGTCAAGAGGCATGTCCTCTCATGTGAGATTTGTGCTAGAAACAAAGTGTCCAGGATCCGTCCAGTAGGCCAATTAGTTCCTTTGGCCCCTCCTGCGAAACCATGGACTCATCTGTCTATGGACTTTGTAGTGGATCTACCACCTTCTGCAGGACACAACACGATTTGGGTCGTGGTAGACCGGTTCAGCAAAATGTCACACTTCATTCCGTTAACCAAACTACCTTCTGCTCGGGATTTGGCTCTCTTATTCATTCAACATATTTTCAGGCTCCATGGACTCCCTACTGACATCATCTCTGATCGGGGTTCTCAGTTTATAGCACAATTCTGGAGGTCCTTCTGTACCCTTCTCGGAATCAAGGTCAGTTTATCATCCGCCTACCACCCTCAGTCAAATGGGCAAACTGAAAGGGTTAACCAGTCCCTAGAAAAAAATTTGCGATGTTACACATCGGAGTTCCACGATAATTGGTCTTCCCTGTTACCCTGGGCGGAATTCGCCTGTAATAATTCCTGTCACTCAGCTACAAAAATCTCTCCGTTCTTCTGCAATTATGGTTTTCACCCCAGATCTAACTCCCTGTATTCACTCCAGTCCGTTGGTATCCAGGAGATCCGCTCCACTGCAAGAGATCTCAGAGTTATCTGGAAGAAAGTTCACTCATCATTGAGACAAGCCTCACTTGTGGCAAAAAAAAATTCGGACCGACATCGTACCACCTGCCAAAAAATATCAGGCTCAGACAGCCTTGCAAGAAGTTGGGCCCTAAATTCATCGGGCCATTTCCTATCATCAAACAGGTGAACCCCGTCGCATTTAGGTTAAAAATTCCGGCCTCGTTGAGAATTCCCAACACATTTCATTGTTCTCTGTTGAAACCGGTACTATTTCCTGGTCAAACCCAGTCTTCAAGTGTGCCTGGGAGAGGTTCCAGTGGACCACAAAAATTTGTGATTCAAAAGGTGCTTGATTCTAAAAAAGTTCAAGGACAGGTGCATTTCCTCATACAATGGAGGAATCGCGGATTGGAAGAGAGAT
Organism: Mixophyes fleayi; assembly: GCF_038048845.1. Lineage (NCBI taxonomy): Eukaryota > Metazoa > Chordata > Amphibia > Anura > Limnodynastidae > Mixophyes > Mixophyes fleayi. Next base: position 185,107,926 of record NC_134406.1, on the reverse strand, counting down.
CTTGGGTTCCGCGGAGACAACTCCATGCCCCAAAGAAACTGAAGGAGTTCTTCAAAAAATTCCCTAGAAAACCAGGATGTCGGGGTCCCTCGACCCCTCCTCAAGGGGGGGTACTGTTACGAGCCACGGCGGTGCCCAGCCGCCGCGACTCACTCACCCGCGTCCCGGCCGTCGCCATGACGACCGGGACGTCATTTCCGGCCATAACACGGCCGTTGTCGGGGCAACCAGTAGACGCTTCAGAGCTGCGTCCCGGCAATAGGAGGAGGCCGGGCGCAGCGTTCTACAGCCTGTGGGCTAATTAATATGGGCAGATTATAGGAGGCAATTACAGGCATTAGCCTGCAACTGTGCAGGCCAGGGGCAAGCCCTGATTGGCTCTGTTAGTGACTGCTTTATTAACCTGCAGGAGTGTGTTCAACCTGTGATTGGTTCAGCTGGGTATTTAAGGCAATGAGGTCTGCTGCCTCATTGCCGGTTATAGCTCCTGTGTTCCAGTTTGCTAACCTGCTAGTTCCTGTCCTGTATCCTGATATCTCTATTTGACTCCCCGTGTATGACCCTTGGCTTTGATTTGGACCTTGCTCGTGTCTCCTGTGACCCTGATCTCTGGCCTGTTTACCCGTTCTGCTATTTGCCTGTGACCCCTGACCTCAGCTTGTTCATCGATACTCTTGTCTGCTGCCAGCCCTTGACCTCTGCGTGGACCTGACTCCTCTTGCCTGGGTTCTCCCCAGCTGGTACGCACTTCACGACCCTCTGTCAGTCTGCGGCCCAGTCTGTCCCCACCATCAGGGGCTCCAGTGAACACCTGACTGGCAGAGTAGATTCCGGGTTGTGTTGTGCCGGCTGGAGGGGTTCCTAACACAATTATCTGTTTTAAATGTAATGTTATAACAAACAAACCTTGCTGACGTGAATTCATTAAAACTAGAGATGTTCAGTGACCCCCGTGTTTTGGATTTGGATCTGGATTAACTTTGTGTTTTGGTTTTGCTTTTGGCAAAACCACCCTCGTGTATTTTGGTTTTGGATCTTGATTTTTTTCTAAAATCCCTATATTTTTTTTCTAACATCACATAATTTGGCTCTTTTTTTCATACCTACATTATTATTAACCTCAATAACATTAATTTCCAATCATTTCCAGTCAATTTTTGTCAAGTGACAAGAACACTGCTACCCCTTCTGTTTCTGTATGAGCAATGGCACTGACCAATGGCACTGGAGACTGGAGAGTGACAAGAACACTGCTACCCATGGTTCTGTGTGAGCAATGGATCTCCTGGGGAGGAAGGTACTTATGGAATCCAAAACCTTGTGGGGTACAATAGCAGTGACAGTTACTCAGAAGGAACGCGGTTCTGGATGCCATTAAGGAGTCCAGTGGGGGCAGCATTGTAAGCCCCTCCTACTACAGCGAGGGCGCAATTGGGACAAAGAAAGAGAATGGTGGCAAAGTAAGCCCAGCCGGTTCCCAGCAACAACAGACAGGATGGAATAGGCGGTCCATCCTGTCACACTTATTGTTTAAAAAAGCACAGCAAATGGCATACAGAAATACTATTTCAAAACAGGAATAAAAACAAAAACAAGCAAATCACAATTATGTACTCTGGTGCCTGGTAGAGGCTAGAAAGTTTGGACTATTCATCATTAGGAATGACTGAGTTCCAAGAGCTGACCATCCTCAAAATTAATTTCAGTACGTGTAAATATTCTCTTGCTATCCCCAAGCATCCCTTAGCTGTGAGGTAACTAATGGAAGATTTTCTGACTAATTCCTTGAAACGTGGATTGATAAAAATAAAATCTAAACTAGTCAAGGAGTGTCACCTATCTGCTAAGAACTGTGACTATTATTTATTGCCAGACTATTAGTAATTGAGGGCACTTGCAAAAATTTCAACTCTATATTGCAAAGTGGTAATCAAAATTTATGTTACAGTAATTTTTTTTGCAATATTGTGTCACTTTATTGTTACAACACAATGTACACCTTATTAGAAGCTATCTCACATAATAAGAAGCTTAGTTATAAAAATAATATAATGTTTCATGAGAACTTTAAGCATAACACACTGCTTCATTATCTGCTTGAACTTCATGGTTTCTTCCTTTTTTATAAAGTTCCAAGTATAGTATTTTTAACCTTTCAAAATAAGTAGAAACAAATGACAGGAAGCTGGAACCACAAAATAAAGTATAGAAATATATCTTACAATATATATGCATAGCAGCTACATACATGATATGGAAACTGTGGTATGCTACTATATCAATATAAAATGTCTTGCACAAATATTATAGGTATGATAGATTTCATATTTGAATTATATTAATATGAAAATGTACTGAAATTTAAGAATACCATCAAATCTGTGGTGCAGTATGAAGATGAATTAGAATAGATGCTAGGCAAGATTCCATTTAAACAGTGCAATCTAGCTATAAAAGTTTTGAGATATCAAGTCTGAAGGCTTGCATTGAGAATCTTTTGTTTAGTTTAAAATTCCAAATATCTCAGTTGAATAATAGTATTGGAAAACCTGCTATTAATAAATTACATTGGTCATAATACTCAGAGAGAGAATTTGCATGACCTTCTTGCATAGATAAAGATTGACCTCCCATAGAATACATTTTCCTCATTCTAAATACTGGACTTTCTTCCCTCCAGAACTTACATGGAAGTTTATGAAGTGGTCTCTTCATAAAAAATGAGTATCAGTGTGGAAGTGAAAAACAAAGAAGGGACAGTTGGAAAAGAAGAGGGGGTGTATTTACTAAACTGTGGGTTTAAAAAGTATAGATGTTGCCTGTAGCAACCAATCAGATTCTAGTTATCATTTATTTAGTACATTTTACAAAATGGCAGCTGCAATCTGATTGGTTGCTATAGGCAACATCTCCACTTTTTCAAACCCGAAGTTTAGTATATATACCCCAAGATGTTTTTCTGTCAACTAAAAGAAGCATCTTCCATAAGGGTGAGCTTGCCCATGGTTTTTAAAGTGGGCTGGTAAACAACAGTATAATTTACTGTCACTTCCCAAGGCTCAGTCTAACTCACCACTAGCTGAACATCACATAGTGATCGATTTTCATAATCAAAATTCTCTTTGTGATAAAACCAGGGTTTTAGAGCCAAAGTTTACTAGATTACCTGACCCCCCCCCTTAGCTTCAGAAATCGCACAGGCAAGGAGGAGAACGAAAGATATAATGCTAACTTTCATTTTTTTACAGTAAAACAACAGGATATAAAACTGCACACTTTAAACAATAGGTGAACAGATCATCAGTGTCATTAGAAGTCCCAGCAAGGTTCCCCACCCACCTTAGCCATGCAAAGCATGGCTAAGCAAAAGAGTCTGTCAACAGAAGGTCCAGGAAGTTTTGGTATCTTGTTGTTCCTGACCACTAGGCCAGCTCTCCACCACGGTAGTGGGGCTATGGGTATCAATCTCCCCACTCCTGTGGGTGCACCAATTTAGCCAGAACCTGGCAGGTGTTTCCCGATGGAGTGTGGTGATGACAGGTCCCAATATGGAGCAACAACCTGCTTCCCTAGGTAAACGACATCAGCGATCACCGAGTCTGCTAGTAGACAACAGAAACTCAACACCAGTGAGCCCTACACATTCCAGGAATCAATCCTCTGAATGAATACCCTCTCCCCCCGGAGTGGCAAGCCCCTATGTCACTCCTTTATTAAAACATCGGTGGGTGCTGGACCAGGGGTCTGGAGTGAGGTTGGAGCTAAGCTGGCTTTCTTCACAGTGGTTCCCCTGTTGTGTCCCTGCCACAATGTCTGGGCCAGTCCTGTGAAACACAGTGGGTAATACATATCCTTCCCCACCTCCAGATCTTGGGTGACACGCATTCCCTCCTAAAATTAACTTACAGCTTTCTCTCACTTTTTGTCCCTTCCTTCTAAACCCCCCGTGTCCACAATAAGATCTCTTCGGTTCACCTGCCGCAATTTCAGATCTGGTCCTGGGGTGACAGCCCATGTTATTCCTGCAGATTGAAGGGCCGGAGATGTTATCTTGGCACTGTGGCCCCATGTCACAGTCCCCAATGCAGAAGCTATAGAGGGTAAGTTATTTACATTTTGCTCTACAATGTATTTTGCTCTTCCGAAAAATGGTTGCCACTTGTATAACTTAGTCAATAACAGAGACACGTTGTAAAATATTCGTTAATTCACCTGATTATCTGGCAAGAATTTATTTAGAAACTTCCCCTCAGCAGGAAGATTAAACTAAGCATTTTGACATTCATTTCTTCATTCCTCTACATCACTGTGTGTGTAAGCCTGTGTACTCCGTGTATGTAAGTATATATCCAAAAGGTCAGGTGTAAACAAACATTAGGTTTAATGAGGATAATTTCTCATATTGGCTTATTTTCTTTCCCTCTGCCTCACCCTGGGAAATATTTAAGGCACCTGTTTTGGAAACATGGTGGGAGATCTCCATGTCATGTGGCCTGCTAAATTTCTGGATTGTTTTGGCTCCTGTGGATTCCTTGTGGATCATGGTACCCAGTTACTTGTGTATTTATCCTGGTATTCTGCATCTGTTTATATTCAGCAGATCTTGGTATCTAGCGCTATATGATTCCAAGCTCATCCTGGTATCCTTTACCTGTTTTCCAATCAGCAGATCCTAGTATCAAACGATATATGCTACCAAGCTAATCCTGGTATTCTGTATCCATTTCCATCTAGCAGATCCTGGTATCTAGCACTATATGCTGCTGAGAAAATCCTGGTATCCAGCACTTAACACTTCTAAGTTATCATGGCCTCGTCTAGTCGGATCGCGTCCTTTTCTCCTGTCAGTCTTGCCTGGTACCCATCTAGAGAATCGCGACCTGCGTGTTGTATGCAGCAAAGACCAAACCTTCTTGCAGGTGTCCCTGGCAAAACCCTTTGCAACGTTAGACTCCGCACCTCTGTGGTATGTTGAGCTAAACCAGGCAGATTGTAAGAATTTAACTGTTCCTGTGTGCTTCGTGATACTCATGCTCATCATGTTAAAGAAACAATCCTATATTCTAACAGTCAGTATTCAAAGTAAAGTATCGTAACCACAAATAACTGAATACATATATAAATAATGTATTTTGTGAAAAGTTTTTTGCTGCTTTCTCACAAAGCCAGAGTTCTTAGTCACAGATCACAGAGTTAGTATTTTAACTCTCTGTACTGTGACTAAGAACTTTGGCTCTGTGAGAAAGCAGCATGCGACTTTTCACAAAAGATATTATGTATCTATAGTTTAATTAGTGTTTTGATAAGGGATGAATTGTGCTTGGCAATAGGCAAGTGTAGAACGTTGATTCTTTACTATAGACCTATGAATTCAGATATTTGTGGTCATAACAGACTGTGGATACAACACTTTACTCTACACTACACTTAATTGTTTTTCTGTTTTTTTCCTAATTACACCTTACTTATTCTTGCTTACACCTGACCTTATATACTGAATTTTGTTTTGAGGTGAGATACTTTCCAATATTCAGGTCCATTGGCAGCATATAAGGATATTTCTATTTCTCCATAGACAGAGCTTTAACCTCCTTTGAAATATCCCATGTATGGGTGTGTCTGTCTGTCTGTTTGTGTGACATGGGAGAGGTGGGGGACACAAATCCTATTTAGCTGCTTTATAACACTTTGAAGAAAGATTCAAATGCATATTAAATATCAGCACTTAATATGTCTTTGTATTTTATTAAATAGTGTGAAAAAGAATCTAAAATTTAGGATTAAATGAATAATTAATCAAAATGTGTGTGCGTGCGTGCGTGTGTATGTATGTATATGCAGAGCATCCATGTTTTTATATATATATATATATATATATATATATATATATATATATATAAACATGGATACTCAGCACTCTCCAAACACATAATTAATGCTGTACTAATTACTTTTCTATAGAAACACAATGTGGGCAACCCCCTCTTGCTCTCCAGTCTGTACATGGAGAGTGCAGAGGATCTATGTCTGTATTTTGTTTATATGTGTACACACATATATATATATATATATATATATATATATATATAGGTAGATAGATAGATAGATAGATAGATAGATAGATAGATAGATGAATTATTTTTAGATTTCATTATAGACACCAGCACTGTTGCATCTGCATTTTTGAAAGAGATTTTGTAGAATTTGTGAGATTGCACTAATTAAGTAAAGCTGTTTTTAACAAGCAGGCATGAGAAAGCACATATGATGATATCAGTGAGACATGAGATCTGCCAGTGATGTGGGTAGTTTCATCAATGTAACCCACCCAAGGAGGAAGATCAAGAAGCCTGAGAAATGACTGTTTCTTTGAAGTAGTGAAGTTGATCAGATGGTGTGTGGGCTTGAGATTCTAAGACGTGTCAATTTTAGAGTCTTGCCATTAAACAAATCGGGATGTTCCCCAGATGAGTGGTAAATGAATAATCAAAATAAAATAATGTCTAGATATGTGCTATACATCAAATTAGTAAACCAAATGAGCTGCTGCTTCAAGCTACAAATGTACTATATTTACAACTTTTATTCATTGAACATGGCCAAATACAAGAAGAAAATATACATTTTCATTATAATGCATTAACATTAAAGGCAGTGTTTGATCTTTTCATACTTTACAAACACAGATTTGTGCAATATTACAGTCTACTGGTGCCAATACAAACATTAAAAGAAATAATGCCCCTTGAAAATATCAGAGGATAAGGCTAAAGTTTAGTAAAGCAATGGAGCAGCCAGCGCAACAACAAAGGGCCTGGTTCATTAAGGGACATAAAAGGCAATTATGTGCGTAAAACCACAAAATTACCCAGCTCATATGCTACAGAACACAGCAACGGTCAATTCATCTTTGACCGCAAAGGACACTTACTACAGCCTGCTATGTTTTCAGGGAGGAATCAGGGCAGGGAGGGGGCATTTGCCCGTAGTCAATATACAGTAAAGGTGTGCCAATCTCAAGCGCATGCAGCAGCGTCCGATTCAAGTTCTCAAAAGTACTTGTTTCTCATCTCTTGCTCCAGTTACAGGTGTAGACTAACTGCTGATTAAGCTGTCAAGCTGTGTATGCATGCTACAACATGTGTTTGCAATCAGGAGCAAGTGTAAAGATTTATATTAGGTACAGTCTAAAGCACCCAGACAGACCACATGGGACTGCAGGAGCAGTAAGTACACTAGTGGGGTCTGCATTGTGCTGCCACCAAAAAGTTGCTATCTGTGTTATACCACCACTAGAGATCTAGGGGTATATTTACTAAACTGCGGGTTTGAAAAAGTGGAGATGTTCCCTATTGCAACCAATCAGATTCTAGCTGTCATTTTGTAGATTGTACTAAATAAATGATAACTAGAATCTGATTGGTTGCTATAGGCAACATCTCCACTCTTTTTTTAAATCCGCAGTTAAGTAAATATACCCCCTGGAATCTTTGTTGTATCCACACCAGATATATTGGTTCTGCATTGTATTACAACTAGAAATATGGGGTGAGCATCAAAAATATTAAGTTGACATTATATCAAAACCATAAATTTAGGATCCGCATTGTATATTCACCAGAAATCTGGAGGTTCCATTGTATAGCAACCAGAGATCTAGGGACTAACTTTTACAGCCCAATCAGATCTGGAAGTTGTATTATATAGACATCAGAGGTTGTGGATCCATATTGTAAAACTAGAAATGATTTGAACATATTATAATATGCAACTATGTTAGCATAGATAGTTATTCAAGAAATTTAGACCATTGATTTTCTCATTGAGTTCTAAAGAAAAACCTGCTATAACCCCATAAAAGGCTTCAGGCTTGTATCAGCATTTTGAAGTTCTCTGAAATTATTAATCAGTTGAGCGACAAGTACACAATTGATTATAAATCCATTGTTAGTCTGGATTCAGTCTTTCCATATATACAACTGATGACAGGGTGTGGAAGGATGGACCGCCTATGCCACCCTGTCAGTTGTTGCTGGGAACCAGCTGGGATTACTTTACCACGTTCCCTTTCTTCATCCCAATTGCGACCTCGCCGTAGTAGGAGGGGCTTACAATTCTGCCACCACTGTACTCCTTAACAACATCCAAAACCGCGTTCCTTCCGAGTAACTGTCACTGCTAGTGTACCGCCTGGCTAGTGCACCTCGGCTGGTACCCCTGACCTCTTTCTATAGATCAGGGTGTCACTCACCGGACTGTGAGTGCTTCTTCCCGGACATTTAGGAACCGTGGCCGTCCTCCATCCTGAGGGACTGCGCATGCGCAGCCCTTTCTAACCCTTCAGTGTATGTTCCTTTAACTTAATTGGCAGATCAGGCAACACTCCCTATATTAAGCACCTGTGGTCAATACCACGTTGCCTGATCTTGGAGTCTCATTCCCCATGAGCCTCTGAAGGTGTTCCTGTGTTTCCTCGTGTATTCAGCGCTGCTGATTCCTGTGGTTTCCAAACCACTTCTACCTCTGTGGTTTCCAAACCACTTCTACTACTGTGGTTCCCATACCACTTCTACCTTCCTGTGTTCCATCATCGTGACTGTTAGCTGATTCCTATCCGCTGCCTCCGTGCACTACAGTCTGCAATCTGCAACTCGTCTGTGTTTCATCGTGACTGTTTGGCTGATTCCTATCCGCTGCCTCTGTGCGCTTCAGTCTTCAGCTCATCTCTACTCTCCCGTGTTTCCTAGAGACTGCTACTACTATTGTTATCCGCTACTCTCCGTGATCATCAGTTCCAGCTCAACTCTGCTCTCCCGTGTGCCATCGTTACTGCACCTGCTGGTTGCTATTGGCTACCTCCGTGTGTCCGCAGAGCCCTGCTGCCGCTACTCCTCACCTCTACTCGTCCTTCAACTGCTGATCCACTCTCCATGCTTTCCTGTGTTCCCGCTGGTCTCTACCCGCCTGTTAGCATTGGATTCGTGTCTCTCTACTTACCTCCCAGCTAGACCATCGCTATTCTTCAGGGTCCTCCAGGAGTCCAGTTCCACACTCTACTGATTCCTGTGTATTCGTTTCCCTGCTGGTCTACCTACCTGTGCGCTGCACCTACTTGACTACCGCTTCACCCATCCAGGGACTTCGCATCCTGCCGGCCTCCTGCCGTTCAGGTATCTCTGCACTCCTGTCTGACAGCCTGCTTCTGAACCACGGTATGCATACTTCTCATTGACTGTGCTGGTGTATTGCATATCTTGCTGGACTGTGTTGGTTCTTCTCTGGAGTTTGCTATCCGCTGAGTCTACTGCCATCATTGACTGTGTTATCTTGTGCCGGATTACCTCAAGAGACTTTCTATTATTACAGTGCTGTTCAGTCATTTATATATTGTGCATATTATTGTGGATCAAGTTTAAGGTGCCCGTGTATCTCCTGTGTTGCAGTCTCTCCCCGTGCTCCTCCCCACATATATATTCAGTGGTACAACTTGCTAGAGGCAGACCACTGATCCCTGTTCCCTGTGTCACTTGTTCCAGTATCCTTTCACATAGCAGTGGTACAACTTGCTAACGCAGACCACTGACTCCCCGGATACCTCCACTTGGATTCCATTCCTTCACTCAAGACAGCGGTACAACTTGCTATCCGCAGACCGCTGACTCTCATCACCTCCTCGTTTCTGTTGGACATTCCTCCTCACTATAGCAGTGGTACAACTTGCTACCGCAGACCACTGACTACCTTCACGTGTCCTTTGTCCATACAGTTCCTCGTGTATTATTACTTCCATATTACCAGTGCTGCTAGTCATAGACTTTCCTGAGCATCTCATCATCTGCTATTTCCTGTTTCGTGATCACCCTGCTACCAGAGTACCATAATACCACCTATATTGCTCTGGTAAGCCTATCACCTGGTGATCCCTGGGTAAAGACTCCTAGTGCCCGTGACAGTAAGATCAGGCCATGACAGACCCAGATACGGAACCTACAGCCAAGGAGATGCTGCAGCATCTGGTCAGCCGTGTGGAGCAACAGGATGCTCGCCAACAGCTGTTACTTCAATGTTACCAATCGTTAACCTCCCAAGGAACATCTGGACAGACTGTTACAGCTAATATTGAAGCTCCTGTGCTTTCCTCCGTTTCCCCAGTGCCATCCCAGGTGTCTACAGCTTCCACGCTTCACCTGCCTACTCCGTCAAAGTACGATGGAGACCCCAAAACTTGTAGGGGTTTCCTTAACCAATGCTCAGTTCATTTTGAGCTCCAACCTCAAAATTTTTCTACCCATCGTTCCAGAGTGGCCTATCTTATCTCATTGTTTTCTGGACAAGCTCTGGCTTGGGCCTCCCCTATGTGGGAGAGAAATGATCCAATACTACAAGATAGTGCCAAATTCTTTTCTACATTCCGAAGTGTGTTCGATGAACCAGGTCGTGTGAGCTCCGCTGCTTCCAGCATTCTTCGTTTACGACAAGGTCCTCATACAGTAGGCCAGTACGTCATTCAATTTAGGATCTTAGCCTCTGAACTTCAGTGGAACACTGAAGCATTAATTGCCGCCTTCTGGCAGGGGCTCTCCGATAAAATTAAAGATGCACTGACTACCCAAGAGCTTCCTTCGTCACTAGAAGATTTGATCTCTCTTTGCCATCGTGTAGACATGAGATTTCGTGAAAGAGAATCTGAGAAAACAACTTCTGTTAAAGAACCTCTTCGTTCAACCCCTCAATTTCGTCCAGCTTCACCTTCTGTGATTCCCATGGAGATAGGACGTTCCAAATTATCTTTAGAAGAGAGGAAACGAAGAGTCAAGAATAGACTCTGTATCTATTGTGCTGATTCCACACATATGCTCAGCTCTTGCCCTAAGAAATCGGGAAATGCCAGGCCCTAACTAGTTCTGGAGAGGTGAAGTTAGGGTCCCTGGAGTCCTCTCCATCTTCTAAGAAATTAAAAGTCTGCGCTTTTGATGTTACGATTTCCTTTGCTACCAAATCCTTTGAGTCACAGGCATTGATTGATTCTGGAGCAGCAGGAAATTTCATTTCTAAATCCCTAGTGAATCAATGGTCTCTACCAGTGATTACTTTAAAAACACCGATTACTGTGACTGCTATAGATGGATTACGTCTCATCAATGGTCTCATCACCCAGAGTACGTCTCCAGTAACACTTCAGATTGGTGTGCTGCACCATCAAGAAATTTCGTTTTTAATTCTTCCAGTTACGACAAGTCCGATTGTCTTAGGCCTTCCATGGCTTCAGTGTCACTCTCCCCAGATTGACTGGCGCACTCCTCAAGTTACGTCTTGGGGAGCTGAATGTCATCATCGTTGCCTTTCCCAAGTTATTCCTCTTAGAGTACAGCAATCTTCCATCTCATCTTCCTCACCGGGACTCCCTCCTCAGTATGCTTCATTTGCCGATGTGTTTGATAAAGCTCAGTCTGAACGTCTTCCTCCTCATCGTTCTTGGGATTGTCCGATCGACCTTCTACCTGGCAAGACTCCTCCCAGGGGTCGGGTCTATCCACTTTCTTTACCTGAAACTCAAGCCACATCTGAGTACATACAGGAGAATCTCCAGCGAGGGTTTATTCGACCTTCCACCTCTCCCGCTGGAGCCGGGTTCTTCTTCGTTAAAAAGAAGGATGGATCACTACGCCCCTGCATAGATTTTCGTGGACTCAACGCCATTACTATCAAGAATCGGTATCCCATTCCGCTGATCACTGAGCTATTCGATCGCATCAAGGGAGCTCGGATCTTTACTAAGTTGGATCTTCGTGGTGCCTACAATTTAATTAGAATCCGTTCCGGTGACGAATGGAAGACAGCGTTCAACACCAGAGATGGGCATTACGAGTATCTAGTAATGCCTTTTGGGTTGTGCAATGCCCCCGCTGTTTTCCAAGGCTTTATCAATGAGATCTTTCGGGACTTATTATATGTATGTGTCGTTGTCTACCTGGACGACATATTGATCTTTTCACAGGACCTGCCTTCTCATCACCAACATGTGGCAGAGGTCCTCTCCAGACTACGGAAAAATTCATTGTTCTGTAAATTAGAAAAATGTTCATTCGAGTTGCCCCAGATTCCATTCTTGGGGTATATAGTTTCCGGAGTTGGCCTGAAGATGGATCCAGACAAGGTGAATGCTGTATTACATTGGCCCCAGCCAACTACTCTTCGTGCCATCCAGCGTTTTTTAGGTTTTGCCAATTACTATAGACGCTTCATTCAAGACTTTTCATCCATTGCATCTCCTATTGTGGCCCTGACTCGTAAAGGGGCTAATACTAAGCAATGGTCATCTGAGGCTCTCCAAGCCTTTCAAATTCTCAAAGAGTCCTTCTCATCTGCTCCCATTCTTCGACAGCCTGATGTGACACTTCCCTTCTTCCTAGAAGTAGATGCCTCTAATGTGGGCTTAGGAGCCATTCTCTCCCAACGCTCGGAGCAACAAAAATTCCATCCTTGTGCCTTTTACTCTCGGGGTCTCCTGCCTGCAGAGAAAAATTATACTATCGGGGACAAGGAGTTGCTGGCTATCAAAGCTGCATTAGAGGAGTGGAGATACTTATTGGAAGGAGCTCGCCATCCGGTGACGATTTTCACGGATCATAAGAACCTGTCATATCTACAGTCTGCTCAATGCTTGAACCCTCGTCAAGCAAGATGGTCTCTTTTCTTTTCCCGTTTTGAATTAATTATAACCTTCAAACCAGCTGCTAAGAACAAAAAAGCTGACGCTCTATCTCGAGCTTTTGTGACGTCCTCTGACGTTGAAGAGGTTCCCAACCATGCTATTCTAGACCCCAAATGTATCTCGCTGGCTGCTTCGTCCACCAAAATGCTACCATTTGGGAAGACCCTCGTGCCTCCTACTCTGAGGAGGAAAATCCTTTCGTGGTTCCATGCCTCTCGTTTTTCTGGACACGCCGGTGAACACAAGACCCTTGAGATTCTCTCTCGAAGTTACTGGTGGCCTTCAATGAGGAGAGACGTCAAAGAGTTTATTGCTTCCTGTGAGTTATGTTCTCAGTTCAAATCCTCCCGCAGAACCCCAGCAGGGTTGCTGCGACCACTACCCATTCCGTCCAAGCCTTGGACCCATATTAGTATGGATTTCGTTACTGATTTGCCACCTAGTAAGAATTATAATACTATTTGGGTAGTGGTAGACAGATTTTCGAAGATGGCTCATTTTGTCCCTTTGTCTGGTTTGCCTTCCTCGTCTACTCTGGCTGAACATTTCATTAAAGAAATCTTTCGTATCCATGGATGTCCGTCTGAGATTGTGTCAGATAGAGGAGTACAATTCGTTTCCAGATTCTGGCGGGCCCTTTGTAAAACCTTGGGCATACGATTAGCACTCTCATCTTCTTACCATCCGCAATCTAACGGACAAACTGAACGGGTCAATCAAGATCTCGAGACCTTTATAAGGATGTTCTCATCAGCCAATCAAGACAACTGGGTAGAATTGCTTCCTTGGGCTGAATTCGCCCATAACAACATGTACCATGAGTCATCATCCAAAACTCCATTCTTTGTGGTCTACGGTCACCATCCGTCTTTTCCGGAATTTCCTGCCCTCCCTCCCACCCAAGTTCCTGCTGTGGAGACTGCTTGTCAGACCTTCAAAAATATCTGGTCTCAGGTCAAAACCTGTTTAAAGAAGACATCTAACAAATATAAGTCTTTCGCAGATAAGAAGAGGCGGGCTATTCCACCACTAAAAATTGGAGATCGTGTCTGGTTATCTACCAAAAATATTCGTTTGAAGGTTCCATCTATGAAATTCGCTCCTCGTTTTATTGGTCCATATAGGATCATTCAAGTAATCAATCCAGTGTGTGTTAAACTTCTTCTTCCTAAGAATCTTCGGATTTCCAATGCCTTCCATGTGTCCTTGCTCAAACCTCTCATCATCAACCGTTTCTCGACTCCTCCTTCAGCACCTCAGCCAGTTCAAGTTCATCAGGAGGAAGATTTCGAGATTACTGAGGTATTGGATGCAAAAATTTCGCGAGGAGTTCTCCGTTTCCTCGTTCATTGGAAGGGCTTTGGTCCTGAAGAGCGTTCATGGATCAAAGCTGAAGATCTTAATGCTCCAGCTCTTCTAAAGAAGTTTTATTCCAAAAATCCGGACAAGCCCGGTTCCAGGCGTTCTGTGCCCACCTTTAAAAGGGGGGGTACTGTCACTCACCGGACTGTGAGTGCTTCTTCCCGGACATTTAGGAACCGTGGCCGTCCTCCATCCTGAGGGTCTGCGCATGCGCAGCCCTTTCTAACCCTTCAGTGTATGTTCCTTTAACTTAATTGGCAGATCAGGCAACACTCCCTATATTAAGCACCTGTGGTCAATACCACGTTGCCTGATCTTGGAGTCTCATTCCCCATGAGCCTCTGAAGGTGTTCCTGTGTTTCCTCGTGTATTCAGCGCTGCTGATTCCTGTGGTTTCCAAACCACTTCTACCTCTGTGGTTTCCAAACCACTTCTACTACTGTGGTTCCCATACCACTTCTACCTTCCTTTGTTCCATCATCGTGACTGTTAGCTGATTCCTATCCGCTGCCTCCGTGCACTACAGTCTGCAATCTGCAACTCGTCTGTGTTTCATCGTGACTGTTTGGCTGATTCCTATCCGCTGCCTCTGTGCGCTTCAGTCTTCAGCTCATCTCTACTCTCCCGTGTTTCCTAGAGACTGCTACTACTATTGTTATCCGCTACTCTCCGTGATCATCAGTTCCAGCTCAACTCTGCTCTCCCGTGTGCCATCGTTACTGCACCTGCTGGTTGCTATTGGCTACCTCCGTGTGTCCGCAGAGCCCTGCTGCCGCTACTCCTCACCTCTACTCGTCCTTCAACTGCTGATCCACTCTCCATGCTTTCCTGTGTTCCCGCTGGTCTCTACCCGCCTGTTAGCATTGGATTCGTGTCTCTCTACTTACCTCCCAGCTAGACCATCGCTATTCTTCAGGGTCCTCCAGGAGTCCAGTTCCACACTCTACTGATTCCTGTGTATTCGTTTCCCTGCTGGTCTACCTACCTGTGCGCTGCACCTACTTGACTACCGCTTCACCCATCCAGGGACTTCGCATCCTGCCGGCCTCCTGCCGTTCAGGTATCTCTGCACTCCTGTCTGACAGCCTGCTTCTGAACCACGGTATGCATACTTCTCATTGACTGTGCTGGTGTATTGCATATCTTGCTGGACTGTGTTGGTTCTTCTCTGGAGTTTGCTATCCGCTGAGTCTACTGCCATCATTGACTGTGTTATCTTGTGCCGGATTACCTCAAGAGACTTTCTATTATTACAGTGCTGTTCAGTCATTTATATATTGTGCATATTATTGTGGATCAAGTTTAAGGTGCCCGTGTATCTCCTGTGTTGCAGTCTCTCCCCGTGCTCCTCCCCACATATATATTCAGTGGTACAACTTGCTAGAGGCAGACCACTGATCCCTGTTCCCTGTGTCACTTGTTCCAGTATCCTTTCACATAGCAGTGGTACAACTTGCTAACGCAGACCACTGACTCCCCGGATACCTCCACTTGGATTCCATTCCTTCACTCAAGACAGCGGTACAACTTGCTATCCGCAGACCGCTGACTCTCATCACCTCCTCGTTTCTGTTGGACATTCCTCCTCACTATAGCAGTGGTACAACTTGCTACCGCAGACCACTGACTACCTTCACGTGTCCTTTGTCCATACAGTTCCTCGTGTATTATTACCTCCATATTACCAGTGCTGCTAGTCATAGACTTTCCTGAGCATCTCATCATCTGCTATATCCTGTTTCGTGATCACCCTGCTACCAGAGTACCATAATACCACCTATATTGCTCTGGTAAGCCTATCACCTGGTGATCCCTGGGTAAAGACTCCTAGTGCCCGTGACACAGGGTTGCTGTGGGTGGATATTCACCGGCCAGAGCTGCTGGGTAGCGGGCAGAGCGGTGGTACTAGGAATACTGGGTCCAAACCTCCGAACAGACGAAAACGGAATAGATTTGGGTCTAATCTGTAGGTCACAGGAAATACAGCAAGGAAGAAGTTGTCAAAGCAGGATCTTGAAGGAAGTGATGTTTATTAGCTCCAGTGTCCTGATAAGGACAATTCATACTGGTTGAAGGTGCCAGTGATCAGAAAGTCAATTGGAACCATAATGATACATTTCAGTACAACCCAGTGCTGCTTTATAAAAAAATTTACACAGCCTAGCAGGGGATAAGCCAGCCCCATGAACTCTTTGCTGGCCCCAAGAAGTGTGAGTTATTTTTAGTATCAGGATGCAATATTGTCACGAACGCGCTCCCAGCTGCCATGACTTTGGTGTATATGAGGTCACACACGATTTCAGCCCACAGTCTCTCTCTACCTATCACACAGGTAATTGACCGATGGAATCGCCCCCAAACACAGCGTTCTCACACCCCCAGACACTTCAGGTTCTGCCACCACCTATTGAAAACAGGCAATAGGACCCCAATATACTGTTCCAAACTGGCACGCAGGTTTCTAGTTATCCACGAACTAGCAAGACCCACACCAGCACACACAATGTTAACTCTTCACACCTCCAGACTGTTACACAAATGTAAATGCAAGCACACATTGCTTGTTTATCAAATGTATCAACAAATCACACACTGGCATTCCAAGGGTTAACCTGGTCGAGCAATCTCTTCTAATAGGTTAATGGTTTCGTTAGAGTATCAAGGACGCAACTTATTAAATTATAGATTTAATATACAAAAATACAGGGCATTCAGATATAAAGAAAATAATGAATAAACAATTAATAGACTGACATAGCAAGCAAAAACAGTTTAAAATAAAAAGGGATAACAGTACAGAGCATAACTCACTTATAATCTGTGTGCCTGGGGCAGGCCGAGAAGATGGACAGTCCTTCAATTAGATTGGTCCCCAAGAAGCTGACAGTTTGTTCATTCAGAACACCGGTTTTTAAGCAACAAGATATGGGATGGTCTTCACAGGGGCAGTGTTTAATGCTAATAGGGGAAAGGGATGTCCCCTGGGTGTCACTATACTTTGCTAACCAATATCCCCAAAGTCTTGACCTGTGGGTAATTCTTTACAGATATTTCCCAGAGAAATAACTCCCCATTCAATAAAGTGATCATAATCTCCCACACATTTAAATACCAAATATGACGGAATTATGACAATGTGACATAGCTTTTCCAATGATATGTGATTTTAGCTGTTCATGGATACCCCCCCATACTTGTCATTCACAACCCTGGTGTGTTTTCTGCTTCTCAGTATGGAGTTCCACCCAGATTTCCCAAAATATGAACTATGACAACATTTTCCTTTGAAGGTCATATTTCTATATACCTGTATAAAGACCATACCAGTTTTATACAAGAGTCTCCAAGATTCTCACCTAGGCATATGGCTCTCCAATTTACACCTAGTGGTTAGTTTGTGTTTACAACCCTATTGAAAGGAAGTCAATTAGCTAGGGAAATACATGATCAAATACAATGGATGTCTGTGATCTGCATATCTTAAGCTGGTCTCTTGACAAAGGGTTTGCTTAACTTAATTACCTCCTACTGGGCTCATTTGCTCACACATTTATCTGAGTTGAAGATCAGGTTCATTTATGTATCCATGCAAAGCTTTATTTGGGCCCTGACATTCAATATTCTATTGCATCATATCAGATTTATGCTCTCACCCTGACAAATATGTTTCCCAAAACATGGCTTTAAATGCAAGGCAAAGTTAACAAAATTTACACTAATCTGCTATATCCCAAAAACTTCTATGTGCATTATTCAGACAGGATCTGAGATACAGGACACAAACCACACAGACAGAGAGGCAGTGTCCCCCTGCTGTGTATACAGGCTGATCAGACATGTTGGCCACTAAGATGAAAAGGTTGAATTAACATGAGGAACTTTCGTTAGAAAAGTTATACAAATCCAATTATGATATCCTCTCTCAGAAGTTACAAATTAATACCTCAGAAATTAATGCATTTTCTATACAGAAATCTAACACAACATAATAAAATAAGTACATTTCTAATACACAGTATCAAGAATCAGTACATTTGTAACAATATAAATTGGCACACCATGCTAATAATTTAAATATCTTATTACAATAAGTTATTTATAAGTGATCCAGCCACACATGGTAAAATTTGACCTAGACAACAAACTAATGCATTCCACAATTGTTCCTTCATAAGCATAAGAATTGGGCTATGGATTTGCTTTTGTGTATTGGTTGGAAGATAGTTGTCACACTAGATTAATGTAGTATGTTTCAAACAAGCACTCACCTGAGCCTGGTTTACGTGTGTGGGTCTAAGGGTTAACACAGCAATCCCAACTGCTATGTCTAGCAATGATTAAAATCCCCTTTTTATATCACACGATTACTATTAATCCAAAACTGCCAGCACAAAACCTTATATTCAAAGCTACAGCTTTGCAGGAGTACTTTGGTTATTCCCTTAACTCAGAATACTTCACGATTTTTATCCCATTACAGTAAAATTTTTAATCAACTAGAGATATCGTTAAACAAATAATACCCTGTATTTCCATTATCTAGCGCTTAATAACTGAGTTATCTGGCACATGAATTCAATAAGGCAAAGGCAGAATGTTATTAAATGGAATTTAATATGGCAAATAGCCACAATGCTTAAGGTAACACAAAGAAGATTTTTAAACATACAGTATTAAAATGTGAACACAGTTTATTAAAATAAAAATGAATAAATACAGAAATATAGAACTCACTTAGATTTGGTTCAGTTCTGGCGCTCTCGTGGTTCTTTCGGTGGTGGACAGATGTCAGCATAGGCGCTCGGACCATTATGCTGCTACGTAGCCCCATTTGCAGCAAGCTGTGATGCACTGTGTGTTCTGACACCTTTCTATCATAGCCAGCATTAACTTTTTCAGCAATTTGTGATACAGTTGCTCTTCTATGAGATTGGGCCAGATGTAATAGCCACAACTCACCACACGCATCAATAAGCCTGACGGTGTTGCCGATTCACCAGTTGTCCTTCCTTGGACCTTTTTGGTAGGTACTAACCACTGCATACTGGGAAACACCGGCCAAAACCTACCATTATTGATATGCTCTGACCAAATCATCGAACCATCACAATTTGGCCTTTGTCAAAGTCTCTCAGATCCTTACGCTTGTCCATTTTTCCTGCTTTCAACACATCAACCTCAAGAACTAACTGTTCACTTGCTGCCTAATATATCCAACCCCTTGACAGGTAATAAGATAATCAATGCTATTCGCTTCACTTGTCAATAGTTTTAATGTTGTGGCTGATCAGTGTATATAACGCCTAAATATTATTGCTGGCACCTATCACTTTAGAGTAATTTCTACAGGGACCAAAGAATGCTTATTAGCCAAAATCTTTAAAATATCCTACTGGCTTCTAGATTAGAATGATTGATTTCTGAACTTCACATGATTTTGTATGATTAGCTGCAGTTTTATTCAATGTTCCCTGTAACCAATGATGCAACATTAGCAAAAAATGTACCAGGCAGTAATGAGCTTATTACAGCATCAAAAATGCCACAGGATTGTAGTGTGAGTGGCCATATAAAAAAGTTGTTGGCTATGCTAAATGGGTGGATATAGTTTTATTGAAAATGAACATGTAGAAAATGTTCACAGCTTATGCACATTTAACTTCTAAATATAAATTATGAATATAGTTTTGTCCCATATTAACAGAATAAGAGAACTATGTAGTTCATTACACAAAGAACAATAACCATGGGCAATTCTACTAAATCCATAAAAAACAGAGATATTCGCACAGGGTAAGGATAATCCTCATTCCCAAAATAACATCAAAATCTAAGGTGAGGGGGTGCTCTTCCCATTTGTAATCATGGAAGAAAAGAAAAAGTAATGGGTTTACACAGCACTCCTATCCCATTCAAAAAGTCATGTTACAATATATTAATAGATACCTTTATTAATTATATTTAAAAAATAATATACCCCAAGCAAATAAATACTCTTGGTCAGTAGTAGTGAAATATTAAAATATAGAAAAAATGTTAACAGAAAGAGAAAATAGTGTTTAAAAAAAGTCAACCACAGAATATGGGGCCAATGGATAGGATCTTATGGATCAAATAATCACCAGAGTATTAACCCTCATCAGTCCATATTCCTATTGTACCTCCTGCATAACTCCTATAAGCTCCCAAAATGTCAGTGGGATTAAATGATGGTAAAAAATATTAAGTCATATAATTATGCAGATTTATAGATACCATCAGTTATATTCTGGGTTGTGACATCATACGTGATGTCGTTACCTAAAGTACGTTTCACTTCATTCAGCTTTGTCTAGGGAACCGATTGTAAACATAGACAGTATCTTTATACTTTGAACAACCAATTAGGTGGCTTCATTTAGGTTGACATATCCCTGAACCAATCCAATTTACTGAAAAACGTCTTATTGTTTATATTATTAAACAAAACACCAGATATTATAATTTGATGAATTATTCTAACAGGAAATCTTTTCTTAATGTGGCATATATTACACCTTACTTCGAGTCATAAAAATGCAAATAAGTGTCAGCTCAGACATTGTCCATATACTAATAATGACATTCTAATGATTAGATCTTGATGGACATATATTTGAACCAACAGGTTTACTAAAAAGAGTTTTATTGATTATTCATTCATATAAGTGCAATTTAATGAAATATCTTAGAAGGAAATCTTCCTGGTGTTTATCCTCATAATCATATAAACAATTTTGCATCTAAATAGGGAATAAAGTAAATTAATATAAATATGTCCATGAATCTGTCAATCACATAAGTTATTATATATAATATGTGATTGTATTTAAGATAGTGAGAATAAGATTTACGAATTATTATAAGTTTACAGTGAAGACTGAATGCTAGAATCAACCCAGAAAACATACATAACTGGTATTTTCATTAAGAACATTGGGTATGCGGGAGTCAAATAAAAATATCCATCTGCTTTCTCTCTGAAGCAGTTCTCTATTACCATCGCCCCTCCTAATTCCCAAATTATTATTTTTTTTATAGCAAAAGCTTCCAATCCACAGGCTGTACCTTCATGTTCTTTTAAAAAGTGTTTAGCTACTCAGATAAATGATCTTGATTTTTCTTTATCAGTTCTTGCATTCCTTATTGTTCCTACGTGTTTAAGAATACGCAGTTTCATAGCTCTACTGGTCATGCCCACATAATATTTGTTACATGGGCATCTGAGAGCGTAAATGACTCCCTTAGAGTTACAATAGAGAAAGTGGTCGATTTTATGATTGTCCCCAAATTTATCATGTAACTTCTATGTCTTGGTCATGTAGTCACAAGGTTTAAAGTCCCAACATTTATATGACCCTTTAGTTGCAAAAGATGTTTTTTTATTACTGTTGCAAAAATGACTTTTAACAAGTTTGTCCTTCAAATTTTGGCTCTATACAATGTTAAATTCACCCTTTTATCTAAAATTGATCCTAGACTATTGTCATAAGTAGGATGGGCCAATGTTTCTGTAAAATGTGGCGAATGTCTTTCCACTCATAACAAAAGTCGCCAATAAAGCGAATTTTATTGGAAGCTGTCTTCTGTGCTGTTGGATATAAAAGATGGTCTTGGTCATTCATTTTAGCTTTATTGAAAGCTTTCTTTATGGTCTGCTTGCTATACCCCCCTTCTAATAATCTCTCTTTAAGTTCTTCAGACCTAGTTAAAAAGTCTTGCATAATTCTTAGAAATTCCCCTTTTGGGATATTGTTGATCACTGGGGGAAAATGAAAGCTCTCATTGTGAAAAATGCTATTCGTAGCTGTTTCTTTACAAAATAGATCTGATTCAATAGCACCTACTATTCCTTTCCTTATTGTAATATCCAGAAAGTTAACCTTCTCCAGACTCATCTCGTAGGTCAATTTCAAATTGTTCTCATTGGTATTCAAGATCTCAATATATGCCTTAAATTCCAGTGCACTCCCTCTCCACAATATAAATATGTCATCTATATAGCGTGCCCAAGTTATTATATGGTCCGCATATTCCTTCAATTGCACACCAAAAACAATTTCTTTCTCCCATTGACCCAAATAAAGGTTGGCGAAGGGTGGCACACATGCCGCTCCCAACTACGTCCCTCGAGTTTACAAGTAAAATAGATAATCAAATACAAAAAAATTACTTGTTAAAATGAATTTCAACAGTTCGACAAGGAAATTGCCAAAGGGGACATCTTGACTAGTCTGTAAAAAATATTTCACAACCTCAATTCCTATGGTATAGATAATACTAGTGTATAGACCTTCCACATCACATGTAATAAGCCATATATCTGAGTCTATTGTAACTCCATCAAGCATTTTCAAAATCTCCATTGTGTCTTTCACATATGAGGGTAATGAGGTAACATATTTCCTCAAGTGTACATCAAGGAATATGCTTGCCTGTTCAGTCAGGCTACCTATCCCAGACACAATTGGTCTGCCAGGTGGAATTTTATCATTTTTATGTATTTTTGGCAAAAGATATATGGTCGGGATTTTAGGCTCAGTCACTTGTAGGAAATCATATTCAGATTTGTTAATAATGTGCAATTCAAAAGCATTTTTGATGATAATATTGTATGACGCTTTGAATTCTTCCAGAGGATTGGAAAAGAGATGACGATAACATTTTGCATCCTTTAATTGATTATACATTTCGTTTTTGTACATGGTTGTAGGCTAGATAACTACATTGCCATCTTTGTCAGATGGTTTAAAGACCACATCATTCCAAATCTCCATTTCTCTCAAGCACATTTGTTCCTCTCTAGAAAGATTATTGTTGCTAATCTTAAAATGTTTGACTTTCAAATTATCAAGATCCCTTGATACCAATCTCTTAAAAACTATGATTTCTGGACAATTTATGCCATTGGGAAAGAAAGTAGATTTTTTCTTACAAATTGGTCTATTTTCCTGATTAGGGTTATGTAGTACCATAAATCTTATTCTCACTATCTTGAATACAATCACATATTATATATAATAACTTATGTGATTGACAGATTTATGGACATATTTATATTAATTTACTTTATTCCCTATTTGGATGCAAAATTGTTCATATGATTATGAGGATAAACACCAGGAAGATTTCCTTCTAAGATATTTCATTAAATTGCACTTATATGAATGAATAATCAATAAAACTCTTTTTAGTAAACCTGTTGGTTCAAATATATGTCCATCAAGATCTAATCATTAGAATGTCATTATTAGTATATGGACAATGTCTGAGCTGACACTTATTTGCATTTGATGATTCAAAATAAGGTGTAATATATGCCACATTAAGAAAAGTTTTCCTGTTAGAATAATTCATCAAATTATAATATATGGTGTTTTGTTTAATCATATAAACAATAAGACGTTTTTCAGTAAATTGGATTGGTTCAGGAATATGTTAGTCTAAATGAAGCCACGTAATTGGTTGTTCACGGTATAAAGATACTGCCTATGTTTACAATCAGTTCCCTTGACAAAGCTGAATGAAATAAAACGTTCTTTGGGTAATGAGGTCACATATGATGTCACAATCCGGAAGTGGAGCCAGTAAGCGTCAGCGCCGCTAATGCTCCCCAGTGAATACATTATGTTAAAAACCACTTGTTTTACTAGCGCTTAAGATCGTTTATGGGATCAAAACATTTATATGCTCAATACATATGCTACGAGTGCATGGGAGACATGGGATGTATTCC
Organism: Mixophyes fleayi; assembly: GCF_038048845.1. Lineage (NCBI taxonomy): Eukaryota > Metazoa > Chordata > Amphibia > Anura > Limnodynastidae > Mixophyes > Mixophyes fleayi. Next base: position 185,084,095 of record NC_134406.1, on the reverse strand, counting down.
ATGTAAAGAATGAATGGTTGCAAAAAATACTTTCTATGATGAAGCCAGCGATGGGGGCACTGGTATCCATAGAGCAGCAATTTACTCATTATAATAGGTCACGTATTTCCTGCAGTGCTATGTAATATTATTTCAGAGAAACCATTGGGCATATTCTAGTGGTCTTTATTAGAGAACTAAGTAATTGGATCTCTTAGACCCTATTTGTATATACAATATACTGGGGAGCAGATGTCATGGGAATCCCCCTTGTTACTCTGGAAATATAACTGATGGTATCTATAAGTCTGCATAATTATATGACTTTATATTTTTTGCCATCATTAAATCCCACTGACATTTTGGGAGATTATAGGAGTTATACAGGAGGGACAATAGGAATATGGACTGAAGAGGGTTAATACTCTGGTGATTATTTGATCCATAAGATCCTATCCACTGGCCCCATATTCTGTGGTTGACATTTTTTAAACACTATTTTCTCTTTCTGTTCACATTTTTTCTATATTTTAATATTTCACTACTACTGACCAAGAGTATTTATTTGCTTGGGGTATAATATTTTTTAAATATAATTATTAAAGGTATCTACCAATATATTTTAAGATAACTTTTTGAATGGGATAAGAGTGCTGTGTAAACCCATTACTTTTACTTTTTTAATTTTTCTTCCAATTCTACTAAATACATGGGAACACAAGAAGCATAATGCACCCTTGTGTGGTAGTCTGTCTGCTCCTGCTAAAACATTTTTTTTTCTGTTGCTGACGATAAAGCTGTTTTTCTGTTCATTCTTTAACTGCTGAAGACAAGCAGTATTTATGTTCTGTTGCTGATGTAAAGTTGTTTTTCCATTTTGTCTTGTGGTTGCTGAGAAGTACAAAAGAAACGTACCTTTATTTCAAGACGCATTCCAGCTCAGTGTCTTCCTTTTGGTTTTGAGGGGTGAGAAGCTGGATTTTGTACTGCTTCTTGATACAAAGAAAAGATCCCAAATTAACACAGGCATGGATATTTTAAAACAGTTTTTAGGAAAGTCCCCAGGCAGTGCAGTAACTTGCAATGCAACTTCCAAACCATTATAGTTAATAGATTTTATGCCATTGAAAAATGTTTACAGGAAAAGCTGATATAGGTACAGATACTGGTGGATTTACTGTGCAATAGGATCAGATGATAGAGCTCTGACCCCTGAATTTTGTGTGAGCCCACAGAGGAAGAGAAAAGAAAATACTGTTGCACTAGCATATACGTAATAAATATATATATATATATATATATATATATATATATATATATATATATAAAAATATATATATATATCCAGTACAGTCATTTTCTGTTCAATATTTACTGCTGGGCGGTGCTGCCATATGACATTAGAAATACGTGTAAGAAAGAAGAAAATGTATGATATTTTCTATAATGGTGCACTTGTCTTGCAATTGTCTGAGAGTTATTCTGCCTGGGTGTGTATCATCTTGATTTTGGGTTCACCAGATATTTCAAAATTACATTTTAATTCTTTATTAACCATTCAAAAATATTAAAATTTATTTCCAGCACAATAAAGAAGTGTATGTGTCAATGTAATGTATTCAAAATACACACTGGGGGCCGGAGGGAAATGTTTATATAGAAAAAGGACACACACTTGTAATAGATCCTATTATTCAAATGTTTTTCTTGTCAAATATAAAAATACACTAATTTTAGAGATACATTTACATGAACATATGTTTAAAATGTATTAGTTGTTTAGTTTCGATTTCGGAGGGGCTTAGTATGAGGAGAATCGGTTATTACTGATATGAATAAATTGTTAATAGCCTTCAGCAGATTGTTTAGCCTGCAGACACCAAATGCCTATTTTTTGGCACTGCAGGCTTTGCAGTAGAGCTCCATTGCTACAACTACAAGTGCCTATAAAGACCTGTAAATCACTTTTACAGAGAATGGTGCTACAAGAGGTACTGGATGTGTCTACAGCCTTCTTTTCTATTGTTGATCAAGTAATAGAGAAAGACAAAGTCCCTCTCCATAAACTTAAAGAAATAAGGACAGAATGCACCCTGGAGATTATTGAATCACAGTCCCTACTCTAGAGAATGTAGGTTGCCTCTCAACCTGTTTACCTGTTTGTGCGCAAGTTACCTGTTTGTGAGAAGCCACCAGAGTCCCTGTTTGTGTGCAGACATCAGAGGTCCCTGTTTGTGCTCAGCCCTAAGAGCCCCTGTTTGTGCCCAGCTTTAAGATGTCTCTGTTTGTGCCCTGGCCTCCAGGCAATGAGGACCCTCCTAGTCATGAGGGCCACATTTAGTTACCAGAGTAAGAACATGTCCCCAGGCATTAAAAGAGACATATGATTCCAGTGATCCAGAGCATACCTCAATTAAGGGTGGCACTGTGGATTGATTCTTAAAAGGGTGCTATTAAATGGTAAATCCTTTATAATCTTATAGAGACAGGTGCAGTATATGGAGCTGGATACCAGAACCTGAGGAATAGGAATAGATACAGGATAAACAGACACCAGGATTATCTAAGATGAATATGACGCTGGATACAAGCACCTGAAGAATAGGCATGGATACAGCAGGTTACCAGGATTAGAGTATATGGCACTGAATACCAGGTCCTGAGAAATAGGCATGGATACAGGATACTAGAGGAATGCAGAGGAGCCAATAGTCCAGCACTTTAGCAGGCTACAGTACTTGAATATGTGCCACCATATTGCCAGAACAGGTGCTTTATATAGTCTGGAGGATGAGGGGGCGCGAAAAACAATCAGCCAATGAAGAGGAGAAAGCACAAAAGAAACATGAACAGACCCAAATTCAAGCTGGTGGCCATTATCAGAAGAGCAGAGGACCTGTCAGCACCTAGAGGAGACCTGATGGAGGAAGTCCGCTTCGCGCACTGGACCCTGGTAAATGAGCCATCCGTGCTTTACAACTGGCATATATAGTTTTGTTATACATTAAATTGACTTTTGAACTACTACTTGAAGCCAGGTGCAGAGAGGTGCAGATGTGTGCCCATTTTCCCTGCTAATATCCAAAACAGGACTCTATAGAACTGCTACAATAGAGCTCTATTTAGTGGTACGGATAGAGTATAGTCAGCCAAACGCCTTTCATGAAATAAAGAGAAGGTATAGAAATCTATATATATATATATATATATATATATATATATATATATACAAGTTAACCCGTGCATGATACTCATGCATTCTAGTCAAATCAAGCTACTTAAGGTGTTAAAAAGGTTCTTGTCATGCATTTGGGCCATAGCCCAGGCCTCCTCAGGGGAAGAGCGTTTCTTTACCGACGTAAGCAGCCTTTTTTAACGTGGTTTTGTCCACATGTCACCACCTCATCATTCTTCTCCATCACCTCATCCTTCATTTTCATCGCCACATCTATCCAGATGTCTATCCAGACAAAGGGATCTCTCTCAGCGGTCCTGAGTATCACACTCCTCTCGCTCTGTCACCCCCGGCAACCACCAACCACACCCCACTGTCACCCCCGGCAACCACCAACCACTCCCAACTGTCACTTCTCCTTCAAGAAATATATATATTTTTTTTTTAAATCTTTATAAACACTTTTAACAATTAACAAATTTAATTAACAAATTAAAAACATCTTAGTATACCAAATTTCAGCCCTTTCTGAATTGTTTTTTCCACACACACTAAGAATTTAGTAGGTCAGTGTATAACTCTGCCCAGCAGGTGGCGCTGCAGCTTGGTTTTATTTTTTCCACACACACAGACAGACTAACACACGCCACTAGGCATTTATATTATAGATATCTATATGTATATATATATATATATATTATCATAGAAACAGTTATATAAGTTTAATGTATTTTCTATCCTTTAATATAAAACATAAAGTGGTTAAGAGGCTTATTAATGTTTCCAACATTTAAATTACATCGAGTTTGGTATCATTTTGTACGCAATTGCACGAGAACGTTTCCGGTATTCTTTATGTAGCGTTCGAACATTGTGAATGCTAGTTAAAACTTTGCTTTGTATTATTTTGCAAATAAAACCCATGTGCTTTGGAACCACCAGTGGTACACCGAGTATACCTACAAAAAAACATGAAGAGTTAAATCACGGCATAATTAAAATGTATACTTACCTTTACAACAATGGAGGACATTACCAAAAGACCTGCTATGCGACTGCTGTAAAATCCGAAGATGCTGGATGCCGGAGCTTTAGTGTGACATCACCGAAGACACTGTTTATTTGCAGGTATACTCAGTGTTGGTATACCAAGCATCGGGATATCGTACTCCACCCGGAACCACAGCGATCGCATCAGAGAATTTTTATTGCAAGATGGACGTAATAATAATATATATACATACAGTGATCGAAGTGGAAATTGAGATGTGGCGGTATGAAAGATGTTGTGGGAATGTAAGTGGATGGAATTTAATAGCTTTACAATGTAGGCTTTAGAAGAAGTGACAGTATGGCATACCACCTTATACACCCCCACTACAACCACTTATCTAATATATAAAAGCCTAGCGGCGTGTGTTAGTGTGTGTGTGTGTGTGTGTGTGTGGAAAAAACTATTTTCTCAGAAAGGGCTCATCCAATTGACCTGAAATTTGGTATACTGACATTATTTGACAAAAAAATTATAATAGTGAAGTCAGTTAACTTCCATCATCCCCCCTTCCCCCCGTGGGAGGGGTAGTAAAGGCTAAATTTACGAGTTGAGGGCTCAAACTCATTTTCGTGAGGTAATTTTACCTCATGAACACACATGCTGTGTTAGTGTGTGTGTGTGTGTGTGTGTGTGTGTGTGTGTGTGTGGAAAAAACTACCGGGTGACAGAGTGCTCAAGCTGCAGTGCCACCTGCTGGGCAGAGTTATATACTACACTGACCTACTAAATTCTTAGCATTATCTAATATATAAAACCCTAGCGGCGTGTGTGTGTGTGTGACGATGAAGATGACAAGAACCTTTTTAACACCTTAAGTAGCTTGATTTGACTAGAATGCATGAGTATCATGCACAGGTTAACTTGTATATATATATATATATATATATATATATATAAATATATATGCATATATATATTTTCCTGTAATCTTGGGACTTTTGTTGTTGCTTGTTGAATTCCTGAACTATATTGATATCCTCAATAATCTTTAATGTGTCTACATATCACTTCTGTTCTCTCTCTATTATAAATTGTATGGTTAGCACTTGAAGTGTTATCTTGCCAGTTTTGTAGTCTATTCTATATTTTACTAAGCTTTCTTTAGATTGTTTCTGTTTTTTCATTTTTTTTCTGACCAATGACCTCTAAACTGGCAATGTAAGCCCCTACATCCTGTTCCCTCTTCCTGCGATTCATATTGTGGCTCTTCCTGTTCAACCAAATATTGTACTGATCACTGCTTTATAAAACTGTTTACTACTTCAGTGTTTACAAATAAATGCTGTTATACTACTGTATACATATTTTAGAGATGTTATCTTATGGATTTTAAATTGTTGGTTACGAGAGTAGGTTTGCATCCTCCTTTGGTGGATGCTGTAGTGCTGGTGTTATGTGATGTTTTCACCATATGTGTCATACTTTTCACTTTAATCAAATATTTTTTTCTCAACAGTAAAAACAGTTTTTTAAATTATCAGCAAATACACTCTGATCTTGACATGGACATCAATTATTGAGAAACTGCATGCGCCAGTGTTCAGAAACTGTATATAAAAACTGCATGTGCCAGTGTTCAGAAATTGTATATAAAAACTGCATGTGCCAGTGTTCAGAAATTGTATGTAAAAACACTGAAAGAGCGTCAGTTGCTTTTTTTTTAAAGAAAAATATTTTTGCATTATTTGCATTTTACATTATCTTACATTCTAAAGGACTAAATGTTCACACTTAAGGATTAAACACTGAGGTTACAGCAGTTAAAAATCCTCTAAAGGGATGTTTGGTGAAGGCAAACAATTTTCAGAACTGAAAAGTCAGGTAACTTAAAGAAAGGGAGGATATATATATAAATCTAAAATTAAGGGCATAGGGACACATCCTGCATTACATCACCTACAACCCACAGTATGACACTTACAGCTCTCCCAGAGGGCTCGCTTAGGTTGTCTGCATAAGAAAAATCATTGCTTCCACAAACTAAAATACTGTACATTAAAACAATCACCAAAACACCACATTAAAATGGGTATTGACACTACACATTAAAACTAGCAATGATATTACACATTAAAAATACCATTGATAACGTACACTAAAACTAGCAATGATACCGCACTTTAAAAATAAAATTTATAATGCACATTAAATTTTTGATGATGATGGGTCCCTGGGCGCATGGACAATGTAGTTATGTATAAAACAATTTAATGTAACATATATTGTATAGGTTATACAGTGCTGTACATAGATACATACATAAAATAGCGACAGTATATGACCTATTTGGTGGTAGATACCTACCAGCCCCTTACATGTAGCATCAATAGGTAACAGCTTGTAAAGGCAATATTAAACAGATACACATATATTGGATGTATAACAGCTGGTGGTATAAAAGGCTATCCGTGTGTACAACAACACTGAGTAATAGCCAAATCGGCAAAGACTAGTATTGGTTACAAATATTGTCCAAATGCGGATTCCATAAGTTCATTCCTCCTGAGTGAGGATATGTAACAGATAGGGTGCAGATACTGAATAATCCCCAAATAGGAATGATTTGGTTCAAAAACAAAGTCCTGGTTTGAGAGTGTTAGTAAGAGCCAGACAGTTCATTCCTCCTGAGTGAGATTATGTAACAGATATAAAGTGCAGACGCTGAAAAATCCCCAAATAGGTTTGATTTAGTTCAAAAACAAAGTCTTGGTTTGAGAGTGTTAGTAAGAGCCAGACAGGTCCATCGGATGAGCCCAGTTATGGAGGCTGGTTTAGAGACTTACCCTTAGTGAGGCAGATCGCGGATCACATAGTTGTGGATAGTCCTAACCCAAACGCGCTCCCTTGTGCTTTAGGCCCGTTGCCGTGGAGATGTTTGTCCCGTCCTGTTGCCTGGCGGAAGTGTCCGTCTCAGATAGTGAGTTATTGCGCATGCGCATGCGCCTGTGATGCCGCCGCTCGTAGCGGTGGGTTTGAATGTAGGTGTTCTCAGCAATACCTACAGAGAGCAGTGCTGTATTGTGTTCTGTGGTTTCAATCCAACGCGTTTCACCTTGGGGCTTCCTCAGGGAATCCCTGAGGAAGCCCCAAGGTGAAACAGCACTGCTCTCTGTAGGTATTGCTGAGAACACCTACATTCAAACCCACCGCTACGAGCGGCGGCATCACAGGCGCATGCGCATGCGCAATAACTCACTATCTGAGACGGACACTTCCGCCAGGCAACAGGACGGGACAAACATCTCCACGGCAACGGGCCTAAAGCACAAGGGAGCGCGTTTGGGTTAGGACTATCCACAACTATGTGATCCGCGATCTGCCTCACTAAGGGTAAGTCTCTAAACCAGCCTCCATAACTGGGCTCATCCGATGGACCTGTCTGGCTCTTACTAACACTCTCAAACCAAGACTTTGTTTTTGAACTAAATCAAACCTATTTGGGGATTTTTCAGCGTCTGCACTTTATATCTGTTACATAATCTCACTCAGGAGGAATGAACTGTCTGGCTCTTACTAACACTCTCAAACCAGGACTTTGTTTTTGAACCAAATCATTCCTATTTGGGGATTATTCAGTATCTGCACCCTATCTGTTACATATCCTCACTCAGGAGGAATGAACTTATGGAATCCGCATTTGGACAATATTTGTAACCAATACTAGTCTTTGCCGATTTGGCTATTACTCAGTGTTGTTGTACACACGGATAGCCTTTTATACCACCAGCTGTTATACATCCAATATATGTGTATCTGTTTAATATTGCCTTTACAAGCTGTTACCTATTGATGCTACATGTAAGGGGCTGGTAGGTATCTACCACCAAATAGGTCATATACTGTCGCTATTTTATGTATGTATCTATGTACAGCACTGTATAACCTATACAATATATGTTACATTAAATTGTTTTATACATAACTACATTGTCCATGCGCCCAGGGACCCATCATCATCAAAAATACTGTGTCTAAGGGCTGAGCTACCCTTCATCCTTCCCCCTCCCTTCTCCATTTCCCCCTCCGGTCCCGTATGGCTGCAGTTTACACAGATCTATTTGCATAGGGAGCGCTGAATCAACATCCTTTCTATAATGCACATTAAAACTAGCAATGATACCGCAAATTAAAATACCATTGATAATGCATCATTGGGCATGGCCAGGCCACCTTCCTACAGACAAAAAAAACCTGCATTGTTGTGTACACCATTGAACGGTCACCACTAGAATCATAACATTTCACAGACGTTGCTGCTCTCTCCTACCTGTTCTTCTCACTTTCACCACCTGTGCTGCAGGTTTCTTTAGTGGCTTGTCTGGATCCTGGAATGTTAGGGGCCCTATTTGGAAAAAAATATGGGTACATTTAGAAAATTACAGCCAGCCCCGGCGTTAAATCAATACTACCCACGATTAATAATTAGGCCTTCCTCCAGCCCCAACATTAAAATAATAGTATTCACATTTAATAAATAAACCTATTTCCCTCCCTACAAACAGCCCCAGCAATAAATTAATAGTATTTACATTTCAGAAATATACCAATTTCCTGAACCTGTCACTGCCATTAAATAATTCATAGACACATTTGATAAAGAGACCTCATTCTCCCCAAACTCACCCCCACATTCAGTAGCGCCCAAACCACCCCATCTTAAATTAATAGTCCCCACTATTGTGCCTCTCTCTCCCCTTTTTTCCTGATACTGTGCCTCTCTCCCCCCCTTTTTCCCTTATACTGTGCCTCTCCCCCCCCCCTTTTTCCTCAATCTGTGCCTCTCCCCCCTTTTTTTCTCATGCTGTGCCTCTCTCCCCCCTTTTTTCTCATGCTGTGCCTCTCTCCCCCCTTTTTTCTCATGCTGTGCATCTCTCCCCCCCTTTTCCTTACTGTGCCTCTCTCCTTCCCTTTTTCCTTACTGTGCCTCTCTCCCCTTACTATGCCTCTCTCCCCCCTTTTCCCTTACTGTGCCTCTCTCCCCTTTCTGTGCCTCTCTCCTCCCCTTTTCCCTTTCTGTGCCTCTCTCCTCCCCTTTTCCCTTACTGTGCCTCTCTCCTTCCCATTTTCCATACTGTGCCTCTCTCCTCCCCTTTTCCCTTACTGTGCCTCTCTCCTTCCCATTTTCCTTACTGTGCCTCTCTCCTTCCCATTTCCCTTACTGTGCCTCTCTCCTTCCCATTTTCCTTACTGTGCCTCTCTCCTTCCCATTTTCCTTACTGTGCCTCTCTCCTTCCCATTTTCCTTACTGTGCCTCTCTCCTTCCCATTTTCCTTACTGTGCCTCTCTCCTTCTCATTTCCCTTACTGTGCCTCTCTCCTTCTCATTTCCCTTACTGTGCCTCTCTCCTTCTCATTTCCCTTACTGTGCCTCTCTCCTTCTCATTTCCCTTACTGTGTATCTGTCCTCCCCTTTTTCCTTACTGTGCCTCTCTTCTTTCCTTTTTCTTCATATTTTGCCTTGCTGCTTTATTCCCTTTTTTTACTTACCTTTCTATTAGTTTCTTTCTTTTCTTCTCTTCTGTCTTCTCTCTTCTTGCTTCCTCTCTGCGCTGCTCATCACTGAATGACAGGCGTGACTTGATGAGGTCACGCCTGTCATTCAGTGTTAACAGAGCAGAGAGGAAGGACGCCGGCGCTGCGAACAGGTGAGTAATTCTCTATTATTTTTTTTTGCTACCCTGCTCCCCCCACCAACGAAGAGGAGCAGCCCCGACACCACCCGCAACCCCCCCCTCCCGCCGCAAAAAAAATAAAAATCACGGGCAGTGCTGTCAGACAGCAACAGACAGGTTAGATCATACGGGCGATGGGGGGGTCTGCGGAGTAAGGGGGCCCCCGGAGCAGATGCTGTCAGCTGGCAAGTTAATGCAGGCGCAGGGGGGCCCTCGGAGAAAGGGGGGCCCGGGGCACGTGCCCCCTGTGCCCCCCCCTTAATCCGGCTATGTATATCAGCAACAACATTAACACCGCCTGGCCAATATTGTGCAGGTCCCCCTCATGCCTCATGCCGCCAAAACTGCTCTGACCAGTCAAGGCATGGACTCCAGAAGACTTCTGAAGGTGTTCTGTGGTGAATGGCACCAAGACATTATCCTTTAAGTCTTTAAGTTGCGAGGTGGGGCCTTCATGATTCAGACTTCTTTTTTCAGTACATCTCACATATTCTTCATCAGATTGAGATCTGGGGAATTTGGAGACCAAGTTAACACCTTGAACTCTTTGTCATGCTCCTCAAACCATACCTGAACAATTTTTGTAGTGTGGCATGGCGCATTATGTTGCTGAAAGAGGCCACTGCCATCAGGAAATGCAATAATGTTCGTCACCTGTTGTCCTTCTTTGGACCACTTTTGGTAGGTATTGACCACTGCATACCGGAAGCACCCCACAAGACCTGCCATTTTGAAGATGCTCTAACTCAGTCGTCTAGCCATCACAATTTGGTCCTGGTCAAAGTTGCTAAATCCTTATGCATGCCCATTTTTCCTGTCCAAAACATCAAGTTCAAGAATTTCTGCCTAACATATCCCACCCCATTGACAGATGCCATTGTAATGAGATAATCAATGTTGCTCACTTCACTTATCGGTATATATATATATATATATATATATATATATATATATATATATGTGTGTGTGTGTGTGTGTGTGTGTGTGTGAATGTACATTCCATGCTTATATACATGGATCTTCGTGGCCGCCTCTGCAGCAAGTCTCGGGAGGTCCCCTATATGCCGTGGTTGTACAAGAGGAAGGTGCTAGTCCCATCACCTCTTTCATGTCATCTCTGGGCCCTTACCCCCAGAGGCACAGGCACCTCGGGCTCCAAACACCACCGGCCTTCCTGCATCAGACCTAGGAGACCTGGCCCATTCAGGATAACCCAAACCAAACTTACTAGGTAAGATATTACACTTGAGCTTAGCTAAATGGACAAATCAAGATTGACATTTTAATCTCAAACTGGACATGATAGCCGAATGTAGATATACATGGTAACGGCCTAATATATTAGAGTTCCCTTGTTTCGATTCACATCGGTAAAATTATGGACCACATCTACCTTACTTATAGCATATAAGTAAAACAAGGTATTTGAAAGTTCCGCTCTTGGCTACCGATGAATGTTCTGCCCAGCAAGAAGTGCATAATACTAGTATTTGAAGTTTTTAGTATGGGCGCATGCCATCTTTGTCTATTTACTTTTATAAATGTCTATCTCTGTTCATTCATACCACTGTCCATCCAATGACCTTTGAAAACTACTGTAGCTTCACTGTCTATGATGGATGCCCTGTAGCATTCAAAATGTATTGTGTGTAGTCTTTGAAGCTTTGTAGTATAGATGCAGGCCATCTTCGTCTATCATCAGCAACGTTTATTTATTTTGCACCAGAAAATTATGTTACACTGTACAATTAGTTATCTATTTACTGTCTAAATATATACTGATGCCGCTGTCCATCTAACAATATCTGATTGTTACTACCTCTTCACTCTCCATAATACATGATGTCTAATGTTCCAAATTTAGTGTGTGTGTAGTGTTTCATAATTTGTATCTCTTGCACCTTACACTCATTTTTGTTTGTTTGTTTAATCCAATGGGCTTGCTTCAGTTGGTGGCATGGCAGATAAAAAACTTTTTGCAGCTGCTGCAATATTCTACATGTGGTTGCTGAATGCTGAAAATGCATAGAAAAAAACCTCATACACAAACACCCTTTTGTTCCAGCTTAATATAGATGTCATTCAATGACCCTTAACTACTTGACAAGTATTGAAAAATATAAAAAAGTTTAGAATATAGTAGTTTTTTGGAGGGGTTCTGCTGCTGACCCTCAGACACAAACACACAGTTTTTTCCCGCTTAATACAGATATTACTTTCCCACACAAAATTACTTTCACTATGTTCACTATTCACTATTACTTTCACTAGAAAAACTTAAAATTTTAAAAGAAATCTAGCTGCTTTTTTTATTTCTTTTGCTAATAGTCATGCAGCAAAAGCACACTGTTTTTTCCCCTATATATACTAGTTAGTTCAGAATGATATCTAACTCAATCTTTATACTAGTACTGTATACATGATTTAATAACAACCAGTAGCCACTTCTCTGTCTTAACTCTGAGAGACTGAAATTAAACCAAGTTGATCAGCAAACTGTTCTAGCTGACTGATCCCTACAGAACTGATTTATAATAATCACAACTATTATATTATTTTTTCTGTCCCTCTTTCACTCTAACACAGTATACTGTAGTTTAACTTTAAACACTATACACAGAGCAGAGCACTGCAGCTAACATCCTCCCTACACACTGTCTGTTTTACAATGGCACATGAGAAAACGAGGAAAGGCTATATATAGAAGATAAAAGCTCTCACGAGTTTTGCATCAATATTTCCCTAGAAATTACGATTTGCCTAGTTTTGAGATCCGAAATTGGTGAGCAAAACCGAGTCATGACCCCCAAATCTCGGATCTGTCAGATTTCTCTGAGTCCAAACCGCTCATCTCTAATATGCGATATTAATAATGTTAAAAATAAATATAATATGATTTACCATCTAATAAACTTTGGGACGATTTCGTCATAGTGCAGTGTGGTTGCATTAATGATAATAACATTGGTAGTCATTCACACCTTGAATGTAATGTAATCAATCATTTTATTATTAGGTGTGATCACAAACATTCATGTTTATCCCAAATTATGCCAAGGGTGAATAATAATAATATTTTATCAGCCTGACTGCCAAAGACACATTACAAAAGATTTAATATTGTCTTTCAGTTAAAAAATAATTACACACACTATTTTATTTCCTTCCCCATAATGGTAAATTGTTATATATAACTACTAAACATTCTGGTGAATCTAAAGTTTATCAAACAGTGAGTAGACACTACACACTCATGAGCTGCATGCTTCCATCTTGCACTGAAATTATTTGACTAGTCTGTGGCACCTCCTGCCTCTGTCTTACACAGGAAGGAGGGGAAGAGGGAAGGTAATAATTATTTTTAAGTTGTCTAGTAGTGTCTCATAAATAAGTACAGGCTTTATTACCCACAAAAAAAATGAATGAATTAATGATTGAAAGTAAAGCAAACATAAAAAATCTACAGTTTCCCAAGGAGTAATTCATTTCCATGAGGCCTGAAGACGTAGGCCACCAGAACGGCATCTATATGAATCCCCCTTATTTGAGAATTCATTTAAAAAAATGTCCAGTTACTGTTTCTTGGGGTTAAATTTACTAAACTGAGGGTTTGAAAAACTGGACATTTTGCCTATAGCAACCAATCAGATTCTAGCTGTCATTTTGTAGAATGTACTAAATAAATGATAACTCAAATCGGATTGGTTGCTAGAGGCAACATCTCCACTATTTCAAACCCACAGTTTAGTAAATATACCCCTTGGTCTTTGAGGCCTTAGCTTGAGTAGCCCTGTTTCAAACCATTAGTAATGTAGATCCATGAAAGAATAAGTAGGGAGCTTAGATTTAAAAGGAAAGTTTTTTGCTTATCTTCTAAAATCTACTATGAGTCTATATCATAATTAAAGAAAAACATTCATGCAAGCACGATATTTGCAATGCATATTTTATTAAAGACAGGAGATCAAACTATGTCTTGAGCAAGAATCTGCTTTACCAAAGCAAAACGTAAAAATAGAAATTTGACTTTGCCCTACATTTTAACTTTGCTGAAGTTCAATGTTAGCTGTGTCATGTTTATGGTATCCAAAATAAAGCCTCTATAAACATTTAGTCTGGATGTTTTGCATCCAGATTAAAGTTATTTTACTCTGAAGTAAAAATAGACTCCTGTGTGAGGATCAGCAGGTCATCTTTCCAATTGCTGTATTTTTCTTTCTCCCTCGGAAATATGACCATATCCACAAATAGCTTCAACTACTGTGGGTTACAGTCCTTCATAGATGTAGTTCAAAGGCAGTTAAGCAACCACACAACTTTTTAATCGATAGATGAAATGTACAAGACAGAAAAAATGTAAAACTGGAAAAGCTGCACACAGCCGTTTCTCATAGAAATGTGATAGGGTCTTATCAAAAACTCTAAAGAATGTACAGGCTTTATGTCCTGACTCCTTGCATTATGCAGCTGGGATTATCCATACACGTAAAGGCAGGATAATATATGGAATTCATCTGTATAAAGTCAGGGAAATGATCCCACTTATCTGCATCTAACATATTGACTCTCCTCTTTTCATCTTATCTTTTCATTTCACTCTTCTACTGTAAGATCATTTAAGAAATATAAAAGTGCAAAATATACAAAGCAATAGAGCAGCTGATAAATTCATGGTGCCAAAAGTTAGCATTTGCACTGTTATTAATGTTGTGCTAATATCATCATCATCATTATCACCATTTATTTATATAGCGCCACTAATTCCGCAGCACTGTACAGAGAACTCATTCACATCAGTCCCTGTCCCATTGGAGCTTACAGTCTAAATTCCCTAACACACACACAGACACAAACTATGGTCAATTTGATAGCATCAATTAACCTACCAGTATGTTTTTGGAGTGTGGGAGGAAACCGGAACACCCGCAGGAAACCCACGCAAACACGGGGAGAACATACAAACTCCACACAGATAAGGCCATGGTTGGGAATTGAACTCATGACCCCAGTGCTGTAAGGCAGAATTGCTAACCATTAAGCCATGGTGGTCACTTTCTAATCTATAAATCAGATGAGATTTTGGTTGTACCACAGAGATCATAAACAATTATTTCTGAAGATTTGAATTAAAATGTATCATGTAACTTGATTATTATTGAGGTTTATTGTTTTAAATGATCAATAAAACAAATTGTCATAAATCCTTATTTGTCTGAACATTGCATTGCACCCTTAAAACACTCGTAGGTTTTGAATGATATATTCACCTTTGTCGCCTGTTTATATTTAAATGCAAAAGATCCATTCAAATATAAATAACTACAATCTAAAGATTCTGGATAGATATACTCTCTAGTAATAGAAGGAATCTCTTGCTTGACAATATTAAACTGCTGATGTTTGGCCACTGGTGCATCTGTGGGGGTAAAGGTCACTTTTATACAACATGGGATCCTGGGCAAGATGGAGCACTCTATCCAGAGAACGCTGAGCTGGCACAATTTTACATGCCACATTGTATAGGCAGATTGCATATCTATTACTGCCCATCAACCATGAAAGTATTTCTAATAGGGCTTCCTTATCAGAAAAATATGTTCAGTAGTGCTAGTTCACAATTTGTCACAAAGCTGCCCGGTCTATACCGTTTCCAAAACAGTATTGAAATTAACAACCTGGTGCTAAAAGTGAATGAAAATAAACCATATCCATAAACCTTATAATTGCTAAAGGTTTGCTGATTATAATATCATATAAAATCAGTCCTAAGGTTGTGGTAAAATAAAAATTGTATGTATATCTCTGTTAAGGAGTAATAAACTCCTATGTTCACTACATTTTGACTTTAATTTGCTTTCGTTATCTAACTTGCACTAGACTGATCAGATGTAATTCACCCCCAATGTGGCCTGTAGGGTATTGTGGGGAGGCAAAGGGTGAGCTTTGGATGGAGAGAGCATCTTTGTGGTGCATGTATGTGATGCATGATATATGCATTTATTGGGCTGTATGTAAGTATATATGATATATTTATGTATGTTTTAGGTATATGTATTTGATGTATGTATGGTGTGTATGAGAATATGTATGTCCTGGACTGCATGTGTGTCCATGATGACTGCATGTACTACCTGTGATGTATTTAAATGTTTTTCACAATGTGTTTGTGAGATATATGTTTTGGGCACAATATTCTATGCCTGATGTATAGATATAGCTAATGGCCAAGATACATATCTATTGCTGACTGTTTAATGCATGTATGTACAGTACTGAGTGAACTTTTGTGTGAACATAGTCTAACAAAGCAGGTTATTTTGCAAATGTGCAAAGTTCCTGTAATACAAACTTTGCTTTTTTACTTTTGCTTCACCATTCTGTGAGTCGCTATTTGATACTGTATTTGTAAATTTACATATTGATGAATTTATATAGTCTGTGAATGACGAATAGACGATGATGGTCAATTAAATATGTTGAACGAGGCAAGTATTTTGCAGAATAGATTCTGTCTAGGGGACAGAATGTGTGTGCTTGTGAAGTATTGGCCACAAATGTGTGCATTGTATGCATGGGTGAGCAAGTGTGTATAGGGCAAAAGGCATGATGATGTCCTATATAGGGAGATGTATATGTTTATTGAGCACAATGTGTGGTGGGAAGGCATGTGTGAAATGGGCAGAATGCATGTCAAAAACATGTGTGTGTGTGTGTGTGTGTGTGTGTGTGTGTGTGTGTGTGTGTGTGTGTGTGTGTGTGTGTGTGTAGGCCAGACTGCATGTGTGTGCATGCTATGCTACACTTACAATAAGTTGTCACTTCACACAATACTTACAACAGCATTGTACTACAAATTACACAATATCGACTCCCACACCATGCAATACCGCCTTAACAATGCTACTCCACACAGGGATTCTTAAGTGACCTTATGTCGGTCACTGATACATAATGTATGAAGACCATGCCTCTGGAATAACTGAATACTAGCAGTCCAATCATGATATTGATAATGTTTAATTGACCAATTAAATTTCCACTACTTAATTATTTGTTCTATGGACTTGGATTATGGCCGATGAAAGAGCTGAAGCTCTGAAATGCATTCCATTGCTATTTTCAGTTGAGCTCTGTGGTGCATTGCCTTTTGATGCTTCACAAGGACGCCGATTTTCGCCGATTTTCAACTATCAAACGCACATGCTGTTATTGTACTTGGCTTTTATATGATTATACACCATCATTTGTTATCAATATTACAAATTATATCATAAAGGTAATTCTAACAGAAGCCCTATGACGTTTTGTGACAGCAAGTGCCTATTTTTCAAATAAGCCAGTTTTTATGGGAAACACATGGATCTGCATGTTAACTTGGGGTCTTCAGGGAGTTTAAAATTTGCATCTTCTAATGAGAGGAGCTGGGTATTCCTATCTAACTGTGAGATAGGTGCAACATGTACCTCCTCTTACACTCTATGGCAAAAATGAGATTGCTATTTGCAGGATAAGGTAATTAAATGAAAATCAAGTGATGGAGAGGGTTCACTTTTGAGGATGTTCACTGCTTAGTTAGCAGGATACCGCTAAAAGTTGCCACTTTGCCAGTTTATTAGGACAGAAAAGAAACAGAGATGGGAGATCGGTAATGTCCCCCCAGAAAATGCGGCAACAACAGAGGTAGTAGAACCTATTTTCCTCCACAATAGAACAAAATACTTTCAAGGGATTTAGGTGAACATTATGTAGGGAAACATATTTATATATACACAAATACCTACATAATAAAAATATTAAAACATTTAAAAAGTTGATATTATGGAAGGGAGTGATCCTAAAAAAGAAACATACTCACAACTCTTTATTCCTGGGGCAGTTCTCAAAAGCAGAATCTAGGCATGCATCTATTTACTGTATGTACTAAAGAGAGAAATAGGAATATTCACTTCCATTAATTAGTTTTATTGTTTTAAAGTGTAAAGTATAATTTCAAGATGCTGCCTCTTTATGCTATTTATTTAAAATTAATTTTGAAGTTCCCTGCTGTTAAATATTAGCTTACATTTAAAGACCTGTTGATCTTTACTGTATAGAATGTCAATCAGTTGCTGAGCTACACAATATGCCATGTTTGTTTATGTTGTATGAATTAAATGAAAATCAATCCTCTCTCTGACATATTACTGCATGTTCTACTATATAAACATGTCATTGCACATGATATATGAATCATCTTAGGTGATTAAGGGAAACATTACAAGGCTATATCACATCACAATGCGTTTGATTAAGACATTTACAAACGCAAATTGTGCGAAACCATGAAGGATATAGGAGGTTTATAGTAATGTATAGTAGTTTAATGGGTTTTTGAAATTTTGTATGTATTAAGAATTATTAATCACATAGATACAGTAGCTACATGTTGGGCTGGGTTATTTTATTAAGGACAGAAAATGTAGCTTTAAACTTCAGTTTCTGTAGCTATTAGGCATTCTCAGGATGTACCTTTCCAATGCTTGTGTGGATTATGGTCCTAAGTCAGCGCAGGCAGATCTCCAGGAATGGTCAAGCATAAATATAATTTTCACACCAGTCCAATTTGGGTTTGACTGATGCACCCAAGTTTGAATTCAAATTTCAATTTCATAGCTCGCAGTTAAAACAAAAAACGTTATTGTAAAAGCAGCACACTATTAAGAAAAGGTCCATACGTCATATTAACATTTTTGCTCAATACACATACTGTTTTGTCTCAATTTTTATGGTACAAAACTACCACTAGGGGCTAAATTTACTAAACTGCGGGTTTGAAAAAGTGGTGATGTTATAGCAATCAATCAGATTCTAGGGCCTGAATCATTAAGGATCTTAACTTAAGAAACTTCTTATTTCAGTCTCCCGGACAAAACAATGCAAGTGGTGCAAATTAGTATTCTGTTTTGCACATAAGTTAAATACTAACTGATTTTTCATGTAGCACACAAATACTTGATAGCTTATTTGTACACTGAAATTTAAAGTTGATATTTGTGTGCTACATGAAAAAACAGTCAGTATTTAACTTATGTGCAAAACAGAAAACTCATTTGCATCCCTTGTATTGCAACATGGTTTTGTCCAGGAGACTCGAATAAGAAGTTTCTTAATTTAAGATCCTTAATGAATCAGGTCCCTAGTTATTATTTATTTAGTGCATTCTACAATATGACGGCTGGAATCTGACTTGTTGCTATAGGCAACACATCCACTTTTTCAAGCACACAGTTTAGTAAATCTAGCCCTAAGTGTGTACTGCATCTGAATGCAGCACGTGTGGCTGTGTCCACAATTATAAAGAGAATTTGTAGAGTGTATAAGATGCATTCAAACTAATTTGAATCAAGAGTTAAAGGGGGGAAAATATTTAAAATATAACACTGATGAGCATTAATATGTAGTTATTTAATTCAAGGACAAACAATATTATTATCATGATCATTAGCTGTAAAGTGCCATATTTAATTGCTGTGGTTCTCAGCTGTATCAGTTGCCACAACACAACATTTGTTTTTGGTATGCAAGGTCATGCTATAATTACTGAACAAGTGCTTAGCTCATTATGGTCCACTGATCTGATTTGCTGAACATACAGACCAGATGTATATAACTTAATATGTATACATCAACTACACCCTAAAATGATTTCATTAGACAGATGTATTGCCATCAAAATTTCCAATAGCTCATACAGTAAAACTTAATAAAACAGACTATAACTGCACAATTATGTGAGTCAGTGTTTGTATAATTTTAATAGCACCAGATTACCTTTGTGAAAATTTGTTTTTCAGTCTTCGGTATTTTGTTTGTTTGTTTCTGCAAGGCAACTGTATCAACAACGCTCTTTCCCTGTTCTTGATATATAACCCATTTATTTCAGGGAGTCAAGAGAAGCTAATGGAAGGTTATGGTCATGAGGTTTCCAAACACATTCCAACATTCCAGACTATTTATGCATCATCAAGAACCATAGAAGTCCCACACTTTATGATTTTATGTTTTTTTTCTTTAACAAATTAAATTAATGAGGAGCTTTCTAAAACGAGCGCATTTTCTTTGAGGCAATGTTATTCTGAGGTTAATAGCTCTCTGACAAGAAGCCAGGCCAAACAATCATAATTCTTTCAAAGCTCTGCATTCTCAACCTTAAAGCAACTTAGCACATTTCAACTTTGCAATTTACTTAAGTCTTAGAAACAGTTGCAGTAAAAGTAAATATCAGTCAGAAGGGTGGAAGATGATCATTACAATGTATGGCAAATATCTTTGCTAGTGATCTACTGTATGTTGACAGGATTGCTAAATTTGTAACATAACTCAATAAGGTAAAGTAATCACAACTTAGATTTATTGTTAGGCAGAGATATACAGTCGTGGCCAAAAATATTGGCCACTTGCACTTTTTTTTCAATAACTCAAGATTTCCTCTAAACATAAATTGACATTACCAACAGTATTTTTTCTCCACAATTATTTATGTTAATATACAAAACCATTGATTTTCATTCTGATTTTAAGACTGTATATCCTTTTAAATAAGAAAATGAAAAGAAATGACATTGACAAAATTATTGAAACCCTAAACTTAATCATTAGTAGCACAGGCTTTGGTCAAAGTAACTACAATCAACCTTTTCCTATATCCATAGATTAACTTCCTGCACCTCTCTACTGGCAGTTTGGTCCACTCTTCTTGTGCATACTTGTGCACACTCTCCCAGGTGTGAAGGGTGCCTTCTCCCACTGCTTTTTTCATATCTCTCCACATGTGTTCTATGGATTTAGATCTGGACTCATTGCCAGACTTTAGAACAGTTCAGTGCCTTGAACCATGCCTGGTTGCTTTATAAAGTGTGTTTGGGGACATTGTCCTGCTGGAAGACCTATAACCTTCGACAGAGATAAAGCTTTCTGACAATGTGTTCAGCATGGCCTACCAAAACTGGCTTTTAATCTCCACATTTCATGATGCTTTAGATACGTTTAAGGCTTCCAATGCCAAATGCAGCACAGACACCCCAAAACATCCCTGGACTTTCTCAATGTTTCACTGTAGGGAAGGTGTTCTTTTCTAGCTTCATTTTACTTTCTGTAAACAAAGGGATAATGTTTTTTGCCAAAAAGCTCTAATTTGGTGTCATCTATCCACAAGATATTCTTTAAGAAAGAATGTTTGTTTATGTGTGTTTTGGCAAACTCCATTCAGAATTTCTGATGTCTATCTCCCAACAGTGGGGCCTTCCTGGCCCTCCTATAATATAACCCCTTTTCATTAATTTGGCAATGGATAGTACAAGTTGAAACTGTTGAAGCTTGTTGTGTCAGCTTGAATCTGTTTTGCAGTAGATCAAGGTGTTTTCTCCACCATTCAAATTATCCTGCTCTGCAATCTACAATCAAGCTCTCTCTTGCGGCAACATCCAGCGAGATTGGCTGGATGTATCATAGACCTCTAATTTCCTAAATTTCCTAATAATATTACGTACAATGGAAATGGGAACATGACTGTCTCTGGAGAATAATTTGTAGCCCTGAGATTGTCCATGCTTGGTTATAAACTTCTATCTGACCTCCTCAGACATTTTTCTGGCCTATTCTAATTTCAAGCTCATTTATTGAGTGATTTTTATATTGCTGGCAAGTGCTACTCACCAAGGGTGAGGTCAGTTCTAAAGTGAAGGAGAATCACCTACTTGAAATCTAATTATTCTAACTACTTATAGAAGGTGCCAAAAATTCTGTCCTGACAATTTCAGGATTTCTATTTGGAATAAGCTACAACTTGGTAAATCTTTCTGCTTTTTGTGTTTTGATGAACTGTAAACCAAAGAAATACATAAGTGGATACCAAAATGTTTTTTTCATTTCAAGAATTTTCAAGACGAAATGGTGAATTATTAGAAAAAATTGAGAGGGTGCCAATATTTGTGGCCACATGGTGAAAATGTAAGTTTTAAATGCAGTGTGATCATTGGTCTCTACCAGTAGACATTGTCTTGTGTCAATGAACTATGTTAGATTTTGCTACCTCTAGAGCACAATTTTGTTAGTTATGAGTTAAAGAACTGACACTGCAATGCCTTATATCTTATCTTAAAGAGAACGTAAATCCACTGTTTGACATTAATACATAAGAACATCTATATATTACTGAGCTGAAAAATATACCTAGAATAACTGATGGCTTGGTTATTTAACCCATATGCAACTGTTTGCCATCATAGTATTGAGTTGTTTCTGTAACTATACACCCATACAGTGACTTACAGGGTTGCTCTGCACAAATATTCTACATTATTGTTAAGTCTGTAGATTGTGTGTATAGGCTTCATACAATGTCATGAGGGTAAAATGTTCAGAGTTTGGTTTAATAGTCCTGCATTCAAAATTATTGTGCAAAGCATTTTTGTTTCTTAACTGTACACAATGCAAGATATTATGATGTACCAGGAAATTTACATTATTAACATTAACATTCAGAGAATAATCCCTCCTGTACTGTTAAAGGTTCTCTCGCAGTACACAGAGGATAACAAACCTCCTCTCTTTGTCCCTTTATTTGGGACAATGTTGTATGTCTAGTCTGGTAAATGTTAAACAGATATATACTGCTGTTAGGTCATTTTTATCTTTCAGTTACAACAAAGCTCTCTGCCACCCCCTAACATCCCAGTTATACAAAAAAATATGTGAGAATATGTAATGAATCAGTTGAATCTCACTTTTTAGATCAGTACTTATGTGCAGGGCGATTAAATCAAACAATTTAATTAAAGTCGATTAAATGGAATTTTATTAAAACAAATGATATGATTCAGGGCTATTTCAACAACATGTTGTGTACAGTGTGCTAAATCCACTCATTCTCATCCAACTCACATACTTCACACCATTTGTTTTAAATACATTTGACTACAGATATGATGAGTTCAAAGTGACCATATTGCCATAAAGGTGAACAATGAAATGACCACACATTAGGGTAGAGGTGGATAATGATCATGTGGCCTTCATCAATAACAGAAGCAAGTAAATCCCTTTAAAATATTTTGCAATAATTTCCACCCTTCCTATTGGAAATGTCATCTAAACATCCAAAAGCTGTATTGTTTTGGAAAAAGTTTGATCCCAGAATTATGAAACAATGTGTTGTAAGAGCCAAAACACACTACACATGTTCCTGTTTACCAAATGAATAACATTGGTCAACTAATATTTTATGTTTCTCTCTATACTTGATTGAAGTTTGCTATAAGCACACTAAATAACATAGAGGTCTATATATAGTAGACATTGGCAATTAAGAGACTCCTTACTTAAGGCTTCTTAAGCAGTAGCTGTTTTATTTTCAGCATAAAACAGTTTAACACAAACATAAAAGGTTCCACGGCTTCCTGACACGCTAACTACACCCACAATCCATAACTATTGTCCGGCTGCTAGCCAGCGACAGAAGCTCTGCCCAACAGTTCCCACAATCCTTTTATACACACATGCCTCAGCAATCACACCCGTGTTGTGTACCTGTGTATCGGTGCTGTGGGAAAGACGGAGCATGAATTTTACCCATTCGGCAGCCTGTACCTGCAAAATCGTTGCGAATTTACCTCTCCCTATGCAGGAGAGGTGTGGAAAATAACCCTCTTTGCCACTATATATATATATATAGTCTGCAACGTTGGGATAGAGCTATCAGGATCTCTTCTTTAGTAAGTAAATACATTTTACTCAAGAGTTTATGAGTCTTTAGAGTATAAAATCTTGACTTGAGCATGAAATTTCCAAATCAACATGAACTGGCATAGCTGTAGGTGTCAATGAGCCAACAGAGGAATATTTGTGCTACTGCAAAAGCATAATTATCTATTTCTCTTTTTAACTAAAATAAAGCCAATCCCCTGCAGTTCTGATAAACAGCCAGCAACAGCAAATGAATGCTTCCATTCTATTAGGAGTAAGCTGCACTTACAGTGAAGCACTGGCTCTTTCAGAGTAATACATGAAAATTTGGTAATATCTATAATATAAATGTCTAGTGGCATGTGTTAGTCTGTCTGTGTGGGTGTGTGTGTGTGGGGAAAAAATAAAACCAAGCTGCAGCGCTACCTGCTGGGCGGAGTTATACACTGACCTACTAAATTCTTAGTGTGTGTGGGAAAAAAAATTCAGAAAGGGCTGAAATTTGGTATACTAAGATGTTTTTAATTTGGTAATTTAATTTGTTAATTGTTAAAAGTGTTTATAAAGATTTTAAAAAAATATATATATATTTCTTGAAGGAGAAGTGACAGTTGGGAGTGGTTGGTGGTTGCCGGGGGTGACAGTGGGGAGTGGTTGGTGGTTGCCGGGGGTGACAGAGTGAGAGGAGTGTGATACTCAGGACCGCTGAGAGAGATCCCTGTGTCTGGATAGACATCTGGATAGATGTGGCGATGAAAATGAAGGATGAGGTGATGGAGAAGAATGATGAGGTGGTGACATGTGGACAAAACCACGTTAAAAAAGGGCGCCTACGTCGGGAAGTAACCCTCTTTTCCTGAGGAGGCCTGGACTATGGCCCAAATGCATGACAAGAACCTTTTTAACACCTTAAGTAGCTTGATTTGACTAGAATGCATGAGTATCATGCACGGGTTAACTTGTGTATTATATTGGTCTAGTTAGAATTAATGGAAGATTTTCTAGCGCTGTCTATTATACAATTTACCATTAAAAAGATTGCAGGGGCAGCTGAGCAATGCACAAGGAAGTTTCACTGGAGTCTCCCAGTGAAGACTATTGCTGGCTCAGCACTTTAGCATGTAAGGAGAATCAGGCAAAAATACCATATTTAGGGCTTTTCTCCTATTGATAAATAGACCCCATAGACCTCAGTGTTGGTGACAATTCATGTCTATTGCATCTTTAAAAAATAATTGTAAACACAATACATGCACACAATTTGAAATACATTTTCATTTCAACAAAATAAACAAGCCTCCCATTTAACAT
This sequence comes from Mixophyes fleayi, assembly GCF_038048845.1. Taxonomy (NCBI): domain Eukaryota; kingdom Metazoa; phylum Chordata; class Amphibia; order Anura; family Limnodynastidae; genus Mixophyes; species Mixophyes fleayi. The sequence continues at coordinate 185,059,183 of NC_134406.1, read as the reverse complement.
AATTAAATATTCTTCACTGTAAAAGATATACAAATCATATTTTCTTGATCTCTTTTAATCCGCACAATTGAAACCTGCAATCTTTATTTTTATTTCCTGATAAAGACCAATATGATCACAATAAAATAAAACCTTTAAAATATCCTGAAAGCCAAGTAATCAAAAAAATCCAACTCATTCACTAGTGCAAACCTGGGCTAAAAAACTAAATTCAATCTAGCAGCCTTAAAGACTCTCCTCTAATTGGTGGAATATTCTGAGGAGACGCAGGTACTGATTCATTAAGCAAAAGTGAGCAAGTCAGGCAAAATCATGTTGCATTGGAGGGGAAGATAAATTTAAAATGTGATGGCTGATTTATTGGGGTAGGGCATGTCTTAGATCAACTTTAAATGTCAGTGTATAAACAAGCTGTCAAGTGTGCTACATGAAAAAAAAGACAGTGTTTTCCTTATGTACAAACTCATTTGCAACCTTTGCATTGCAACATGGTTTTGTCCAGAAAACTTGATTAAGAAAACGTACTCAATTTTTTTAATGAATCAGGCCCGCAGTGTGTAAAAGTCATATCAAAAGTCCAACTTCCAAACACTTTAGATCCATCCTTTTCATTAAATAAAACTATTCTATTTTTCTCCTAAAATTCTGCTTGGTTTAGCCTCCTTCATGGCTTAAATTACTCATAAGCGTAAGGGGACATTGGGACTGTTGTTATTATGTATGGCAATTTTATCTGTGTTATGCTTTTAATTACATGGTTTGGAGAGCTCCTGCATATCTGCCAAAGTGTAAAATAAAGGTGCAGAATGTGTTCCATCAAAAGTTTTGTACTGGTGCAAGATTGTCCTTCTGTAGAGAGAAAATAGCTGTGCTCTCCACCACACAGCGAGGAACTCCCCTAAATATGCACCCTCTCCAAGTTTTGTTTTTGCACTGCTCTGCAAAAGCAGGTGCACTCATACACCTACTCTGTACTACATGCTCACAAACTTACTTTCTCCATTCACAGAAAATTGCTAGAGCCAAAAATAGGTAAGAACAATAACGGTGGCCATTTTGTTGATGCCAACATTGATTAAAACATAGGCAAGCTCCCCCCGTAAGATTGTTAGCATGGAGTGCTGCACTCTATCTCCTATTACCCCGGTTGTTTAGTGGGACAGGAAGTGGGGCATTGATGCGCCCATTTGCATAGCGCTACTGCACTTGCACAAACCTGAAGTGCTGTTCCTTCCAGACAGTCAGTAAGAGAAGACACGACATTAGTAGCTTTGTAGGGGCATATGTAATACAAGTGAGATACTTGTTACAATGCTGTCCCATAAACGTTTACCAAAAGCCTTACAACCTGCATACAACCTGCAGCCTTACAACCTGCATACATGTATATAAAGAATACTGCTCAGTATACATAACCTGCTTAAGACTGTTGTACTATGTGAATGCTGCTGCAGCCATTAACCCTGGGAGTACTTGCATTACTATTACTGTTACAAGTGTTTAAATAAACCAACAATTTGGTTAAGTTTAAACGTGTATGGACCAACATCCATAGCGACACCCTACAGACACCAAAAGGTTCTACCAATGAAAATGAGTCCTGGCATGCAGACAAGGTGTTATAGTTTGTTTAATGCGAGTAACAGGGAGGTTAGTAGCTTTTTCCTCCTTTTAACCCACAAGTGTGTGACATTAAACAACATGAAACCCTCCCTTACCCCTGCCGTGGTATTTATTATCTAAAGTAGGAGCCCTGTGCGTCTCTATAAGTAGTGTACACTGAAATTGCAAATTAGGATTTACTAAAATCTAAGACTATATAATAATCCCTGCATTCTGATTGGTTCCCTATATTTTTACCTATCAGCTAACATTATATCTATTATATTTTGGGACTACAAATCAATGAAATATGTGGAATCATGAAACTTAATGGATTGTTTTGCTAATCTCTAATACATGTTAAATAAATCTTTCGGATGTATAAAATGTGTATTACGGTTGCTATTTACCTAAAGTAATTCTTACTTATAGTATATAAACTCCATTTGCACTGTTAGAGGAATATGATGAAAATGTTGTAACACTTTCTGATCTGAATCTCACTGTACCATTGTCTTTCATTTATACTCAGGACAAGTATTTCTGTTGTTGAAGATTATCAGATATAGCCTGGGTATCTCTGGAGAAAGTGCCATTTCCCTATCCTCATTGGACCTAGAAGGGGAAAAGACATAGTAAAAGTAATCCATTATCACTTTTTATTATCAACCTTTTGACTGTTTCCTTATATCATCACAACATCACTCAGTTCCATTTCAGACTACATGCTGCTTACTAGTATTAAAAATTACTAATTAGCATTAGACTGATGAAGTATTTTTGGTAAAGATGGTTTTATGTGATTTCATTTAAAATAGTTATCTCGCTATCTTGCTTTAATATGAAAGAACCTGGTGGTTTTTACGAACGGGTTGAGCTAGCACATATATACCATATGTACGGGTTTGGGACCCTAATGCTAAAGTATCAGAGACCAGCTCCCTAGACAACGGCCACTGTACACATCAGTCACATTGCATAAAAGAAAAGGACAGGTTTAAATAGTTTACACTCATCCTACAGCTCTAACTTGATGGACAGCTGACACTCCCACCTGGCCTTTGAAAGGGTACTTTGCAGGTGTTCCGTTTTATTGTAGACACACCCTGTCAGCCTGTTGCTAGCTGTGAAAAAAATGCTTTTTAAACCACTTAAATGTTACAAGTACGTCCAGGGCTGCCAAGAGGAATTCAGGGCCCCGGTACAACAACTTCATGGGGCCCCCCTTAAAGCTGAGAATGAAAAATTTTTTGCAAACATTTGCGGCACCAACATATTTTGGTGCAGCTAAAAAAAAATAATATTTTTTTGGGCGCCACTAAAAATTTGTATGGCCACGACCACAATTGTACGACCACACACACATGTGGGCGTGGTCATACAATTGGGGGCATGGCTATGAATCACTTGGCGTACCCAGGAAACCCTTTTACAGAAAAAAAACTTGCATTGCTGTGTTACCAAAAGTTGGGATTGTCCCACTAGAATCACAATATTTCTCACACTCTCCTGCTCTGTCCTACCTGTTCTTCTCACTTTCACCAACTGTGGCTGCAGGTTTCCTTAGCTGCGGCTTGGCAGGAACCTGGAATGTTGGGGGTCCTATTTGGAAAAAAAATGGGTACTTTTAGAAAATTACAGCCAGCACCAGCGTTAAATCAATAGCACCCACGATTAACAATTAGGCCTTCCTCCAGCCCCAATATTAAAATAATAGGTTTATTTATTAAATGTGAATACTATTTCCCTCCCTACAAACAGCCCCAGCAATAAATTATTAGTATTTACATTTCAGAAATATACCTATTTCCCGCAACCATCACTGCCATTAAATAATTCATAGGCACATTTAATAAAGAGACCTCAATGTCCCCCACATGCAGTAGCCCCCAAACCACCCCATCTTAAACTCTTTCATCACTGTGCCATGCTGCCCCTGTTCTCCATCACTGTGCCCTCCTACCCCCCCACTCCATCACTGTTCCATCCTGCCTCCCCACTCCATCACTGTGCCATCCTGCCCCCCCCACTCCATCACTGTGCCATGCTGCCCCTGCTCTCCATCACTGTGCCATCTTGTTCCCCCTCTCCATCACTCTGTGCCTTTCTGCTGCCTCCCCTTTTTTCCCTCATACTGTGCCTCTCTCTCCCCCTTTTTCCTCATGCTGTGCCTCTCTGTACCCCTCTTTTTCTTAATACTGCGCCTCTCTCTACCCCCTTTTTCTTAATACTGCGCCTCTCTCTACCCCCTTTTTCTTAATACTGCGCCTCTCTCTACCCCCTTTTTCTTAATACTGTGGCTCTCTCTCCCCTTTTTCTTAATACTGCGCCTCTCTCTCCCCTTTTTCTTAATACTGTGCCTTTCTGTACCCCTCTTTTTCTTAATACTGTGCCTCTCTGTACCCTTCTTTTTCTCAATACGTGTGCCTCTCTGTACCCCTCTTTTTCTTAATACTGTGCCTTTCTGTACCCCTCTTTTTATCAATACTGTGCCTCTCTGTACCCCTCTTTTTCTCAATACTGTGCCTCTCTGTACCCCTCTTTTTATCAATACTGTGCCTCTCTGTACCCCTCTTTTCTCAATACTGTGCCTCTCTGTACCCCTCTTTTTATCAATACTGTGCCTCTCTGTACCCCTCTTTTTCTCAATACTGTGCCTCTCTGTACCCCTCTTTTTATTAATACTGTGCCTCTCTGTACCCCTCTTTTTATTAATACTGTGCCTCTCTGTACCCCTCTTTTTCTTATTATTGTGCCTCTCTCTCCCCCACCGTTGTTCCTCACACTGTGCCTTTTTTTTTTTTACTTACATTAGTATTAGCTGTTTTCTTCTCTTCTCTTCTGTCTTCTATCTTCGTTCTTCTGTCTTGGTCCTGTCTGCCCTGCTCCTCACTGACTGCCGGGCGTGACTTGATGACGCCACGCCCGTCAGTCAGTGTAAACAAAGCAGAGAGGAAGGAGGAGGGGCCGCCGGCGCCGCTATTTTGTAAGTATCTTATTTTTATTTTTTTTTACTTTTTTTTTTACAACGCTGCTCCCCCCCCACCAACGAAGGGGCGGAGCCGCGAACCGCCGCAACCCCCCCGCGCAAAAAAACAAAAGGAAAAAAAGTAAGTTTAAAAAAAATAAATAAAAAAAAAACAAAAAAAAAAACAAAAACTGAACAGTGAGAGCCCGGGCCGGGCCCCCTGGCATGCCCGGGCCCGGGTAATTAGTACCCGCTCCCCCCCCTCTCGGCGGCCCTGAGTACGTCCTCCACCTGTATCTTTTTAACCTAGGTACACTACTGTACATATGCGTAGCTCTGTTTGCAGTCTTGTTCTGCAGAGTGCCATCTGAATACCTAATTCCTCTCTTAGGCACCTCTGGCAAACCAATCCTTTTGTCATATATTTATACACATATATATATATATATATATATATCTATATAGAGAGAGAGAGAGAGAGAGAGAGAGAGAGAAAGAGAGAGAGAGAGAGACTTATGCTAATTGCATTGCTGGTGTGACCAACCTTTGCCTTCAAAACAGCATCAATACATAAATTCTTCTAGGTACACTTGCACACAGTTTTCGAAGGAACTCGGCAGGGAGGTTGTTCCAAGCATCTTGTGAAGCTAACAACAGATCTTCTGTGGATGTAGCCTTGCTCAAATCCTTCTGTCACTTCATGTAATCCCAGACAGACTCAATGATGTTGAGATCAGAGCTCTGTGGGGGCCATATCTTCATTTCCAGGACTCCTTGTTCTTCTTTACGCTGAAGACAGTTCTTAATGACATTGGCTGTATATTTGGGGTCCTTGTCCTGCTGCAGAATACATTTGGAGGTAATCAGACGCCTCTCTGATGGTATTGCATGATGGATAAGTACCTGCCTGTATTTCTCCCCATTCAGGACACTATTAATACTGACCAAATCCCCAACTCCATTTGCTGAAATGTAGCCCCAAACTTGCAAGGAAGCTCAACCTTGCTTCACTGTTGCCTGCAGAAACTCTTGCTTTCCCATGGTACAGATTTTAATGTAGCTTGGTGGACTGGTCTGGGGATGGGGTGGCTCAACCCTGGTAATTCCCCCCTCTGGTCATTGCTGCAATCCCTGTAGGCAAAACAAGAACTCTCTCTTTAGCAACTTCTTAATCTCTCTAGCAATTGCGCTCTTTGTATGGAATTAGTGGGTAGGAGATCTGGAGAAATAGTCAATCTTCTTTGCCCCCATACTATATTACAATGATCCATTAGCAGGCATCAGATATGGTAAGTGCTATATTGCAGTTCTTCATAATGGGAGTCACCAATACAAGTTAGAATCCAAAGACCCAGGTGGGTAAAAATTATAGCAGTAATAGCATAGTTAATTGGCTCAGTTTATGTAAAGATTGTAAATTATAGCATTTAGATGACTAAAAACCTAATTTTAAATGACTTTTTTGGGTGTTTTGTGTTAAACTGGGAGTAAGCCATCTGTTTGACTCTCCAGCTGGCTTATCTTTAGCGTAAAAATTATTACTTGTGTTACTGTATGCACAGCTTGATAAACTTGCTAAATAAGAGACCAGGGAAAGACTGGGCCAGAGTGGGGGGAAATGGCATGGTACATGTGCCTCCCATACCAGTCATATTTTAATCCGCATGGCATGGATAAAGAAAAAGTGGAGGCTTATCCCTCCCCTTTGTCTCTTTTTTTCAAGGTAGCCAGGTAGGGGCAGAGCAGTTTATTGCTGCCCAGCACAACCCATACCTCCCCTTTGGTGGCCCCCTCCCTCTTTGCTGGACATGAGCCCCCCTCCCACTTTGCTATACATGTACCCCCTCCCTCTTCACTGTGCATAAGCACCCTCCCTCATCACAGTATATTTCGCCTAACCCTCATCACAGTACATGCCCCCCTTTCTCATCACAGTACATGCCTCCCCCCACTCCCTCATCATAGTAAGTGCCTCCTTCATCACAGTAAATGTTCTGCTCCCCCCAATCACAGGAAATGTTCCCCTCTCCCCCGCCCCATCACAGTAAATATTCTCCTCCCGCCACCTCCATCACAATAAATGTTACCCTCCCCCTTCACATTAAATTTTCCTCTCTCCCTCCATCCTGTCACATCACATGTTCACCCCTCCCCCAACCCTTCACATCTCAGTTAATGTTTCCTTCTCCCCATCCCATCACAGTAAATAGTTCCCTCCCCTCTTCTATCATAATAAATGCCCAATTAACTTCCCTCTTGAAGCAATACGGTGTCTTCCAGTCACTGATAGACTGGTAGTGCGGCACACAGTGACGATGTCACCGCGCCGCACAGTCCCAGCCTATCAGTGAGTTCTGCTCATTCCCCATGCTACTGAGGCATGGGTATGCTTCGACTGCCTGTGGCTCTACAAATGCTGTGGTGGTGCATTCTGAAATATACTAACCTGCAAAGTTAGGTGCAGATTGATTTTACAGAGGCTTAAAAAAAACAAAACAAAAAGGGGACATGCACTTTGAAATGTGCTAGGCCAGAGGTCAGGGAACTTTTTGACCTTTTACCCCCAAATATATTTAGATACGCCAATGTTATCCCCTTGATTTGAAAGGAAGGAAATCATATATTATTGGAATTCAAAATTTTATTGAATCTATTCAAATTTTCTTTGAAAGCTTCAACTTCAAATCTTCAGTTTTTGGAGAAATTATGTTGCTTCATTTTTGATATGAGAGCATCAATATTGGGGCATTTTGTTGTCAGAGCAATTTGGATACAGTCTTCAGCGTCCAATCGATTTCTCTGCTTTGTTTTTTATGTTCGTTAGAGTGGAAAATCCTTGTTCGCAAAGGTAGGTTGTTGCAAAAGGCAGCAACTTTTTGACTGCCTCCTCATGTGCAAGTTTGAATGCCTTTGCAGCTGTTGACATCCAAAAATATGACAGATCTGCTTTGTTTTCAAATGTAATACGTGCGTCATTATTGCTTTGAAGCTCAAGAAGTGCCTCTGCCAACCCTTGAGGCTCTTCTGGTACAACAGCAATTTCACATTTAAAGGGGTCTACAATCCAACTGACAGCATGTGCATCGGCAGCATTACCCCCAGGAATTTCATTTTTACCCCATTTGGGGTAATTTACCCCTGTTCCCTGACCACTGTGCTAGGCAGACAAGTAGGTAAACTTTTGAACACAAGCCAAAAACAGTTCTAAAATTGTTATTATATTTACCACAGCAGACTCTGTTCTATTGAAGTCTATGGATATCAATTAATTTTAGGGCAGGAATAAAAGTACCATGGTTGTCATATGAACAGAAACACAAATAAATAAGGTTAATCTTATAGAATAGTATATGTCAATATGTTTTCCTTACATTTATAGAGAAATTAAGCAAAGGTTAAAAAATATAACAGGCTAGTTTTCTTTTTAATAGAAAATCTTTTAAAATAATGTAGATATTAACTACTGCTTCAGTGTATGCTTCTAACTGATCAGATAAAGAGCCTAGCCTACCCTAATTGTACAGGAGTGTATAGTAAACCACACTGTAATTCTCCATGTTTGTGTAGGTGTATACTCAATGATTTTAAAATTAATGTGATATTAGAATGACATGGAGTTAATGAATTCTAAGTTTATTTTGAAAGTAAATGGTGCCAAATATTTCCTGCACAGATGTACTCTGAAGTTTTGAAAAACACATATGGCAATGTTAAAGGGCAATCTAAATTTGCACACAAAAATGGAGGAATGCAATTGCTTAGTGTCTTTTGTAGAAAATAAGTCCCAAGATTAGAACTGAGATTATTTATTTACTTATAAAGTATTTTACCAGGAAGAAAATCATTGAAAGTTATTTTTTGTTTTCAAGTATGTCCTGGATACATCATCTGCAGCTGTGATTAAACTACAGATAAAAGACATAAATCATTACAATTACAAACAAATTGGTAGAGCCGATTGAAGCTTTGAAAGATTTAATATTTATGTTAAAGTGTAGTATATATTTTTTTTCTTATTAGAATTAGGTTGTTAAATAGATAAATCTAACAAAAGTTTATATGAGTATATTAGGTCCTCCGATATAATAATAAACCGTAATAACCTATGCAATCTAAAATAAAATAAAACTTTGTTAATTATATCATTCTAACATATGTAAATATTGTATGACATTTACTAATTTACACTTCTACAAGAGCTTACTTCCTTATACTTGTTGTGGCATGGGCATAGGTAGAATGAATGAAGTAGAGTGTCAAAAATACCTATTCAATATTATTTTTTTTCAGTCTGGTAAGGCAATGAAACACCACCTGAGAGGATTCAAGGTAGAACAAATGTGCTGAGCTTATGATTAGGAGAGTGAGGAACAGTTGAAAGTAATTAACAAAGTGCATAAGGCAATTGAGTCATGTACTGTCAAATAGATACTGTATTTAAGAGTGTCTTAATTATGCACAAAGAGTGACTCTCTGTTCTGCATCAAAGAAGATTTAAACTATCACTTGGGAGGCAGGACAAATTGTTAGTATGCTAGTTAAGACGGAAAGAATTTTGGTATACTTTACTGAGGACTTTAGATGGAAAAGATCATAAGTAATTCCAAAATGTGGATGATGCTCAGGTATTCCTGTAAGCTGAGAAATAAATGATTTATATGTACTGTGAATTTCAATTCCTTAAAATTCTCAATGGAAGCCCTTACAATGGCTTAACTTCCTTATTCAATTGAGTAGTTACAGAAGATAAACACTTCTCGAGGGTATATAAAGTGGCTTCCCCTCCGTCTGGTGTAATTGAGAAACTTCCCAAGCTGTCCGAAACATAAACAGTGAACATGGTGGGAATATTGGGTTGCTGTGAAGTATTTCATGGAAATTAAATTAATGGTAAGCATAATTCCCTTATTTACTATTCATACTAGCTGAGAGCCCTTACAATGCAATCCACCAAAGCGGTATCATAAAATAGGGTGGGCTTAAGAACAACAACACTGATTTTTTACAAACTGTGCATAAGCAGAAGATGTAACATCCGAACAGGGCCGGATTAAGGGAATGGAGGCCCTGGGCTAAGGGAGCCTCCATTCCCCCATCAGGGCTTCCCCCTCGTGATCCAACCGATCAATACTGCTGCTGAACACTTTCAAGGGCCCCCTGGATGCCATAGGCCCCTGGGCTGTAGCCCAGTTAGCCCTATGGTTAATCCGGCCCTGCATCCGAAAGACAATGTCTGGTAAATGTATGAATAGATGACCATCTAGTTGCTTAACAGAGATTGTCTGCTGAGGGCTGAGCTTTGCATGGCTCTTAGTTTGCCATTGCTCCTGAAGAATGTGCCTTTAATATTTCAGGAACTTCCCCTCCATTCCCTGTATAAGCCTGTGTAATGAAATCTTGAAGCCATCTTGCCAGATTTAATTCATTGTAAATCTAGAATAGTTCTGAAACCGTCTAATGACTTTTTTTTACCAGTTAAAGCTTGAATAGATGTCAGTGCCTCTCTGGGCTATAGGAAATTCTGTCATTCACAGGAGTTAATAAATATTAAGTCTGAAGATAGTCATTGAGATGTTTGCTGCCCTGGCCTACCTAATTTAGGCTGAAAAGACTGCTTAGAAGATATGTTGTCTAAAATACTGTTTCTCAGACCGATAACTATGTCCTTCTTTGAAGTGTTTTCTAGAGGAAGGGAAAGGTAAATGTCTTGTTCTTTCCTCTGGCAAGTGTTTGGACATATCCCCTGTAATTCTTTGAATCACAGAATCAAGCTTTTGACCGAACAAAAAAAATCCCTCAAAGGGAAGCATGGTCAGGCAGTTGATTTTAGTTCGGTTTTCCATGGGTGCAGCCAAAGAGCCCTTCTGGCCATCAATGCTGAAGCCATACTTCTGAAGTATTAGTATCTAGACATGCATCACATATTAAATCAATACTGCTTTGCATAAGTTCAAAGCATTTAAGTAAATATTTTCAATAAATCTTTTCCTCTATGCCTGTATACAGGCTATTGGCCCATAACCTGAGTGTCCGTGAAGCTGAAGCCATGACCATGACCAGATTTAAGTACAATCCAGAAGAAATATTCAGTTTTTTGAAACAGCTTTCCATTTCCTATCTATTAGATATTTTAATAGACCCCATCTGCTAATGGATAGTGGTTCTGTTTGAAAGGCTGACTACTTCATTTAGGGGTGTCCTCACCTTGGAAAGGATAGAAACTGTCAAATCTCTTCATATTAGGTTGGTCTTTATCTAACAGCTGCCATTCTTTTTTTAACAAAATTTTTAGGAACACAGGGCCTGATTCATTAAGGAACTTAGGCATGCAATTTCTTACTTAAGTCTCCTGGACAAAACCATGTTAAAATGCAAGGGGTGAAAATTAGTTTTCTATTTTGCACATTTAAATACTGGCTATTTTTTCATACTTGATAGCTTATTTGTACACTGAAATTTAAAGTTGATATTTGTGTGCTACATGAAAAAACAGACAGTATTTAACTTATGTGCAAAATAGAAAACTATTTTTCACCCCTTGCATTTTAACATGGTTTTGTTCAGGAGACAAGTAAGAAAGTAAGTAAGAAATTTCTTGCCTAAGTTCCTTAAGGAATCAGGCCCACAGTGAGTATGACATTTTCTGCTCTCTTTCTGATAATCTTGAAAAAGGGCATCTTGAAGGGACACAGGAGTTGATTATTCATCAATTCCCATAGATTTATTTTTCTGTTTCAACATTATATTCACAATAACCCAAATAACCCAAGATCCTCTTAAAAACCTGGATATCCTTTATTGACTTCAACATTGAGTTAATTATTTGATTAATTTGATCAGGAGGATGAGTAGTAGTGTCAATCTTAGGTTGAGAAGTACAAGCTTTCAAGAAAACTCCAATGTAATTATACGGCAACATATACCCCTCTTCCCGCACACATTATAGCTGGCCCCTCTCCCTATGGTTTGGCATAGGCAGCCCCCCTTATAGTTTTGTATGGTAGCCTCCCTCTCCCTCCCTATAGTTTTGTATGGCAGCCTCCTCTGCCTCCCTATAGTTTTGTATGGCAGCCCTTGATTTCCTCCCTATAGTTTTGTATCAGCCCTCTCCCCATTCTTATAGTTTTGTATAACAGCCCCCTCTCCTTTCCTATAGTTTTGTATGGCAGCCCCTCTCCCTCCCTATAGCTTTGTATGGGCAGCCCCTCCTTTCTATAGTTCAGTATAGGCAGCCCCTCTTCCCTATAGTTTAATATAGACAGCCAACCTTCCCTATATGTTAGTATAGGCAGCCCCCCTTCCCTAAAGTTTAAAGTTTAGTATAGGTAGCCCCCCTTCCCTATAGTTTAGTATTGGAAGCCCTCCCTCCCTATAAGTTAGTATAGGCAGCCCGTTCCTATAGTTTAGAATAGGCAGCACCCCCCATAGTTTAGTGTAGGCAGTCCCCCCATAGTTTATCATTGCCAGCTCCCCTATAGTATAGTATAGGCAGCAATCCCATAATTTAGTATAGGCAGCACCCCCCATAGTTTAGTATAGACAGACCCCCCATAGTTTAGTATAGGCAGGCCCCCCTCCCTACAGTTTAGTATAGGCAGCCTCAACAACATAGTTTAGTATAGGCAGCCCCATCATAGTTTTGTATAGACAGCCCTCCCCCATCCTTACAGTTTAGTGTAGGCAGCCCCACCATAGTTTAGTATAGGCAGCCCCCCATAGTTTAGTATAGGCAGGCCCCCTCCCCCTGTGCACTTACCTTTAGTTGAGCTGCCCAGCGTCGCTCCTTACATCAGGCAGACAGGAAGTGAAGTGAGACTTCTTGTCTGCTGCACAGCACTGTGGGACTTTATTGAGCAGCAGCAGCCTAGCGATTGGCTGCGTGTTGCGGTCCACTGACCAACAATGCTTTTAATCACTTATCCACCACCACCCACGCTCGCAGCACCCCCCACCCCCCTCTGAGTCCTCCTCTGAGAGCTCACTCTCAAGATCACTTTAAACTGGTGTAAATGTATGTGGCAACAAAGCAATACAGTGCCCAGTTAGTAGTGACATGATTTGTCAGTTTCCATATTTCAGAAAGTCGCTGTTGAAGTCTGCAGGTGATTTGAAGTGCTGGATATACTGGTAGTCTATTATACAGTCATTGTCATTTTTTTGGTCGTAGTAATGTGTGTCAGGATTACAAGTGCCGTTGAAGTGAGTACCACCGAGTCCTAGGTGGGCTGATTCTATGTACCGGAATGGAAGTAAGTCTGGGCTTGTGCCTAATTTTTCTGGTACCTTACCATCTGGGAAAGTTCCTCTGGACATATAGATTACGGCATCTCTATGATCATCAAGTTATTTTGTCTTGTTCTATTATCAAGACCATATATTTTTTCTTGTAATTTGGCATTACAAACTTCCAATTCAAAATAGTAGAAGACCACCGCACCAAGCTATCACTAACCCGAATATATCATTATATTAATAATTAGTATACTAGTTTATGTGAAATAATGAGAACCCAAACAGATTTAGAGTGGTGTAACCTCACATTATGAATTTCAAACATTGCAAAGCAAAACAAGAAAGAAAAAGTGTTACTATTGGGGCACTCAGTGATTTTATTACAATCACATTTTCAAACTTTATTGGTATTTTTGTTGTAAAGTACACAGTTTTCTATTCTCTTACTGAATCATCATTTGTAGTGAAATATTTAAAAATCATATTATGGTTAATAAAGTGCAAATAAAGTGCAATAAAATAGCAGTATCAAACTTCTAAGCCTTGCTGTTGTGTTTACGTTATTCGTCATTAAACTCAATATATTGTAGATTCGATCTGTTGACTTTATTGTAATTATTAGACTTCTGACTAAATTAGACAGTACTAACTATTCTTAAGTTTCTGTTTTTGATCTGGTATATTACCTCTGATCACAATTGTAATAGTCACTAGGAAAAGTCAACATTAACTGACTAGATCACCAATTATTATTGTAGAAACAAATTTATCCTTTTATATAAAGCATAATCCTATTAATCAACTATTTAATAAGTGTGCATATCATGAGGTTAAAAAACCACCTTATGGTTATAATGAAAGAAAAACTCTATATAGTTCCCTTCCCATTCTCATTCACTTATTTGTCACTCATTCATACATTGTAAGTAACCATGTATGGCTTGTCTAGCCACTACATGTATATTAATTCATAATCAGGTTTTTGTCAAACTTAAGAGCTAATATTAGTTTGTAATTAAACTAGGAGTAAACACATAACGAGAAGAACTTTGAAGCGCATTTCGCTAACTCACTTCTTCAAGACAAACCGAGGGTATATATAATTGGCTATTTATAGTATCCCAGCAAGCCACTACTCATGATTTATGATAATGAGTCAATATCATTCTTACTTTAGAATTACCAGGAGTGATTGATGTCAATCTGGTCTATCAGTTTATAGAAAACATTGTAGGACTGCCCATTCTCGATTGTCATTGATCCGTTTACGTAGATGAAAGTGGTATTTAAACAAACATAACATATTTTTTTAGTCTCCAATCTAAAAATATTTAGAGCTATAATTTAAAATTCATAAATACAATTAGGAGAATCATAATTCCATGAAAGGGGGGTGGGGATTGTAATACTTTATGGTGCTACCACATTAGTTATTCCCTTAGGAACCCCTTAAGTACCTCCAGGATATTTCTTGGAACACAGAGATTTCTGATTAAGTATTCCATTATATAAGATAAGTATTACTATCCTACATAATTGATAAAGGTAGATTTTATTGATATTCCATGTGATGAAGTGGTGATCATCCACTATGAATTATCACCTAAAAACTTATATTTAATGTTAAATATATTAATCAGCATCTATGCTAAATTAATCCAATAAAGCTCTCTTAGAAATAATTAATATATTATATAGCAATCTTGATAGTGGTCTTTAATAAGGCCTACTTAAAATGTTTAAAGTTCTAAATAATATAATAAACAATAATAATTAATGCGACTCACATTTATGTTAGTGACATCAGTGATGATGAACATTGGGTGATGTGCTACTATAAAATCCAGATCAATAATGATATGTCGGATTAATAAATTATTGACCTTTTCAGATGTTTGCTTAGCTGATTAATGTGTTATTATATAAGTAATAAGGTGCTGTGAGTTAATTAGTGTGAAGAAAAAGATGTGAACAATATTAATAAATAAATTTAACTTAAAAGTGTAACAAAAATAATATATGTGCTGAATGAGTATTTAAACACTCATTATATATAGTGCTGTAAAGTGGAAAATAAATAAATGCCAATTAATTACTAATTTACTCTTTTTGAGATTACATAGCCAAAAAAATCAATTATTATTGAATATGTACTCATACTGCATATTTCACTATACTACATCATGATTGTTCTAATTAGCTTATAAAATCCCCATATTCATGATGGTTCCAGTGAATTTCTCCACTCGGCCTATACAATCTCAAATTCATCTTATAGGTACACCATGAAGTTATTGTGGTGATTTGAACATGAGAATAAGAGGTGCAGATCTTCTGCAGAGCAAAGGAAGATATGTACGATGGGGCAGTATTGTTAATAGCTTGGTATGCTAAAAAAAAATATATTGGATTCTGTAAAATACAGGCAACAAATGTATGGACTGAGGGAGCACGATCTCCAGTCTTTCCTGATAATTTCACAATCCTGTCCTGCAAAATGGGATCACATTGTTGCTGACTGGTTACATAGTCTGGTGCATCGGTGTGGGATAGACACACAAAGATCCTTCTATTATTCTAAGCAGAGTTTGCCCACTTCACAATGGATGCCATTTTGCTATGCAAATGTATCCTGTAAAAATAAATTCATAGCCTGCAAATGCAGCATTATGATGTCACAATGGCATATGTTGGTCTCTTACACAGCACCCCCCAGCTTGTAATGGCCATAACAGTGAATTAATAGTGAAATACAGTGCATTAAAATTGTGACAAATGTTGTGCCAGTTCCTCCAGTTCTTGATGCAATTATGTTGTGTTTATAGTATGTATATATTAGCATCTTGTTTCAGTGCTATTGTCTCCTACAGACAGCCCTTAAGAGGTTCCCAGCCTATATTTTAATTCGGCCTATTTTGATTCCAGATCTCTGCAAATTGTGGATTAGTGTGTCATTTAGATAGTCCGTTCAGGGGAGAGCATATAGTGTAGTAGGTGGTGAATATTATTGGCCTTTATAATCAATCTCTTACTGCATGTGCACACCATGAATAAACATTGCAATGTTTATGACTGTTCTAAACCATACTGTACAGTTAATACAAGCAACACTAGAACAGACAACAATTCAAAATATGTTGTTGCTTCTGTATAATTAAATAAGATTCTGAAATGAATTTCATTGTAACATTTTAAGCCATGTAATTTTGTGTTTCAAACCTTGAACACATGACTAAGCTATCTCCTGCTATCATAATCATTGGTATCATTGTTTGTTATAACAAACACAACAATGCACAATTTATAAATCATATGTTTAGGTACCAAAACAGATCTGACACAAAGGGTCAAGAGTTAGATTATAAGATAACTGGCTTGCACAGCTCTCTCTGTCTTATTATATTCCATTCCAATAAGACAAGAATGGCTTTGTGTTTATCAAGTAACCAACCTTATTCTGAAAGAGGAGGAAAACATATCTGACACTTCTATCCTGCTACCTATCTTTGCTGTCAATGGCCGTAAACAGATGAAAACATTGTAATTGACTTTGTCCTTCTATAGATAAAAGCTTGGAATCAGAATCACGCTCCATTCACTTTCAAAACAGAAGTGGGCAATCATTGATTGCGTGAAATGCATCAACTTTTAATTTTGTCTCTAGTTACTTCAGTGTAACTGTGCTAATAATTGGACAACTTGTACCTGCTATATTCGCTTCACATTAATTTAAGCTATGTCCAAATTGCAAATAGAAATACAGATGATGGATTGGCACTGGCAGCATTCATTTGCATACAAATGTGGAAGCCCTTGGTATGTCACACATGGTCAAGTTGCGTCGGTCATATTGCTATTAATATAGTAACTTTCTGAATGGCAAACTGAGCTACAGGAAAGTCCTGGATTTGATGTCATAGCACCTACATTTGCATATCTACTAGTTATTCAAAGAATTATGTCTTTAAAAAAATAGTTGCATAGTTAAAAGATTACTTACATGCTGTATTTTCCTGCACATATCAGTCATTGTAAGTTCTTGTTACAAAAGCACTGATACACTGTATGAACACTGCACCCTACATTCATGTAATAACTCAGGGGCTTATGTTAAGTTGAATGCAAATTGGCTTCTTGGTGTATGATCCACTTTTATAATTCTGGGCAAGCTCACAAAGCACTAATTCTGAAATTAGTGGTTTGTGTGCATGCTCAGATGTAAAAAAGCGTATAATACCCCAAGAACGCAATTTGCACTCAATATACAATTTGTACATGTCAAGTTCCATGGAGCTGAAATGCACAGGATCACAAAACACTCTTCTATCACCAGGGTTAATGTCATGCTGATTTTCATGAGGGTGGTTGACAAAGGAGACCCAGCCTGTGGTTGCCAGTAATTACACATGACATTGCTACTAGCACACAGAAGCCGTCCGAGTCCCATTGCACTTCCAGCTATCCACACAAGTGTGCATTTGCCTGAATGTAGTTGCACTCCATACCACACATAGACAGGTACAAACAAACTTACTTTATTTACTCATTATTAAATTACCATTAATTTCATCATTCCTCCCCCCATAAGGAGTGGGCAACTTTCAGCTGATGTTAATATTTAAATGAACATTTACATTGTGAAGAAAGCATAGTGTTGTGTAGCTACATAGGGTTGACTTTCTAACTAATAAAAGAAGCATTAAAAGGATTACTGAGCAAAGAACAGGAGTGAATGAGCCTGTTTGGGTTAAGGCAGGGAAATACTTTGATCAGTATGATCGTTTTCTTAACAAATGAAGAAGGCAAACAGTAGAGGTTGATTGCTGGGATTCAGCTGATGAAGGGGGAAACCCGTTAAGACTTTTCCATGACGACATGACCCAATCCAGAAGAGAATAAGTTTGGATTCTAGGGATCTTTTGTAAATATTAACTATTTTTCATATGAATACTCTGTTTTTAATGGTATTTATTTCAATTATGCATCAATTTAGTTACAGTGCTAATGTGACAGGCATTGTTAGTAGTAACAACAGTCATTATAACAGCACCTCTTACTAAAGTGATATAACCTTCTAATTATATAGTAGTCATGGCTCTCCAGTACATACAATATGTGGAGAGATTAATCAGCTAAAGAAAAAGAAAAACCTTCTTGTCTTTTGTACTTTAATAAACATTTCTTACTCAAATCATTTCCCTAAGTAAGTGATTAAACACTGACTCTATGAAGTTGATGCGAGGCAACTAAGTGCAGCATTGAGCAATTGAAGGAGACTACAAATACTACAAGATGTGGTGCCCCTCTCAGCCACTAGGGCACATGCAAATTGGTAATGTATAGATAGATGTCTTGGACTTTTGGTAAAAAAAAGAATCTGTAAACCTGAAGATATACATTGCATCACATTAAACACACCAATCCACCAAACTACTTTACCTTTGTTTCCTACAACCTCATTAAGACTAAGGCTAAGTACACACTGAAATTTTTTTTGACTGACTGACGTGTTATCTCAAACGATTGTACCTATGACTGAAGGTCAGATCAGTCTGGTGATTCATGCATACACACTGACACGATTTACCTTCAGGTCTGTGTTCCTTATCTGGTCTTTCATTTGGTCCTCCAGTCTTCAGGGAATGATAGCACAATATTCATTCTTTCATTCTGGTCACATTGTCACACTGATTAAAACCGCCTTGTCATAACTACCCACATGTCCTAACAAATTTCATTATCTTCTGAAACAAAACATTCTGTATCAGAACGAACAAATTAATTATTCCTTCGACAGCACTATCTACATTTGTTCACCGGAACATTCATTGCTAGCATCGGCTAAAAAGAGCACGGCTCTGTAAACTCTATGGAGTTTGTGAGTATGAACGCACATACTCTACGTGATTGTTAGGTGATTGGTCGAAAAATATTAATCAGTACAACCAACCAAATGAGCCGACAAACGACACTTTGGAATGACTTTCGACCATCGTGTCACTATACACACTAACCTGATTTCTGACCAAACAGTTGTATGTCGTCTGATTTGCCCGATTATTGGAACAAAACGCTCCAGTGTGTACCTAACTTAAGCACTAAGTTCTTAAACTGATATGTATGAGAGAATATATTGCTATATGCCATCCTGAAAAACTTTTCTCTAAATTAGTAACTGTGCATTGTTTTGTATTCCAATATCAATACACCCCTATCGCCTATTAATCCCACCCAACATCTATGTATGCAGTTGACTGGAGTCATTAAGGACTAGCTGAATAGTCACATAAGCTGCAAAATGCTGATGCTTCTTTCTACTGAACAGTAAACCTCTTATATCATGTCAAACTTATCACTCCAATACTGAAATAAAACACGGACACCGATTTGAATTTGGCAAAAAGGTTACAGTTTTAATTTTAGTTGAAAAAGGTTGCAGAGAAAGCAAAATATCAGTTCAGGTAAATAAACGAATACTAAATTAGAACTAGTGGATGGCATGTAATCTACTAAAACCAAGCATAAAAAACCAAATATAAAATACCTTAACTAAATGGCCTCCAATTTAACTGCTGATTGTTTATTATTGATCCTTCTGTTAAAGTGTACTTTTTAATTGATATGATTGTATTTTTAATAGTCAGTTCATTTATTTTGCTATTACACCTTAATATATAAGATACAAAACTAAGTTTTATTGAATAAAATACCTTTCATTCAGACAGTTTCTTTCAGTCTGTGAATATTAATTTGCATCTCATATATTACTTGTAAAACCTAATCTATATGTTAAAAGTAGATTTACACATATATTTAGTATAAACACAGCCTTTTGTTGTAAACACAGTAATAGATAGGTTTCCACACTGAGACAATGATTATGGGAACACACATTGATTATGGGAACCAGGCCATGATTGATATTATTAGATAGACTGGAATCTATGCTCAGTATCTTAATAATAAGATAAGTATTAAGTAAAATGTTTAGATGCTTTTAAAATGTCACTTTCATATTTGTTATTAAATGCTAGTTTAAGATTAAATATGACTTCACTAATTGTAATTTTTCTATTTAAGATTTACCGGTGTTTAATTGACCAAAGATCCAGTTGTTAACATTGCCTGAGGGACCAAAACAAAGACCCAAAAGTCATCCACCCAAAGAGTCAGAAATTCTTGCATACTAATATTAATTATAATTAACTTTTTTTGGAGCATTGTATAAACACTGTAATTTCTATGTATACGTGTGAACTGATCCATTGTTCAAATAGTATAAATCCTATTTACTATGGTCAGAGATTTAATCTAAATAACAATGCCTCAAACTCATAAATTATTATCTTGAGGGATTTTCATTATCTGTTGCAAAATGCTGAGGTCAATGAGCCTTCTAATGTCATCCCTGATTAGCTGTGCCCATTCTCTCAGGACTTTTGTGATAATAAATATTTTAGCCATGTCCTCCTCCCCCTTTAATTTGACTATAAAGGAAATCCCCGGCAATATGGCAGACATAGCCATTTTAGACATTCCTAACTAATAGCTGGATCAAATTAATTCAAGCATATCCTGTTGCTTACTTGACATCTGATGACCCTTAGATAAGAACAGCTTGGCCTATTTAGCCTGCCCAATAGGGCAGGCAATAGGGTTTCTGGGATCTGTCTTGGGACCCCTGGGGCTAGCTGGGGCAGGGCTGTATGGGAAACTTGGAGACTAGGTGAGTGTCTTGATCATAGGAGTACCTCTGTTCCTGTATACCAGATGTTAGGAGGAGGAATGCTGGACTGGACTCCGTACTGGAATAAACAACTGAAATCTTGACCTGATGGACTGGAACCTGGATGTTGGAACAGGGAGGACCTGACCCCACGACCAGAGACTCAATACCACCAAGAACTCAGAAACTCAAAGGAATATAGTACAACAACTGGGACTGGGAAGACCCAGAACTCAGGTACAGACTATACAGGGTGTGGAAACCTCCTAAACAGAATAAGTCTGGAGCTGGCCCTGGACAACTCAGAACCTGAGGTAGGCCTGGAACTGGAAGTTGGTACCCCAAGACACAGAGATGGCTGTAACTTGTCCTTTGCCACCTTGTGTCCTGTTTTTGAGAGATAGAGCAACAACAATTTAGTATCATGTAAACATGACATAAAAGAATCAGAGCACAACAACAAATCGTACACATATTGAATTAGAACAGACCCATTGCTAGGGTGGAAGGATTGTAAACAGTCATGCAAGGCTTGGGAGAAAATACTGGGGCTGTCAATGAACCCCTGGTACAGTCTGGTCCATGCATATTGCACCCCCCTGTAGGAGAATGCAAATAGGTATTGGCAGTCAGGGTGAAGAGGGACTGAGAAGAAAGCAGAACATAGATCAATGACAGTAAAATGATTAGCAGACGGTGGAATCTAAATAAATATGACAGCTGGATTGGGCACTACGGGGAATTGACTCTCAACAACTTTATTAATTCCCCTTAAGTCCTGGACTAATCTATAGCCCCTCCCCCACTCTTCTTCACAGGGAAAATGGGACTATTTGCTGTGCTGGCTAAACGAATTAAAATCCCTTGTTGCAACAGCCTCTCAATAACAGGATATACCCCTAGTTCCACCTCCGGTTTTAATGAATACTGTGGGATTTTTGGAGCTATCCTACCACTTTTTAGATTTACCATCACAGGAGCTACATTTGCCATCAATCCAGTGTCCTGTCCATCTCTGGTCCATAGGGACCCCGTTATTTCCAGCAACATCCCCTTTACTTGAGCTGGACTTTGTTCTATAACGGTAGAGTGCAACATTAACCTTTGAGGGGTGTCTAATATATCCTGTTAATATATCCTGTACCTCATGCACGACCTTCTCTGGTATATCTAGGAATACACCATCTGGGGTACAGTATATGACACATCCCATTTTACATAACAAGTCTCTTCCCAGCAAGTTAGTAGGAGCTGCTGCAGACAAGAGAAACGAATGCTTGGTATGCAGGGGCCCGATAGTAACTTCTGTGGGTTTAGTTAAAGGATAATGTAACACTCTTCCCGTTACCCCCATAGCTGGAATAGTTTTTCTGTTCACCTGTAGATTGAAAGGAGAGGTTATCACAGATCTGGCCGCCCCTGTATCTACAAGAAAAGTTTGTTTCCTACCAGCTATGTCAACTATCATTGTTGGTTTTTCTCTCAGACTCTCAGTTAACCTCACTGGCTGTAGACTACAGGTATGACCTGACCCCTAGCGCTGATTATAGCTTTCCTGCGCAGCATTTGCTGCTATTATATGCGCGGGTAGGTGTGAGTCTTCTAGTCTATGTGAATTCTTCCTTGGAGGATATCTATGTGACCCTCCATTAGGATTATATCTTCCCTTTCTACAATCTTTCCTCATATGTCCTTCTTCTTTGCAATTATAACATCTCAACATTCTAGGTTTCCTGTCATGTGGGTTATATGCTGGTGGTCGTGTTTGTATTCCCTCTAATGGTTGTATACTCACCGTCATCAACCTGTCACTCTACTCTTCCCTCTTAAAAAATATTTTTGACGTGTTCCACAGCAATCTCTCTAAGAGAATCTACCGTGCTGCCCCTCCAACCAGGTGTTGAGGTCTGTACCCTTGTCTTTAGGTTTTCCTTTAAACCATCCATCAGTACCTTTACAGCTACTTTCCTATGATGTGGATTCTCCTTTATATCTGATATCCCAGTAAACTGCGTCATTGATGCAAGAGCTCTAGCAAAATAGTCCGCTGCAGTTTCACTATCTTTCTGTTTAATGGTGAAAATGTTACTCCAATTTACTACTACTGGAAAATAGATAGCTAAATGTGTGACAATTTGTTCTATATTCTCTTGGTTAACCTCATCTGTCAAGGTGTCGTCTCCCTCCAATGAACAATCTTTAATACATTTTGGTATGTTAGTATTGGGAGGAAGACATCCCCTCAAACCTACACGCCAATCCTTATTGGTTGGTACGTGTGCATTTCCCAAGTCTTTACCAAACTTCTGACACTTAGCCAACTCTTTTCTAGGATCTGGGAATTCAGTCATAATGGAACGTAATTCTGATCTAGTCCAAGGACAATGCATTGTAACATTTCTTAAAGGAACTACACCATCCTTATCCGCGTTCCAATTGGGAACTGATATTGTGCGGACAGGATACGTATCCACCGGTTCACTATCTTCAGGATTAACCACAGGAGTAACTCCTTCAGTACTTTGGGTGTTATCCCTCCTAGTGGTCACACTATTCTCACCTATCTCAGCCATTGCCCCCTTTCCATACTTACGCTGAACCTCTAGCATATTAACAGCATGGGCAATGGCTGAAATTACAGTGGGTTCATCCTCTTCTTCAGAAACACTTCTTTTAAACTGACTTAAAACAGGATATAACTTAGCAAATTCCTTTTTTTCATTTTTAATAACAGCTGTACTTACATAGGGTGGCGGGAGCGCGCTTGCGCTGAGTTCTCCACGCTTCTCAACGGCTACTTCCACTGTGCACGCGCTTTTCGCCACGCCTACTTCCGCTGTGCACTCACTTCCCTGCCACGTGTTGCCTTCCATTTGCCACAATTTCAAACAATCATTATGTTTATTTCTCACTTTCGTTGACTTAATCAACCACACTTTATCTTTTACATTATTTAGTACCTCTGCATTAAAACTCCCTATTGTTGGGAAAGGCCTACCACAATCCTTGGTCATCTTCACGTGTCGCAATACGCAGATGCGTATGCACCATACTTCTTACACATGAGAAACCTCGCTGAACCAATAGGCCCTTTCTTAGGCAGTACCTCGGCCATCTCTAGCGTTTGCTTAGCACCCATGTTGAACAATAGGGTTCCAGGAATATCACAACATCCTGCCACTACTTTCTTCACTCTGCCACCCACAATCTACCGCTAGAGATATATTACCGGCCTGTGGACGTATTTGCTACAAGCCGCGTCCACTCGCTTCCTCTCGTCTTAAACAAGGACCCCTAATACAGAAATATCAATACGGACTAAAGGGTTATCAGCTCCTCGATTACCCGTGACTCTCCAACAAATCTGCTGAGTTTATTACAACTGGAAGGCAAAAGGAAAGAAGTTTCTTTTAATTAGTTGCACTCAATCCTCTGAACTTAACCACTTAGTTGAACAAGTTCTAATACCATCTTTAAAACGTAACTTTTATTGAAATATATAAAAAGCGAAATATAGAATAAAATTGTGCTCATAGATAGAAATGTGATTAAAATGATCTGGATGCACACTAATATTATACCTATATGGTCTTATTACATAGACCATATGGTATGGAGGTTTAAATTCGGTAAACCTGCAGATATAATCAAGGGTCAATTGTATAGATGACCTGCAGTTACATGGATCTATTATAACGATTCTATGATATCTGATAAGTTAAACTTGAGGTGGTCTAATTGCCACTTGACGCCTTAATAATTGTAACATACAGCAGAAAATTCACACCACTTCCGTGCTCCTATGCAGTATAGAACTCTATATGCACTCTCAACTCTCAATTCATGTCCTATATGTCTAGCCTGAAATTATCGGCACACTGACATCCAGGGCATAGCGGTTTATGTGTGAACTGCTAACTGCCTGATGGTCCCCTTCTAACTCTGGGTATATAGGGGTATAAGCTGCATTTGCATTTGCCAATTCCTCCAAGTATTAAATTATATTATATGCATCCAGCTATAACGCCGACGCACGTTTCACTGTCTTGCTTAATCGATGCAAGACAGAGAAACGGGCGTCGGCGTTACAGCTGGATGCATATCAACTAGTCCATTAGCATTTTATAGTCAGCATCATATTAAAGGTTTATTCCCTAACATCAATAACTAGAGTATGCAATGTGCTATCTCTTCGCCGAATGAACCGAACAGCTGCTGATGAATAGGGGATTAAAATGACATCAGACATGACATTTAACCTGAACCATAGGCTTTACTAATATGCATATAACTTATAATATTAAACATGAATACTACTATATTTCGACATAAATGACTATGTGTTGCAACTACAATTAATGTGTACTATTTACAACTGTATATGTTTGTGTGAATGTGTGTAAAAGAGTAGAAACTGTTTATTGCCACGTGTTGTGGCTGGATACGCCCTTCCACGCCGTAGCGTGCTCTTTCGGACAAAGACAACCAAGTTTGCTCGATATTAATTGAAATGACTTTATGCAATTTGCTGACTTCGACAAAAGTGATGAGGAAGGAAGTCCTTTGAGGGAAACAAAGGGAGCTGCCCTGGAGAACCGGTCTGCGATAACCGAAATAACAGTATGCGAACTTGAGGAAGGAACATAAGAAATGGGCAGCGGAACCAGTGGGCCGAATGGTCTGGCCAGGTGAAACTTATGTTGAGCTCATACTGAACAAGCTAACACAAAGTCCTTTACCTGTTTCATCATCGAAGGCCACCAATAATAATGGTTGAGAAGTTCTCCAGTCTTCTTTACTCCAGCATGACCTGCAAAATGGGAGGCATGGGCTCAGCGAAGTAACTTAAGTCGAAGATGAGGCAAAATGAAAGTCCTCCCAGGAGGACAACTGGAAATTTCAAGAGGGGAATAAGCTAGAATGCAGTTAGGGTCCAGAATAGGTTTAGGTTCCTCAGAGGAATTCTGGTCGTCAGAGTGAAAGGATCTGGAAAGTGCATCAGCCTTGTTATTTTTTGATCCAGGCTGAAAGGTCAGTATAATATTAAATCTTGAAAACAATAAAGCCCATCTTGCCTGATGAGGATTTAGGCATTTAGCAGAACATAGATAAAGAAGGTTCTTATGGTCCATATAAACGGTCACAGAAAATAAAGCTCCTTCCAAAAGATGTTGCCATTCAGATAGGGCAGGTTTGATGGCTAATAATTCTTGATCCTTGGTTCCATAATTGTTCTCTGTTGGAAGAAATTTGTGAGAGAAAATAACCCAAGTTTGCAATTTTCCAGTAGAACTCCGTTTCGATAAAACGGCACCTGTGCCATAGGAGGAAGCATCTGCCATCAGTAAAAATGGTGCTGAGAACCCGTCTATTGAAGTATAGGTGCGGAGGAAAATGCCAACTTTAGTTGGTTGAAGATGTTAACAGCCTCAGGGGACCAGAATTTAGTTGTTCGCAGTCGTCCTGGTAAGAGCGGTAATGGAAGCGATAACGATGGATACCCCTTAATAAATTGTCTGTAATAGTTAGAACACCAAAAAACCGTGGAATGGCATTTAAACCTGTGGGAAGTGGCCATTCCAGAATGGCTTTCAATTTAGCAGGATATATCTGCAGGCTACTCCCCGAGAGAATATATCTCAAGAAGGGTAATTGCTCTTGTTCAAAAACACATTTTTCTAATATACAAAAAAGGCGATGTCTCCTGATACGAGTAAGGACAATCTGAACATGTCTTCTATGAGAAGATAAGGATATCATCCAGATATATGACAACAAACTGAAAAAGGACATCCCGGAAAATTTAATTCATGAAGTTTTGGAAAACAGCTGCAGCGTTACATAGCCCAAAAGGCATCACTAAATATTCAAAGTGACCGTCGTGAGTATTAAAGGCCGTATTCCATTCATCCCCTTCTTTAATGCAGATAAGGTTGCATGCCCCTCTCAAATCTAATTTAGAAAAGACAGTGGCTCCTTTGATCCGGTTGAAAAGCTCCGAAATTAGCGGCAGTGGATAACTGTTCTTGATAGCACTGAGATTACCAAATTCAATGCACAGACTACCATCTTTTTTCTTTACGAAAAAAAATCCAACACCAGCAGGGGAGGTGGACTTCCTTATGAAGCCTCAATTAAATTTTTTTTGAATATATTCCAACATGACCTGTGTCTCTGGAATAGAAAGAGGATAGATGCGACCTCGAGAAATAGGTTTCCCAGGGAAAAGCTCGATCCCAGACATGATGAGGTGGCAGTTTGGTAGCCCTCTGTTCAGAAAAGAGTCCAAAAACTCCTGGTACTGGAGTGGTAAAGCCGTAGCAGAAGAATAACGGAGAGGTATGACTTTGATTAGACAACGGGAGTGACACTGCGGTCCCCAAGATAAGATTTGAGTAGATTGCCAATCCAGGGTAGAAGAGTGAATGCGAAGCCAAGGAAGTTCTAGGTTTAGAGAATTTATGGCCCTAGGAATCACTAGTAAGGAAATATTTTCCCTAAGTAAGGCTCCAATCTGAAGTGTAAGTGGAATTGCTAGAAACAGAAATTAAATTGCCTGCTGCTACAGAGTCTAAAAGAGCAGATAAGGAAAGAGAGTGTCTCCCGAAGAGAGAAGCATAGGGAAAAGAAGATTCTCTTTTTGGAAAGAGTTTAGGAGAGAGAGAGTATTTGAACCTAAAGAGACCCTTCCTCGACTCGCTAGGCTTTGTCATTTCCCAGACGGATTGGACAGGTACCAAAAAGATGGTCATTCCCTCCACAATAGAGGCATAAATCTTCTTTCTTTTTCCTTGGGAGAAAGACGACCTTGCCCTAATTGCATGGCTTCCTCAGGGGATCAGGGAAACTCTGAAACTGAGGAGTAAAACAAAGGTTGGGCCACCATACCCATTCTCTCTCTTGTGATCTCTGCTGGAAACGTAGGTCCACCTATACACACATAGAAATAAGATCATCCAGAGAAGAAGGAAGCTCCCGGGAGGCCAGCTCATCCTTTATCTTATCCGACAACCCTTGCCAAAAGGTAGCCACAAGTGCCTCGTTGT
Source organism: Mixophyes fleayi (assembly GCF_038048845.1). Lineage (NCBI taxonomy): Eukaryota > Metazoa > Chordata > Amphibia > Anura > Limnodynastidae > Mixophyes > Mixophyes fleayi. The sequence continues at coordinate 185,031,609 of NC_134406.1, read as the reverse complement.
TCCAACAAGCTTGGAAGACATTGTTCTGAATTGGACGGCATACTGTCCAATTGACTGCAATCCCTGATGAAGGCAATGGATTATTGTGGCTGCACTAGAAATCCAACCTGGCTCATCAAAAATTGTTTTGAAACTCTTCAGAAACTCTGCGCAGTCCAATAGAAGGGGGTCATTTCTCTCCCACAGGGGTGAAGCCCAGGCAAGAGCCGACCCGAAAGAAGCAATATTGTCAAGATATCCAAGGATGAAATGGATGTTTCTAGGTTCTGCTGGGATTGACGCTACTTCTCCTAGGGACACGGAGTCTAACAATGCGGAAGGTCTTCACCAGAGTTCCCGCAAGGGAATTTGGGCTTCGATGCTTCCACACTGCAGGTTGCACCCCCCTAGGGAAGCTCCCAGTGAACCCCGGGAGAATAGATGACAATTAGGCTCACGACCTAAAGGCAGAGGACAAGGAAGAGTTGGTCTGCAGAGCGTAACCACTGAGGAGTGGAGTGAACATGCTGGAAGTGATGGACTGTGGACAGATTCACAGAGGCAGCTAGTGCGATGGACTGCAGAGCGTTACCACTGATGAGTGGAGAGAACACACTGGAGGTGATGGTCTATGGGCAGATTGACAGAGGCAGCAGGTGCAATGGTCTGCAGAGCTTTTACCACTGAGGAGTGGAGAGAACACATTGGAGGTGGTGGTCTGCGGATAGATTTATAGAGGCAGCTAGTGCGATGGTCTGCAGAGCTTTTAGCACTAAGGAGTGGAGAGAACACACTGGAGGTGATGGTCTGCGGACAGATTTACAGAGGCAGCTAGTACGATAGACTGCAGAGCTTTTACCACTGAGGAGTGGAGAGAACACACTGGAGGTGATGGTGTGTGGACAGATTCACAGAGGCAGCAGGTAGCACACGTGGAGCCACGTCCTGCAAAGCAGCAAAACTGACTAAAAGAATCAGCACCTAGGGAAGAGATGGGGAGCTTAATGTAATGCTGCCAATAAATGGACAGCAAATGAGAGAGAGACAGGAGGCCAGAAGGGGAAGCGATTCTCCAGGGAACCGGAGTGTAACAGATATGACAGGCAGGCAATAATTCAAATTGTATCGCACACTGGTTTAAAAATCCTCTACAAGTTTAGGATTCCCGTCAAACATAGTAGTGTTCTGAAAATGTAACTGCGAAGTAGAAGTGGAGGCAGAAACTACTGGGGCCGCCTGGCAAGGTGGTGAAAAGGTATTCTGCAAAGAATCTGGCCGAACTGAGAGACCTTGAAGGAACTGCATGAGGTGTTCTTGATTGGCCTCTTGCGTCTCTACTCTTCCCAGTAGATGCTGTAAAAGATCTTTTGGAGAGGGATCTCCCACTGGATCCATCTTAAGGGTCAGTGCAAACTGTTACAACTTCAGATTACCTGTATCAATCCTGATTAGCGCTTGCAGACCGGAGTCTAATGCATTCCCTGGTGTTCACCAAGAACTCCCGCAAGGCGAAATGGGCTTCGCTGCCGGGAGTCTGCAGGTCGCAGCCCTCTGAACTGGCTCAGAATGTAACACAAGGTCTGAACCACAGGAGGGGGTCTCGAGTGGAATTAAGGAGCAGCACTGTACAGATGGAGGAAAGAACAAGCCAGTTGGAATCGATATGCCGGATCGGCAGAGAGAAGTCAGACAAGCCAGGAACTGGTACACGGATATCAAGCCGAGAGTAGTCAGACGAACCAGGAACTGATACCCGGATATCTGGCCGAGAGTAGTCAGACAAGCCAGGAACTCGTACGCGGATGTCAGACCGAGAGTAGTCCAACAAGCCGGGAACTGATAAACGGATATCAGGCTGAGAGTAGTCAGACGAGCCGGGAACTGGTACACGGATATCAAGCAGAGAGTAGTCAGGCGAACCAGGAACTGATACCCGGATATCTGGCCGAGAGTAGTCAGACAAGCCAGGAACTCGTACGCGGATGTCAGACCGAGAGTAGTCCGACTAGCCGTGAACTGGTACACGGATATCAGGCTAAGAGTAGTCAGAGGAGCCGGGAACTGGTACACGGATATCAGGCAGAAAGGTACATTAGGAGATTCCACAAACTAGGTCCGACAGGCAATACTGGTAGACGGTTCTGGCAATAAGATACACTGGAGATTCCAAGGAATGAAACGAGGAATGACAGGGAAGTCAGAAACGCAGCAAAATAGTTGCACTGATACAGAGCAAGTGTCAGTGCAGGTTTAAATAGAGAGAGATTCAAAATACCCGCCCCGAAGACCCGATCATGTGACCGCACGAGTGACCAATCAGTGTGATCCAATCCCCACTACCCGGAAGTGGCGATCACGGCACAGAAAAGCCGGCGTTGGAGCGAGGAAGGGCAAGTAATTGTTACACCTTCTCTGCTCCAAACTAGACCCTAAGAACTGGTGCCACTGCTGCCAAGCTGCATGGTATGCTTCCTGGTGGAGAGGACCAGGGACGTCCCCGGCTTGATAATTTGCCAAGCATGAAAAGTACAGGGGGTGCCTATGAGATTAGCGTGAGATGCCAGTTCCCTGAAATGACGCCGATTAAATAAAGAAAGCATGTCAGCTAACCCTGAAACGTGTTTAGCATGGAAATTAGTATTGTATTACAGGCAACACAACAGGACTAGATGCCTAATTAGATTAATGGATGGCAAGGATAACACGCTCTGTGTGCAGATGTACTAAGCTACCCCCAAGTTATTGCACTAAAATAAGATGTCCCTGCCCCTTAAACAGTTAGATCACAGTTCGATGTTTACTATGATCGGGGAGAGGTCTAAAACTAGCAAGTTGGAAATTACTCTGTATTGGTGGCATGCCTTTGGCCAAGGTGCGGCACACTATTGCCTATTAAGCCAGGCACCAAAACCTTTGGCCACCGCTGCGTCAGTGAAAATAGAGACCATCGGTTGCGTGCATGGCTGAAGCGGTTAGAATGGCAGGCAGGGAACCCACCTTTCGGCAAAGAGAGACTTATGGCTGAAGCCTGAGTCATGAGAGCAGGGTGTGGATGGGTAGGAGGGGTGGCTGCAAAGGGGTCACACAACGCCGGCTGAGGTTCATAGAACCTTGCCAGCCAGGAAACAATGCACCTGGGGGACATGACGCTGGACAAAAGTGAACAGAAAGGAAAAAGGGGAAGGCAGGTGGTAGGGAAAGAGGAGGCGAAAACCTGAGGGAATAAAGAGAAGATAGAAGTTGAGAACAGGAGAAGGATGAAGACTAAAGCAACAGAAAAAGAGAGCGAAAGGTAAGATATAAGACAAAGATAAACAGCTAATATAATAATATTTAATTGACTGATACTGAGCCTTTACTTTACATGTCTTACAGGATTTTGTACAGAAAAATAGGCAGGATTTCCATGGAGGGAACCTACATAGGGAATCTGAAGAACCTCCTATACGGATCTTATTGACTGATGGAAAATGACCTGACAAAACTTTAACCCTTAAGAGGTAAGTGCTCTGTACAAACACACAAACATATTGCGTGTAAGTATGTTTGGCTATATGGGACTCTCTTGTAATTATCTACAGTCTCTAAATAATTCCATTTTAGGTGTTGGTGAAAACAAATCTAATTTATTAAATACATACTCTACATCCTCCATAATCTTCAATATAAACATATTTAAATAAAAAAATTTATGGCATCATCAGGGAATAAAGTTTTGATTTCTATCTTGTCCAAAATAGTACTGTTTCCCCATTCAATGAGCCCATCACAGTATACCCAAGATAACTGTAATGGTCAGTCTAAGCCTGCATCTAACTTAAATAATGATATTCACATTTTATTTGCTTCTTCTGAGCTATAATTTTACATAGAAAAAAGTCTTACTGAATACAAGTTTTATAAAGATCAGAAGAAGAAAGTGTTTAATTCAGAAAATTAAAGCTGCAATTTATATTTGTTTTAAAAGAGTTTTCTAAAATTTTTATCTTAAACAAAACTACATTTAATAAATTAAATTTTGTAGTTTAATGTAAACCAGATGCTGGTTATTTATACTTTTTTGTAGCAGTAAGCATATACAGAAGTTGAATTTGCATCTTGTTTTACTTTTTATAATATACATTTAATATTTTCATTATTCTGTTAATACCAAGTATGTTTTTATAGTCTGAAGAAAAGGTTTTATTTCCATACAATATTGGAATAAATATCAGCTAGACATGTTATCCTCTTTAAACACTTTTAGCAATGTAAACATTCCAAAAATGCCTGTAAGCTTTATTGTAGGGCCAAGGGAAATGGCTCAAACATTCCACTAGCTGTGGACATGGTAAAGTCTATCATTAAAGGACATAGTCTTAAAAAAGAACCCTTTATGTATTATCAAAGAACATAGTATTAGCTAATGTTAACCCTTTATGGATTGCAGGTTCTGAATTCACATGACACAAACAAAGGCCTGTAAAAACAGTACTCTAGAAGTCAAAGAGTATTCGTGCGGATTATAAGGCTATTAGAAATATTAGAAAATGTGAATTGTGTATTTTAAATATTTATAAAACTGTTGTTTTAGCCAGCTTTTACAAAACTGAGAAAAAACAGACATAAAGGAGTAAAAATAACCTACTGGTGGCAGCACTGTCCTGCTACATCTATCAATTCTGGCAATGCAATACCAGATTGCATCAACATGATTGCCTTTGTATTGAATCAGTTTCAAGGTAAACAGTGTATAGTAGCTGCTGGAATAATAAATTCTTACTGCACCAAAGTACTTTCGAACAATTATGTGAAACCCGATATACCTCAAGGCTCGTATATGTGCAGCCATCCAACCTTTCAAAACAACTTCAGCACCTCCATATCACTCTTCCCAAAATGCACCCACATGCTCCAAAATTCCACCACATGCCACTTTCTCCAAAATATCACGACATGTCCTCAGACCCTACTTATCACAAAATACCCATATGTATTCCCTAAGAAATCCCCTAAATGCTGCTCAAATCTCCCCACAGACCCCTTCACATCTACTCACAGACATCTTCACATCTCCTCACAGACCTCTTCATATCTTCCCTCAGACCTCCACTCACTTACCTGCACAGCCGGAGCCTGCAGAGCAAGAAGGGAGAGGATGTAGTCCAGAATGCACTGCATTAACTTCTCCTCCTCCTCCTCTTCTAATTGGTTGTGTTCCATGACCCCCTGCAGTGGGCAGAGAAGGTCACATGATGAGGAAGCCAGCTGCTCTTATTCACTGTCATTCTCAGCTTGCACAGTGAAAGTGAGTAGGGAGCAACAGAATGGTGTGTGCAGGTGAGGCTCAGCCACTGGAGGCCTGTGGGCCATCTGTCGCCCAGCATTGCTCTAGAAGCTTAAGATTCTGGTTCTTTTATTTTAATTGGACAAGGGCAAACAGAGCAGGTGTTTGTGATTTTGTAACAGTTTTTCTTTTACTATAGTCTCTGCAGTAGATCCCAAACTGACTTGTAATCAAAAGGTATCTCCACCATATTTTTGGTGGTTCCTGGAGGTTGACTCTTTTATTGCCAGATTTATGTGAATTGAGAGATATAATTTATTCACTAAATTTTTCCCAGATAAAAGTTTCCAGAATAGGAGAGGAGGGATATAAGAATCAATATTTTGCATGTTTCCTCAGAACAAGAGAAGAGATTCATCATTTGAAAGAGAATGTGTGTTCTGGAATCTTTGTTTGTTCTAATTTTCGGATACTTACCTATCTACTAGGGATAAGCATACTGTCCTTTGCATCTCCCCCATAGAGGCATTGGACTTGCACAAACAACCCTGAGGCTGTTTTATACTATAGCTAGGAGGCCCATGCTTATCGTCTTTTTTCTAAATACACTACCAATCTTTTAATTATTCGTTCCTTTCTATTTATTACACTGTACATTTGGAAATTGAAACACTATATCAGAGCTTTGCTTCGCTACTAAACACCCCCTTTTCTGCTGCAAAACTCAATTTACATGAAATATTACTCCCATGAAAAAAACAACAAACAGTATTTTGAGATTGTCTTAAATTGCAGTGAATGCAGTAAAGGGGAACCCACCTACCGGACATTCCTGGAGAGTAGGCAACTATGCTGTGATTACTTACCCTAATTCAGTATAAAAGATAGTAGTCTTTTAAACTTTACAGGTACAGATGTTTTCACCAGTAAAATTGCTTATTTTTGCTTTGACCCATCCAATAAAAGACGCATTTGTACAAATTCACTCCCATTTTCCAATATGCCTCCCTCCCCCCCCCCAATATGCCCCCCCCCCTCCCACCGTTTCAGGATCCATGAATCCGAACACTCCACTAAACAATGGAGCTACTGGGAGGTATTTTGTTGGAGCCCCTAACAATCAGATGAAGGGCCTGATTTGAGAGTAGGGAAAGTGCTGTGTTGCCAAATACATTTCAAAGTCCCAGTGTGATAACTATTGGTGCTGGGACTTTGAAACTTGGAAGACTGAAACAAGGTGATGATGCGTCAAGATATTTCAGAGTCACTAGTAAAACTACTTTCACCTAGATTTACTACATTAATGTCAGCAGCCTTTGAATCAGCCTGTAATGCTGGCCATATTGACCTATTGAAGCTTAATGCAGAGTAATACAGTGTTTTTAACCTTTGATTATTATAGCAGACTCTTCCAATGCATCTTGGAGTGAGACAATCAAGGTATACTGTTGTAATATATCCTCCTCGTCAGAGCCCGATTAATGTTTCAGGGCGCTCTAAGCTAATATGCACATGGCGCCACCTTTCCATCCACGACAGAGTAAAAGTAAAATCAAACCCACCCTTAATTAAATATCCAGTTTCTTTTATCCATCCTATCAATGTTTACATTTGTGTGTTTTGAAAAGTCAGCTCCACTTGGATTTCAGGTCACAGCAATCTTTGTCACTCATTTAGTTTTCTTTAAAATGTGAACTGTATAGTGGAATTGAGGCGTGTAAGGTCACTTCTAAGGGTGAAGGTGTGATGGTGGAAGGTGGGGAGGGATGCCGCACCTGTGCCTGATGTCTTCTTTGTTTCTCTTACTAGCGCCCGCCTGAGGATGATTCATTGTCTTCAGCCTTTACCATGGAAATACGTCAAGATTAAAACCTTCATACATTTTTCTTCATTTTTGTTTTTACTTCGGAGAACAACTATTCTATTAATTAAAAATGTTGCACGCCCCCCAAAAGCCTTGCGCCCTAGGCTGCATCCTAGTCAGCCTGTTGAATAATCAGGCCCTTCTCCCTGCTCCAAGACACAGCTAGAGCTGAAAATGTAGTCACTCATATACATGTCCAATATAACAGGAGTTACACCTTGACTAACATACAGTTTCCAGCATATTATTCTATAAGCACTTCTATACTACATTTAATGAAAATGCATCCAGGATGGTGACACATCCTTCACAGACTATTCTGACTTCTTCACAGAGACATTTCATGTTATATATCCTCAATCAAGTATTTTTTGTTTAGTATTAAACCTTCATCTGGCCATGAGAATGACTGCAGTTTCTATCAAACAAACTGTCTACTTGACTACAAGGTTGTTCCACACGTTTATTTTACTATTTCTAAGGTGAATGCAGAAAGGGATAACAAAGATGTTGAGTATTTTGTCAGCTACTCAGCTTTATGTCTGCTCTGTGTGCACCAGTATAAATAAAACGGCCTGTTTCTTTAAACAGACATTACAGATTCCAGATGTAGCCTGTGCACTGATATATTGCTGATTACCTCCGAAGAAAGGGAATGATCATTTTGTAAAGCTTGATTTTCTCCCAGTCTCCAAGCTAACAAACATAAAAAGTTTAGGAAAAGTTTTCACCATTAAGCCACTTCAAAGGAAATTTAAAAACAAAAAAGCAATCTACAAATCTTCAGTCCCACAAAATTGTGCCTGACTAGAAAACATTTGCCCCAAAATGAACTGTGCTGGTAGCTTTTACAAATAGAGAGGGATAGGCTGAAAGATGAGCTCTCATATTTCATCAGAACAAAATCAACACTGTCTAGACCAAGTGCTTGAGCCAGCCTATTCCTAAATCCCCTCATAAAATGCAGGAGAACAGCTGCAGGGAATAGAAGTATATCACAGCAGTCTTAAAGTTTAATACAGCAATGCATGCTGGACTCTTCCTAATGAAAGAAACATGTTTAACACCATGTGTGCTGTAAGTACTAGTGTAAGGGCTTTTGTATAACAAACAGCATGGTTATCAAAGAAGAAAGCATAGATAATATTCCATAATATTCGCAATCCGAGGTTGCTTTACACTAAATATCTTATTATTATGGAAATATTATTATTAATAAATTAAAAAGAGACAGAGAGATAAGAAGGTCCTGCTCGCAAGCTTACTTTGTACCAAGTATGGCTTTTCACATTAGTCTTGGCCCTTAAAATGGCTCTGCAAATTACACTTGGCCTGCAACATGTCTCTGCAACTTTGCACCAGATATGGCTCTGTAAGATAGATTTAGCATCGGATAATGCTCATCTTTGTTAACCTGCCACCAGATATGGCTTGGCATATTATACTTTTCCCCTGCTACGTCTTAGCATAAAATACTTGGCAGTAGACATGGCTCAGCGAGTTCTACTTAGCAACAAATATTGCAAAACTTTGTATGTCTGGCCCCACATTTTACTCTGCATATTATATTTGCCAGGTTGTGCAAGGGAAGGTGGTGTGGAGTATAACATGTGACTAACAGTAGCAACAGTGCTGTGCAACACAATACTAGCAATGGCATAGAATGCATGAGGGCCCGGGCCCTGAACGGGAGCTCCCTAAAGTATTTAAAGTTGCTTAGGCACCGACTGGCATTCCAAGGGTTAACTCGGTTGAGCTTTCTCTTCTAACAGGCTAATGGATTCGTTAGAGTATCAAGGACGCAACTTATTAAATTATAGATTGAATATACAAAAATACAGGGCATACAGATAAAAAAAATAATAAGTAACAGTTAATAGCTTGACATAACAAGCAAAGTAGTTTAAAATAAAAAGGGTTACATTCAGATTTGCTTTTACATGAATTGCATTCTGGTCAAGGGATATTTGGCTTGCAAGATGGACACCTTATCAATGTGAATTGATTTACCAAAAAGTCTGAAAATTTTCTGTGTCTCGTCTCAGTATTGTAAAGACCTGTCCCTGTCCCCAGAGGTTGTGGCCTGCGACACTTTTTCCAATCACCATTTGCCTGTTGCCTGATTTACTAACCAATTATACTATGTGATCTAACTTTCCTGTAAAGTGTCACATATATCCAATTTTATCATTAATAAGTCCTCTATGAGTCTGTCCATATTTTGATACCAAACATGATGACATTTTGACAATGTGACATATCTTTTCCAAAGATATGTGATTTTAGCTGTTCCCGGATACCCCCCGGTACCTGTCATTCACAACCCTGGTGTGATTTCTGCTCCTCAGTATGTAGTACCACCCAGATTTCCCAAAATATGAACTATGACGACATTTTCCTTTGAAGGTCATATTTCTATATACCTGTATAGGCTTTCACATGCTGCCTACAAGGATCTCCAGCTGTGATCGGCCCCACACAGTCTATTCAAGTGTCCAAAACTCCCTCTCAGGCCAGGCTGTCTCACAGTAGGAGCCCTTTGAAGCTGTCACGGGTGACACACTTATCTTTTCACACTGAAATGTGCAAAGCCAGCAAATACATTTACACCAGACTCTCTGGCTTTACATTTTACACTTTAACTAACTTATCAATGGATTCATTTAATATAACATATTTACACTGCAGTTATGATTTATCCCTTATAAATAACTGCAAGCTCTCTATGTTCACGACAGGCTGCTTATTAAATACAAGCAGAGCGTTAGTTCTTATAGGTTCAGTTTCTAAAATGTACTGCAAGCTATATTGTTGCAAAAAGAACAATAGTTATTAAAACCTTTTTTATGAGATACTTTACAAGTGAACAACTGCCTTGGGCTAGGCCAGTAGTCAAGTTAAATAGTAAAAAGAAACATTTGTCTATGTTTCTGCCCCTATGTTCCTAGTGAATACAAAGCGCACACAGCAAGACCCAGAGTCAAGAAGGGTGTATGATCTCTCTATCCTGCTTTCACTGCCTGGAGACATGGTGGAAGGTGGCCTGACCAGATAAGGGAATAGCAGAGAGTAAATGATTTCAAATAGCCTTTCTATAATGTTACCCATGGCTTTATTAATTTTTATCCTTGGGGAAAGTTCTCTATCTGCAAACAACTCTTTTTTTTTTTCATTGTAACTAATGCAAAGTGAAAGAAAGATATTGGATAGATAAGGTATTGGATTTTATTATACGTATTGATTACTGTTAAATATTATTTTAACTAATTGCTAAAGTAGCTAGGAAGGCATGGGTGTAGTAAATGCAGCTTGTGAATGGATTGGCTGCTTTACCTGCCTGTCAAGGTGATGCTTTCACTTTTTGTGTACTAACCCAAAGCTTCAATTGCCTGAACCAATTCTGCTGCCAGAAATGACAGCACCCTCCTCATCAGAGATGTCACCACAGGCATAGTGGATGTAATATTCTAACTTGAGCATGCTCAAAAAATTATATTACAGTTTGATGTGGCTTCCTCTAGTGCTGTACATTGTTAATTTAACAGTACATAGGCACTATACAGAACACTGTATTTTCTTTCCATTTATAAACGATGTTATATTTATATGTGGAAATTTGTTCTATAGCAGTTGTCTGTATCCAGAAGAAAATGATGGTATTCTTTGAAGTTATTGTAGTGGGCTTTGAGCACATGCACAGCAGTACCACTGCACTCCTTTAATGATTCACTGCATTAAACCCTAATGGACATTAAAACTAGCCTGTGTTGTTTTGGCCTATTTATTGCTTTACTGTTCGTTCCCTGATGGGAAATGGTCCAAAACTGTACAGGCCATCATCCATATGCAGTGAGGATCAGTTTCATATCAGCGATGGACATTAACAAGACACAATAGCACACAGGTAAAACTGTTTTGTCATAATCAGGTCTGATAATTAATTGTAATTAGCCTGTATGGCTCATTTGTTCAATTCTTACATTTTCCCATATGTAAATGTGATTAGTCATTCTATTGTGTGACAATAAAAACGGTGCATACAAATGTAAAGCAATAGCATATCCATTAAATATAGACCACTGAAAACAAACTGATTTAAAAACAAGTTAAATGTCCAACATTTCAGAAGCTTTTTGCCAAGAATGGCTACGGGAAAAATATGCTTAAATAAAGGCATTTCCTGCCAAACGTTTAAAAATGGCTTCACTTTGTTTGACAAGCCATGAACATCAGCAAGTGTTGGTAACTGATGGCAACTAGGGAACCTGAACTACAACAAAGTGCAAGCAGCTTAAAAGATAATACAACCCCAAACTGAAAATTCAGTTTTGGGCGGACTAAAGATTACTTATTGTGGGTTCCAATATCTTGCACACACCCACCATACAGCTCCATTACTTTCTTCTCTTACTGGAAGTATGTCGGTGGTGGACAAGATGCTTCTATCCACTCATGCAGGATTGAGCTGTGCAGTGATGAGCATTTGAATCATCTGAATACTTTATTTAAGGGTTAATAAAAAGGGTAAACATCTGTGGCTTATAGGCTGATATGGACAAGAAGCAGTAGCAGTTTCTCAGAAATGTTTTCATGTAATATTCCCATATCATTGGCCCAATCTGTCTAACAGAATTTTGATATGTGTTAGCGGTATAAGTTGCCACATTTAAATGTATATGTTTTTTAAAGCAATTGTAAACGTTTATTAAAATGTTTTTAGAAACAAAAGAAGACAATCCTTTGACGTGATTCTGCCATGTTTATTATTTATTATTTAATATGCTTGGGATGTGCATTTTGTTTCATGTTTAGCACTGTTCACTAGTAGTTTGTGTGATTAGGAGTCTGTAAAAGGGAATGGCAAACTCCTCTTCTCTGAACAGCTGCTGAAGAATGATGGAGTTGTTTACTATTTACATTTTTACTATTATTTATATACTTTTCTTTAAAATGATTGCAGTTTCAATATTTATTTTGTTCCTTTGTGACTTTAGCACATGAATCAGTTTTTCATGTTTTAGCTTTGTTCTGTGTCAGTATCAGTATAGGAGTATGGAAGTGGGCTGATGTCAAAAGGCTCCTTGATAGCTCAATGACAAATGCAGCCTATACATGGGCTCAGACATTTCCCAAGGCAATCTAATTTGGGATCGACCTGAGGGTCATAAGCCCCCTGGCCAAGCCCATTCCTGCACAGAAGAGAAGTGACGGTAAAGATTAGAATAGAGGCCAGACCACTGATAAGTCACAGCTCACTTCACAAGTCACATTCACATGTTTTCCCCCAGAACACACCAGAAATAATGAGTGCCAAAGGGGCTGGATGCAAATCTATAGATATCAGACATTATTTAATCTTTACTGATTCGTGAATTGATTTGTTCATCTCTATCAAACTCTTGCTCTCATTGTGTAACTTGCACTAAGGAGATAAAAGCTCAATTCTGATTGGTTGCTGTGAAAGGGTTGCTGTTGTTCAGTGCATATGTTTTATCTAAATGCAATAACAGTAAATGAACCATATTGCCTTTTTATCTCTATCATTCAAAGAATCTTTACATCTAAAAATCCAAATTTTTTTCCCATGAGCAGATAGAAGCAAAAAAATGACCTCATTCAGTGACATGTCATGTATGGTATGTTTGTCTGAATTCGAGTAGATGTTTAAAGGAACTACTGCTGGATCATATGAGGGTATTTATTTCCCACATGAAAAAAGGAATTCATGAAATGTTTTTCTATGTTGGTGGTTCATAAAACTGTAACAAAGGTTAAACATCTTGATAAATCAGCTCCATATATTACAATAGCATTAGTATTTTTTTTTTACTAAAAAAAAAAGGTGCTTTGATTTACATACTCCTATGTGGCCTAAGCAAATGAGTAATGAATTAATTATAGAATAATTTATGCATACAAGAACTTTTGCATTTAATACAATAAAGTGCAACAAGTTTTAAGGACTGGTAAAATTAAATTAATACAGTTTTCTAACATTATTTCACTTGCAAAACATCACTAATCTCCCTCCTAAGTCTTCTAATCAACAGTTAGTACTTCTAATAACATTATTGTTATTGGCAGGGGTGGAAAAGTGCATCGCCAAGACTCATAACAAAATTTGGGTAGGGGCCCAATAGAGCAAAGCAGTCGGCCTCTGTTTTGATGGAATGTGAACTGCTCATCTCTAGTTAAAATTGTAAGTATCATTGTACAGTACTTGATAAGAGGTCACTAAGCGAAGTGAGTAAACTCTAAATGTGACTATATTCACACAACACCTGTTAGTATAGGTATTTAAACTCACTAGCTTTGCAAGAATAATCCCCCATGTCTCAATGGAGTATCAAATCTCACAAAATGTGGATTAGACAGCCACATAAAATAGAGAATTATAGCCCTCTAAAATGCCCCATAGCAGTACATGATGCTTTATTGCATACAAATGATGCAATTTAGTATGGATTAGCCCACTATTTAGAGTGTATTTGAATTCCTGCAGGTCTGTGATCTTTGATCCCCAGATGTGGCGCTCCCCCGGCTGATCTCAAGATGCCATGACAATTTGGTTGTAAGCACCAAAGTGGTGGGAAAATACTGGTCAAACTGTCACACTGCTTATCAGAAAGACTGATTTTTAGGAGAACATAGAAAGAAATACACACCCTTAGAAAATTTCCCTTGAGCAAATCACCCTTGGAGATGTATCTGTGTGAATAATAACATTTTCTTGAGAGATGAGGGCAGTTCCACACTGATAAACCCTTTTCGGATCTCCTGGAGTAAGTATTCAATCTGACAAACTTTTTCTGGACTTTGAGTATAGCAGGTGAGTGACAATCTTGGACACACTTGGGCAAATTCTCTCTGGACATTGTGGATTGCCAATAAAGAGCCTTGTTTAAAGGTGCTGTTGCCAGGTGAGGGCTGGCAAACTTTATCCCCCAAGACTCAACCCAACAGCCTATTAGAAACATTTTAAAGGAAAAAAAATGCAGGTGGCCCAGTGACCCAGCCCAAGGTAACCCACTATGGGAACGGCTCAGGGGACAGATGCCCTCCTGCCCCCGGCCCAGCCTGCTCCTGGCTGTTGCCCAAAGTATTTTAACTGAATATGGCCTAAATTAACAACTCAGTACCTGACTTCTATTCATCCAATATCCCCTTCTCCATTATTTTACTGGGAAAAATAAGGGGAAGGTAAAGATTAGTAGCAAATAGCTAACAGAAAGAATTACAAGAAAAAAGTAGCTACATGGTTAGAAGCAGTGGCGGCTCATTGCCCCTTTCATCGGGCTGCTCCTTTAGTCAGCGCTGTGTCCCAGCAGGTGTGGGCAGCCGGGTGCATGCACAATAGGTACAAATTAATTAAACAGCCTCCTGTGGCTGATTTCATCCCCCTGACTGTCTCTCTCATGATTGGTCAATACCGGTATTTAAGGCAGGGAGGGCTTAGCCCCCCTGCCAGTTATAGCATCCAGTGTACTGCACCGTGCTGACCTGCTCTGTCCTGTGGATACTCTGCTATCATTTGACCTGATTCCTTTTGTGACACTTGACTTGTTTTTGGACCTTGATTGAACACTGATTGTCCCTCACCTGCTTCTCTTATGGATTACCTGTGCTTGCAATCTGTCCTGACCTCTGGTCTGTCTCTGTTTGTCCTGCTCTCTACTGACCCACGACCTCTGGACTGTCTTTGATACTTGCCTTCTGTATTCCAGTTATCCCCCACCACACCTCTGCACTATGGTTGCCATTGATAAACTTTTACTACGCTAGAGTAAAGTCCTGGAGGCATCTGAGTGCCTCCAAATGCAACCAGTTCTACGTGAAAGGTGGCTGCATTGGATGAAGACCTCTATCCAATCGGTTTTAAATGGTTATCAATATTGTTAGCCCTAATAAAATTGGCAAGACGTGTGTCTAGGTAGATCTTTTTGGGGTCTGAACAAGTATTCCACCTATGCAGGGGCAGGCTGGGCTGGGGAGCAGGGGGGAACTTGCCCCCCAGGCCGGTCCCATAGTGGGCTACCTTGGGCTGGGTCACTGGGCCAACTGCATTTTTATTCCTTAAAAATAGGCCGCTGAGTCGAGTCTTGCCCCCCGGGCTGAAACTTGCCAGTCCTCCCCTGCGCCTATGGATATGTTAGGAAACCATGACGTCACAAAGACATTGCCTTACTAATATTTATGAGGCTTGACTTATATTTATGAGGTATTGGTTGCTATGGACTTGATGGGCTACATTCTCATGAAATATTAGTTCAGCCCACAAAATAGATGCCTTCACTGTAAGTATATGACCGGTTTAAAGACCGATTTAAGAGGATCCACTGTTCTTATTTAAGAACAGCATAGTTTAGAATAAAAAGCCTCACTTCTTTACTGCGATTCTGCAATCTTAAATCAACATGTTTACAGTACTCCATAGGCAGAAGAATAATTAAACAATTTACCATTAACCAATAGCTTTTTGTTAGTTAATGTAATCTGCTTTTGTACAATTAGAGGAATTAGATGAATAAATAAACATGGTTTCTTCTATATTTGAAATCTCCCTGGCCATTGCTAAACTTATAATGACTGAATGTGATAAATTCACTTTGCTAGAAGCAATCATGTTTTTTAGATTATTTGGTTTCTGTATACATAATTGATGATTTCTCAGATACCTTGTATTGCAGACTGGTGTCTTGTAGTAACACTACCAATGTCTGTAAATATATATTAATATGACATTCTAAGTATTTAACTGAGAAACAACTGGCTATTTAAACCTATTCTGCAATTTTATTTGTTTGTATTTGTAATATAGTAAACCTATTGTCATATATACAATATAGGAACAAAAGTATTTGGCACCTGTTAATTAATGAATGGTTTCAATCAGACCCGTTGCCAGAGGTGTATAAAATTATACACATAGCCATGCATTCTCCATTTGCAAACAATTGTGATACAAAATGTGTCGTTCTGAAGAGCTCAGTGACTTTAAGCGTGGTACTGTGATAGGATGCCACCTTTACAATAAGAGGGTTTGTGAAATCTCCTCCCTGCTGGATATTCCACGGTCAACTATAAGTAATATTATTAGAAAGTGCAAGCATTTAGGAACAACAGCAACTCAGCCATAAAGCGGAAGACCACATAAAATCACAGAGCGGGGTCAAGGACTGCTAAGTCACCTGGTGTGTAAAAGTCGCCAACGCTCTGCTGATTCCATAGCTGAAGAGTTCCGAACTTCCAGTTTTCGGGAAGGCCATTTTCTTTTCCAACATGACTGTGCCCCAGTGCACAAAGCAAGGACTACGAAGACATGGTTTGATGAGTTCAGTGTGGAAGAACTTGACTGGCCCACACAGAGACTTGACCTTAACCCCATGCAACATCTTTGGGATGAACTGAAACGAGATTGCGAGCCAGGTCTTCTCGTCCAACATCAGTGCTTGACCTCATAAATGCTCTACAGAATGAATAAGCACAAATTCCCACAGAAACACTCCAATATCTTGTGGAAAGCCTTCTAAAAAGAGTGGAAGCTGTTATCACTGCAAAAGGGGGACCAACTCCGTATTAAAGTATATGTATTTGAAAACAATGTCATTACAGTCCCTGTTGGTGTAATGGTCAAACATCTGACTAGTTTGTCCATATAGTGTAGCTATTGTAATCGAGCATTAAAATAAAATATCATCTAAACTCCATCTAAGTTCTAGTACTAGAGCAAGAGAACCTTGTAAACTTCTTACTATTGGGCCTTTTATAAATGGTCATTCTGGAGATGCCATGTTTCGTAATAGGTATTTATAAACAGACATAAAAAATGGGGGCCTTGTCCTCTGGAGGAAGATGCTATCACTGGACCTGCGCTTCTGTATTGGACAAGGAAATTCTGTGATGTGACATTATGACATAACTAAGGCATCCCTTAGTGATATGCAGGCTTGAGAAAAGCAGAGGATAAATAATACATAGGTAAGAAGTTTTTGTCTGCTGCCCCATCATGTCAGTGATTGGCGCTCAATGTGGGGGCACTGTGGGGAGCATAAAAACACAGAACAAGTGACTCATTCAGTGTTTGAGGTGCCACCTAAACCTTGGTGCCTTAGACAACTGCCTAGGTTCACCCAATGGTAGTGCCAGCCCTGCCAATCTGTTACACCTGTCCCAATCAAACAATTATATATTTCACTTCTGTAGAGTAAAAATTAAAAACAATAATCCCAAATGTATAAAAATGGGTCTGGTCATTAAAGTACAAAATAACTCTGCTCATTAAGGTGTTAGAGAAATATTATTAAAACGTCATATATTTATTAAAAATATTGATCTAATCCTAACAGTCTCCATTGTTTTTTTTAAATGCTGTCCCTTGGAAATAAAGAAATAATTATAAATCTAGTATAAGTGATGATCTATAGCATGAAAACATTAATGACAAGCTTTATTTCTGTTTATTGCCTGACCACAGTGAGATAAAGTAAAGCAGTAAAGTGCATATAGCTAACTTCAACAGCCAAAATCAATCAATGAGGACAATCAATCATCCACATTACAATATTCCTATAATAGCAGAGTGACCAGATGTAAGAATGTGGTCCAAATATCCAAGAATTAAACTTTTTAACAATACGGAAAGTGACTAACAATCTAAAATGTAATTGTAAATAGTTTTTTATCGCAACAAATGTGGAATAAAACTTTGGAACAAAACTTTGCCAAAGTCATGCGTTTATGGTTGTAGTCCAATTGTCAAGTGGTTTTTATTAAAATTGTGTGAAATTGTAGTTAGATTGAACTTTAGAATATCATGGAAATGTGAACATGTTTAATAAGAAAATAGCTTTTTTTCCCCAAGTGTCACAGACTGTCATTTTACTAAATTGTTAAAAAAAACAGGTGTAACACAAAGACATTTCTGGTCAAACAATTTGATAATTGTCTACCAAGTTTGTCTGCTTCATAATCTGTATCCCTGTGTCCATTCGTAATCTGACCTGATTTGATCAGGCAGAATGAAAAACAAACTTGGCTAATGACCTGAGTACATGTGTGAGGCAATTGGCTGAAATACAGTAAGAAATACAGCCAGATCACTTGTAACCAATACCATACTTGCCAACTCTCGCATTTTGCGAGAGTCTCACGGACTTCCGGGAGAGTGTGGCAATCTCCCGGATCTGCCCACTTCACTAGGAAGTGCCCCACTTCCTAGTGAAGTGGGCAGAATTAGGTCCCAAACGCCGCGATTCCCAGTGAATCGCTGCGTTTTGGCCCCACCCCCGCTGTCAAATGACGCGTTTGCGTCATTACGTCACGGGGGGGTCCAAAATGACGCACATTTTGGAGCCCCGCCCCCCATCATGCCCACCTCCCCCGCAGGCTCCCGGAAACCAACATTTCAAAGTTGGTAAGTATGACCAATACCCTAATGCAGGTTCACTGGCTGACTGGCATCTGACTCTTGATCGGTTTTAATTAGCCACAGAACCTGAACAGTGTATGTGCCTGTTATAAATGAACTGGCAACCTTGGACAGGTGGTACATGTAACATGATTGTTCAGTCTGATAGCTGACCCACTTTGTGCAATCAGGCAAAATTACCACAATTGTCCAACAGTGGGTCGACTATGAGCCCAGAAACAAATACTTTACATATTTGAGTGTTCATTTATGTTTTCTTTTCAATAAACTTAAAAATTAAAATGGACCCAAGTTGGGCTTTCCTGATTAATTCCAGGACATAGAAACATGCATAAAAGTATTTTCAATTAATCAAAGGCATTTCATTTCTGATAAAAAAAAAGTCCCCTTATGGGACTGATTCAAATTGTGTGTGATTTTATAATACAAATTTAAATAATGACAGTTGAGATTTAGAGGATTTAATTGCCATTTTTGGAATAGGAACTCATCATAGTCTCAATTTTGGAGACATGTCTCATGAAGGTAATGTAATAAGAAATCATTTTGTACACAGTACCAAATATGATGTTTGCGAGGCTCAATCCTTGCTTTTGAATTTATTTTGAGTAATGCAAAATGCTTTATTCAAAAAGTATACTTTGAATGGCCATGTTTTGCTCAGTTAATTCAGATGCCTTTAATATTAAAATATTCATCACAGGCATTGGAAAATTTACTACAAGATTTCATCCTGCAACCAAATACATCTAATAAGTCATTTATTATTTATAGTAGCAAAAAAGTATGATTACTTCTAGCAAGGCTTTGCTATATTTCAGGGTACTGGCGTTGTGGATTAATAATGATGTTCCCTAAATTGTTCCCTTGTTCATTAGTATCATGAGAGTTTGTTATACGTTTATGTCAATGAGAAATATTTAGGGTTTTTAATCTCTATTTTCCTACGGTTTTCTGAATAAATCTCTGGATGTCTTCTGAGTGTCTTATATAAGTTGTGTTTTGTTTTTTGTGCTTGTGACCTTTTATTTACATATGCTGTTATACAGTATATGCTGTTGAGTGGTAGGTGATGAGGTTATCATCTACAACTCAACTAATTTATACGTGTGTTTTAGTGTTCCTATGTGTTAGTGGGTAGGAAAAAACAAGGAAAAAAACTGCGAAAAATGTGTAGCGCTTATGGTCTCCAAAATAGAGCAAGAAGAAGTGTGTAAAAAATATATTGTGTCACAGGTGAATACAATGTCACCACAAACTGGTATACCTAGATTTTGTTTAGATATTTGTGATCCTTTCCTCTTCTTTTAGCATTCAAAACATTTGGGCAGCACGGTGGCCTGGTGGTTAGCACTTCTGCCTCACAGGACTGGGGTCATGAGTTTGATTCCCAACCATGGCCTTATCTGTGTGGAGTTTGTATGTTCTCCCAGTGTTTGCGTGGGTTTCCTTCGGGTGCTCCAGTTTCCTCCCACACTCCAAAAAACATACTGTTAGGTTAATTGGCTGCTATCAAAAAAAAAATTGACCCTAGTCTCTCCCTCTCTGTCTGTCTCCCCCTCTCTCTGTGTGTGAGTGTGTGTCTATATTAGGGAATTTAGATTGTAAGCTCCAATGGGGCAGGGACTGATATGAATGAGTTCTCTGTACAGCGCTGCGGAATTAGTGGCGCTATATAAATAAATGATGATGATGATGATAATTCAAAATGACATGTTCAATGAAAATAAACATGAAAATAGTGTGACACAGTATTGATCATCAAAACCAAAACATCACTGTGAAGTGGTGAAGTGAACAAGCAGTTCCATATTCTCCACAATCAGTATTCCATTGCATGTGATAGAGAACAGTCTGTCACGTGTGATGCCCCCTAGTGGTATCTCACTTACCAAATGTAGGATTAAGGGCTAGATTTACTAAACTGCGTGTTTGAAAAAGTGGAGTTGTTTCCTATAGCAACCAATCAAATTCTAGTTATCATTTATTTAGTATAGTCTACAAAATAATAGCTAGAATCTGATTGATTGTTATCGGCAACATCTCCACTTTTTCAATCCCGCAGTTTAGTAAATATACCCCTAAGTGGCACGCAAACCTCTCTTTGCGGACTGCTTCTTTTGCTACTTTCTGTACAGGAAATATTTAATATATAGTGGATAGAAATGAGGCCAAACATGGTTGTAGTGACATGTTCGAATTTAGTAAATATGAGAAAATGTTTTTTTCTGGCCAGGTCTAAAAAGAGTTAAACGACTAGTTTAGTGATGAGTGAGCAAAGAAGCTCTATAAACAAGACACACATTGTAATGTAGTTTTTTCTGATAGTTGTTCTTTCACAACCTGGTTAAAAGACATAGAAGGATGAAAGGGTGACTGTTCAAGTTGGGAATGTGAAAAGCAATAATACATCTTCAGTGCATAGAGGTAACATGGATTACATAGTATCTTTGTCTGACTAGTTAATTAGGGATCAACATTCCTCTGTCCAAAAAAAGTACATAAAATATGAAATGGGAGGATGAGAATCTATCTATGTTGTGACAAGTGGACTAAACAGGATCAAAGGCAAAAGTCTTTGCAGTAGAAAGATATCTGTCCAAGCACAAAAGCTTTAGCTTAATCATTTAGGTCTGGTGGTATATTACAATACTGTAAAGTAGAATAGCTGAAGTTTAAATACTGTTATTTTGCTCTAGCCACAAGGATATGTGGGAAAAAGATGTATATTTTGTGCCATATATAAAAAGCTCACAACATTTTATTTTAAAGCTGCACTCCCAGATATTTATGGGAGTTATTTCCGCTTACCATTTTTAAATGGCTGCGGAAGGGGATGTGAACAGGAGCACCAATCACAAGCTGAAATCTGCATGATACCACAGAGATTGATTCTAATTGGTCCTTCCAATTACACCTCCCTCTGCAGCGGTACACAACCCAGGCAGTCAGATGAACCCGGAGATAGATCTATTAACATACAAGGCCATCAACAAAATTTCACCAACATACATCACCTCACTTGTCTCAAAATATCTCCCAACTCGACACCTCCGTTCTGCACATGATCTGCATCTGTCTTCCACTCTCATCACTTCCTCTGATACTCGGTTGCAGAATTTTTTTCGGGCTGCACCTACTCTGTGGAATTCACTCCCTCGCACCACAAGACTTTCCTCTAGTCTTCAAACCTTCAAGCGTTCTCTGAAAACCCACCTCATCAGACAAGCTTACAATATTCCTCTACCACCCTCTTTATCTCCTTAGGTTACCCTATTACCACCCTCTAGAAAGCTAACACAAGACAACAACCCTCTGAACAACATAATTGTGTGACTGAGCATACAGCCCACTAAATACTTTGTAATCATTGCATTCTAGCTGGACAAATACTCAATATGATGTAGCACTTACCATTGTGTATGAAATCATTGTCCCATAAATTGTAAGCTTGCGAGCAGGACCCCTTTACAGTGGCGCACGCAGGGGGGGTTTCTGAGTCTCTAGAAACCCCCCCTGTGCTAACTAAGTGGCCACTGTCCTATACAGCAGCAGCAGCGCTGTCAAAGAAGCGTCCGCGGCGGTGCTGTATTGTTTTTTTTGGGGGGGGGGTCGGCGGGGGGAAACCCCCCCCCCGACAATCCTCAGTGCGCCGCTGCTTTACCTCTCTGTCTTTGTATGTGTTACCCAGTATTGTTTTATTATTGTTTGTTCCCAATTGTAAAGTGCTACGGAATCTGCTGGCGCTATATAAATAAATGTTGATGATTATGATAGATCCTTGCACTGAGCATCCCCTGGGACTCAGGTTAATGGTTTTCTTGGTAGGGTGAAGTTTTCACTTTACTTGGAAGTGCTGCTTTTTTCATTTGGCTTTGTTGTTGCTATTGTCCTTATCATCATGCTTGTATAGAAAGAGGCATCATTTTGCATAGAACCAAATTATTTGCTATTTTGTTATGTTATCATCATCATCAACATTGTATGGTGCTACAGATTCTGAAGTGTTTGACATACATTAAAACAGTAAGCATAATAACAGGTACATGGGTACAATTGAGCAGAATAATAATTGCATGGATGCAATTAACAGAACAATTCACACGGCAAAGAGAAAAAAAATCAGACATGACAAAGGACATATGTCATCAAGAATTAATATTTTTCAGGTCGATACTCCATTATCTATTATTATCTCTTCTATTCGTATTGCAGATGCAAATTTACATTATTTGCAATGTCATAGTGTGACAGAATGGATCACCTATGCCGCCCTGTCTGTTGTTAATGGGAACCGGCTGGACTTACTTTGCCACAGTTCTCTTTAGTTATCCCAAATGCGCCCTCTTGCCGCAGTAGGAGGGGCTTACACGAGCTGCCACCACTGGACTCCTTACCGGCATCCAGTACCGGGTTTCTTCTGGGTAAATGACGCTGCTAGCATATCTCGTTGCTGGTGTACTTGGGCTGGTACTCCGGACCTCTTACTATGGATCCGGGTTGCTGTGAATGGATCCCCCCCTGGCCTATCACATTGACCAGGGCTGCTGGGTACAAACCTCAGAGACAGCCGGTGAACGGATGAGATTTAGGGTCTAATCTGTAGATCACAGGAATACAGTAATATTGAAGATGATTCCAAGCAGGTCTTTGAAGCAAGATGGTTTATTTGCTCACGCTGGTTTGAGGTACCAGTGATCAAGTCAGATGTTGAAATCAGAAGAACACTTACATGCTCACACAGTTCATCTTTTATACAGTTCCCAGTCTATTTTTAGAATCAGGATGTACTCTATTTGCACAAACATGGATTTACATGCATTGCAAAGTCACTAATATTTATACTTAGCTATGAAATTCTTAAAAACCTTGCTGTGATTTCTTGGATCTTATTTCAGTGGCAGGAGACTCATTAGCAAGTCAAAAGGTCTGACTGGCATGAATACTTCAGACAGTCGCCGAATACACATTCCCACATAACAACAAAAAACAAGCCACTTCCCCACATCACAATACACCAAAGACTTCGTAAACACAGGCTTATTGTATCACATATATACATCAGAAATAGGCATATCCTATAGCAAGGTTAAACAGAAGAAACAACTTTTCTACCCTGGTCTCAGAGATAATGATTTCCTATCTCACAATATACACAATATCAAAAATAAGTGCACGTGCAATTACATACATAAGTGCCCTGTGCTTTGCTTTAAATACATTTTTACCAAAAGATATTTAAAAGTGATTCAGTCACACATAGGATTTATAATATGGTTCTAGACAACCCTAACGCAAGAGCTGTGGACCACCCAGAACACAGGCTGGTCACCCTTCCAGCATACTTTATAATCTGCTACTCCTGGGCACTCAGGGTAGGTCTAGACTCAGGTAATATGACCCCATCCATTCTATGTAAAGTATACAGATTCAGCAGACAATCTAACTCATTGTATCGCTATATATTTAGGGATATTAATGAAAAAAGTTCTTCAAATTTTATCACAGTGAAATGCTAAAATGTTTTATATTTTACATTTGGGTTGTAAACTTCTCAAAAAGCCATACCAGGGTCTGTAAGTCAACAAGTAAAGTTTTCTCTAATGACTTTGTTATAACAGGAAAGAACTTTTTAAATTAACTTTTAATTACACCCCCTACCTATAAACCTGCAACTGTAATAGGTGCACTATGTTTTCTCTCCTTTCCATAGAAAGCTATTAGTAATAACAAAATCATGAACATACAAATTAAAACATACTGCAAGAATTCTTGGAGAAATGGTAAATGCTACATATTGTTAGTATTGATGCACTGTGGAATCAATTAGCCGTGAAAAGTCTGGTACAAATTAATAAATAGGGAAAAAAATTGCAGTTAGTACTCAAAACGCCAAAAAAATAAATGTTCTTCCATATTTTCATTCTGTTATCCTTTCCACTTAGATTAAATTAAGTCTCACACTGAGGATTATCTTCCTACTTACCTCTTCGTGGGCTTTTGCAATATATGGCTCTGATGAGAGATGCCGTCTTCAAGTAGATTATCCCATTTAAATGACTAAATTCTAAACACTGTCAGACTTTTTTATTGTAAATTTAATGTATGGCTTTGCTGGAATAGCCATTCCTGATATATTTAGATATCTGCTGGAATCTATTAGTGGGATTGTGATTCTGTTTAGCAGCTAGTTGTTGTATTATGCCCCTTAAACTTGGTTAAAGAACAAATAATATCAACAATTTCTTATAGGAAGCAAGCACAAAGTCAATATATATATATATATATATATATATATATATTTTTTATTATTATCATTTATAGGTTTCCGCAGCACCATACACAGTGCAAACAATGGACAGTACGGGGAATAACAGTACAGAACAATAAACGAGTAGTACCAAGACTTCAGAGGCTCCAGGAAAGGCAAATATATTGAAGTTGGAGCAGAAGAGAAGGTAGCGAGACAGGAGGGAGAAGGGCCCTGCTCATACGAGCTTACATCCTATAGGGAGGGTAGACAGACGGCAGGCACAAAGAGAGTTGGAGGACGGGAGCAAGCGCTCCCCACTACTGAGGAGGAGCGAAGTGAAGAGAGTGAGCATGGAGAAAGGGTTAGGTGGAAGGCTGGTTGGCTTTGCGGAAGAGATGAGTTTTGAGTGCCCGTTTGAAGGAGCACAGGTTAGGGGACAAACGGATGGAGCGTGGGAGGTCATTCCAGTGCAGGGGGGCAGCTCGGGAGAAGTCTTGAATTCTGGAACGGAATGAGGTGATCAGAGTGGAGGAGAGGCGACGGTCATTGGCCGATCGCAGGGACCTGGCGGGAATCTGGATGGAGAGGAGATTGGAGATGTATGGGGCAGTGGAGTGGGAGAGAGCCTTGTAGGTGAGGGTAAGAAGTTTAAAGAGAATTCTGTAAGGGAAGGGGAGCCAGTGTAGGGAAAGGCAGAGAGGGGAGGCAGAAGAGGAGTGGTGAGAAAGGAAGATAAGCCTCGCAGCTGTATTGAGTATAGAACAAAGGGGGGCAAGGTGAGAGCGGGGGAGGCCGGTGAGAAGAAGGTTACAGTAGTCCAGCCGGTAAATGATATGCGCTTGGATAATATTTTTGGTTGCTTCATGAGATAGGAAGGGCCGGATGCAGGGGATGCCACGAAGTTGGAAGCGACAGGATTGGGCAAGGGATTGAATGTGGGGGGCAAAAGAGAGCGAGGAGTCGAGGGTTACTCCCAGGCAGCGGAGTTGGGGGACAGAAGAGATAGTGGAGTTGTTGACAGTGATGGAGAGATCCAGATGGGATGGGGACTTAGACGGAGGGAAAATAATGAGTTCGGTTTTAGCAATGTTAATTTTGAGAAAGCATGAGGACATCCAAGAGGAGATGGCAGAGAGGCAGTCACATACACGAGAGAAGAGGGGGGGAAGATCAGGAGAAGATATGTAAAGTTGAATATCATCAGCGTATAGGTGATACTGAAGACCGAATGAAGTGATGAGAGCACCTAGGGAGGTAGTATAGAGTGAGAATAGTAGAGAGCCAAGAACAGAGCCCTGAGGGACTCCTACAGGGAGGGCGGAGGAGGGGGAGGATGATCCGGACATGGAAACAGAGAAAGAGCGGTTGGCGAGGTAAGAGGTGAACCAAGTGAGGACAGAGCCAGAGAGACCGAGAGAGTGAAGGGTCTGCAAGAGGAGGGTGTGGTCTATGGTGTCAAAGGCTGCAGATAGGTCCAGGAGGATTTCTATATTTTTTACAAGACAAATCTCAAAACAAAATCTTGTTGTTCCATGTGGACTTAAAATGAGACATATACAAAATTTTGCACAATCACAGATGTCACAATTGCCAACCTGCAGATTTTAGACATGAGCATTAATGCCTCAAACGGTGTTGATATAAGGCAAAAAGCTCAACTAAATATACTTTGCCTGTCAAGTCCCATTTGTAATGATCCCTTAACCTACAGTCTGTAAATAGCATTTCTGCATATTTGTCACCTAGAAAATGAACTACCATTCATACAAGCTGCGGCTTTTTCACTGTCGCAGAGTGATGCAAGATAGAGAAGCATCATCCTCTTAAGTATTTTATTATTATTATTATTATTATTATTATTATTATTATTATTATTATTCTTTTTTATCTAATGAACAGATAAGACATGATGCTAGATATATTTAGTTAAGTAAAAAATAATTCATTTTTCTCATTTACATTATTTAGCTTCGTAATACATGTGTTAATATATATGTTCTGACATGGGAGAGAAACTTGTGGTTTTTATGCATTTTCTAAGTGTACACATCCAAAAATGCTTGTACAAAAAAAACCTCATCCCCACTACCTGGTCTAAGGAGAATAACATCAGGATTGCTAACATGGAGGTGTGGGGTCAGAAAGAGTGGTGCTTAGTTCAGGTATTACCATATCATATGCGTTACTTATAGCTCCCTCTCCCAGGTTGTGAGTGGAGGGGAGTTTTTTTTTTATACATTTGTATTATTTATATCTATGTTTACTTAATTCAGAATTAATTTTAAAAGGCACATGTACGCCAAGTGGCAGGTCATCTTCACTATATAAAAAGGACTTTACTTGCTACTTAAGGGTGTCAGTACAGACAGTATTATGGCCAAAATATAAAAGCACATAATCACCTCCATAATATTAGAGATGACTCATAGAGCCAGAAGCCAATTTTTTTTCTCTTGTTATAATTTTTTATATGTAGTTTTACAATATGTAAACCAAATTTATCTACAGGTGCAGCTGATTCTATACACTACATTCACTTTCACGTATAAATGGGCTCATTTAATACCTTATATTTTTCATATTGCACTTTGAGAACAAATCTTGTGAGTGACTTTCTTTACAGGTAAATACATTTCATGAATGAGTATCACTTAGTGTACATTTGCAACAAATATCCAACTATGGAAGACTAAAAACAAGTAAGTACCATCAACCTTAGTTTTTTACCCGTCTTTGCACTCACCAACACATCAATAGCAAAATCCTAAGACCAATTAACCTGATGGTTAAAGTGCATTTTGATTTTCTCAGATTTTGACATTCCATAGAATTTTACAAAAGGAGATTTAATAACCTGGATTTGGCAAAGATTGAGAATATAAGAAGGCGTTCCTGATTTTCTGCAAAACCACAGGCTAAGTAACCTGCACACATGTAAATAATAGAATTCCTTGGCACAATATAGTGTATAGAAAAAGAATTACATATGTTTTCATTTTGCATAGATTACATGTGCAGAAAAAAGTAGGGACATTTGCACAAATGTAGCTTCATAGAGGTATTGCATACAACTTCCATACCTGATTCATTAAGGAAAGTAAGGCAACAAAGGAGGACGTTTTTCTCCTGGACAAACCATGCTGCAATGCTAGAGGTGCAAATTAGTTTATTATTTTGCAGGTAAGGAAAATACTGTCTGCTTTTCCATGTAGCACACAAATACTTGGTAATTTTATTTTTACACTGAAATTTAAAGTTGATCTAGGACATGCCCTAAACCAACTATAAATCTGTCCCCACATTTTAAATTTACATCCCCTCCAATGTAACATGGTTTTGCCCAGGTGCAAAGTTACTCCTTTTTTCAGATTTGTTCTCCTTAATGAGAGGCCCAATGTGCTCTTTGTAAATTACTTCTTCGGTTTATTAGTTTGTGCTCTGGACCCTAACGATCACTTGGATTCATTATATTGAACCTAATTAAAGGAGGTTCTAATGCTGATTAAAGAAGAATTCCACACATAACTAACAAAATATACTGTTAAGTAACAAAATGCCACATACCTGCGCTCCCTCGAACCTCCAATCTGACTGGTCCCACAATTTTTATAACAGTCCAAGCAGGTTTTTTACATCAAACTCTAAGAGACCTTGCCAAGATCTCTTCTCTTAATGCTTCTCATTCTGTCAACATTGTGTAGTATAAACACTTCATGAATTAATCACACAGAAACCATAGCAAAAGGTTCCGAGTTTTAACACTGAAATCTAAATGAAGCAGAATCACAGTAGTTATTCCATTGAGCACTATGGGCCTGATTCATTAAGGAAAGGAAAGCAACCAAAATGAGTAACTTTGCACCTTGTCAAAACCATGTTGTATTGGAGGGGGAGGTAATTTTAAAATGTAAGGACAGATTTATAGTTGGGGTAGGGCATGTCCTAGACCAACTTTTAATGTCAGTGTAAATATAAAGCTATCACGTATTTGTGTCCTGCGTGAAAAAACAGCCAGTATTTTCCTTATGTGCAAAATAATAAACTCATTTGCACCCTTTGCATTGTAACATGGTTTTGCCAAGGTTAAATTTACTCATTTTTTTTTTGCTTTACTTTCCTTAATGAATCAGGCCCTATATCTTTTATCCCATCCATCCACTCATTAAATGACCATGGCCTTAGTACAAATAGTTTTACAGGTGATTTAATTTAGTTTAAAGTAAATGACACATCCAAAAAAGGGAATTAAGTGAATTGTTTATTTCAAGTATATAATACTGTATGTGTGTAATAAAATATTAATGACATGCTTGTTCTCTGCACACATATGCCAATTAATTGCAGTCACTGTGTTTGGTGGGCCTACATCATTCCAAATAGTTTACCTGCACCCCTGAACCAATCCAAAAAATATCTTAATTTCCACTTATAAAAATTTCTCCAACACCTTGCACAAGAAAGAAATGCCTGGAAGTTTGCACAGTCACTACCTGTTCAATTAATTTTATATTAGTCGAACAAATCCAGAACAACAGCTTTGTGACTATCCTCTACCAACCAATGTACAGCCAACAGATGGAGCAGCCTTAGTTGGGATTAAAAGGTCCTATGAGGCCTTTCATTAATTAGATTATATGTGCCTACTAAGAGATGCATGTAAGTCATATATTTAATATTGAAAAATGTAGAGGCCCAATGGAATGTAACGCATAACATTTTATAGAGCCTTTTATCCTCACCAAAGCTGCTTTATTTATCTGTGTTTTCACACAGTCATCTTTGCTCATACAGACAACATCTGTACATTACCAGTTGCAAACAAGCAAAACTAGCTCACCCCTTCAAATTTATTCATTCTTCAACTTTTGCACATAAATCACCCTCACTGTATACACACACACACACACACACACACACACACACACACACACACACACACAGATTCAATTATATTGCCTATATGCACATGTTTAAACCATTTAACTTTTCAAAATCATGTAGCATGTCATACTGTTAAACAAGCATCCGTCACTTACTGGTCAATAAAAACACAAAAAGTAAATTGAAGTTGAAACCTCCCTGAAAATCTAAACTTAAAACTGTTTTCCATGGTCCTAGAAATTTCCTTTAATTTGCCATGATCAAAGTCTTTCAGAAAGAGTAGACATTTTAAAAGAAGCTCTGTGTTTACTTAACGACCATTAAATTCAAATAAAAACAGTGCTTAAGGTTTCCAAAAATGTCAGTTCACCACGTGTTGTACACACAGAATGCTCTGCAGAGGGGCTGTATTTATGGAAATGAAGCTATGGAGTGATTGAAAGTGGTATTTTACTTGTGCTCAGTAGAGGAAATAATGAGTGAGCAGATACTACACTTAAAATCATTTTTGCACATGTATATACTCCAAGTAAAATGTGCAAATGTGCAAAAGTGAAAATGCCTCCTCTAAGTACTACATTATATCACATTAGAATCACTCCCTTAATTATTTGCAAATTACCTCTGGTTCTACTAAACAACTGTTAATGTTGCACGCTTTTAGATATCAAATAACTCATGGTATCAAAGGGACATCGAGTTGGCCGTAAAAATGCAACTGTTGTGTACATGCAAAAATGCATCTGTCCACTTACACTTCTACGGCTGTATTTTGAGTTGGACATATCGTAAGTTTAATGAAAGTTAAAATCTAGTATAAAGATATGTCCATCGCCAAGATGCGATCGTCATCTTCATCATAAACACTGCAAATTACACCCCTCTCATGGGTACAGGTGCAATATCCTAAAACAGAAATTTTAAGGATATGTGAAAGTCAAAATCAGACACATCCCTAAGGGGTGTGGTTGACTTGGAATTTCCCATTCCTAATGTACAGAACTTAAACATGAACGCCCAAGCGCAAGGGTTGTAAGTCTAACATACACTCAAGTCAAAGCACAGCTTTAAGCATGAGGGGTTACTCTGTGTATTTGCTACTCCTCTAGTAATATAATAATTTCATTATTGGTAACCAGTTGCTTATCACTTCTTGCACTGAAGTAAGAGTAGGGATTAAGATTTAACTACCTTATTGCATTCAGTCTTCATCGTAGGCATATCCGTGTGTACACTGTTTATTCAGTATGTCAGGATAGATCTGCATATAACACGGGAGGGAGGAGAGGAATGGAGGCAGCCAGAGAATGAGAGACAGATAGTGGAAGAAGCACGGTCTTTAAAAGCACAGGGTAGTGATGTGAGGCTCCTTTTGCACTGTGTTGAAAGTTTGTGATGTCATATGCTCCTTATATGAAACAAAGTTCACACATCCAACTTGTTTAATAAAAATTCCACAGGGCAATAACATAATCATGTTTGCTAGCATATGCTATAAAAATAAATGCCCATTCTATTTCTCTGCTCATCAGGGGATTAAATAGGACCAGAGTCAATTGATAAGTATATATTATAATATAGTGTTGGGAAAAAGAGTGATTTTCTTTCTCTGCAAATTGCAATTCTAAATATAAGGTATACAAAGTAACAGTACACATTTTCTCTCTCACTGCAGTTTGTCTCCTGTTTAATCCAGAATTAGCCAGGCACTGCTCATGGAGAAGCAAATTGTTTTGTAATTTTAATTCCAAAACAGTAGTCCTTCATGTTCGGTGGGACATTTAGGTTAAATCCTAAATTCTCAATATCAGAGCAATTGTTACAGGAACAAACTGAAATAGTATTTTCATATCTATTCAACACATAAAAAGCATGTCTAAACAATATGGAATATGTGAGGGTGTGTATATGCACATACTGTAAGCTTGTAAGTGACCATAGAAGATTGTTATTCCACACATCTAACCATTGTAAAGCCAAATTGTATGGAAGAAAATACTCAAAAAGTAATCAGAGGATGATGAAAGTAAACAACACTAGAGACCTCCAAAATAGTCCAATCCAAAAGAGCACATACTAACACTGTTATTAATGGCTACAAACATACAAATACAAAAATGTTCAATAACTACAAAACCATTTAGATAAAGATTTCTAGTAAGAGGTTGATTGAAACCAGCCGTCAAATCAAGAAAGTCATCCCTAAAATTCCTGACGGCCTAGGGATAATGATTAACTCATTTATTGTGGAAACTATCATTTACTAATATTACCTATGTCTGGTCTGCAAAAAGCATCCTTTACCATCAAAAAGGTGTGAGGCTTAATTTCAAGAACAACTTAGAACTGTATCTAGTCATCATCAACATATTAAGTTTTTCATTATCAAGACTTTCTGACAGCTTGAGAATGTACGCATGGTCGCAAGAATGTATAGCTAACCCCCAGAGGCGTAACTAGAAATTTTGGATACCATTACAAAAATTTTAAGCATTCTGCTGTAGTAAGGTCTCTCTCTCTCTTTGGTGTTCTTCATTTATGTAAGGACCATTCCCCTCACAAGTCAGATACTGAGATCTGCAAAGAGCCAACAACAACCAAGATAAGTTGACCACCAGTAAAGTGTGCTTTTCATGCTCCATTCTAGCACCAAAACACAGAGTAAAGTAACACAAAAGGTAATGACATGAGCTCTCAAAATATTTGAAAATGTGGGACTTACTGCATATGATACTGAACATGACACTCTTTATTGGCTAACTGAAAGATTTTAATTGTAAGCTTTCAGAAACAGTGTCGGACTGGGGCATGAAGGGCCCACCAGGGGACAGCAACGCTAGGGGCCCACCAGAGGGGGTGTGGCCAACCATCAAAGAGGCGAGACCAGACACTAGAGGGGGAGTGGTCAGCCCACAAAGGACAGCTAGCACATTAGTGTAGTATATAAAGAATGCAGTGTGTATAAAGAGTACAGTCTTGATCTGCTCCTTAGATTGGGCAGAACAGTCACCAAAAATCGGGATTATCCCATTAGACCAGGCTTGACTAACCTGTGGCACTCCAGGTGTTGTGAAACTTTAAGCCTCAGCATGCTTTACCAATATATAGCAGCCTATTGCTGGAAGGGTATGCTGGGACTTGTAGTTTCACAAAACCTGGAGTGCCACAGGTTAGCCAAGCCTGCACTAGACTCAGAACATTTGACAGACTGTCCTACCTGTTCTTGTCACCACTTGTGGCTGCTGGTTTCTTTAGCTGCGGCTTGTCTGGATCCTAGAATGTTGAGGGCCCTATTTGGAAAAAATAATGGGTACATTTAGAAAATTTCAACCAGCCCCGGCGTTAAATCAATTAATACTTAGGCTTTCCTCCAGCCCCAACATAAAAGTAATAGTATTCCCATTTAATAAACCTATTTCCCTCCCAACAGACAGCCCCTGCAATAAATTAATCACATTTACATATAATAAATATACCTATTTCCTGCAACCGTCACTGCCATTAAATAATTCTTATTCACATTTAATAAATATACCTCGTGCTCCTCAAACTCAGCCCCACATTCAATTAATAGCGCCCAAACCACCCCATCTTAAATTAATAGTCCCCACTATAAAATTAAATTGCCCCATCTTCACCCTACAAAGAAAATAGCACCCATTATTTAGCCACCACCTACCACACACACATTACATTGCCACAAGCCCGTTGTGCCATCACACACATTACTGCGTCCCTTCATCACCATGATGTGCCTCCTTATAATCACACTGCACCCTCCATGCTGCTTTTGCTCCACCCTTCTCCTGGCTCCCCTTCACACACTGCCATACTGTCTGTGCTCCCCCTTCACTCTGCCATGCTCCCCCTTCTCAGTTCCATGCTCCCCCTTCTCTGTTCCATGTTCCCCCTTCTCTGTTCCATACTTCTATTTCTGTTCCATACTCCTATTTCTGTTCCATGCTCCCCCTTCTCTGTTCCATGATCCCCCTTCTCTGTTCCATGCTCCCCCTTCTCTGTTCCATGCTCCCCCTTCTCTGTTCCATACTCCTATTTCTGTTCCATGCTCCCCCTTCTCTGTTCCATGTTCCCCCTTCTCTGTTCCATACTTCTATTTTTGTTCCATACTCCTATTTCTGTTCCATGCTCCCCCTTCTCTGTTCCATGTTCCCCCTTCTCTGTTCCATGTTCCCTCTTCTCTGTTCCATACTCCTATTTCTGTTCCTTGCTCCCCTATCACTTACCTTTTCTATCTGCTTCTTCCTTTTCTTCTCCTCTGTCTTGCCGGTGCTCCTCACTGAACGTCGGGTGTGATGACGTCCCTCCCGGCATTCAGTGCGAACGGAGCCGGCGCTGCGGTCTCGTGAGGTTTTTTTTTACTATTAAAGTTTCTAGCTCCCCTCACCAACGAAGAGGGGAGCGATTCAGGGTTGGGGCCTACCGGTGGATAGTCCGGTCCACCGGCGGGCCAGTCCGACCCTGTTCTGAAATACTGTACTTCAGTAGTATAGTCAGCATGATACAATACTGAAACTGATATGTCACATTTGTATACACATACAAAAACAGAGCAGCTAAAACTACTATTATTTTGTCACACATTTGCAAAGCATAAACTTTTGTAAATATTAATGCACAAATATTGACCAGTAGGTGTTCAAAGAACTGACATGAAAACAGAAAATACAAATTGCTTCATTGCTTCTTCATTTAGTGGCATATGCAGGTTTGAAAAGGTGGAGATGTTGCCTATAGCAACCAATCAGATTCTAGCTGTCATTTTGTAGAAAGCACTAAATATATGAAAGTTAGTATCTGATTGGTTGCTATAGGCAACATCTCCACCTTTTCAAACCCACAGTTTAGTAAATATATCCCCTAGTGTAAATATGTCGAGGAGACACATCAGTTTCACCCAAAATAAGTATTTTATTTCATAGTTTTTTGTGGACTGAAAGGGATTTTCTTTTCTTTTTTTAAAACACTTTCGCATGATCCTTCACATTGTTGCTTTCACACAATTAAATCAACTCCATAAATTAAATGTGTGTGTGTTCTCCTGCACAAGGATAGCAAAAATGTGTACTTTGTACAAAGTCCGACGAAGTAAGACTGGGTACACACTACAGAAAAGTTCTCCTGATGTGAGTTGTAATAATGTTGTTATTTTTCACATATTTTCACTGTGGACTGTGGACTTTCAGTAATGAAGTTTTCAGTAATACTTGTATAACTCTTTTCAAATTCAACCATGCTTACTGAGGTAATTAGAAATCTTTTTTTAAAGGGTAATCACTCTCCCAACCTGAAGAGGAGACTTTGATGGTAACAATCAAATATAAGGCCCATCAAACTCATACCTGATTGACATCTAATTGACTGGAATTTCTGACACAGATTAAATCTCTTAAAATAACTGATTATATTAGAGTTTCACATATTCCAACAAAGACAGCAAATCTTGTATCGGTCTGTTCAGTAAAAATGGAAAGAAGCATACAATTCTGTGTGATATTTTGTGAGTTATTTGTTTAATCAAATCCCTTCATATTATAAGGTCATAGAAGACCATAACTTCAGATTTAGGTCATGTACTACAGGAATACAGATAATTTGAAAGTATTCATGATCTCTCTCCCCAAAGCTCAACAAATTTATAAAACCGTGGAAGTTCAAGTTGAAGTCTCATATAATTATTATCTATTGTCAGTAGAGAGAACGGGTTACTATCTATGTAGCTCAAGGGCACAAATGTTCATGTCCCTATTCACAAATTCTCGTTGCCAGACAAGACAACATGGAGAGGAGCAAGCACTATTATATAAGAAGACAGAGAAAATGAGCGCATACGCAGGTGAACAATAACTCCCAGACATTGAAAATTTGGAGTTAGATGCTATTCAAAGGAGATTTCTGGGTAAGGACATGTAGTTCTTATCTCTTTACATTTTCTATCTAACAACAGGAAAAGTCTGATCTAAGGAAGTTGATATATTCCAGGAAACATATCACTTGGGGTTTGTAGGCTCTTGTGCTAACCTCTATTGGGGGAATTGGTGTTCTGGACAATTTATTATTATTATTATTATTATCACAGATTTTTAAGGTACCACAGTGCTCCGCAGCGCCACACAGTAGGGAAATCAGTACATACATAAAGCAAAGACATACAATGTAAACAAAATAAACGCAGACATGAAAACAAAGGGTGTGGAAGACCCTTCTCATTAGAGTGCTTACATTATAAGTGGAAGAGGGCACAGCTGAAACAAGAGGAGCAAATGTGGTTCAGAGTGGAGATTGGGATTGGATTGGATTGGATCGGAAATTAGACAATAGCTGAGGAGATAAACTATATGGACAAAAGTATTCGGAAGCTTGACCATTACACAAACAGGGACTATAATCACTCTGCATTCAAATACATATACTTTTATATGGAGTTGGTCCCCCTTTTGCAGCGATAACAGCTTCCACTCTTCTTGGAAGGCTTTCCACAAACTGCTGGAGTGTTTCTGTGGGAATTTGTGCCCATTCATTCTGTAGAGCATTTATGAGGTCAGGCACTGATGTTTGATGAGAAGGCCTAGCTCGCAATCTTCCTTCCACTTCATTCCAAAAGTGTTCACTGGGGTTGAGGTCATGGCTGTGTGCGGGCCAGTCACGTTCTTCCACACTGAATTCATCAAACCATGTCTTTGTTGTCCTTGGTTTATGCACTGAGGCACAGTCATGTTGGAATAAATAAGAGCCTTCCTGAAACTGTTGCCACAAAGTTGGAAGCATAACATTGTCCATAATGACTTGGTATGCTGATTGCCCTTCGCTGAAGGTAAGGAGCCTAGCCTAAACAGTGAAAACAACCACATACCATTATCCCTCCTCCACCAACCTTCACAGTTGACATAATGCACTCAGACAGGTAACGTTCTCCCGGCATCTGTCAAACCCAGACTCACCAATCTGACTGCCAAACAGAGAAGCGTGATTCTGCACTCCACAGAACACGTTTCCACTGCTTCACATTCCAGTGTCGGTGTGCTTTACACCTCTCCATCCGACGCTTGGTATTGGTGATGTGAGGCTTCCACAGTTTCTGTGCTTACACTAATGACAGTGGAAGTTCGCAACTCTTTAGCTATGGAAGCACCATGCGCCTTAGCAGTCGTTGATCCCACTCTATGATTTTATGTGGTCTTCCACTTCATGAGTTGCTGTTGTTTCTAAATGATTCCACTTTCTAATAAAATCACTTACAGTTGCCCGTGGAATATCCAGTAGGGATGAAACTTCATGAACCATCTTATTTCAAAGGTGGCATCCTATCACAGTACCACGCATGAAGTCACTGAGCTCTTCAGAACGACCCATTTTGTATCACAAATGTGTGCAAATTAGAGATGGGCGGGTCCGGTTCTCCGAGAACCGAACCCACCCGAACTTTGGGTATCCGAGTACCGAGCTGAGCAGCTCGGTACTCTCCCGCCCATTCCGAATCCAAATCGAGGCCGAACGTCATTGTGACGTCGTCGGATCTCGGGACTCGGTTCTCGCGATACTTCAACTTTATAAATACACGCCTCCACAGCAATCCATCGCCATTTGACAGAGGGAGAGAGCAGGGTGTAGTCATAGGCTAATTAGAGCAGGGACAGAGAATACCATATTGTTCTTGCAATTGCTCTAACCAAAATCGCTAGTGCAGAGAGGAGGATAGAGGTTTATTATTTTTTCTTCATATTTGGCACTCCCCAGCGCTTTTGGGGTGTCCCCCATAATTGTGCATTAATATTTCTGGCTGTCAAAAGTCATATCTGTCAGCAGTATCTACTAAATAATTTGTAGCACACCTCAGTGTTTTTGGGGTGTCCTCCCTAATTGTGCATTAATATTTCTGGCTGTCAAAAGTCATATCTGTCAGCAGTATCTACTCAATAATTTTTAGCACTCCTCAGTGTTTTTGGGGTGTCCTCCCTAATTGTGCATTAATATTTCTGGCTGTCAAAAGTCATATCTGTCAGCAGTATCTACTCAATAATTTGTAGCACTCCTCAGTGTTTTTGGGGTGTCCTCCCTAATTGTGCATTAATATTTCTGGCTGTCAAAAGTCATATCTGTCAGCAGTATCTACTCAATAATTTTTAGCACTCCTCAGTGTTTTTGGGGTGTCCTCCCTAATTGTGCATTAATATTTCTGGCTGTCAAAAGTCATATCTGTCAGCAGTATCTACTCAATAATTTGTAGCACTCCTCAGTGTTTTTGGGGTGTCCTCCCTAATTGTGCATTAATATTTCTGGCTGTCAAAAGTCATATCTGTCAGCAGTATCTACTCAATAATTTTTAGCACTCCTCAGTGTTTTTGGGGTGTCCTCCCTAATTGTGCATTAATATTTCTGGCTGTCAAAAGTCATATCTGTCAGCAGTATCTACTCAATAATTTTTAGCACTCCTCAGTGTTTTTGGGGTGTCCTCCCTAATTGTGCATTAATATTTCTGGCTGTCAAAAGTCATATCTGTCAGCAGTATCTACTCAATAATTTTTAGCACTCCTCAGTGTTTTTGGGGTGTCCTCCCTAATTGTGCATTAATATTTCTGGCTGTCAAAAGTCATATCTGTCAGCAGTATCTACTCAATAATTTGTAGCACTCCTCAGTGTTTTTGGGGTGTCCTCCCTAATTGTGCATTAATATTTCTGGCTGTCAAAAGTCATATCTGTCAGCAGTATCTACTCAATAATTTTTAGCACTCCTCAGTGTTTTTGGGGTGTCCTCCCTAATTGTGCATTAATATTTCTGGCTGTCAAAAGTCATATCTGTCAGCAGTATCTACTCAATAATTTTTAGCACTCCTCAGTGTTTTTGGGGTGTCCTCCCTAATTGTGCATTAATATTTCTGGCTGTCAAAAGTCATATCTGTCAGCAGTATCTACTCAATAATTTTTAGCACTCCTCAGTGGTTTGCGCTCAGAATGGATTCAAAGCAGTCCACATATGATCTAAATGAGCAACCAGGTTCTGTCACCAGTCCTGATGTTAGTGTTCCCAGTACGTCATCTGGCCAAGGCGATGTCAAACAACAGAGTGTTTTCAAATTAGTGCAAAAAACAAAAACCAAAAAAAAATTTACTGTATTGAAGCGAAAAAGAAGTGTAACTGAGCAAAAGTTAAGTGACGATAAAAAAAAAATTGCAAGCATGCCATTCTACACACGCAGTGGCAAAGAGAGAATGAGGCCTTCACCTTTGGCTATTAGTGGCAGATCCCAAAAAGTTACCCAGGCTACAATTGGTGCACAACTACTGTTACGCGTCAAAGCTGAGCTGCAAGATACCAGTGAGGCATTACAGGAGAATATTTGCTCTGATTCACAAATGACAACAATCCCTGTGGAGAGTCCATCCAACAGTGGGATGTCTAATCGTGAGCATTCTGCTGATGTGTGCCTTAATAGCCCGAGTGTAGCCGGTGATACCCAAATTGAGGATGCCACTTTGGAATTAGAAGAGGATGAGGGGGAGATTTGTGTAGGCGACGAGGGCGCTAATGAGGATGTTGATGAGGATGAGGTTGTTTGTGTAAGTCCTGCACCAGTGGCAGCAGTTCTGGCACGTGACAAGAAAAAGGCCATTGTCATGCCTGGGCATAAAACAAAAAAATCCACTTCTTATGTGTGGAATTATTTCTACCCAAATCCAGACAACAATTGTATAGCCATTTGTAGTGTATGTGAAGCCACAGTCAGTCGAGGGAGGGACCTTAACCATCTTGGAACCTCGTCTATGTTACGCCATTTAACGAGAGTTCATGGCAAAGTGTTGGGAAAAGCTGAAAGTTCTTCCCAAAAGAATACAAGCACTCCCTCATCAGCTAAGACCCTCCGCTCACCGACATACCGACGGCTACAAAATACACCCACCACACCATCCTCATCAATATCCTCAGTAGCGCTCGGAGTTAGCCCGGCATCCCACTTAAGGCTGGATGACTCCGGCACTATTATTGATTCCTCTGAAGAAAGCGTTAGTCCTGCTGCTGCTGTTGCTGCTGCTGGGGGTGAATCGTCATCCCAGAGGCAGGTGAATAAAATGAGCAGTCCTACATTTCAGCAATTAACTGTGAAACAATCATTTGCGAGGGGAAGCAAATATGACAGCAGTCACCCAGTCGCCAAGCGAATCACAGACGCCATGGCTGCAATGTTAGTGTTAGATCTGCGTCCAATCTCCACAATAAACGCAGCTGGTTTTTCACAGTTAATTGAGGTTTTGTGTCCGCGTTACAGAATTCCATCGCGACACCATTTCTCCCGTAAAGCTATTCCACAACTATACCAAAAAGTGTGTAAAAATGTAGAGATTGCGCTGAAAAATGCCATTCTGCCCACTGTTCACTTAACCACAGATATGTGGACAAGTGGAAGTGGCCAAACCAAAGACTATATGACTGTGACAGCCCACTGGGTTGGTCATTCACCTTCACCAGCAGGAACAGC
This sequence comes from Mixophyes fleayi, assembly GCF_038048845.1. Lineage (NCBI taxonomy): Eukaryota > Metazoa > Chordata > Amphibia > Anura > Limnodynastidae > Mixophyes > Mixophyes fleayi. The sequence goes on along the minus strand of NC_134406.1, from coordinate 184,991,445 downwards.
AGCAGCATGTACACCACTACGTAACATTTGTCACAGGCAGGCCACTCTTTGTATCACCGGCTTCACTAACAGGCATACGGCTGACAATTTGTTACGCAAACTGAGAGATGTGATTGATGCATGGCTTATACCACTCGGACTCTCCCCAGGGTATGTCATTTCAGATAACGCCAACAATATAGTGCGAGCATTACAGCTGGGTGATTTCCAACATATTCCCTGTTTTGCTCACACCATCAACTTGGTGGTGCAGAGCTTCCTACGAAATAACCGTGAGGTGCAGGAGATGCTTTCGGTGGCCCGTAAAATTTCAGGCCATTTCAGGCATTCAGCCACAGCATGTAGGAGATTACAGCAGCTCCAAGAGCAGTTTAACTTGCCCTGCCACCAACTTAAGCAAGAGGTGGTAACTCGGTGGAATTCCACCCTGTACATGCTTCAGAGGATGGAGGAACAGCGCAAAGCCATCCAAGCATATTGCACAAGTCATGACATTGGGAAAGGAGGGGGGATGTATTTCACTCTTGCACAGTGGGGAATCCTTTCAGTGCTGTGCAAGGTGCTGAAACCATTTGAAGTTGTGACATGTGAGGTCAGTGCAGACTCTGCTAGTTTGAGCCAAGTCATTCCTTTAATTAGACTATTGGAAAAGCAGCTTGAGAAAATGAAGGAGGAGCTGAAAGCAAGCAATTCAGCAAAGTATGTTGGCCTTGTCGATCAAGTACTTAATTCGCTTCACAATGATCCTCGAGTTATTAAGATCTTGAACTCGGATCAGTACGTTTTGGCCACTGTGCTTGATCCAAGGTTTAAAACCTACATTGAGTCTTTACTTGTAAATGAGCGAGATGTGAACTTTTGCAAGGAGCTATTGCTCAGCAAGTTGGCCGCTGAACTGGGCCTCGGCTTGACGACGTGTCCTCCTTCACTTTCTCAAGCTGTTGCTCGTAAAAAATTAAATTTCCAAAAAAGAAGCAGGGAAGACACAGGGGGCAGACGAGAACAATTTAACATCTGGGCTGGTTTGAAGGATTTTTCAAAAAAAAGTGTCACTTTGCCCATAAGTCCATCCAATATGAGTATAAACATGCAAAGGATGGTGGAGGATTACTTTCAAGAGGTAGTTGATATGGAAATGTCAGACAGTCCCTTTCCTTACTGGGAAGAAAAGCAAGCCATTTGGAAACCCATGTACAAACTTGCTTTGCAATACCTAAGCTGCCCACCCTCCAGTGTGTACTCTGAACGAGTGTTCAGCACAGCAGGGAACTTAGTCAGTGATCGCCGTAGAAGGTTACTTCCCAAAAATGTGGAGAAAATGATGTTTATAAAAATGAACTACATCTTCCACGAGGAAGGCCTTCACCATCCAAGACATCCAAGCACTGACTGTTCTCTAATGGCGGATTCAAGCGGCGATGAATTGATAGTCTGTGATGATGACGTACACACTGATGAGGGTGAGGATGAAGCTGAAGATGATGCCGATAACATCTTTTTAAAACTTTCTATGTAAGTGTAGGGTGCAATCTACCCCCAAAGAGGAAAGGGACTTGTGGCATTTCCATATCACATACCATCTTGAAAGGCTGCTGTTAGGGCAATTTATCCTTAAGGGTAGGGTGTCATAGACAGAGTGACCCTAAACTGGCTTTGTCCATTTTTCATAATATTGTACAGTCTATAATGGCTGAATTTTTTAGTATTTTATACAAGTGGAGGGGGGCCTAGAGAGACAGAAACCAAACTGGCTTTCTCCATGTCCATTAATATTGTACAGTCTATAATGGCTGAATTTTTTGGTATTTTATACAAGTGGAGGGGGGCCTAGAGAGACAGAGTGACCCCAAACTGTCTTTCTCCATGTCAATTAATATTGTACAGTCTATAATGGCTGAATTTTTTAGTATTTTATACAAGTGGAGGGGGGGCTAGAGAGACAGAAACCAAACTGGCTTTCTCCATGTCAATTAATATTGTACAGTCTATAATGGCTGAATTTTTTGGTATTTTATACAAGTGGAGGGGGGCCTAGAGAGACAGAGTGACCCCAAACTGTCTTTCTCCATGTCAATTAATATTGTACAGTCTATAATGGCTGAATTTTTTAGTATTTTATACAAGTGGAGGGGGGCCTAGAGAGACAGAGTGACCCCAAACTGTCTTTCTCCATGTCAATTAATATTGTACAGTCTATAATGGCTGAATTTTTTAGTATTTTATACAAGTGGAGGGGGGCCTAGAGAGACAGAAACCAAACTGGCTTTCTCCATGTCAATTAATATTGTACAGTCTATAATGGCTGAATTTTTTGCTATTTTATACAAGTGGAGGGGGGCCTTGAGAGACAGAAAGCAAACTGGCTTTTTCCATTTCTTTACATATTTAACTATAAGTGTAGGGTGTAATATACATTCAAAGACGATGGCTGCATTGCCAATATGCATAGATGGAGAGGAAGACAATCTGTTTTGTGTGTAGAATAGGCCTACCAACGAAGAATTAAACTGTTTTTTTGGATGATTTATTACCTCAACAATTAGATTACTTGTCTCTAAAACAGTTGGAGCACTAAATTGGGTTAATTTAGGCCCAAAAACATGGATTTTCCCAAAAAATAGCAAAACAAAACCAAACAAAACCAAAACCAAAACCAAAACACGCAATGGCGGTTTTGCAAAACCAAAACCAAAACCAAAACACGACGGTAATCCAGATCCAAAACCGAATCCAAAACCAAAACACGGGGGTCAGTGACCATCTCTAGTGCAAATGGACAATGCATAGCTAGGTGCTTGATTTTATTACACCTCTTGCAACGGGTCTGATTGAAACACTGTGATTGTAACAAAACCTACTGTTTATGCCTTCATGAGGACTTTCTGTGCCTCTCTTGACACTTATCCGCAGCAGAGCTCGGATCACGCTGATTGGATACTCACTTGTCACTCGTTCCAGCGTTGGTCTATAGTGTTGTGATCTGCTCTCCGGTGTGATCACATGATCGGGTCTCTGGGGCGGGAGTTTCAAACCGCTTCCTATTTAAACCTACACTAACACTTGCTTGGTGTCAGTGCAACTCGTTTGCTGTGCTTCTGACTCCAAGTTATCCTCTGGCGCTACCTTTACTCTTTGGATCTCTGTGTACCAGTATTGCCTGTCTGACCAAGCCTGTGGAACATCCTTGTGTGCTTCGCTGCCTGGACCATGTATCAGTATCGCCTGTCTGACCAAGTCTGTGAAACATCCTTGTGTACTTCGCTGCCTGAGCCGAGTACCAGTTCCTGGCGTGTCTGACTATGCTCTCAGCCTGATTCCAGTGTACCAGTTCCTGGCATGTCTGACAACTCTCTCGGCCTGATTCCAGTGTACCAGTTCCTGGCATGTCTGACAACTCTCTCGGCCTGATTCCAGTGTACCAGTTCCTGGCGTGTCTGACAACTCTCTGTCTGATATCCGTGTACCAGTTTCCAGCGTGTCTGACTACTCTGATTCCTTCATTGCTATATTCCGGATGTGCTGTTCTCTAGAGACATTCTCCTGTGATTCAGATCTATTGTTACATTCTGAGGCAGTCCTAAGGGCCGCGACCTGCGGATTCCCGACAGCTAAGTCCATCCCGCCTTGCGGCGGTTCTTGGTGAATACCGGGGAATCTGTTAGACTCCGCACCACTGGGCTGCCAGCGCTAATCAGGATTAATACAGGTATCTGAATTGTAACAGTAATTGAATAATTAACAGGTATGGGCAAATACTTTTGTCCATATAGTGTATGTCTACATGTGTAGGTGTGTGTATGTGTGTATTATTTAAAACAAAAATTACCAGTCCACTTTATATTTGTGTGCTTATTCTATTTTTAGTTTCTTTTTCTGGAATTAATATGACCTGATAAACTAAAATCATAAAGTGATCAACTTTTCTAGCAATGTTAAAGTTTTTGATTTGTTTTTAAGAAAGCATTAATGAATGCTGGAAGAATGTCAAACATTTGCACATGTCACACTTGTAGGTAAATGTTTAACATATTATGCAACAGTTGTATCAACTTTCTTTCACTAAAATTGAGACGACTAATTGTTACATACATCGTCTATATTTTATGTACATTTATGGAAGTTCTAACTACAGAAATGAAATAATTAATATCCAACTTGATTATTGATTAGCATATTTGATGTATGGCTGAATCTTACAGTAGAAAAAGATATCAAGTAAATATATCTGCCAGGTGCATGACATACAGCTCCAAGTGATTGTTTAAACATAAAAAATAAATATAGTTTGTAAAATTAAACGAAGAGAACTTTTTTAAAGAATAATAAAATAGTGCTTTGTTTTGCTATAGGTAACCACAGACACATGGGAGAGGGTAACACTTTCCACTTTTCCGCAAACCAAACTAAAATCTCAATAAAACCCTGGAAGCCATTCACTTAGCTCTTAAGAAAATAAGAGCCATATGTGTTATTCTGAATACAGAAGCTCTATGAAGCAAAGTATCAAGAGGCAGATTTTACAGTACTTGCACTTAAAGAACCCTTTTATGTGTTCAGCAAGTACGCATGTAAAATTGCTGAGGCTAACCAATTCTAGACCAACGGAATTGCCGGGGTCTTATTTTCGGAGACTGACCAATCGTTTTTCAAGTCTATCCTTCGTGAACGAATAATACTTCTAAGTGCTTTCGACCATAGTTGATTTTGATAGTTTTGATAATGAATCGCCAATTAGATTAGATATACTTCAAGCCATGTTTTACATTATTAGCAGCTCCTGAAAAACCAACATTCAGAAACACTAGTCTAGTAATGGTGAAATCCCAAATTTTAAAAGATTATGAGCTTTTTCTATGTTAATCTAATTTTTAACAATATACACAACATAACTCTAGTATATGATATCAAGAAAAACATCTTATTCTTATTCTTTCTTAAAAACACCATGGCAGACAAGAAAAAAAGATTTTACACATGTAAAAACATTACATATAATAAGGCAGCTAAACACACACAACACAAATGTAATTCTATATGATTAATATTGAGATTATATTTATATACAAATAATTAAAAAAAAACAGGCAGCATGTATAACATAAAATAAGATAGTAATTCCAAATACATAAATTACTCTGAATTATTACTCTCAAGTTCACTGTCTATTACTATAGTCTGTATACTTTACAAAAACTGTAATTACTCTTTTACTGACATAAAAGGGCTCAATTTAGTTGCAAAATTAGCACTGACGTACAGCAACAAATCAGCATTTAGCTTTTATCTGTTAGAAAATGAAAGTGCCTAATGATCTGCTGCATCTGTTGCTATGATTTAGTGTGTAATAATAATAATAATAATAGTAATGTTAGTAAATAAGTCTTGCAGTCTTACTCCAGGATCTGTCCTGGGCCTCTAGTCTACTTTCCCCTTACATGTGCCCTCTCCTGGTGATTCACCTTACCTATTTTTTGTTCCATGTGCCTCTCTGCTCATAGCTTTGCCTCCCCCCTCCACTGCCAATACTGTGTCCCTGGTATACAGCTTATTTTGGCACGTTCTAGATGTCCTAGACACCAAAAGTCTAAAACATGTGAAGAAGAAAAAACTTTCAGGACAGTTTAGGACCCTCCCTGGTTCAACCAGTTCTCAGAGCAAAAAACCATTGCAGTCAGGGCCGGACTGGCCATCGGGCCCTTCTGGCAAATGCCAGAAGGGCCGATGGCACCGTGGGCCGGTCCGGCTACCTGCGATCACCACTGCTATAATTGAAAAAAAATAATTCTACTTGCGGTGGAGCCGTCATGACGTCACACGTCATGACGGCTCTCTGGGCTGGGCCGCGCGATGTAACGTCAGAACATTATTGTGCGGCCGCGTAGGACTGGATCAGATGGCGCCAGTAGCCAGTCCGGCACTGGCTACTGGAGACTATTATATCTGATACTCACTTACAGAATGAACCACTACACTGACCACTGTCATACATTTTTAATATGCCCCCACCCATCCCATTGCTTGTTAGGGATAAGATGAAATGGCATTCCTGTACCGGCTCTGCTTGTACTGTACTGATATATGGCGAACTGTACATTACAGCATGATAGCAATGTGATGTTATACGGCGCACAGATTCCTGGAGGCTGCAGAGGCTGCTGAGGTAAGTATATTTCTTTTTAACAGGGAAAATGGGTGCAAGGAGGGGGAAGAGGACCCGATAATGTCTGCACAGGGCGGGGGGGGGGGGGTGGGAGAGGACAGGACCCAATAATATGTGAAGGGGGGAGGGGAGAGGACCCGATAATATCAGAAGGGGGATAGGGGAGAGGACCCGATAATATGTGAAGGGGGAGGAGGGGAGAGGACCCGATAATATCTGAAGGGTGATAGGGGAGAGGACCCGATAATATGTGAAGGGGCGGTGAGGGGAGAGGACCTGATAATATATAAAGGGGGGGGGGAGGGGAGAGCACCCGATAAAATCTGAAGGGGGGGAGGGGAGAGGACCCGATAATATGTGAAGGGGGGAGGGGGAGTGGGGCTGAAAATGTGTGCAGGGGAGGGAAGAGGGCCTGAAAGAATGGCACACGGAAAACAGGAAAAGGGGGGAGAGAATGGCACACAGGAAAAGGGGGGAGAGAATGGCACGCAGAAAACAGGAAAAGGGGGGAGAGAATGGCACACAGAAAACAGAAAAAGGGGGGAGAGAATGCCACGCAGAAAACAGGAAAAGGGGGGAGAGAATGCCATGCAGAAAACAGGAAAAGGGGGCAGAGAACGGCACACAAAAAAAGGGAAAGGGGGGAGAGAATGGCACACAGAAAAAGGGAAAGGGGGACAGAATGGCACACAGAAAAGGTGAAATGGGGGGGAAGGATGGCACACAGAAAACGGAGGGGGGGGAGAAAAGTTAGGATGCCACACGGGGGGTGAAGAGAAGAGAAAGGATGCCACACAAGGGGAGGGGGGGTGCAGTATATTCCTACTGGATATTTATATAACCTTACATTTTATGCAAATATACTTTAGTATTGTTAATATGTTTACTCTGTGGCATAATATGATTTGGGGCACTACTGTATAGCATAATATGATTTGGGGGCAGTATTAAGGTATAATATCAACTGGGGGCAGTATTGTGGTATAATATAATTTGGGGGCACTATTGTACGAACTGGGGCACTATTGTGGCATAATATGATTTGGGGGCTAGTAATTAAAAGTGGGGCTGTTTGGGAAAAAAATAACGTCTATTTATTAAATGTGAATAGGAATTATTTAATGGCATTGATGGTTGGGGGAAATAGGTATATTTTTTAAACATAAATGCGATTTAATTTATTGCTGGGGTTGTTTGGAGAGAGGTATATAGGTTTATTTATTAAACGTGAATACTACAATTGTAATGTTGAGGCTGGAGGGAGGCCTAATTATAAAATATGGGTTGCATTGATTAAACACCAGGGCTGGTTGGAGATTTCTAAATTACATGTACCCATTTTTTTTCCAAATAGGGCCTCCAGCATTCGAGGATCCAGACAAGCAGCAACTAAAGACATCAGCAGCCACAGGTGGTGTAAGTGACAAGAACACTTGTGGGGAAGTCCCGAATATTGGTGACTGTCTCGTCTAGTGAGATTTGATCCGACTACAAGGACAGTTGGGAGGTAAGTCCTACTTCACAATGTACTGCTTGTGAAGGCAAAGCTGCGTGCACCTAACAGTAGTGCACATAATATTGCCTGTGTATTTGTCTAACATTGTGTCTAATATGATAACCATGTTACATAATAGGGGCACCCTGTCTTAAATAACCCAGGCCCCCCGAGCGTTAATCCAGCTCTGGTTAGCAGGAGGAATCTGATAGTTGCTCCCAGTCCCTATAGGACACAGCCTGCAGAGCAAGCCGAGGAGCTCTAGGTCTCACAAGATTTGGTAATCTCGTGAGACAAAGAGCTTCCCTGCTCACACTACAGGAAGTTCCCACCCTGATGGATGTCAGCAGCACCAGAAGCATAGATAACTACAGTGGGCTGGGGTGTCATAATGTGCCTGGGGAGATGGCGTGATGTGGCTGGGAGGGCGTGATAAATGTAATGTTTTATTATAATGTATGTATCAATGACCCATGTTGGCCACACCCACAACACAATGTGGCCACGCCCTTTTTGGCGCTGCCGCTATGCCGCGGCACACTATTTCTTTTCTTCTGGACCTGAGGTGGGCCTGTGTACTTTAAATGCCAGGGCTGATTTTTAGTCCCAGTCCGGCCCTGATTGCAGTGCATGTATTATGGTTTCATATGTAAATTAACATAATGGGAAAATATCTGCTTGGGTTTGCAATCGGTGTCAGTACTTTTTTTTTATCACTATGCCAATTATCATCATTGGGGGGTTTTTTTCTCCCCATCTACGCTTCCACTGTATTTGTATTATTAAAATACGTTTTGCAGCTCCTCTATTGATCAAACAAGTATAGATAAACAAGCTCTTATTTCATACTTTATAATTTTATGGGTTTATTTTTTTTTATATCTACACTTTGCAACACAATACAAAATAAGTTAGTCCAATCACAAGTAGGAGCCATTATTGTTTTACTATTGTGTAAACCTGTAGCATTGGGCACAGCATAGAAGGGTATCAACAACCTATTTTGTGATACCGTTTTAGCTAGTCATAATAATAATTTTGTAACACCTTGAAACTGAAAAAAACACAAGTCTATTAAAAAGAAAAAAAAAACAATGAGAGATGGTAATTTTTGTAGGGGTGCAAATGTGTTGTGTAGTTTTCATATGTTTGCTACTTCTAGAATAGTGCAAGATCAGTGACTGATTCCAAAATCAAACTTTGTTTCAAAGGAGATGCCACTGCTTGTGTGAATTAATCAAATGTTTCAGAAAACCAAATTGTAAAAAGCTGACTCATCAGAAGATGTTAAATAGAGTTCAGTAGAGATGTTCACCCTTTCGCGTGTTTTGGTTTTGGATCTGGATTAACTTCGTGTTTTGGTTTTAGTTTTGGATCCTTATTTTTTTTCTAAAATCCCAATTTTTTCTAAAATCACATAATTTGGCTCTATTTGTGTTCCTACGTGTTTATTAACCTCAATAATATTAATTTTCGGTTATTTCCAGTCAATTTTGTCAAGTGACAAGAACACTGCTACCCCTCCTGTTTCTGTATCAGCAATGGCATTGAGCAATGCCACTGGAGACTGGAGAGTGACAAGAACACTGCTATCCCTGTTTCTGTGTGAGCAATGGCGCTGGATCTCCTGGGGATGGAGGTACTTATGGAATCCAAAACCCGTGAGATTCGACAACGCAAGAATGACATTTTGGGTCGTTTTCAATTCCAATGGCGTGCCGGCTCGGTAGTCTAAGTTCGGGTGTGTTCAGTTCTCGGGGAACTGTTCCTGAGCATCTCTTGTTATGATGCGGCTGCATCAAGATACGTTTAAGGAATTAAGATAAACTTTATAGGTATAGCCTTGGGCTGTTGCAGATCCATCCACCACAAATAGAGTGGCTTGCTACAGGCCTCTAAAAGAGGAATCAGCTATTCAGCTGACAGTCTGCCGGTAAAAACTGCAGACTGGGTTACAGGTACCCCTCCTGTTTCTGTATGAGCAATGGCACTGAGCAATGGCGCTGGATCACCTGGGGAGGGAGGTACTTATGAAATCCAAAACCCGCGAGATCCATCAACGCAACAATGACGTTTTGCCTCAATTCAGATCCAAGGATGCGCGAAAGTACCAAGCCGGCACGCGAGCCTACTCGGATCCTGTAAGTTCGGGTGGGCTCAGTTTTCAGAAAACCGAGCCCGAGCATCTCTAAAGTTCAGTACCTCTTTCCGACACTGTAATATCGACACTTAACCTGCAGACATGAAAAAGTTGGCAGGCTAAATGCCGACACTTGTATTGTGTGACAAGTGAGAATCTCACTGCTGACATTAAAACACCAATGCCGCCAGGTCCAAGGTAAAGCCGACGGACCCGGCGGCATTGGTCTTTTAATGTTGGCAATGTGATTGGCGGCATTGTGAATGTCGCCAATCACACTGACAACATTGTCCAACATTGTGCTGGGGGAATTTGTCTCTGTTTTTTCCTTTTAGGATAACCCCAGCCTTTCATGCACCTGTTATAGCCTATAAATTGATTTGAGCAACTACCAGTTCTTTATTTGTCTGAGAGGCATGTTGGTGTCAGTAACTGAGGGGGAGTACTGACATTGGATTGCTATTTGGAGGTCTCTGGGGTACCTCTTTGGTAAGTTAGCTCTCAATTTAAAAACACATATGTATGGTCCAAATATATGGGACTCTCATTGTTTAGAGTAGGACCACCCTATTAGCAAAAGCACCTTGGCGTGGTGGGTGGCTTTAACATACATTTGCAAATGTGTGCAACTGGGACTTTTGCATTTTTATCTACAGTAGAAATAGCAGATCTGTTGCTGGCTATAGCAGTGTGCTGGGGGAATTTGTCTCTGTTTTTTCCTTTTAGGATAACCCCACCCTTTCATGCACCTGTTATAGCCTATAAATTGATTTGACCAACTACCAGTTCTTTAACATTGTCCACTTGTCACACAATGCAAGTGTCGGCATTTAGCCTGTCCACATTTTAGAGTCGGCAGGTTAAGTGCCGACATTTACAGTATCGGAAAAATGTACGCCACCAGGTAAATAAAGTGGTGACATAACTAACATTCAAGCAAATAAAATTAGTCACATAGGTGAAGGGTCAAATTGCACAGATCTGGTAGCAGTTGAATAGTGGTATGAATAAAAAATTGTATGAATTGTAGTACAGTACATTGGCCAGTGGTATCAAGATAACCACAAAATTATGTACCCTATTAAAAGGTAAATACAGAAAGGAGGAATGATCTCTGGAACGTTAAGCCTAAAGAAGCTGCTACTTCAAGGACCCTGGTAAGAAAATTAAGAAAATTAAACATCTATTTAAATAAATCTCAAGTGAGACATATTATAAATCCACATCAAAGACAAACATGAAACACAATATTATATATAGTTTATATAGTTAACAGTGGGTGAGGTACCACAAAATGTTAATGTGTTTCTTGTCCTTACAGGGCATTTTTTAGAGCACATTTACTTTGTAAACTATATGCTTCTGGTCCGTCTTTCCCACAGTATAATTTAATTACAGCATCTGTGATTGACCATGATTTTAAGAGTCCAGGATATTAGTATTAGTAATATTAATGTAATATCAAACTTGCACAAATTCCAGCGCCAACCCCAACACACTCGCTTTAGCTCCTATAGAACTTTGATGACATAAGAAATTGAGATTCTATCCTACAATCTCTCTATTATTCTACCAACACAGCTCCTGCTCAGTTACTTAACACTTCAACCTTTTCATTTTAGTTCTAATATGTGTATCCCTCAAATAAGCAGCTAATCAGAGCCATGGCTCCCATGATGAAAGGTGAGAACATCATCGCAGGAGACACTATCCTTGGGGTGGAACAGGTGAGGGTCTCATCTAAGCTCATGCCTTTCCCATGCTGAGCAAGCTCTGACTGACAATGTGACAGAAGTTGAGACATGAGAGGCAGATAAAGTTCTCTTCTCCTGCCCCAACTCCTCTCAACATGTCCTGGTGACTGGAACAAAAGAGCTCAAAGGCAGCAGCAGAGCCGTAACTAGGGGTGTGCGATAGGGGCGATCGCCCAGTGTGCAACGCTGAAGGGGGGCGCAATTTAGGAATTTTTCAGGTTCATTTGGTTAAAATTGAGGGCTAGGGGGGCGGCATTTGTCTTTCTTGCCCCAGGCGCTAGAATACTAAGTTACGGCTCTGGGCAGCAGTATATATCTGCCCCTGAAGCTGGTATGTCTATATTTAGTGAGCAGGTGGTACAATAAGGTATTTATAGTAGTTTGCTCGTAACTGGCTACAGTTTATTGCTTTTGCAGCAACAGTGTGTCCAGGGCTCTCATTGGATGTGATGCAACATGCTAAATTGGGTTTGATTGTCACGAAGGACATACATTTAGTTCTTGAAGAGTTTGTCTATCTGGGCGAATACATTTTTATGCAAAAGTTGTGAAATAAGTTCGGGTGCAAACCCACCCTTCATATTACTGTTCAACTTCCTCCCACTGTAGATAATAAACTTTACAGTTCTACTTCTAAAATACTGCTTTATTTAAACTCATCTATTGTTTAAATTAATCATGAGCGTGATGGGACATGATGTGTGCCAATTTTTTGAGTGTGAATGATTTTATTACACTGCTTCGAGTACACCTAAAATGCAATGTGGAAGCACAAAATGGTCCTTTATTTGGGTGTAGTATATAAGTCACAGAGGAGATCTATAACCATGTTAAGGAACAACGCTGCAGGCCAAGTGCTTTTATACAGGTCATGGAATGCAGGGTAACTTTTAATATCCATAATCATTTATAGCAGGAGGTGCACTATTGCTTATAATACACACACTTTTTTAATAAACATAGAAGTGATGACATCAGAAGTCACCAGCTCTAAGAAATAACCAGAAATGACCATTTATACAGGTATTATATACAGATTGTGCATACTGCAAACTAGTATCACTTGTGCATTATTGAGAAACCTAACAAATAGCAAATAAAAATGCACATTTCCCTATACAATATTTCAAGTTTATTTTGGTTGCCATTGCATTTTGTGACTGCTAGATATTCTGTTTATTATTTAAGCCAGTGACAAATCAGTGCATTCAGATATTTTAAGAAATCAAATCCCTTAATGATCTGACTCAAAGGAAAGGACATAGCAGTGAAAGACAGCTTGAAAGAAACCTATACTGATTCATATCTGAACCTTCTGAAAAGTTAGCTGTGCCACCAACATAGCTGCAATTGACTGTAATCTGTTTGCCCAAGGGTGGTCCATCCGGAGAGATTATATTGCACATCCTATCCCACGATGAAATTCCTAGCTTGCTGATAGTTCTGTGTTATGAAAGTGCTAGCTCCTGTTACTCTCCTTTGACAACAAAAGAAGGACTGGACTTTGAGTGAGTTGATTTGAGCAGGCATCGCTTTCCTCAGACAATGAATGTGTATAACTCAGAGACAGACCATGGAAACTTTTCTATGTTTTATCACCAAGCACATGTCTGCATCTTGCGTGCTCCAGACATTTATAGAGCTGGTCTGTTTCAAGAACGACTGTAGATAAAATCAATATAGATCTTTTTCTTCTGGGGTTATAAGAGGACATATATGTATGTCTTGTGAATAACCAAGAGACCCTGAACTCAATTTAGTTGAGGGTTGATCAGCACAGTCAGAGAAAATGTTTGTCTTTTTATTTACACGTGCTTTGTCCTCACTGGTTTTTTTTATTGTCACACCTAGGGGTAAATGTATGAACCTCCGGATTCTTCAAGTCCGGCGAGTTCAGCGTCTTCAGCGCTTACATTTAAAGCGGCGCTGCCTTGTAAAGGGAAGTCTCCCTTTACAAGGCAGCGCCGCTTTAAATTTAAGCGCTAAAGACGCTGAACTCGCCAGAGTTGAAGAATTCGGAGGTTCATACATTTACCCCCTAGTTGTAACTGTTTTCATGTATTTGTGGTTTTGCTAACTGTATTAGTTATGTCTTATCTATCTTTATACAATTGTCCGGCACTACCGAATCTGTGGCACCTTATAATAAATAATAATAATTGTTCTATTTGGGAATGAGAGCTGCTATGGTTTCTCTCCCGTCAATTACATTGCGATTAGAAACACCATGCTTCAAGGTGTAGATCTGCCATTTGGAATGCACTCAAAACACACAACTGCTGCAAAGAAGATGTTGGAATTATGTACAGACTACAGATGAGCGAAATCTTGGTGAAATATTGACAAATCAAGTTTGGCGGTGGAACTGGCCATGTCACAGAGGTACAAAGTTCCCTTGATACAATCTTAAAGTGTCATTCTGGAATTTATTGAATCAGTTTTTTCTTGATTTTAGCAAAAGCATATTAAGGTTTAATGATTTTAATATTAATTCATGTGTAAAATTCACCAAGATAATATAAACCATCTTTACTTTTTCTATGTGAGATGTTTTTATTATATTAAACTAGAAATGTACTTTCCCTTATAAAATGTATTATGAATGAACAAATGGCATCGCGTGGAAATTAGAAGCCAAGGCTGTTTGCTGTCACATTCAAGGATATGGAAAATACAGGGAAAGAAAGACTGTGGCATACACGGACCTGGAAACTATCTGTTAAATGTACTTTTTCCATCTCTTGAATTTAATGTAAGCATCTCATCCCACAAAAGAAAATCTTGAATGTGCCTTGTTCACATTTTATTGTCAAAATCATAAATCCATCCAGCGCTTCTCAACAGAACATGCAACAGATACTCCCATATTCATATCCAAACTCTAGGGAGGAGCCATATATATTAAATGTGAATGCTATTATTTTAATGTATGTGGAGGTTGGGAAGCATTAGGACTAGTTAATAAATGTGATTGCTATCGATTTATTGTCAAGCTGGTTGAAGGGAAGGTGGCCTATTTATTAAATGTGATTGCCATTAAATGTTGGCACTGATTCATTTACAGGAACAAGATCGACTTATTAAATATAAATGTTATTAATTTAACGTCAAGGATGGTTGAGGGGAAGAAGGCCTATTTATTAAAAGGGGAAAGAGAGGCTTGCAGTGTTCAGTCATTGTTTGGCTTTCCAGATGGAGAATCATATAAATCTATTTTCCAAGCAGAGCTCCAATATTTCAGGATCCAGCCAAGCAACAACTGAACTTTATGCACCAGCTGCAGCAACTTGTCAAAGCTGCAAGAGCAGGTTACAGTCTTCTAACTGTCCCGTTTTGGGGGTTTGTCTCATGCAGTCAGGACATTGCCCTGTTCCTGATGCACATCCAGGGCCGGACTGGCCATCTGGCACTTCTGGCAAATGCCAGAAGGGCCGATGGCCAGATGGGCCGGTTGCTAGCTGGCCGGCCCCATCGCTCAGCGCACAGACTGTCATGCCAGAATTCCTGCATGACAGTCTGTGCGCTGAGAAATGGGGCCGGCTGTATACTTACTTCCTGGTGGCCGCGCGTCCTCTTCTCCCCTCCTCTTCTATGAATGGATCTGGCTATGTCACATGGGACGAGCACCACGTGATAGGTGCCGTCCCATGTGATAGGAGAGACTGCACAGCGCGCCGCGGAGCGCACAAGGTAAGGAGGGAGGGGGGGTAGTTTATGTGCCAGATTATGTAAAGTATGTGGGTGCCAGGGTATGTAAAGTATGTGGGTGCCAGGGTATGTAAAGTATGTGTGTGTGACAGGGTATGTAAAGTATGTGGGTGCCAGGGTATGTAAAGTATGTGGGTGCCAGATTATGTAAAGTATGTAAAGTATGTGGGTGCCAGGGTATGTAAAGTATGTGTGTGTGACAGGGTATGTAAAGTATGTGGGTGCCAGGGTATGTAAAGTATGTGGGTGCCAGATTATGTAAAGTATGTGGGTGCCAGGGTATGTAAAGTATGTGGGTGCCAGGTTATGTAAAGTATGTGGGTGCCAGGGTATGTAAAGTATGTGTGTGTGCCAAGGTATGTAAAGTATGTGGGTGCCAGGGTATGTAAAGTATGTGGGTGCCAGATTATGTAAAGTATGTGGGTGCCAGGGTATGTAAAGTATGTGGGTGCCAGGGTATGTAAAGTATGTGTGTGTGACAGGGTATGTAAAGTATGTGGGTGCCAGGGTATGTAAAGTATGTGGGTGCCAGGGTATGTAAAGTATGTGGGTGCCAGGGTATGTAAAGTATGTGGGTGCCAGGGTATGTAAAGTGTGTGTGTGACAGGGTATGATTATAGTGTGTACGTGTGTGACAGTGAAAATATAGTATGTTTTGTGTGTGACAGGGTATGACTATTGTATGTGTGTGGGGGCCGGCATATGACTATAATGTGTATGTGTGTGGGGGCCGGCGTATGACCATAATGTGTGTGTGTGTGGGGGCCGGTGTATGACCATAATGTGTGTGTGGGGGGGTCAGTGTATGACCATAATGTGTGTGTGGGGGGGTCAGTGTATGACCATAATGTGTGTGTGTGGGGGCCGGCGTACGACTATAATGTGTGTGTGTGGGGGGGGGGATCGGTGTATGACTATAATGTGTGGATGGGGGGGTCTTAATATAATGTGGGAGGTAGGCTGGTTAATCTAATGGTGAATTGCAGGTAGGGGCTAATTATTGGGTGCTATTCAATTTGTGGGGGGGTGGAGGGGCAATTTAATAGTGGGGCCTATCAATTTAAGATGGGTGATTGGATTTTTAATTTAATGCTGGGGTGGTTTGGGAGCTATTAATTAAATGTGGGGCTGTGTGTGGAAAATGAGGTCTATTTATTAAATGTGATTATGAGTTATTTAATGCCTGGGGTGGTTGTAGGAAATGGATATATTTATTAAACTTAAATGCTATTTAATTTCTTGCTGGGGTTGTTTGGAGAGAGGAAAATATTTTTATTTATTAAATGGGAATGCTATTTAATGTCAGGGCTAGTTGGAGGGAAATAGATTTATTTATCAAATGTGAATGCTAGTATTTTAATGAGTGGCTGCAGTGAGGCCTAATTTTAAAACGTAGATGCTATATTGATTTAACACCAGGGCTAAATTTCATTTACTCATGTACTTTTTCTCCTGATTGGGCATCCAACATTCCAGGATCCAGACAAGCAGCAACTGATCTAAAGACACCAGCAGCCACAAGTAGTGACCATGACAAGACAGGTAGGAGAGACCAGGACAGTCTGCCAACTGTTCTGAATTTGGTGGGTGACTGTCCCGCTTAGTCAGGATTTGGTCTGACTACAAGAACAGTTGGGAGATATGTCCTACTTCACACTGTACTGCTTGTTAAGGCAGAACTGCGTGCACCTAACAGTAGTGCACACAGTATTGCCTGTGTATTTGTCAAAAATTTGTCTAATAGCCAAATTACATTATAGGAGCCCCTATGACTTAAGTGCCGGGCCCCCGAGCCTTAATCCAGTTCTGGTCAGCAGGAGGAATTTGTGCTCCCAGTTCCGCCCAGGACACAGCCTGCAGAGCAAGCCGAGGAGCTCTAAGTCTCATGAGATTTATTAATCTTGTGAAACTAAGAGCTTCCCTGCTCACACTACATGTCAGCAGCATCAGAAGCATAGATAAGTACAGTGGGCTGGGGGTGTCATAATGTATCTGGGGGGTGGCGTAATGTGGATGGGGAGGGTCTGATAAATGTAATGTTTTATTATAATGTATGTATCAACGCACCATTTTGACCACGCCCCCAACATAATGTAGCTACGCCCTTGGCGGCACCGCCACTGCACTGTCACACACATTTTTTTCAACAGAGGTGGGCCTGTGTGCTTTAAATGCCAGGGCTGATTTTTAGTCCCAGTCCGGCCCTGTGCACATCCCCCAGTTTGACTCCAGATTAGTCTCATATTCTTTTGCATGCATGCTTGCAACACTCTCTCCTGAGAGCAGAGACAAAGCCTGGAAACAGTTTTCAAATATTCTAATGGTGTTGTAACAATATAATTTATTTACATCAAAGCATTACCTGCGACAAAAATACCTTTTTAATAACTTACAAAATACTGGTGCTTAAGGGATTTTTAAACCCTATGATAACTCTATTGCCCACTCACAGTTTAGAGTCCATTAAAGTCCAGCAAACCTAAATTATTTCATGAAATGCTTTCTTAGTGAGAATGCAATGGAGATGTTACATGTCACAATAACTAAAACTATGCGATAAGTGCAGCTGTCCTGGGTACATGGATAAAGGGGGGAACAGGGAAATTACGTTTTTGGGTTAATTTGATTACAGTTAAAGGCTAGGGGTCGTCAGTTTTCCTTATTGCCCCAGACGCCTACATTTCTCGTTGGGGATTGACCTCTGAGGATAATAGTTACAGAGAATGATGTGTCATTAAGAAAATGGGGAATTGATGTTATTTCAATTATTTAATTTTATTACTTAATTAAGAAAAAGCTTTGTTTTTATATTTTATGTAACTGGTTTTAACTCTGCTTCTCGAAGGAACATACTTGCAATTCTGAAGATTGAAAATTGCCATCTCAAATGTCATGTGCTGTGTTCATTGGAATGCCTATGCAAATATTATGAAGATATGTAAATCATATTCGATTTACATTATTTACATTTCACTGCTGACACACTGTTTTGCCAACAGAAATATGCTTTACATTCTTGCTGTGGACTGGTTTTCAGAGGAATGTGTACTCTTTCGGATATGTCTTTTTTTTCTAAAGCTGATATAAGTTTCTACACATTATATGGCCAGCACATATCATGCAACAGCTTCTATAAGCTGTTTGATATACAAATGTCTGCCATTTATATATAATTCTCTGCAAAGCGCAGTTTAATCTAAAGAAATATTTACTTTACTGTAAACCTGCATTTTTTCAATCCTGTATGTATGGGATTTTAATTTTTAAAAACAAAACTATAAGACAACCTGGGCAGCACAGTGGCCTAGTGGTTAGCACTTCTGCCTCACAGCACTGGGGCCATGAGTTCAATTCCCGACCATGGCCTTATCTGTGTGGAGTTTGTATGTCCTCTCTGTGTTTGCGTGGGTTTCCTCCGGGTGCTCAGGTTTCTTCCCACACTCCAAAAACATACTGGTAGGTCAATTGGCTGCTATCAAAATTGACCCTAGTCTCTTCCTCTCTGTCTGTCTGTGTGTGTGTGTCTATAATAGGGAATTTAGACTGTAAGTTCCAATGGTGCAGGGACTGATGTGAATGAGTTCTCTGTACAGCGCTGCGGAATTAGTGACGCTATATAAATAAATGATGATGATGATGATGAGCTATGAGCAGATATGAAAACAATTTAGTAGGCTAGTGACAGGTAACTAATTATAAAATAATAAAGAGTGCAGCGCTACAGACCAAGCTGTCTAAAGTGTATCATATCAATTATATAAAAACAACAAAACAAAACAAAAATCACGAATGGACTAATAAATAAATTTATTGCATGAAAAACAAAACCACATATATAAATAGTCTATTGATGCTGTATCAACACTGATTAAGGAAGACAATGAGTATAACTGAGTCACCGTGCACTGTGACTCAAAAAAAGTAATAAAAAATAAAAAATGTATATAGAAAAATACGTATAAAACGTAGCTCATGAGATTTGGCAGACCACAACGCTACTAGATGGTGTAGTATAAACAGCTGTTCTGGTGTAGCTGAAATTGTGGTATGCACAATAAAACGGAATAATCCAGGAGCTGTTCTAATGGCTTCCTCATAGATGCAGTGCCGAAAATCATATAGATTGATGATGAATACTGGAGAGATGTCCCACTGCAATAGAGAGTGATGTCTTGATGGCAGTATATAGCTCTATCTGAGCATAGATGTATATAAACAAAGAGCTCCAGTAGCTGTCATATTTAGTGTGTCCAAAAATAACTCTCCATACCCCCAGTATATAACAATCCAACCGGAGATAAAATAGAGTTATATCTACTCACTGACTCCGTCTGTGTAGTGATGAGCCGCTCCGATCTCACCTCCAAATGGAGCTCCGGCAGAGAGATATCTGTCTGGACTTCAAGCACACTGATGTCTGTGGAGTCAGAAACTCAAGTGAGTGCGGGCGGTAAACTGTAAATCTAGCCTCACGTATTCGCGCTTCTCAGCTGATGCTGTTTGACACCGCACACAATGTATGGCAATTAGGATCCAGCTGTACACCGGGAGTAGGAGGAAGAAAAAAACTCAAAAACAGACACTCTTGCAGTAACCCCGATCCAATGAAGGGATATGTCTGTGGACGCCTGGAGGGTCCATTTGAACATGGCGAGAGCCTGTCTGTTTATCTTTTGTCCTCTTTGGTACTTTAAAGTATGTTAATTGATTGAGAAAGGTTAGCCTATTTGCTGAAACATTTCTCATGTAAGGAAATGTTTATTTTAGTTTGTCTGGTCAGGAGGGTAAAGTATAGCTGCAATGACCTACCACTTGAAAAGTTAAAGACAATATGGTTTGTGCCACCAGCAAAGCATCCAGTTTCCATAGATAATCCCAGAAGTGCACTGTGTTTTTCTCAGATATGTACAGTCAAACAAAGAAATAAACTTCAGGGTCTGGCTGGATGAAAATGATGCTGCAGCAAACAACTGAATCTACAGAGACCTAAACTACTTGCGCTGTGGGCAATTGTATCAGAAAGTCTTTGTGAAAAATTGTTCAGCCTTGTGATGTTTGTGTGACTGTAATAGACACTTAACTTGGAGGAGATACAATAACTTTAGAACTGCAATAATGAACCATTTAAGTTTCTAGCATAACTCCTAAACTGTTTCTTGTTTTGTTGACATAAATACTTTTAAGGAAAAAATAAGTAAATTATGACTTTTGTAAAAGAAAAAAAAAGTTGCTTTGTTTTCCTTTAATCCTTGTAAGATATTTTATAAAACAGCAATAGAAAAATGACAACTAGAACTAGTGAAAGCTGCATTGGTCATTTGTTTAGGATAAAATGGTCATTATAAAACATGTTTCATTACTTACTTTATATAATTTAGTTTCAACAACATTCTACAGCTCCTTAGCTCCGGTTGTTAAATAAATGATGTTTTAAATAGACAGTTAGATCAGGCCAACTGACTTGTCACTGAGTAATTATGGCCATGTCAAAAGACAAGCAAAAAAAAATCTAATTTGCTAAACATGTGATAGGATCAAGTGGTTGCCATAGTGATACAGGACATTCCTAAAGAATTTACCAACCTCAAAAGTAATGATCACAAGATCAGCCATCAGTTAATCATCGTAAGCAACCGAAAAGGACAAACTGGCAGTGAGTACAAAATATATACAGCCTGGTATAACATATAGTAGTCCTAACAATGCGCTGTGTACACATGTTTATGAATTTAATTCTGGAACTATTTTCCACTAAGAATGAAACAGCCTTCCAAATATTCAAGTGTAACCAATTACATCTGCAGACTTGCTAAATTGATTCTGACTCACTGGTTTAACTATAAATGCATTGGTTTACAATTATTACCTTAAATGACTCCTGTGTGGCAGTAACAGATCCTTCAGTTTCACATAAGTGGAACTAGTAAACTATGAACATGAACTCATGTGTTCTGTGGACGTGTTTATCGACAGGAGCTATGGCATCTAGTACCAGCACAGTATATTCTGTATTCACAATGCAGTGAAGGCTGCTCAAGTAGAATGCCCCTAGATACATGGAAGACAACCCTGTGTATAAGCCCTAAACAGACTCTCTAATATATCTGTTGCAATATCACTGAGAGCATGGGCCCACAAATGTCTAGTTACGATCCTGGCTGAGATATTCTATGTTGTGCAGTAGGAAAGAGAAGACAAGTGAATCTGAGTGTAAACATCATGAAAGGAAAAGGGAACAGTTTTTTTTTTATATATAGAAGAATGGATCATGTACCAGTAAAGAAATCACAACAGAAGAGCAGAGTGGGGGCTGTGGGAGGACAGACTAGACCAACTTAATATTTTGCTATGGGTCTTGGTGATGATATGTTCCACTCCTGAATACATTCATATATAATACCTTATAAATGAAATACAGCACATGCAACTCCTATATGCATTGTGGCAAGCTACCTTCCTAAGTTTATTGATAACAGACTGCAACCTTTTCACAGGTTCTAATGGAACTAATGTTCAGTGTTCCTAGGTTACCCAAACAAACTTTCCATTAAATTGTGTTGCCTATAAAAGTTTGCATAAAGAACATTGCAAAGCAATGTGATGTTCAAGACCATCTTTGTTGTAACCATTTAGAAAGTGTAAAAAGTGAGCCTCTCATAGTGTTTATGCCATTAACACCTATCTTTTCATGACTACACCAGATTTTACAGAAGAACAAAATGTAAATGTGTGTGGTGGTGGAAATTTTGCATCTTGACATAGAAGCAGCTGATGAGATCGTTTTTCTTGCAGAATGTGGCTTAGTTACACACCCAGATGAAATCATTAGATTTGGTTTGCAGGAGAAAGGGGTAGAGACAGTTTATTTAGAGGGATGATCCATGTTAAGGGGCTCCTCAGTATTGTTCTCCCCACAAAAGGATTTTAACTTTTCCAGTACTCGGGAGATGCTGGTAATCAAGCGTTATCCTATATTTTCCTTGGGACCTCTTTTGCACGATCCATACACACCTTATCGGGGAAACCACATTTCTAGATGCATTTTGACAGGTGTAATGAAAATTTGTAAAAATACAAAATGATCATATATAATAAACAAAGCCAAAAATGCCCTTACTCTCATGATTAATATAAGAAGTAAATGAAAATGACAGACAACTTTGGAGACAGGTGCAAAGACAATGTGCACTTTTATTCTAGTGATTTGACCACGCACAGGAGATAGTCGATCAGTAGGAGCATTGGGACAAGATAGAGCAGTAAATGATCTGAATCTTGTATTGTTTAGAAATGAGGTTGTTGCTTATGGTGTTACATGCAGAACGATCGCATGTGGTAATACGCATGGCTGATTTGTACCCCTATAAAAATTATCCTTTATGTACAGGGGAGGGATGGAAAATTTTAGCATGGGGAGCATGACTCGACTCAGCAGCCTATTGGGAATATTTTAAAGGAAAAAATGCTGATGGTCTAGTGCCCCAGCCCAAGGTAGCCCATTACGGGACTGGCCCAGTCTGCCCCAATACCTGTATAGGAATGGCAAGTACACATAAAATTTAAATGTATTTCTGTCTGTAGTTTGTTTTCCAATAGGTGTTAAGCGCTGACACAGGTCAAGAGTGCCCCTATTTATAGAAAGGTATCTGCACTGGTAAATAGACAAATACTACATATTTAAATACAGTATACTTCACTACTAGTTTATATTGCTTTGTGAGTTAAGAACCTGTGTTTGCACTTGTAAGAATATAAATAATCTATACATTTTTACAGTTTTGTCTACAGTTTAGATGTGGCTTGTTTGTTAAGCACTAATATAAGGGTAAGTGTATGCCTGTATACATACACCTGTATATAGAATGGGAACAGACAATATATTCAGAACAGAAGGGCACCATGTATGGTTACAACTTTATCTGCAAGCAGACATATTCATATAACAGCAAACATATAATGACTACATATAACATGCATTTAAATGTTTCTTACAAGAAAAAAATCTTTCTGTCTATACATGTTTCTAGGGTTTCAATACTTTCCAATAATCCCTTTATCTTCTATCAGCTATTTATATAGCGCTACTAATTCCACAGCACTCTACATAGAACTCAATCACATCAGTCCCTGCCCCATCGAGGGGTTACAGTCTAAACATACAGAGAGAGAGAGAGAAGAAAGACTAAAGAGAATTTGATAGCAGCCAGTTCACCTACTAGTATGTTTTTGGAGTGTGGGAGGAAACCAGACCACCCAGCAAATGTGGGGAGAACATACAAACTCCACACAGATAAGGCCATGGTCAGGAATCGATCTTGTGAACCCAGCGATGTGAGGCAGAAGTGCTAACCACTAAGCCACGGATTTATGAATTGTATTGGATGATGATGGCATACTGATCGGCAGCTGACTAATGTTGGTATTTCACTATCTCACCAATTCTCCGTAATATTGCATATAATCAGACAGAATCTCTGCTGACTTTGTCTCTACTTTCTTTGGTTCATTATGAGTTAGTAGTGTGAGTAGTTATGCAAAGTAACAGTTGTGGCTGCAATGCAACACAAACTCCTATAATAACTATTATTTTGTTTGTTACTTTGCATATTACATTGTTTTTGTAGTGTTATATTATATAAAATCATTTATTTATTTATTGAATGTTTGCAATGACACCTATAAAAAAATATGTCAAACATATATTTATTTGGAAGTTTACATTAATTGTATTCTGACCTTATTTAAAAGGCTACTGTAATGTACCATGAAGATTATTCAATAATACTGCTTGGCTCTATACTGGATGCCTTCATAGGACATAGGGCTAAGACTCTCACATCAGGACCCCTTTTCTTTACACCTACAGTAACAATTACACACACACAGAAAAAACTAGTTCAAATCCCTGGACCTATAGCTTATGACATTATGAGGTCAATTGTTTTCCCATCCAGAGGCATTGTATACATACTTATATACAAGTATACGTTCTCATTAGTCAGCACCATACATGAAATATAATTCTCGTTTGCTGAATTTTTTTCCCGCAATATGCAATATATACGTTTCCTAAAGGAGAGCACAAGTTATTACAATGTAAAAGTACTCTACATTAATATATAACCATATATAAACATTTCCCCTATTTCTTTGAGCATATTTAAACAATAGGAATGTGAAGAGAACTATTACTGTCAAACTAGCTACTTTAGACTGGAGCTACAAATCTCCAGCTTGATGTCATTTGCAGATATTAATATCCCATTTCTCTTTTCAATGTATATTAATAGGACTGACTGGGAAGTAGAGTACATTTCAGTGCTGGGCTCATTCTTGTCTACTATGTTATTATTAAGTCAAGCTGAGGCCTCCGCTGTGCTTCCTATCATGCCATTCAGGCATTTTTAGTTCCTATAAGCAGCCTAGCTTAGAATTTAGTTGTTATCTATTTTCTATGTCAAGTAAGACTATTTTGTAATTTTAGCTGTGATATTTAAAGAAGAATAATAAATCTAATGAGAGAAAACATTGTCTGTATTGAAAAAACAAATAAAATGTATATTTTAAATCTTATTGTTGAATATGTTGTATGGCTAGCAACTGAATGCTATAGGGCAGTCATTCTACATGAAAACAAGCTGGAATTCTAAAAGCTGTCATGTACTGTATGTATGAGTGAGCTTCAGCTACTAGCACAAACATTAAGAACTCTACTTCATGCTACTTAGAAGTAAAAGAAAGTAATAGGCTATTCAATTTAGGGGTAAATCAGCACATCCAAGTAGGGTAAATGACATGATTTTGTTTAGGGCTTTTGAACTTATGGTACCTCAGATCAAAAAATGGCAGTAACATCAGGAATAAGAACTTCTGATACGCTGTAAATATTTATATATATACTGTAATTAACGAACTGTCTCCAAAAATATATATATAGAGAGAGACCCCCGGAGATACCCAGGGGGCTTTGTTAAATAAGGATAAGCCCTAAAGCTGGTGTAAATGACTGCTTTTGATGGATACAGGGCTTTTCATCCATTAATACATTTTTCCTTAATATGGTACAGTATCAACTGGGGAAAAAGCTGAGAAACCTTGCTTGATAGGGCATATTTGAGAACTATAGTTATGTGTTGTTGGTACATGATAGGGGATGTAGTCATTTTGGCGACAGTGAATCTGTTGACAGTCATACTGTTGACACCAAAATGGTGACAGTGTAAATGTCGACAGATTCATTGTGTTAACATGTTTAAAATGGTGACATTGTGATTGTCGACACAATAGAGCCGGCGTACCCGCTGGCACAATACAGTCTAGGGAAACACGCAGCATGGGGTCCCTCGGCCATAATAACTATATTTTTATATTAAACACATAATTTTGTGTTGGTGCACTACAGGTTCCAGCAATCCCAGGCTGCCATTAACAGTTTGGTCATGCTGGTGCTTGTAGTACTACAAGCACCACCAAACCCATGGCTGCCAGGGCATACTGGCACTTGGGGAACCATAAGTGCCAGCATGTCCTGGCACCCAGAGTCCACTGGAACCTGTAGCGCACCAAGAAAAAATGTAAATAAACCACACCTCACTGGCAAAAAAAAAAATATTGGAAAAAAAACAAAAAACAGTAACACTCACTAACGTCCAGGTTCTTCAGCTGTAATAATTCCCATTAGCTGTATTTGTCCACAAAACAAAACCCAGTAAACTTAATCCCAGGGTCTGTGCTTGTCCCAAAAGTCTGGTAAAATTAATCCCAGGGTCCTTGCCTGTCCATAAAAAAGCCTAGTAAAATTAAACCCAGGGTTCAATCTTGAGGAAAAAAATCCATCCGCTGGCATTGCCTTTTGAATGTCAACATTGTGACTGTCGACATTACTACTGTCAACAGTCACAATGTCACCGATTTAAACATGTCAACAGAATGAATCTGTCGACATTTACACTGTCATCATTTTGGTGTCAACAGCATAACTGTCAACAGATTCACCATCACCAGATCATACCCAGCCCCATGATAGTCATAGCTATTCTAGTTACAGCATAAAGTAATATTTCAAATTCATTGTTAAAATGGCTCGAGTGTTACATCATATTTATACATATTTTCTACTAGAAGCCTTATTTACAAATGATTCTTAAAGTTACTTTTACTTTAAATTGCAAAAACAAATTGTCTAGAGGAAAAAAATAACCAGTTATAATTAATACATTTTTAGCACAAAACAATTATAAATATCTTGTTCTCCTGAAACATTTTGAGTTTTCATTACGAATATTTTAATAAATAATTTTTTACTGGTACTAAATGGGGAAAAGGATACAAATCATTTTTGTTTTGTGCTGTTCCTATTTATTACTTTGTATGCTGTTTCTAAATTATTAATCCCACAAGATTTAGACAGAATACCATCAAATAGAAGGCAAAGTAGACAAAAATAACCGGTCCTGCAACTACATGTTTTATATGTGACTCCCAGGGCATTCAGTTCACATATGTCTTTTCAGTGTTATGATTTCCTCTTATTGTTCCTCAGCCATTAATATGTTTCTTTTGTTAGCGGCCAGCTGTAGTTGCTCTCTCCTTGCCTTATATCCCCGTCTTCCATAGATCATTAGTGCCTCACAAGCACCCATCTAGACTCAACACGTACACTTACATTCTGTATTTTGCTCCATTATTTGAAAGACATTAATTGGGAAGGTTAGCAGCAATGATGTAACATCTGAGATCACTTCCAATTTGTTGTACTATTAAAAATACTTTTAGCTGGTCATTAAAAAAAATGCTTCTAAACATGAGCCATTAAAATGTAATTGAGATGGCTATATTAAGTGATATTAAACTCGTCTGTACTTTTATTGGAATATATCAGCTATCGTATGACAGGAGTATGTCAAGATACAGACAGCTTTAAAATTCACAAGGTTGTGCATCCAGTAACATTTTTCTCGGAAACTGCTGAAGAATTGATGGATCTTCAGAGAAGAGGCTGAAATACTCCTGTACTGTGTGTTCCTCCATAGCTCAGTCCCTTAGGTAGCGAGTGGAGCACTGTTGTTTTTATTAGCCCTGGTAGCTATCCTGTAAAAGTTGAGTCAATTTTAGAGAATGTTATTGTCCAGACAGATTTGTTTATTGTTGTTGACCTTTTAACAACATATAAACTCATCTGTGACGATCTCTATTCCCCTATATAGTTAAAATAAAAAGAGTTACCTCATTGGGCTATATATTCTAAATAAAATCCAAAGCACATTTATTGTATTTGAAACAAATAGATTTTGTAGAAATAGATAATTGTTATTATTTTTATTTCTGTGTAGCAGGGTCAGGCTAGGCTAGGGGCCATGTGGAGTCTCTGCCACCCCGGCCTAGACACATAGGGCCTGAGTCATTAAGGAGAGCAAAGCTTAAAAAAGGAGAAACATTTGCACCTGGGCAAAACCATGTTGCATTGGAGGGGGAGGTAAATTTAAAATGTGGGACAGATTTATAGTTGGGGTAGGGTATGTCCTAGGATCAACTTTAAATTTCAGTGTAGTAATAAAGCTATTAAGTATTTGTGCGCAAGATGAAAAAACAGCCAGTATTTAACTTATGTGCAAAATAATAAACTAATTTGCACCCCTTGCATTGTAACATGGTTTGTCCCAGAGAACATTTACTCCTTTTTTGCCTTAATGACTCAGGCCCATAATGGGCTACCTTGGAATGGGTCACTGGGCCACCTGCATTGTTTTCCCCTTAAAATGTTCCTAAATAAGCTGCTGACTCGATTCGTACCCCCCAGGCTAAAATTTTCCAGCCCTCCCCTGCTGTGTAGGTACATCCAATGGCAGTAATAGTAAAGTGACTATATGGAATTTTAAAATTAAATTATCAAGAAATGTAATCTAAATAACTCACATTTAAAAATGGAGGATGGTATGTCCACCACAGGTAAATAAAAAAATATAAAAATACATAAATAATGATTTACAGCATAAACTAATTTGACTATTCATTTTGTGATATATCATAATATCATATTTCACACATCTTCCTTGTATGGCACATACTGCAGGAGCCCACTAGAGGTCTTCTGCTAGCTTAATGGCCTGTTGAGCTCACCAACATGTTTAGCATAGCATCCGTGTCCACAAATCAACTCTCCTGTATGGATATCTGTTGCACCTTCAGAAGTCACAGGCTCTGTTAATCATACAGAGTGACATACAGCTAAATAGACACAGGCCCTCATGCCTAAAATGTAACCTCTTTGGCTGGTTACACTTAAGGCAGTGGTTCCCAAACTTTTGCAGTTTGCGGCACCCTTAGATTCTCCATAATTTTTTCAAGGCACCCCTCCAAAATAATTACCGAGCAGTCCCGTTTTATAAGTAGTCAAAAAAACGTAATAAGTATTTAGGTCAGGACAAAGATACTTATTTAGTTGTATACAAAAGTAATACACATAAATCCAAGGGAAAAGAATATTTTTATATATATTTTTTTCAATTATAATAATAATTTACAGCTAACACACACTGTGCCCCTCTGCATCATCTCCACACACTCTGTGCCCCTCTGCATCATCTCCACACACACTGTGCCCCCTTCATCCACACACTCTGTGCCCCCTGCATCCATACACTCTGTGCCCCCTGCATCCACACACTCTGTGCCCCTCTGCATCCACACACTCTGTGCCTCCTTTATCCACACACTCTGTGCCCCCTGCATCCACACTCTCTGTGCCCCTCTACATCCACACTCTCTGTGCCCCTCTACATCCACACACTCTGTGCCCCCTGCATCCACACTCTCTGTGCCCTCTGCATCCACACTCTCTGTGCCCCTCTGCATCCACACACTCTGTGCCCCTCTGCATCCACACACTCTGTGCCCTCTGCATCCACACTCTCTGTGCCCCCTGCATCCACAAACTCTGTGCCCCTCTACATCCACACTCTGTGCCCCTCTGCATCCACACACTCTGTGCCCCCTGCACCCACACACTCTGTGCCCTCTGTATCCACACACTCTGTGCCCCTCTGCATCATCTCCACACACACTGTGCCCCCTTCATCCACACACTCTGTGCCCCCTGCATCCATACACTCTGTGCCCCCTGCATCCACACACTCTGTGCCCCTCTGCATCCACACACTCTGTGCCTCCTTTATCCACACACTCTGTGCCCCCTGCATCCACACTCTCTGTGCCCCTCTACATCCACACTCTCTGTGCCCCTCTACATCCACACACTCTGTGCCCCCTGCATCCACACTCTCTGTGCCCTCTGCATCCACACTCTCTGTGCCCCTCTGCATCCACACACTCTGTGCCCCTCTGCATCCACACACTCTGTGCCCCTCTGCATCCACACACTCTGTGCCCTCTGCATCCACACTCTCTGTGCCCCCTGCATCCACAAACTCTGTGCCCCTCTACATCCACACTCTGTGCCCCTCTGCATCCACACACTCTGTGCCCCCTGCACCCACACACTCTGTGCCCTCTGTATCCACACACTCTGTGCCCCTCAGCATCCGCACTCTGCCCCCGCTGCATCCTTTGTGCCCCCTCTGCATCTGGCTCTACCGCCTCGCTCTGCCCCCTCTGCATCCTTTCTGCCCCCTCTGCATCCGCGCTGTGCCCCCTCGCTCTGCCCCCTCTGTATCCCATCGTGGACAGGAAGAAAAAGAAAAAGAAAAAAAAAAGAAAAACGTACCAATCCGGCGACCCAGCATCCTCTCTCCTGCTGTTTCTCATTGAAATTGTGGGGTGTGATGACGTCATGTCCGGCATTCAGTGAGAAGCGAGGAGGGAGGAGGTTGCTTGGTCCTGGGCGCCGCCGGATTGGTAAGTTTTTTTTTGTTGTTGTTTTTCTTCTTCTTCCTGGCCACGGCACCCCCGTGACAGCGCCGCGGCACCCCTGGGAGTCGCGGCGCACAATTTGGGAACCTAGGACTTAAGGCAATATAAGTAAGGCAAAACCTAATCATATTCAGAAAGAGATATCAGATATTTAATCATATATAGATTGACTTATTCTATATTTAAATACACTAAGCTGATACTATAGAGATACATTGAAAATGGATGTCAAGCTAGTCTGACCACTGCCTAGAAAATCCTTTATAACATAAGATATAACATAGTTGCATAAAACTACTAACAGGACAGTTCTCAAAACAGCCATCAGCATTTGTTTTAAAAATTGCCCTATAACATTGATTTTAAATAAATAATTCTACTGTTCTCGCTTTCTAGTATAAATTTGTGAACTGATATGTGCAATCATAATTGGAGAAAATTGGAGTGACGGGGCTGAAAAGAACAGGAGAGGGAAAGGGGGCTGGAGAAAACAGGGTGGAAAAGGGGCTGTAGAATACATGCTGGAGAGGGGGCTGGAGAAATTAGGGGGTAGGCTGCTGGAGGAAAAGGGTGTCACGAAAGCCAGATAGTTGGAATGATCTTGATATCTGCTTGAGTGACAGCTACCCCCAGAGAGGTGCGGAGTCTAACGGAGGAGAGGTATTAACCAGGGATTCCCAAAAGGGAATATGGCTGCTCTCAACCGCAGGGCGCGGTCCTCTAGGGTGCACAGAGCAGATAATACAGAGAACCACAAAGGAACTGTAAGGCAGAATGGAATGTAGCCTTAGGCGTATTGAAATCCGGAACAGGACTGGTGCTGTATGATTATTAGCAGTATAGCCCCGAATCTCGTTAATAGGATAGGCTAAGCAGGTAGTACTGTCACAGGTCTAAACAACGGAAAAAGCTGAACAGATATAGCTGTGAAGCGATGCACTGCACTAAGCAGAAGAACTGAGAGCCACACAGGTGATATAACTCTGGTACAGGGCCGATGATGAGCGATACTCTGCAGTGAGGCCACGGTCTTGACTGTGGAATAAGCTGAACAGGTAATGCTGTGAAGCGATGAACTGTGGAGAGCAAAAGCACTGGGGTTATAATTCTGTAACAAGACCGCTGCAGCCGATGAACGAACAGCCTAACTCGCGAAGACAGGAACAAGATAAGTATGAGCACGGATGGAAGTCAGAGGAGATGCTTCCTATCAGGTAGGAGACCTGATGAACTGACACCAATAGAAAGGAGGAGGACCCTTATAAAGGAAGCTGGCTGGTGAACCTCCTATCACCGGGGAGCAGAGGTTTTAAAAGGTTCCCGGGGTTGCTCATGTGCGGAATGCTTGCAAGATGGCGTCCGAGGATAGAGGAACGGCAGGCTGTACAACAGATAGGAGTAACCACGGGAAACCCATGTATACAGGGCTCAGAATGGAACTGTACCGGTGAGATGCGTGATAAGGTGGAAGATGGGGGAGGGGTCTGGAGAAAATGAAAGAGACAGAACAGAAAAGAAGGGTGGAGGGAGATTTTGAAATCATGCTGGAAAGGGACAGAATAAAACAGGGGAGAGGGTGGTGGAGTGAAGGGGGGAGGAGTATGGAAAAAACAAGGGGGAGAGGGAGTTGTAGAAAACATGCTGGAGAGAGGGCTGGAGAGACCAGGGGAGAAGGGACTGGAGGAAACAAGGGGGGATTGAAAGGGCTGCGGGTTGGAAAGCAGGGGGATTTTCGTTACTATAAAACATAATAAGTAATTAAATATAACTATTAAAAATAAATCAGTAATATATTCAAATGAAAAATATGTCTTTATTAGCAATAATAGTCTCTAATAAATGTGGGGGAAATTTATAAGCTATTCATTTTATTTAGGGGCTTGTGGGGAAATAGGCATTTTTATTAAATGCCTGGCACTCTACAAGCGCTGTTATTAATATAATGTAGAGGCTGGCGGGAGTAGGGTTGGGGATGAGATATGTCTGTTTATTAAATGGAAATTCTATTAATTTAATATTAGGGGTGATAGGGGGATACAGAACTAATTAATAAATAGGAATGCTATATAATGTTGGGGCTGGTTGTGTGGAAGGAGACCTTTTTTTTTAAACATAAACATTATTAATTTTAATGTCATTATGATTAGAGGAAAGAGGCCTATCTAATAAATGGGAATGCTATCAATTAAATTCTGGGGCTGAATGGATGAAAGGAGGCCTATTTATTAAATAAAAAAAAAGCTACTGATTTAATGTCCAGCCTAGAGTGTTCACTCATTGCTCAACTTCCAGGAGGTGAATAATATCTCTTTTCCAAACAGGATTCCAACATTCCAGGATCCGGTCAAACAACAACAGAGCTTAATATACCAGCAGCAGCGTCAGAGGTGGAATTAGCTAGCTGTTGGCCCTGGTTCAGGAAAGCAGGGAGGAGGAAACTGGGGCCCACAGCTTAGTAGTTCCCCGTGCAGTCGGAGCCATTATCCCCATGGGCCCCGGTGCACCACACCTGCTGCACCAATGGTAGTTCCGCCACTGAGCAGCACCACATAGTCAAAACTACAAGAGCAGGTAGGATAGCACAGCACAGTGTTGGAGAACGGTCTTGGACTTTTAGAGGGCTAGGCAAGTTCACGCTGTAGGATGGCTGCGCCTCATCCTCTATTTACCACTGCTGAGAGGCAGCATCTACTTTCACCAAGCTGTATTAGATTTCTGTGTTTAAAAATATTGAGCTTTAAAACCGTGTGTACAATGTACAATGTACAATGAAATCTTCATATTCATATGCTGGGCAGCACGGTGGCTAACTGGTTAGCACTTCTGCCTTACAACACTGGGGTCATGAGTTCAATTCCCGACCATGGCCTTATCTGTGAGGAGTTTGTATGTTCTCCCCGTTTTTGCGTGGGTCTCCTCCGGGTGCTCCAGTTTCCTCCCACACTCCAAAAACATACTTGTAGGTTAATTGACTGCTATCAAAATTGACCCTAGCCTCTCTCTCTCTCTGTCTGTGTTTGTTAGGGAATTTATACTGTAAGCTCCAATGGGGCAGGGACTGATGTGAGTGAGTTCTCTGTACAGCGCTGCGGAATCAATGGCGCTATATAAATAAATGGTGATGATGATGATGATAAAATGGGTACAGATTTGTTTGAAAAATAATAGCAACAAGGAACCTGCCATCTTGGTTCTGCACAGACAAGCAATTCCTGAAATAATACATTTTAAACAATCTTGAAATGCATAATGTCTAAAGCTATCATTTTTGCTAAATGTGCCCTTTTGTACTTTGACTAACACTTCCAGCAGCGAAGGTTGATATTGATAGCTGCCACTGATTTAGAATTTTCAGGTGGAATTAAGTGACTGAGAACTTACAATTTGCACTTGTAAATTATCATAAAATTTCAAATTTAGTCCAAGAGTAATTAATATGTAAATCATCTACAATGATAGATATACAATTAATTTGTTAATTTTTAAAATTGTCATCTGGTTTGCCAGATTTTGTGTGTTCTCCCAAAGGAGACTATGAGGCCTTTCTGTATGTTGTATCAGGGCCAATGTTCTGACCTTTGTTGCTTGAACACCTCAACTGACCCTCTGTGCACATTCTGCGCACTTGACTATTGCCATGATATATATTTCTAAATTTCCAAACAGACAATTTTCAGCTTGCAATGGGGACTGGCTTTTTCATAAAGTGGTGTTTATTTCTTGAATTGAGAACTATCTCAGTGTTTGTTTGTAGGGTTATAGGTGGTGGAAAAATAGCAGCAATGGTGCTGACTGGTATTGCTTTTTTGGTTTAGCCTATGATAAATAACACTTTTTTTTTTTAAAGTACAATTTTTGGGGAGGTTGGGAATATTATGTCCCTGGTGAATGGCAGCTGCATCTAGTTTTTTTCCTTGTCATCATCACTGCTTTGTATATATTTGCAAACAGTTTCTGGAAATAGGTGAGCTGTTATAATTTAATTTTATAAGGCTATGCTTCCAGAAACACAGATAGCTTTGCATTACAATTGACAAACATTTTGCCACCATATATATTTTATTTTATTATAAAAGCCGTTCTTTGCTTCAGTACCAGTGGAACATACATTGCTTCAGATTATTATTATTATTATTATCATTAGTATCATTTTATTATACAGAGAACTGAAAATTAGAATAGTAAGAGACCAGGCCACTAATAAGTCACAGTTCAAGTCACAATAATAAACAGTTGCATTCATAAACATTTCCCCTAGAACAATCCAGGATAAGTGAGTGCCAGATGGGTTGTAAGCTCTTTCATAAGACTATAAACATGTAACATTTAATTGCCCCTTGCTGATTGACTTATTATGTCACATACACTGTGATTGGTCTGTTTCTCAAGGAAACATAAATTATATGCACAGTTTGGAGTATCTGGATGGATTTTTGAATTTATTAACACATCTCTAAAAGTAGGCCAAATTTCAGAACTGTTCAAAACAATTTGTTCAATTCTAGCGGTAATACATTAATTGTACAATATATCATTAGCAGAAGCAGCAGCTATTTATATAGCGCCACTAATTCCGCAGCGCTGTACAGAGAACTCACATCAGTCCCTGCCCCATTGGAGCTTACAGTCTAAATTCCCTAACATACACACATACAGAGAGAGAGACTAAGCTCAATTTAACCTACTAGTATGTTTTTGGAGCGTGGGAGGAAACCGGAGCATCCGGAGGAAACCCACGCAAACAAGGGGATATCATACAAACTCCACACATAAGGCGATGATGGGGAATCCAACTCATTACCCCAGTGCTGTGAGGCAGAAGTGCTATCCACTGGAAAATGAGTGCCTTAAATGAGAAGAACAATATATTAATAGTAATCTTCCTACTCCCCAGCTGAAAAAAATGCCAGTATACACACCACTTCTACCATTAGGAATAGTCTCTGACAATTTCACCTTTGGCCACAAAAGGTTACTGTTGGTATTAGACTTGAACATATTGGATCCTGTTTCCTATTTGGTACTAAAACAGACAATTTAAGCTTCAGGTCCTAAGAAATGTATGGTATTTGGTCTTATATTAATCCACATTTTACCAGCAAGAATCCGGTACCATCAGAGAAGCGATTGCACATAGCGAACACTAGTTATTATAAGTATGAGATTAATTTTCAAAACTACTCTGTTAATGGGTCAGTTTAAACCAGTTTTTCGATGGGAAGATACCTTCGCTGCTATTGGAGTGAGTTGCCCCCACCTTAAGATAGGCATAGTTTGAACTGACCTATGACCTGTATTGTACTAGACTGACTTGACCCTTGGACCAATGAAGAAGATCAAGTGTTATTTTGTGTACATTGTGAAAGCATTACGTTTTTTTTCAAACCAGACTGTATATACTGGGCCTAGTAACTGCCTCTTTGCTAACACAGACTTCAGAATTGATGGCTGATTACTGGATCCAGTGCGCTGCGTAATGTATCGGTTATATTTTGCTATACTTTCTTATACTTTATTGTATTTTGTTATATTTTGCTATATTTTGCTATTAAATCTTTTGTGCATTGGAACCACAAAAATAATTGGTGACAATAGAAACGAACATAACACTATTGATGACCTGCTTGTGTAAAGTCCTGGCTTTCATTCAGTTACTTTCTTGTGCACTGATCCAACGTACTACTGACTAACCACGTGTGTACCGACCTGGCTAAATGTCTAAATATCCATTTGTGTGTCAACTCAGTTTATAACTGAATAACTGCTGTCAATCTATATAAACACTCTTGAGTTGCTAGATATTTTGACTCTGTCACATTTAGCTCTCTTGGCCATATGACTTCAGCTAAAACATCAGCATAGTAACAGGATACTCATGCGCAATGGTATTCGCCAAAGATATACCTATTGAACGGTATGTGACCAATTTGTCCACTATGCTAATCAGATGCCGGGGAAGTTGAAATTCCCCGCACATAATGGATTTTTAATTAGGATGTCCCAACATGAAAATCGTATATTTCAAAACTGGAAAATAGATAACCACAACTGCCTGCATTTTCACCATCTCCTGCTACTCTCCCTCTCCTACCAGCATTTAAGGGGGATCCTCAAAATTTCTGTGGATTTATTAATCTGTGTCATATGTACTTCGAGCTGTATGATCCCCATTTCAAGTCTAAAAGGTTAAAGGTATGGTGTGTTCATTGCTGCTTAGAGACACCACTTTAGCATAGCTTCCTCTCTATATTGAAATATCTTGTCCAATATTAGGGAACCTTGATGTTAGACTATTGGGCCTTCGACTTTAACACTGGTAAGTTTGAGTCACTGACTGTGTATGTTTTCATTACCTCTTCAGCTGTGGTAAGCATGAGTCATTGCACGCCTGTCTCATTAATTTAGGGTGTGTATCTCTTCTGACCTGATTGGACCTTTGACTTTTAAAACCCATCCTGTTCTATGCATTCTTTGTCAGTAATAGAAGTTACTCTGGACTCCTAAATAACCTGCACCTTGGCAACCAGTACTAGTACTCCAAGCTTTTTGGCATCCAGCTTACTTTGAATTATGTTGTGAGTACTGCAGCTTGAACATAGAACTGCTTATATGAAACAATTGTCTGCTTGCTATGAAATCCTTCTACATCACTCTACCTGCTGATACTGCACTGAAAGGCACTGGGCTCACTTAGACTTTTGCTGCCTTCATGTGATCAGGAATATTGGATATCCTCAAATTCCAAGATTGCATCTATGTGTACTATTGTCTACTATCAAAACTGTTATTATCTTTTTGAAAGTACTGCAGACTGCCAGTGTCTCTGAAGATCTTTATTACTGCAACTGTGTGAGACTACCATTACTAGTGACTTTTTTCATTAATCAGTTGCTAGCTGTGTTTCCTTGGCATCAAATGCCATTGATGCCATGATCATTGGTTATTTCAAATGTTTTCTACATATTCAAAATAAATTCACAGTTGTTTGAACTTCTCTGCTGTTTTTATTTTGCCTTGAATTACCCAACACTTCACGAGTTTCTCAAAACAATGAGACAAACTTTTGATGACTTAAACCGGAAGAATACTGCTGAAAATGCATTATTGCGTCTACATCAGGGAAACGCTCATTAGAATATATTGCAGATTTTCAAAGATGGGTTCTTGACTCTGTATGAAATTCTGAAGCGTAACCGTCTGTGTATCCTAACAGACTTAGTCCCGCAGATTCACCCATTGAGCTTGAATGTTTTATTAACCAATGTAACCACATTGAGGCTTGATTGATCAACAGACAACAGGGCCCTCTGGGCCTGTAGTGCACAAAGGAAAAATTTAAATGAAACACAGACACAAGTGTAAAAATTATTTTAATTAAAATACAAGCACCCCTACACTACACTCATTGACCCTCTTTATTTTTCCCTTAAAACAAATGAGTTCTAAGTTGCAGTAGTCAATTCCCATGGCTTGAACTCAAGACCTGAGTTCAGCACATGGTTGGTTAAACCTGGGGGGGTCCACATCTCACTAGGGAATCCAGCCCCATGCTGACCAATCAGGGACAGGTTTGGCATTATGGCAGGGGAACCAGACACAGGGTTACCCTGCTAAAATTACTAAGTCATGGTGCCATGTGTTTTGACCTCACTGACTTAAATTACTTCTCTACACAAATAATCATAATCAGTCATCTAAACATATCTAACAGATACAAATGGGGTGAAGTCGGAATGTCAACAGTTAAAATGTCATCAGCCAAAATGTCTACACCATAATGTTGACAGTTAAAATGTCGACAGTTATAATGTTAACACTTTTATAATGTCGACACATTTATAATGTCAACAGTCAATGTTGTTCAATTGCAATGTAGCTTACACTAATCTCTCAACATGTTCTTGAATGAAATGATGTCTAATAGCAATATGCTTAGACCTCCATGATGTTTGGTACTAGCTGACAAATCAATGGCACTTTTGTTGTCACATTTGATGTTGATGGTCTCAACTCTAATAATAATATGTAGTTCAAACAAAGTCTCTTGAAGCCATATAATCTGCTTTGGTACTAGGAAGAGCAACTGTACTCTACTTGCCCAAATGACCACTACACCTGCTAATCCAAACAGGTATCAAATATATGAATGTCAATCATCTTTTTCTTCTTCCCAGTCTGCATTGCAGAAAGTTTCTAGTTCTGAAGACTTGTATTTTGAAAACCATAGTTTGAAAAAAGTCTTCTGTACCAGACGTGAAGATTTCCCCGTAATCAATTCCAGACCTCTGAGTAAAATCCTTTACAACAAGATGAGCTTTGAAACGGGCAATCGATTTATTTAACTTTTTGCAGAAAACCCTTTTTTCCCCATTATTTTACGGTGGCTTGGCCTATTGATAACAGTCCAGGTTTTGTTTTTATCTAAAGATGTCATCTCTTTATCCATGGCTGATTTTGAATATTCCCATTCATCACTGAATTTTGTTCCCTGCAAATGTTGTGGTTCTGAGAATGCAATATTGGTATATTCCTCACTATATCTCCTTTGAGTTTTTCCTTTATTACTTCCCCCAGAAGTTATTTTCTTCTGCTGGATGTCACAATTTAAAATCTCTGACATAGAAGTACTGGAGGATGTGGGAATATAAAGTATTACTACCTCTTCTTGAACTTCACTTTCTATTTTTCCAGCAGGTGATGCTGTTTCATGAACTATGATGTCTATGGAGTTAATAAGTTTCTCATTTATAATGTCCCAAAGCCTGTAGCATTTACTCTCAAGAAAATATCCAAGCAAAATAAAGTCTTGTGAGTTAAATTCCCATTTATGCCTTCTTTTGTTAGGGATGTGTACATATACTTTACATCCAAAAACCCTAAGATGATGGACATAAGACTTTCTTGGAGACCACACTTTAATTGGTGTCTTGCCTTTTACTGCAACAGTGGATGTATAGTTTTTTTAAATAAACCACTCTTTGTACTGCTTCAGCCCAGAACTTCTTTTTTTGGCAGGGTCACTTAACATTGTACATGCTCTTTCAACTATTGATTTGATTGTTCAATTACACTATTTTGTTCAGGCCTGTGCAGCATAGTCAACTGATGTTGAACTCCATGATTTTTCAGAAACTCAACAAGCTCTTATTCAGGTATTCTCCTCCATGATCAGAGCTTAACATTTTTAGTTTATGACCTGTTTGTGTCTTCACCAAAGTTTTGTATTCTTTGAACTTATGTATAACTTCACTTTAAGAAAATACACTTGAGTCATCCTTGTATAGTCATCAATTAATGTCATAAAGTATTGGTAGCCACAAATTGATTCGGTCTCCATGGGACCACATACATCCATGTGCATCAATGCTAATGGCACCTCAGTTCTCACCACTGACTTCGGGAAGGGATGTCTGGTTTGTTTACTTTTGGTACAACTTTCACATATTGATTTATCAGTATTACTTACAGCCATCCCTGTTACCTTTCCATTTAGAGATTTCTGCACATTATCATACCCAAGATGTCCTAAACACTTGTTCCACAGTTCCATAGTCTCACTTGTATCAGAAGTAGCCATTGCATAACACTTCTCGGTATCCAAGATATACATTGGCTTACAATGGGTAGCTGTCGCTATTAAAGTCCCTCTTTTAGTTTTGCACAGTGCACTTGCCTTCTGCTAATTTTACTTTATAAGCTATGTTTTCTAAGACACTTATGAAATTATATTAGTTCCTACATCTATTACGAATAAAATTTCTTCAATATTTGTTATCACAGTTTTACCTTTTATTTTCAGACGGACTGCAATCTGTAATTGTTCCGACTTCCGTTGCTGTTAGGATCTTGTCTCCAATCCTACTGTGATGGAATCACACTTGCCCAACGAAGTAAACCAGAGCTTGTTACAACTGAAGTGTCTGGTGGCTCCTGAATCCAAGTACCAACAGTCCTTTCTGTGACTGTCTGTTACATTCAAAGCTGATTCGTTGTTTTTATCATCATTGCTTTTTGTGCTACTCTGCATTTTCAGTCTGCACTCCAAGGCCTTATGACCCATTTTGTGACATATAAGACACTTGTACTTTGGTCTTTTAGGCTTAATCTCCTTAGTGACCAAAGTAATTGTTTTAGTTTTGGTATCCAATGCTGGAATTGTAACAATATGTTCTATATGTGATTTCTTTGTTATATTTTTTTATCTATGTTCTGTTCCTGTAAACTAGCTAAATATGTTCTAATCTATCCATAGTCTGAAGCTAGTGCAAACATTCCCTTCACTGCACTTTTCAAATATGTCAACACATAATTAAGGTGGTATGCAGAACTTGTAGTTGGTGTCAAGTTCCATGTGTACACTGTGATCATTCATTTACAAGAGCAATCTACACTTTTGAACTGGTCATTAAAACCTGCTTACATCACTCCTGCAAATGATGATTACTCTGAATTATTGTGTTGCTCTGAAGTGGGCTGATATCTACAAGACATTTGCCATCTGGACTCTAATCTCATTGAAAAGACAAGTGGCTAAACATGAAGATGTGCTAATTTTGAGTATTCAGTTATTGTAGTATAAATGAGACACTATATACAGTTATCAGCGTTATAAGTTTCCAGCACCACTATTCTCAGATTGTGTGCTTTCAAAAAATCTCATTGCTATCCAGAACTTTGCCTCTGAAATAATCTGCATTTGGCTTCTGCACTCTCAAGCGCTTATTTTCATAAACATTTGCACTTCTTTCTGCAAACCTAATGATGTGTTGCATGTTATTTTTGTAAGTAAAAATTCATACTTGCCAGCTGCCATGCAACTGTCTGATGCGCACATCTTATAGAAGTCTACCAATATTTATCTCTAAACCTACATATAATTTACCTACAAATTTGCACTCCAGGTGTCTGGAATACACTAATGCCAATAACGCCAGTTTGAAAAAAAAATTCTAAAGCAACATTTCTGTTCTTCTGGCCAGTAGATTGTGCTCTAGAGCTCTTTAATTGATTTTTTTTATTTTGCAAGATCATATGTTTGTAGCCTATATTAAGCCAGACGTTATCTATACTGAGCAGTGGTTGGCTGGGCTGGGAGGCAGGGGGGCATCTGCAGGTCTCATAGTGGACCGAACTTTTAAAATTTCTTAATAGGCTGCTGAGCCAAGTCTCGTCTCCCCAGGCTAAAATTTGCCAGCCAGCCCCTGGTGCTGAGGGTTTGTTTCTGTGCAATTATACATGTGTTTCTTGATAAATTGTATGAATAAAATACATATAGGTTTAGCAGCTTCTAATCAATCAGACCAGCTTTCCCATGCTAAGACCAATCAGAGCTAGGCCGCTCTGTTTGGTTAGAATTAGGGTCTGGTTGGCCCAATTTAGCCCGGCATCAAGACTGGGCTCAGCAGCCTATTAGGAATATTTCAAAGGGAAAAAAGCAGGTAACCCAGTGACCCAACCCAAGGCAGCCCATTATGGGACCAGCCCAAGGGGGCACATACCCCCGTTTCCCCCCAGCCCAACCAGTCAATGGTTAGAAGGATTGACCATAAGGAACAGCCCGTGCAGTGTGCTTCTGTTTTTTTTACTTTATCCCTTAGGAATGCAAGGCTTGAAGAAATAAGATGATCCCCTGGATCTAGGGGAGAAATAAAAGGGTTAAAAAGGGTATGTTTTTTTCATGTAACACACACATATCAACTTCAAATTTCAGTGTACTAATAAGCTATCAAGTATTTGTGTGCTACATGAAAAAACAGTCAGTATTTAACTTATGTGCAAACAGAACACTCATTTGCACCCCTTGCATTGTAACATGGATTTGTCCAGGAGTCTGAAATAAGGATTCTCTTCATTTAAGATCCTTAAGGAATCAGGCCCCTAGTGCTGCTAGTGGGGGAGCTTATGCTGTTTGCCCCCCCCCCCTCCCCCCCAAAACAAAATGCCACTACCAGTCTAGGCTATGAAATGTTGGTAGTACTTCTATGAGGGTGGTCATGTTTATTTTTGTTTTGCTTTTATGAATAAATGTATTTATTTATTTTACACTTGCAAGATCCATGTTAATGATGATCATCATCATCATCATCATCTTCATCATCATCAGTGCCATCATCAGATGGAGTACAGGAAGTACAGCAGTATGGGGCCAAATAGCAGTGTGGGGACCCACCAGCCCTGGGCCCAAACAAATTTATTAGGTGACGCGGCCACCACAGTGAATTAAGGCATGTAGCAGGCTCCATTTTTAAGGAGTAGATGCTCCTGAGATTTGAAGGGTGGGGAGAAGCGTCTGCGCTTAATTAAGGGATTTGGCAGTGGGCTCCCTTGTAGGCAGCACATCCACTTCCACTCACAATATGTGCGAGGCTCCATGACTGCCACAATTTGTTTCAGTCCCAGTCCCCCGGGTGCACATGTTCCCAAGAGAGATACTCCCTGCATCGCTGAAGTCATGTAATTAATAACATCACAATTCAGTCAATGGAGATGAGATGAAAGTATCCAGCAAAAAGAAACACAGAAGCAGAGAGGAAAGTAAACTTCTGCAGGAGTTAGATAGAAGCAAAGACTGGGGGACATGGGGGTGGTGTGTGTATGAAGAGAACAGGGGAGTGAGGGAGTGGCATATGTTGGGTAGAGGATTATTTAAAAATGGGGGTGGCATGAGAGAAGGAAGGAGGGGGGCCCTGCCTTTTACATTTGTACTGGGACCCGCAATTTCCAGTGGCAACCCTGATCATCATCAGCATGTAGTTTGCCCCAGGGGTCAAGCACCATCCATAGATACGCCTCCTGACAGACATATCGGCGGCTGTCTTGCTCTCTACCTAGCCAGCAAGCACATGAACATGCCTTTACTGTACTTGGCCTAAGTTGAAACATCCTTTCCTTCCCCTATTCCACCTTTCTAAAAACATATTGAGTTGTAAGTATAAGATGAGTCTAAGTCAACATAGAGACAAACACTTACACATTTTAAGAACACATGCAGTTGGAAGATGCGTATTTTACACAACTTAAATGCACTTGAGTTCAGCTCTACATGAGGCCCTGTGAGTTTAATTTGGCAGTACTTTCTGCAACAGAGAATCAATGTTTACTGTTATTACTAATGAAGCAAAAGTCCATATTTAATGAGAATAATATTTACTTGTCTGTTAATATGATCACCACAAGCGAAATATCTTATCTTTTAACAAGTAAGTGGTGTGGGGGGTTAACAAACCTTCAATTGAAGTAGTGCACAAATAAACATGGTATTGCAACTCTAAGACTCCATCCCCACAAATCCATCTTACAGTTTGGAGGTGTTCAAAACATCCAAACACATGAATAAAAGTATGTGGAACAGCATTTGTGTATATTTTATATTTTGCCCCACAGAAGATTGCAGCATGGAAAATGTTGCCTGCATCATTTTCCTCACTCCTACTCTAGACTAAGTTGTAGAAAGCTAAACAACATGCACACAATCTGTTTTTTTAAGGACTTTCATAGGAATATTATTAACTTCCCAAAATGTGTGTTAAAACATTTAAAAAAAAAAAAAAAATGATTGGGAAAAAATTTCATGCGATTGGGAGATCCAACCCAATTTTTTTTTATTATTCAGCGCCACTACATTCAAAATTATACAGATTTGCTTCTTGTGCTATTATGTTATGTTTGTAAATATGCACTGCACGTTGACTAGTTAATATGTGGATGCCCCTCCAACATTATTTTTATACTTTACGATAAGTGATCATTTTTGTATTAATACCAGTGGTTTTAGATGTACACCATCAGGAAATTACTACAAAGTCTATCAAAATAACATTCTTATTTATGAGCAGTTCTACCCCTTCATATGCAAATAAAACTGTCAAAAAGCATGAAATTAGAAACCAGTGCATGGTGGGGTCATTTGGGAATGTAGTTTGCAAATATAATTTGCAGTTACCAATAATAAAGCTCTATATTTGTAAAGCTGGATGTGCAGGAAATTTTAATTTCCTGTGCAACCAGCATCTCTGAGTGAAAAAGGTGGGTTTACCTAAAACAGTCAGTATTTCCCCTGCAGTAATGCCGACCACAGTTAGCCCAACATAAAAATTACAATTACTATAAGCCCGAAAAGGATGAAATAGGGAGTTACCATGTAGCAGACATAGAAGTTTCCCTACACGCTTAATTGCTGGGAAATGTCAAATGTGACTTTCTAAAATGTCTCCACCAA
This sequence comes from Mixophyes fleayi, assembly GCF_038048845.1. Classification (NCBI taxonomy): domain Eukaryota; kingdom Metazoa; phylum Chordata; class Amphibia; order Anura; family Limnodynastidae; genus Mixophyes; species Mixophyes fleayi. The sequence goes on along the minus strand of NC_134406.1, from coordinate 184,947,102 downwards.
CAAATGACGTCAGTTACAATGCCCAGACTGAGATTGCCGGTTTTAAAGCGGTAATGGCCAGACCGAACTCCTGCATTACATTATACAAGCGTCGGTTCCAGCCATTGCCACTTTAAAACCAGTAATCTCAGTCTGGGCATTGTAACTGACGTCATTTGACATGCTTAGTGATGCTGCGGAGGGGAGCTAAGACTAGGCCTCCCTTGGGGCCCGGCAGTGGAAATTTGCATTGTTAGCAGGGAAAAGTAACTGCATAGACCAACAGCTTGCATCCCTCCTACGCAGATCGCCCGGCACTGGCTTTTTTTGCCGAAGCTGCACACATAGCTTGGGATGGTCCATGCAGACACACCCCTATGGCTATAAGTGCCACACTGGCCTTTGTATAGGCTGTGCAGAGCCCCCAAAATGCAGCCCAATCAGGCCCTGCCTATCTTACTCCAGACCAGACCTGGCATATGGCAAGTCCATGGTACTATTCAAGGGACATTTATAAAAACTGTACTCCATAATAGTACAAAGAGATTTAGAAGTATGGATGCACAGTACAGTAATTAAAGAAAGCCTGAAAGATATTCATGAAATGGAATGGATGTCAAGTGGCCCATCAGCAGAATTTCAAAACTAATGTATCTGTAGAGTAACCTATTGCTGTGACCTTTCGTCTTACCAACTTGCTTGACAAACATAATGTTCCAGAGTCTAACTGTGAAAACATAAGACATATGATAGCTCTTTTCCATCATGGATCATATTTAGAGGTCCAATAGGGTTTGTTTTTAATTGTTCTGTTGCCCATTACAGCAGCATATTGACTCTGGAGACTATGGTCCAGAAGACTCAAACAAGAAGGCACACACTTTATTTCAGGTTTTTCGGGATGTAATGTGCAGTTTCCAGAGCATTTGCGATCTTTGGCTTGTCACTTTTATGTAGAACAAGTTGGAAACTCTACCTATTTCTAATTGCGTATTGATTAGAGCCCCATGTGTTTAGTTCTCAATTACATATTGCTTATAGTTGCTTTCATAGTCTAGTAATATGTATTATTAGTTTTGCCAATGGCCAAATTGATAATTTATTGGCAGGGGCGGATTGGGAACTTAAAGTGGCCCTGGAAAAAATTATTGAAGTGGCCTCATGTGGGCGGGACCAAAATAACTGTAGGTAGGGCCAACACAAAAGAAGGCGGGATTTAGAACTACTGGAATTTGATTGTAGTAACATTTAGGAAAACTTAGATGTGATGACTTTACACACAGTGGGTCATCTCTAAAGCAATGAATCCTTTTTGCATTATCTGCGACTGGTTTATGCCTCTGTGCTTCAACTTGTTTAGTTGTCTACTAACACATCCTTCCGAATTTGCCTTCATAGAAACATACCTGACTTTGTTTAATAAGTTTAACTATTACGAAACATGGTGGCACTATCGTATTTGATCAGTCTACCAGAGCAGCTTATGAGCACCTCACGCACTGTTGTTTCTCTGATGTCATGAGATGCAAACCACCAGTTAAATCTCTCTCTATACATAATATATAAATATGTGTACTGTGTGTTTCAAAAACGCATTAATAATAATCTTTATAATAAATGGCTGTCCAGGTGCGATCATCACAAAGGTGAAATAGCATCTGCAAGAAAACACTTCTTTAGCAACAAATGTGTATGAGCCCTAAATGTGGAGGTTTTTTGAATTAACGATGTAAGGAGGGTTGACAGACAATGGCATAAGTAAAGGGGAAATCTATTACAAGTGTATGCTGGTGATGTACAAAGTGCAAATGAGTCAGGATTAATGATATTGTCAGTGCAATGGGGGCTGGCCATAAGTTCAACAAAGTGATCTGAGAATGGGACCAGTGCAAGGTAGAAGGAGGCAATGGAATCAATGTAAGAACCACTAAAGTATTACCAGAGCTGGAATAAGGCTCTAGGGGATCGGGCACTTAAGACAGGGGGGTTATCATTTTACATACATTTTAGACAATTACACAGGCAAAATTGTGTGCACTACTGTTAGATACACGCAGCTCTGCCTTCATGAGCAGTACACTGTGAAGCGGGACATACCTCCCAACTGTCTTTGCTGTCTGACCAAATCCTGACTAAGTGAGACAGTCACCCAAATTCGGGACTGCCCTATCAGATTCAGGACAGTTGGCAGTCCATCCTGCTCTCTCCTACCTGTTCTTGTCACATTCACCATCTGTGGCTGCTGGTTTCTTTAAATCAGTTGCTGCTTTTCTGGATCCTGGAATGCTGGAGGCCCTATTTGGAAAAAAATAATGGGTACATGAAATTCAGAAAATGCCAACCAGCCCCAGCATTAAATCAATAGCACCCACATTAAATAATTAGACCTCCCTCCAGCACCAATATTAAAATAATAGTACTCACATTTGATAAAAAGATCTATTTTCCTCCAACCAGCCCTGACAATAAATTAATAGTATACACATTTAATAAGTAGAACTACTTCCCTCCAATCAACCCAAGTAAAAAATGAATAGCATTTACATTTAATATTACCATTTCCCACAACCATCCCTGGCATTAAATAATTCATATTCACATTTAGTAAATAACTCTCCTCCCCAAACTCAGCCCCACATTCAATTAATAGCCACATATCACACTAGCTTTAAATTAAAGGTCCCGCCACCCCATCTTAATTTAATAGGCCCCACTATTTAATGAAATAGCCCACAAATAAATAAAAATGGCCCACCATCACCCCACAAATAAAATACAAACATTAAAAAATGAACCCCCCACCTAAACGCCACCATTAACTTAATAGCCAATGTGTTATTAAGACAGCCCCCTCCCTTCACTCATATCACACACTATAGCAACATACCCCCCCTTTCCTTCACAATTTATAGTAGCCCCCCTGACCTTCACACTCCCTATAGTTTAGTATAGGCACCTTCCTATAGTATAGTATATAGGCAGTCCCCCCCACCTTCCTATAGTATATAGGCAGTCCCCCCACCTTCCTATAGTATAGAATATAGGCAGTCACCCCCCCCTTCCTATAATATAGGCAGCCCCCCCTTCCTATAGTATAGTATAGGCAGCCCCCCTCGTATAGTATAGGCAGCACCCCTCCTATGGTATAGTATAGGAAGCGATTGGCTGCCTGTTGCTGCCAACGCACCCCCCTGCATGACCGATCACACCCAACCCCCACGTGGCCGCCCCCCCAACCTCACGGCCGATCGCACACACCCCCACCCCCCTTATCCCTCGCAGCCACCTGTCAAAAAAATATTATTTTTTTTTCCAACCAGCGAAATAAGGTGGCCTCCGGGCGGCCTCGTAGGCCATCGGCCTACCAGGAAACTTCCCGGTAAGGTCTATGGCCAATCCGCCCCTGCTTATTGGGTAGTGTGTGGACAACTTAAGAAAATCTGACTACCCTTGTCCTACAATAGACGTAAATTAAATTTTGGTTTGAAGTGATCTGTTGTATTAGCAAGACTTGGATTGATCTTTTTGATCACCCCTTGGATAGCTCTATTTTGCTTGTTTTTAAAGTTTAAAGACAAAAAGAGAAGTGGACTCAACAATATCAACTAAATCTACTTACCCTGGGCAAAGTGATTATAGCAAGGTAATGAAGGGCTAAGGAAGGGCCTTGCTCTAAAAACTGGATAGGGCTGGTAATTGAAACTTTGAGTCATGAGCTACATTGAATGAAACTATGAGTCATGAACGACATGTATACCCTGCTAGAGAATGTGAGTTAAAATACACTTAGATATGGTTGAGGTGGTTTTATTCTAGTTATGCTATCGGAGTTGCTGTTGCTGACTTTGCTTGTAACAATGAGCACACAGACCCCTAAATCTTAGTTGAACTTTCATATGTTGTCATATACTATCATTAATTCAGATGCATGTTTTTATATGTACTGTATCAATAACATTTTTGTATTACTTAGATCTATTTTTTTATTTAACGGATTAAATACAGTACATTAGTAATAAGCTTATGAATAAATATATTAGTAGACAGCTTGCAATTTAGCCTTATGGCTAGACTCACTACAGGGAGTTTCCTAAAGGCCAAACTGCTGGAAAACTGAAAAGTGCAGTTTAATAAAGCTCCACACTACAGATCGCCGTTCCAATATTTAATATGATAAAAACACAAGGTGGAGCACTGTCATCAGCACATACATAGCAGTGCATGCTGATTTTATAAGCAGCCATTCCCAGACTCAGAACACCATTGTCCATATGCTGGGCCTGAGCAGCAGGCACCATCCACAACTGTACACTGGCAGAAATTTAGACACTGTCAGTGAATGCGCATGTTGCAGAGACCAGCAAGTCTCTCAGTGGCAAAAACAATTTCTTTCTAATCCCAGTCCCACCATGCCATCAGAGCACTGTCTTAAAGACGTTGGAGGGGCTTCTGCTTTATATAAAGGAGTTGGGATCTAATACATTCCCTTATAGTAGAGCTGCAGGAATGACAGGGTAATGAATGTATTTTAGCTCTGTGGTCTTATAAGGAATGAGAAAATCCTTAACTCGGGTTTATAAATAACAAATTTGAGAATGGAATCAATTGTTCAGGGAAGTACCATTATATTCTAAACTTTGATCAAGACATTGAAATGTTCTATGTAAATGTGGTGTAGGTAGTGGATGACACAGTTATGGCACTAAAGATTGTGTGCCTGCTGGTTCCATTATATGTAAATCCAGCCCTACTCGGTTGCATTTTTGGTCTCTTTCTATTACTGTCCTGTGTTTCTCCTAGGAGAAGAAAAACAAGTAATGCTCTTATTATATTTGTGTTGTCTGACGGAAATTGTCAGTGAGTTCCTTTGGGAACTGCCATTGAACTACTTCAAATTTCACAAGACCCAAAGTGGTTTCATTCTTTTGCTGTATAATCTATACCATTTTGAACATTGGAAGTTTGATGGCTTGGTGCCCAATGTATCCACTTTAGTAAAAATATTATCTGGAGCACAGGTGTACCTAATTCCATTGCCTCTATTACTGCCATGTGTAACATATTGTTTTTCTCCTGATGAAGTGTTACTGCTTAGATAGAAAGTGCATCATGTGTTTGCAGTTTCCTTTAAGATATCAACTTTGGACTAAAATAAAGTAGTTTTCTGAAATAGCGCATTACCTGTCACCAAATGACATAAAACCAAAATTCTCTATATAACATTTCCTTACTACACTCTAAATGGACAGTAAGACCTGATGGTATATTTATTGTGTGCAGTGAAAATGCCAGGAGGATATACTTGCAGTTTTAAACAAAGCTGAAGAATTACATATTTTTTTTGTTTGTTTGTTTGTTTAGATATATACAAAATAGCACAGACATTAGAAACAATAGACACAACTAACAGGTCATACGAAACAGGACACCTTTAGTCCATTTTACTTTGCTAAGATCAATAAAATATCCTATATTTTAATTTAACAATTATTTTTATTACAATGATTGCAGGATTCAGGCTCAGTGCTTAAAGACATATATTCAGGTGGCGACAAGTCCATCATCTTCTGTAAACCAAGCCACATTGGCACATTCCTTTTTAGAGAATCATCTATCCAGCCGTTCTCCAACTTGTCATCTGTAGCATTTGGAAAACAAACTAACAAAATCAGTTGTGAAAGAGAAGAAACACTGCAAAGACTCCGGCATGCTCTTAAATTAAATTCAGAGACTGGAGTACATTATTGGCTACCTGGCATTTTCCAGAAGGGCAAGTGTGCCTGAAAGTATTAATGACTGACCTGGGCTACTAAACTTGGTCCCATTATGGTACTAGGCTTGCAGTAGTACCAATAGATGTATGGAAATGTGTGTGGGTGTGCTTTGTATACCAGGATTCTTTTTTCTTTCCAGTCCAGCCCTGGCAATGGTCCATTCATATGCCCCTCTTTTCAGCCCTGATCACTCATTGTTTTTGGTCTTTGCAGGGCATCACAGTCAATTGCTTTAAATATATATATTAGGGGCCTGATCTAGAGCTGAGCTTAAGTCCAATTTGTAGACCACAAAAACTGTGGTTACATCTAAAGTGGGGGGCAATGGGCATAGGTTGTCCTGCAAAAGCGTGGCAACCCAGCGCCAAGCTATAGCTCGCTGGGCTGGTCACATAATAACAAAGAGACATGCATGGGTTCCCCCGATCATTATGTGATGCCAGCCTCAGCCTGGCTCGCAAAACAATGACTAGGATTCCCTCCAGGGCAAGCCAACAGGAAAAAAACAAGTGCATTGGCTGCTCGCGTGTTAACTGCTGGAGGTCAATTAATGTCACTCGTTCACCCTGCGGCTCTACTAAGAGCAAGCACTTGTCGTTCTATTGGGATTATTTTTTTTTTTTTTCCACTTGGATTACTTCAGAACACAAGAAAGAATATTCCTTATGGATTTAGGAGAATAGCAAAGTGGTAAAAGAGGGATTTGGGTGAGCATTTCAAATAAACTACTACAATATCGGGTGTCTGATTTGCTCTGGTGTCATGTCATGCTGGCGTTTGTAGTTTCACAAACATAATATATATATATATATATATATATATATAAATAGATAGATAGATAGATAGATAGATTGATTGATAGATAGATACTGTATGTGGCCTAGTGAACTCCACCTTGTGCTGACCAGGCTGGGCTGGTATCACATTATGACAGGGGGACCCATGCTGTGACTGGCCCAGGTGGTGCTGTTTGCTGCTTTGTCAGGGGGACACATGCACATAATCCCCCTGCTTTTTGGGAATCAACCCAAGCTATATTATTGATGTCTGTTACTTAATTTGGGGAGGGCATGGATTTTTTAAATGTAATATATTTTTAAAATGGCAGTCATCATCATCATCAAGTTGATCATGAAGATTGCTGTATCTTTACTCTGACCACATCCAATTATGCTTATGTAACCAAATCTATAACCTGTATTTTGAGTACCACTCAAAATGCAGACATAATTTGGCGTTTATGCTCAGGACGCAAGTTGTGCCCTAATCTAAATGAAACCATAGTGTTTAGTGCAGGGTGTGATACAACTACTTTAGTAAACGACTGCTTTATATTTAAATAATATTTCAACCTTTGCTTTTCATTGCCAAGGTATAACAAAACATGTTGATTGCATGACATGTTAGCTTTCCATCACAGCACAGAGGACGCTGTATTAAAACAACTGTTTAGTGTACACTGTACAGGATTAGTAAAATTTGGAATAACTCACAAATTTGTAGACTCAAGCTTCAAGAGTATCCCCAAATGTCCCTCGACGCGACCCACCATGTTTTCTGCCATATAGAGCAATCTGTTGTGTAAAACAATCACTAGAAAGATACTCCTTATATACAAGATTAATAACAAATGTGACTGTGTAGTCATAAGAGCATATTAAACACGTATTTATTAAAAATATATCAACTGCTAAACATGTTGAAAGGGTGTGTAGTGCAGCATCTCACCGTGTAATCCAGAATGTACTTTCACCCAGCAATATTAAAAAACATCATTTGGAGGCCATCATAAGTCTGGTATTTCCCATTACTACAACTTGTATTGCTCAATATCTTACTCACCTGGGGCCCGATTCATTAAGGATCTTAACTTGAGAAACTTCTTATTTCAGTCTCCTGAACAAAACCATGTTACAATGCAAGGGGTGCAAATTAGTATTCTGTTTTGCACATAAGTTAAATACTGACTATTTTCTCATGTAGCACACAAATACTTGATAGCTTATTTGTACACTGAAATTTAAAGTTGATATTTGTGTGCTACATGAAAAAACAGTCAGTATTTAACTTATGTGCAAAACAGAATACTAATTTGCACCCCTTGCATTGTAACATGGTTTTGTCCAGGAGACTGAAATAAGAAGTTTCTCAAGTTAAGATCCTTAATGAATCAGGCCCCTGGTCTACATGCAAATTGCAAACTGAAGGGATAGCTAAATATATATTTTTAAGATATCACTATAAAATATTTATGACTCTCTCTGTTAACAATTTTGCATCCTCCTTTTTACTATTTTTTTTTTACTGTTTAAAAATTCTATGTGTCTAGAACACTTGGTGTGCTTAATTGGTTATGGTATTTTTACATTATTCTTTCATTCCTTCTTGAGTTTTGTTTCTTATGTTTATCCACCTAAACACAGTGATATGTCAAACCAATTTTACTACAAAACTGACACAAGTAGGATAACGTCCATCCTGTGCCTCAAAGGGCCACTATAAATCAAGCATTTTAAATCATCCATGGATAAAGTTTGCGTTCTTAATGTAAAAACACATACATAATTCAGTAAAGTTTACTAGAAAAATGTTCATTGATACATAAACATTAACAAATGTTCTAAGTGTGCACAATTTGCACGAAGCAAATAAAGACTGGTTTTGAAATAGTAAAAAGTAGGTTAAACATTATTACCAATAGTTTATGATTCAGCTGAATACTAAAGGACTTTAGGGATTTTTGAACCCTGATATTTCTTGTGATTTTAGCAAGCAGGACACATAGTTATAACTTCCATAAAATAAAAGTACAGAAATTATTAATTTTGGCCTCTTCTGCTTAATTATACTATGCAAATGAGGGTTCAGATTCTGATTACAATTTGTTGTATTATATTTTATTAGTTTTTTTGTTGAAGAAGAACCGGACACCTATAATATATCCCCATCTCTAACAGAATTTGTTCTCACACTCGACTACTGTCTGAAACTGAGGAAAGTAATCATCTTAGTGACAAAAAGATGTGGAACAAAACCTATATTTTCTGGTAAATCACGATTAATGGGATACTTTCAATGTACTCTGTAATATTTCCAAACGAGAAACAGTAGTGAAAAGTTCCACATGCCAGTTCACCTTGGGCCTGATGCTGAGTTAAGAGCAAAGCAAAAAACAGGAGTAAATTTGCTCCTGGACAAACCATGTTACAATGCAAGGGATGCAAATTATATATTTTTCTGCATGCAAGGAAAATACTGGCTGCATTTTCATGTAGAAAACAAGTACTTGATAACTTTATTTTTACACTGAAATGTAAGTTGATCTGAGACAAGCCCTATCTCCACTATCAATCGGTTACCCCATCTTATATGTACCCCCCCCTCCCTCCAATACAACATGGTTTTGCAAAGGAGCACATTTGCTTCTGTTTCTTGCTTTGCTCTTAACTCAGCATCAGACCCTTTGTGAGTAAATAATCTACTGTCAGATTTAATGTTTGGTGATAATAATCTTTCAAATGTGTCTCCACTGACACAGACACAGAGCGCTAGATTTACTAAGCTGCGGGTTTGAAAAAGTGGGGATGTTGCCTATAGCAACCAATCAGATTCTAGCTTTCATTTATTTAGTACCTTCTACAAAATGACAGCTAGAATCTGATTGGTTGCTATAGGCAACATCCCCACTTTTTCAAACCCGCAGCTTAGTAAATCTACCCCAGAGTGTACAATTCATTTTATACTGAATGAGATAATGTGTAGAATGTATATGTTAAGGTAAAATATACAATGTGATTGTCATCCACCTCGCCCTTTTTCTATGTCTACATTATAGCTCACTAAAGTAACAGAACTTAAGACTTGAATTTCTGCATACAAATTTTATTATTCAAAAATATGTACAGTTTGAATAGTGCAATTGAATGCTATGACGTACAAATAATATAGAGAAGTATTTTATTACGACATGCCCCTACTTAATAAATAGAAGAATACTCAAAACTATATAATGCAGCATAAGGCATCAGTACTCATTGGTCATCCAGTGGTAGTATACACAAATGCAAAATTCCAATTAATAGCATAAATGAAATATATGACAGTGGCTTAACATAGTGTACACATCGATTTTTTTTTTGTGCATTGACTCTCTGAGGCACTTCACAGAGAGCTTTCAAAAATATGTTGCACTACACGGTTTCAATGGATGGCCTTTTAATCTTCAACGTCTTCTACAGTGCATATGTAGGGGAGAATCTTCTATGGATCCTGGAATACATAAACAAAAAAATATACATTGTTGATGAATTTAGTTATCATATTGAAAATCTGACACATTACGTTGACTAAGACATCCAGACAACACTAAAACCATAAATACTATGCATATTTTGAACTGTTTCAACCAGCAACCAAATAATGTATATGGCTCAGCTTTGTGAACCACGGTTACATTTTTAATCGATGGTGTACTTTATTTTAGTATCTTCACTGATGCCTACACATTGATGGGTCTATTTATTATTGTGCAGTTCTGCTGCTAGTATTTACTATGCCGGAGCTGCACAGGGAGCCCCAGTGAAGACCCGCCTCCTACACAAACTGTGTGTACTTTTCACCGGCAGCCTATCGCTGCCGTCGAATGCAGAAAGCGGAGTGCGCGTGCGCGGTTAAAGTCTGCACATAGGATTTGACCCAGCGGGGGATCAGGTGAAGCTTTTCTGGATTCACTGCACCCCATAGGAACAGGTAGTCTCACGTCATCCTGAGATGGTGTTAGTTTGTAGCGTAAAGCATTATTTTTTGTTGCTTGATAAGTCACTAACATTATATGGGGACTGAGGTAACAGGTAACTAATGTCAGAAAGCATAATATGATAAAGGTGCAGAGCACATAAACTACAGTAAGTAGTAGTTTTCTATTTAAGGCAGAAGTTATACAATTTTCTATATAATTCTATGATTGGACAGACAATCATATTGTGCAGAAGGACAGCATGAGAATCTATGCAATATTAATGCATTCAGTGCAGCGCTGGTAGATGCACTTTGGAAGTGTGTCAGATATATTAGTAGATGTAGTCAGCCTTGCCTATAGTGATTAGATTTACCTAAATACAAAAATATTTCAGTAAGTATTTTATGAAAGGCTTCATATTGTACACATGTCAAGATGAGCTTGATTAGAAAAATCTATGGCCAGAACCATGAAGAACAACATCTATTTTTAACTGTTTCCTCTATAAATAATACGTGTGCATCAATAATTTTCCAAACAGTCATTGCTCAGTGATGTCAGTTCCTTAATTTCTCTGTGTAACAAAAAATACATACAATATATTTTCCGTTTCCCTATGACATAGAAAGGACATAACATATGCCAATTTTCTAATCATAGAGTACTGATTCAACAGGAAAATATACTATTCCAAATTTTATTCAAACTGCAAATATTGATCACTAACTGAAATAAATAAAACAGACAACAGCTTTAATTTTGTTTAGGTTTATTTTGTCATGATCAGTGGTTAAACCTAGTAAAAAAGAAGGTGGATCGCAAGGTGAGGTGTAATCTTACATATACACCAGGGGGTAAATGTATCAAGCTGAGAGTTTTCCGGCGGGTTTGAAAAGTGGAGATGTTGCCTATAGCAACCAATCAGATTCTAGCTGTCATTTTGTAGAATGTACTAAATAAATGATAGCTAGAATCTGATTGGTTTTTCAAACCCGCCGGAAAACTCTCAGCTTGATACATTTACCCCCAGGTGGTCGATACATGGAGGCTTAGACACCCTCTTGAACAGGATTATACTTTCTTTTCACATCCACCCAACATTTATTCACGTCTAGACTATTTCTTCTTACATCATACTTCTTTAACTCTGCTAAAGGAAGTGGAGATAGGTCCAGACCACGTGGTCTGATCAGGTCTACATGTCACTGTGACTAACACACCCAGGCTGTAGAATATATACATGGAGAATGAATGAACTCTTAATCCAAGACGCAAATAATAGAGTCCAAATTGAAGTGGCAATAGATGAATACGTCAATTTGAACAACACTCCTGAGGTTTCCGAAAAATTTTGGGAAGCTTATAAATGTGTTATAAGGGGAAAATTTATACAGTTGGGTACACTTTTGAAAAAACATAAAATTGCTTACCAAAACTCCCTTCTGGAAAAAATCAAATCTCTAGAGATGAGAAATAAAGTTAGCTGAAGTATGAAAGGCATTAAATAAATTGCTATCTGATAAGATAAAGTTTGACTACCATAAATGCCACAATAAGTTCTTTCAATGGGGGGTAAACTCTTGGCTTGGGCTCTGAGGGCTCAAAGATCACAATGATATATACCACATATTAAATCGGATACCGGGAAACTGTGTACCACCTCGTCTGACATAGCCGCGGCATTCTGCACTTATTAGTCTGAGCTCTATAATCTCACTAATGACTTAAACCAAGCAACAAGCTCACTTAAACAGAAACGTATAGCAAACTACCTTAACAGGTGTGACTTTCCAACATTAGATGATGAGAGTGTACAAATGTTGGAGGCTCCCTTCTCCCTTGGAGAACTAGAGGAAACACTCAAGACAACTCCTTCTGGGAAGAGCCCAGGCCCTGACGGTTTTACGGTATCATGTTATAAAACCTTTAAAACTCAATTAATGCCAATTATGCTTCAGGCCTTCAATTCGATATCTGCACATCTAATATCTCGCGCCACTCCCTGATAGCACATATCACGGTAATATCTAAAGAAGGAAATGATCCAACTCTATGCCCTAGCTATAGACCATATCATTGTTAAATGTTGATTTAAAATTATATGACAAACTTATAGCTAATAGACTGAAAATCTTATTGCCCCAGATAATTGACTCAGATCAGGTAGGTTTCGTTCCGGGTCGGGAGGCACGAGATTATACAACAAAAGTTTTAGATTTATTCCAGTGTGCAACATCTACTAATACACCGATGGTCCTACTATCTACCGACACGGAGAAAGCATTTGATCGAATAGATTGGGATTTTATGACGGGCATACTTCGTCACTTAGGTTTAGACCTCTTAAGTTTAGCATGGATCCAAACCATTGTACTCACATCCGACGGCTAGGGTCCGGGTTAATGGTGATTTGTCAGAGCCAGTTAACATTACTAATGGGACAAGACAGGGTTGTCCCCTGTCCCCATTGATTTTTATTCTCTGTATGAAGGCTTTGACGAGGGCCATTAGACTGAACCCGGATATTTCGGGCTTGAAGATAGGAGATAGGGAATTCAAACTAGCTCTGTTTGCAGACGATCTCCTTGCGGTCCTTACAAACCCGGTAATTTCAATACCGAATTTGATTTCGGGAATTTCAAACATTCGGAGAACTCTCTAATTTTAAGATTAACTATTCAAATCCGTGGCCCTCAATATTACAACTCCTTTGGCGGTAGTTGAAGGTCTGAAGCCAGCTTTCCCATTTGTTTGGCATCCCACCCAACTTAAATATTTGGGGGTGATTATAAACAAAGACCTCTCAAAGGTCTATGCAGACAATTTCCTTCCTATTACTGCTGCCATTTGGAAAAATTTAAGAGACTGGCTCATGATGGACTTTACGCCGAGTAAATATAGTGAAAATTAATCTATTGCCTAGAGTCTTATATTTGTTACGTGCACTCCCAGTTCATATTCCTGCCGCGTGGTTTAATGACTTATATAGAGCTATAAGACATTTTGTTTGGAGAGGCAGAAGACCCCGGTTTAAGCATGATATCCTGTATAGACGTAAACATGGTGGTTTACAACTGCCACATTTCTTAACATATTACGATGCCGTCATGCTAAACAGGGTTCTTGACTGGATGAGAAGGGGACCAGATAAACAATGGGTGTGTATTGAGGGACACACATTAAGATCACAGATCAAATTTACCCTCTGGCAGCCATCTTTTTCTATTATCAAACACCCAACTATTGCCCCTACCTTGACAAGGTGGTCCAGATTATGGAATATATCACATATTTCAACAAAATATTCACCCTTGACTCCACTCTTCGATAATTAAGAATTTCCCCCAGGGTACACAAAACAGGCCTTTCATCGGTGGATACAAGCAGGGATCACTTGTATCGGCCAGCTGGTGGGGGTCTCAGGAGTCATACCTTTTGCTGATTTACAATTGAAATGGGACTTACCCAATTCAGACATATGGAGATATTTACAGATAAAACATTTTATAGGCTCCCCCGGGATTCGGGAGTTCGCAGAACAAGCACTCACACAATTTGAGTCCTTATGCATGAACACCCAACACTTGAATTGAACATTCCTTCTGTAAATTACCAAAATTCACAGGTGAATGGGAGCGTGAGTTGGGAGTTATTATTCCGGAGTCAGATTGGAACTAAATATTCCAATGTACCCAAGCTAGCTCTGTATGTGTGCGAGTGGTGAAATATAAAGTGTTGTCTCGGTGGTACCAGTGTCCCAGCGTCCTAGCGAAAATTCTCCCGGGATTTCCAGATCTTTGTTGGAGATGCCAGATAGAGACGGGCACCCCAATTGCATATTTGGTGGACGTGTCCGTCTTTTAGGCCTTTTTGGGATACTGTTATACTCCTTTCTAGTGCAATAGTGGGTACTGCTCTTCCAAATTGTCTAGGTTATTGACTATTATACAACTCCAAAATACCCATTTCTCAATACAAAAAAATCTACTGTGAAACATTTAAGTAGTGCAGCAAAGGCTGTGATACCAGTCTATTGGAAGTCAACAACTGCCCCTCCTATTAAAGAATGGTTCGAAAGATTAGACTTTTATATGTCCATGGACGACCTGATCTACCCTTCAGAAGATAAAACCAGGGCATTCTATCTAATATGGTTCGAATGGATGGAGTTCAAGGAAACTTCCTTATACGCTCATTGGAATAAAGTCCAAGGCTTATTTCCCCTAAATTTTCCCCTTCCGCCCTTCCCCACCCTCACTCTTCCCTATTCTATCCACTTCTGGTATGGCAAATACGTTGCCCCCATTATTTTGGAATGTATAGTGTTTAGCTATGTTTGTGATGACTGTTGTTATTTACTTGAATGTATCTTATTGATTATCTCAGGCTTGGTTGGATTTATATAAGATGTGTTGTGACAAATGACGAGATAACACTCAGTTGTCCATATAATATGATTTTTTTGTGTGTAAAAGCTGTACCATTTCTTTGTAACAATAAAAAGAGAATTGATTTAAAAAAAAACTAGTAAAACAAAGTATTGGCCTATAGTCTAACATTATTCACATTAGAATGTTTTTGATATTTTCAACTTGGAAACTGTATATTCAATGTTCCATGCCAGCAATACAAGTAATTCATTATTTATTTTGCAAACATTGATTCAAGTGATTTTAATCATCAACACCTAGATACTAATTCATTTTCTCTTACACAGCAACCATATTAATGCCAATTTAGCAGTTTTTATGCTAAGGTGATTCATTAAGCTCTATTCTTGGCTTCTTAATAGCTGCTATAAGCGTGTGACAGAATTTACAATTTAAACAGGTCATATCATTAGAAAATAAACCTGCCACTTTATATGAAATAAAGCCTTCATTACATTACAAAGGACATGCACACTAAACATGTGTAAGGTTATTTACCATTCATGGCAAAAAATGAATGCATGCCTATATATAGCATGTTTATGGCATAGCTTTAAAAGCACTAAACACCAACATGCTTATACAATAAATTATTGTAAAGGATATACAGGAATATCCTTGTTTTGTAATGTTGAGTCTGACTTCTACTTAAGCCCTGAGTATGGGCTGAGAGTTTCACATTCTTAAAGTTCACTGGACACCAACACATAACTGCACATTAAACAGATATCTGAAGAGACAACATATATATATATATATATATATATATATATATATATAGACATATGTTGCATTTACTATATATACTATAGTTGTATATAGTCTTCTGTAGTCATCTTTCTACATGCCAGCATAAAGTTAGCCATCTTCTTGGCAGCTAGTATTAATAGACTGTGTACTGGCAAGAGCATGCTCAGTGAGTGCCTGAAAACCTTATTGTGACATCAGGAGGACCCTTACAGTACATTGGCTCTGAATGATCACATGGTATTAGTTTCACATGAGCTTCTGTCCCCACTGCACACCAACACCTATTAATATGTTATTTAAATAAAACCCAATGCATTTATAACATAGATAAATACTCATATCATTTTATAGATTGTTGTTTATTTTAATAATGCTATGTGTGTTAATAAATGCACATTACATTACAAATTGGCTTTTATTCCAGATGTACTGTTAATATTAGATGTTTCAAAGCATCATGACAGGTGGGGTTGCCACCCTGCCAGTAGTTTACCAACCAATGTTATTAATAGGGAAGAAAACAAGGATAGGAAGGCTGGCATTTATTTCTGGAAATGGTGGATCCCATGATAGCATATACACTTTAAATAATAGCCTTAGTTAACCACTTTTACAATCAGCGCTTATGAGAATAATGCTATGATTGGGTGACAACATTAATTTTTATAAGTGTGCATATTTTTTATGTTCTAAATTCCTGGATTATCTCAGCCGAAAACATAAGATAACATTCACAATATCCTATCTTTCTTTCTGAATGACAAGACGTAAGTCAGTGTGCCATGGTATATATCTGCATTCTGTCACCATAAAGCATTTACTTCACACTTGTATCTCTTCTGTCAATCTCACTCTAAATAAACAGTTAGTTCTGTTTGTGCACAGAAGAACCATACTAATGGATAATGATTGTGTTCAGTTATCTCCCACTGCCAGAAAGATACAAACATGCAAAACCACCCACAAAGTAAAGCCTTCGCTTAAAAAATATGTTCAATGGACTACTGATAAACTCTAATGTTTAACATAACCTGGCATTTTCCTGTCAGTTAGGTCTATTCTGTTTCAAATGGGAGACATTCCATGAAAAGCTTTATTGACCCCTTTCCTTTTTCCCATGTATGCAATTTTTTTTGGGTCCCATGGCCTCAATAGATGATGGCACTCACTTTAATTGGCCACAATAAAATTTAAGTTTCTTAAACATGTGAAATTCATTGAATTTACTTAAGGAAAAAAGGAACCTTTTTGCAGTTGTGTCATACCTCAGATATACCATACCTCTCAATTAAGCTGAAACATTCTGACCTCACTGATAAATGTTGGCTCTCACTGTAGCTGCTGGGGTGATGACTGGGGGAGTCCTCAAACCTCCAACCACAGTGAGGCCCAGTACAATGCACACCAGAGATAGACAGACAGATCTGATTTTATTTTAATTACAAATAGACACCCCAGTGATGGCCCACTGAAGAGTACCAGAACATCTATATGTTTTATCTCAGATACCAATCAGCTCCTTCTGAGAATCATGAAAGGCAGGAAATATTCTACAGTTTGTCCGAATGCCCATTTTATACACCTTTCCTCATGAATGTTAGTAAATAGATGACAATGCTTCATTCACTTTAGTAGTAGACTCAGTGTCAAATAATTCCTTTTAGATTGACAGTGCACTGTACACTTCATTTACCTTCTCAACTTTCCACAAGAGTCCAGCAACTTTTTTAAGCATATATAGTTTCAGACTATACCATCATATACAATAAATGCATAATAATCCACAATATGGGCATATTTGTTTGATGATTGTGTGATATCAAATGACAAAAAGTAACATTCCCATGGGTGTGTTGTAGCAAGTAGGCTATGAGGCCCGCTTAAGATTGATGCCGCTGGCGGAGTCTCTGGTAACTAATGACCAGTCCAGTTCTGGGTATGTTGTTGCAATGTCTCCTTTTTGGGCAAACATTTAAATGTTTTGGTCACAAAAACAAATTTCCTATGTCTATCTATAAACCTAAAACACAACTAAATATAAAATGGTTTATCGCCCAATATGTATTACTGTAAGTCATGTAATAAGTTATTATTATGATCAATATTAAAATTATAATATATCATTATAATAATAATGAGCAATTCTTTTTTTAACGAAAACAATCATCTAAAATGCTTAACTACAAGTGGCAAAGGTGACACATATAGAACAGAGGCAGACAGGACTTTAATCCTGCTGCAGGGTAAATTGTATAATGATCTATTATTGGATACGGCACCTAGGCTTTTGATGAACAAATCCAGGCAATCTATAACATTTACTGTCAAAAGGTAAGCCAATAAATTCCAATTATAAAAGACTCATTTAGGGCTAACTTCGTTATCCATTTGAGGTTAAATATATGTAATTAAATCATAGCAATCAACTATACCCCTGCAGTTCCAAAAGTCATTTGTAGGTCTCCACAAGAAAACAGGTGTTTTGCTTTCCAGTATAGAAATGTCACAAAAAGAAATACATAATAATGTTTTCTCTTCGTGCAGAGTTTGCTTAAACAGGTTTAACAAGTTGTGGTTTGCTAAGCAAATATGTATCTAAACTACCACTTGTGTAATGGAATGTTACTCTTTCAGGTAGTACTAATCAATACACAGCATCATAGTCCAGCAAGGCAATCAATACTGTGGCAATGATGAAGGAGTTAATAATTACAATTAATTGAGCTGTTTATTTTCCCATAGCAGGAGGTTGTCTTAGATTAAAAAGCAAAATGTTATGGAAAGTCTGCAAAGCATCACTTAGCAGCCTTTTCAGTGGTACAGTGCCCTTGTGTTAAAGAGAATCCAAAGATTTTGGGAGGACTTGTTTTATATTATGTAACCTCACAAACTTTCTGTGCTTAATTGTGCCTAGTACAAGAAAATTTATATGCTTGAGCGCTTGCAGTTTTATGTTATCCCTCTGTGTAGTCTACCAGCTTTGGGAGTTATGTCTGCTACCTCTGTGCCTGCTCTGTGTCATACTTGCAGACCTCTCCAGAACTGACCACACTCCAAACATGTCATATTTCACCACTAGGCCACTCCACCTTGCTATTGTTTTGTGAGAGGATTATCACACCTCAATTAAACAGTTGTGAATATTGACAGCACGCAGGGGCGTAGGAAAGAAAATTTCCATGGAGGGGGGGTAAAAGGCCAAGGACTGCTATAGGGCTTGAAGCTCCTTTTTCCCTGCTTTTATCGTTGTACGACAGTTGTAACAGTGACTGTAGATATACAAAGACTCCCTATCCTAAGTTCATTTTTGTCAGTGTTTCAGGGGTTGGTCAACCCTAGTGTCATTGTTTATTTTACTATAAAAATGTATTTATACAATATTAAATATATATTATTATTAATATTAACCACCAATTGGTATAATAGCTGTTAGAAAGATAGATAAATTCAATTGTTGATCTTAAAAATGTAAATTTTTCATAGTCATTAACCTAGTTTTTATTCAGATTTCCTTGACAGTCTAATCTCATTTGTTTGGGAGCATTTTTTAATCTATAGTCACTGCCTCACTGGTAATAATATATGCTATAAATTTATATTGCTATATTTCATGTATATTACTGGACACACTGCACGAAATTCAGGGTAAAAGTAAGGTGAATAGTTGTTCATAATCAATACAGGTTATTTATTAAATGATTAAAGTGACAGAACACTTAGAGTTTTTTTAAATAATCAAATCAAGCAATCTGTATTAAATCTATACTAAGGTACTCTATATTAAAGAACATTTGTTAGTTATACTAAGACAATCTATAATTTAAAAAGCTTCACAAATTTAGAACAAACACCATGACTACAGAAAGTGACATGAAGGCTTTTGTGTAGAAGCTCATGGGGGGGACAAACCCCAACAGAAATCATGGGAGGACAAGTACTCCCCCCCCCAGGGTTCCTACACCCCTGATAGCACATATAATAGCACATATACAGGCCTCCCCATTTATATTCTCCAGTTATCCTACCATTGTAATTGCACAGATGGTATATCTGACACGGCCTGTAATCCTCTATCACATCAAGGAACTTAGGGCCTGATTCATTAAGGATCTTAAATGAAGAGGATCCTTATTTTACGTTACATGAAAAAACAGTCAGTATTTAACTTATGTGCAAAACAGAACACTCATTTGCACCCCTTGCATTGTACCATGGTTTTGTCCAGGAGACTGAAATAAGAAGTTTCTTAAGTTAAGATCCTTAATGAATCAGGCCCCTAGTTATCAAGCCTTAACTCCTTCGAAAAGAGCACTTTTCACAGGAGAAAGACTAATTTAAGTATTAGGGATATTTGTTAAAGCCCTCTGGCCAGTGAAGACTAGCACATTGATCGCCTTCGCTGGGAGTCCAAGCACGGGGAAGCCTATTTATCATATATAGTGGCTGTACAAGCACTGGATTCTAGTTCCTGTGCACATGCGTCAGCTGACTCATGCAAGAGCAGAGAAACTCTACACTGGCCTAGCAAGCGGTAAGACTCTGCTCACCACTGCCAGACAGTTATGCAGGGAAGCAGAGCATCGCTCATCGGCCCTTATAACATTTTATTGATCAATTCGGGTGACAAAAGATTTTTGTGTTAGGTAAATTTTGAAAACTACAGCTAAAACAATTTTCACTTTACTCGTTAGATTATAGCCCAGAGCTGCCCTTATTATAACATACCAGCTTAATGTGCCCACATGAGAACATACCAGTCATATTTGTCCCCATGATCATATACCAACAAGAGGTGCCTATATACAGCAATATGAGCGTTAATATATGTATCAACAAAATACAACAGTCAAAGGCACCCCATGTTTATACAAAAGTGAGGGGTGTCAGTGAGCACATTTTAGATGAGAACATCAATTTTCCTCACAACAGAAAACAGCGCTGATGACTGATACACACAATCAATATACAACCATCCGTGGGTGATAAATATATATAAACACTTTATTAAAAATGAACCATAAAATATGCAACACTGGCCAGTGGATAACAACTAGACATATAAAAAATCAGATCAACCGACTGTGTTGACCATCAATAAGGCTGATGAACCATCAAATTGATCACTTCTGAAGAGAACCAGCTAAATGTCCCACATCGTAAAGATACTAGTGTCCAATGACCCCGTACAAGGTCATGAAGTGGAGCTTCAAAATAAGTGTGGCCACACTGGTGGTGGAAAGTGTACGTCACCGCGATGATGGTGAACCCCACTTCAATGCTTCTTACACATGTAGTATGGAGGAGAATATGCCATAAATGCCACAATGAGAAAACCGCCACTCCTGAATGGAAATCAAAGTCGCTAAGCTGCTTAAGCAGTAAGCGCAATACAGACCTGGTCCGATACTCAGTCCCGTATTGTGGTCTGTATGCGCACGCACCTCATACCCAGACGAACTCCGGGACCTCCGTGGTAAATATGTAGGTGAAGACGGCAATCCGTGTAAATAGTGGAATAGCAGCTAACACAATCGTGGCACCAAATATATAGCGATAATATGGCTCAAAAAAGGCAACCTCCAAGAATCCACTAGGGATATGAGCTGGGTCATGGAATAGTGCTATCCAGCGGCTCAATGAACATCCAAATCACCTAACGCGTTTCATCACCTGCCTGGTGATTTCTTCAGAGGAAGTGCTCTGTTGTGCTCCAATGCCTCTTTAAGTATCCTTGATACAATTACTCAGTCTGCAGCTGGTTCATAACGGGCACTTTGTACCTATACCATACTTGTAGTGGGATACATAAATATGGTTGGTTCAATTGAAAACATTCAAATATCTTATATACAAGGAAATACCAAATACTTATAATTCATATAGAGCAAAAACAAAGCACTATTAGAGAAAACAATACATATCAAAACATATATATATATAGAAATTAACATAATGATCATACCATCCTCCCCACATAGAGCATATTGGATAAATTAGGACTCAGAGAAAACACCTTAGAGTCCTAAATTCTCACACTGATACCTCAACTACACATATATATATATATGCAAATATAGTATTATACAAACACAGATCTAAGTCAATCTAGATAAAGCGAACACTAATAATCTGACCTGAGTAGACAGTAATAATAGGTGGTATAATTAATACAGAAATATTAAAAAAAATTTATAAAAATAAAAAAATTATTAATAAAAATAAAAAAATTACAACCTATAGATTGAAGCATAGGTAGCCACCCGGATGACTTAAAAAAGTGCTGAAAACACACATAAGGAAATATGGGTGTATATATCGGTCAAGAGATAGGGTAAGTCCTACAAATATCATAAGTAAGCTCATGAATAATACCGAATAAAGACCCCTAAACTAACACATCAGCCCCACAAATGGGACTAGTGTATCTTACAGGTAATCAAGATACATTCATAAATACTCATGAATAGAGAATATAGCTTAAAGGATCAGGTTCAGGACAACACCTCATTGAGCTCAAGTGCTTCATTCAGTCCTCTAGGACTCAAGGCATCCAGTATTATTCATGAGCTTACTTATGATATTTGTAGGACTTACCCTATCTCTTGACCGATATATACACCCATATTTCCTTATGTGTGTTTTCAGCACTTTTTTAAGTCATCCGGGTGGCTACCTATGCTTCAATCTATAGGTTGTAATTTTTTTATTTTTATTAATAATTTTTTTATTTTTATTTTTTTTTAATATTTCTGTATTAATTATACCACCTATTATTACTGTCTACTCAGGTCAGATTATTAGTGTTCGCTTTATCTAGATTGACTTAGATCTGTGTTTGTATAATACTATATTTGCATATATATATATGTGTAGTTGAGGTATCAGTGTGAGAATTTAGGACTCTAAGGTGTTTTCTCTGAGTCCTAATTTATCCAATATGCTCTATGTGGGGAGGATGGTATGATCATTATGTTAATTTCTATATATATATATGTTTTGATATGTATTGTTTTCTCTAATAGTGCTTTGTTTTTGCTCTATATGAATTATAAGTATTTGGTATTTCCTTGTATATAAGATATTTGAATGTTTTCAATTGAACCAACCATATTTATGTATCCCACTACAAGTATGGTATAGGTACAAAGTGCCCGTTATGAACCAGCTGCAGACTGAGTAATTGTATCAAGGATACTTAAAGAGGCATTGGAGCACAACAGAGCACTTCCTCTGAAGAAATCACCAGGCAGGTGATGAAACGCGTCAGGTGATTTGGATGTTCATTGAGCCGCTGGATAGCACTATTCCATGACCCAGCTCATATCCCTAGTGGATTCTTGGAGGTTGCCTTTTTTGAGCCATATTATCGCTATATATTTGGTGCCACGATTGTGTTAGCTGCTATTCCACTATTTACACGGATTGCCGTCTTCACCTACATATTTACCACGGAGGTCCCGGAGTTCGTCTGGGTATGAGGTGCGTGCGCATACAGACCACAATACGGGACTGAGTATCGGACCAGGTCTGTATTGCGCTTACTGCTTAAGCAGCTTAGCGACTTTGATTTCCATTCAGGAGTGGCGGTTTTCTCATTGTGGCATTTATGGCATATTCTCCTCCATACTACATGTGTAAGAAGCATTGAAGTGGGGTTCACCATCATCGCGGTGACGTACACTTTCCACCACCAGTGTGGCCACACTTATTTTGAAGCTCCACTTCATGACCTTGTACGGGGTCATTGGACACTAGTATCTTTACAATGTGGGACATTTAGCTGGTTCTCTTCAGAAGTGATCGATTTGATGGTTCATCAGCCTTATTGATGGTCAACACAGTCGGTTGATCTGATTTTTTATATGTCTAGTTGTTATCCACTGGCCAGTGTTGCATATTTTATGGTTCATTTTTAATTAAGTGTTTATATATATTTATCACCCACGGATGGTTGTATATTGATTGTGTGTATCAGTCATCAGCGCTGTTTTCTGTTGTGTTGTATTTTTTATATTTGAGATCTCATTGATCTCTTCAGCTGCAGATACTGAGGTCCACGGAGGTCCCGGAGTTCGTCTGGGTATGAGGTGCGTGCGCATACAGACCACAATACGGGACTGAGTATCGGACCAGGTCTGTATTGCGCTTACTGCTTAAGCAGCTTAGCGACTTTGATTTCCATTCAGGAGTGGCGGTTTTCTCATTGTGGCATTTATGGCATATTCTCCTCCATACTACATGTGTAAGAAGCATTGAAGTGGGGTTCACCATCATCGCGGTGACGTACACTTTCCACCACCAGTGTGGCCACACTTATTTTGAAGCTCCACTTCATGACCTTGTACGGGGTCATTGGACACTAGTATCTTTACGATGTGGGACATTTAGCTGGTTCTCTTCAGAAGTGATCGATTTGATGGTTCATCAGCCTTATTGATGGTCAACACAGTCGGTTGATCTGATTTTTTATATGTCTAGTTGTTATCCACTGGCCAGTGTTGCATATTTTATGGTTCATTTTTAATTAAGTGTTTATATATATTTATCACCCACGGATGGTTGTATATTGATTGTGTGTATCAGTCATCAGCGCTGTTTTCTGTTGTGTTGTATTTTTTATATTTGAGATCTCATTGATCTCTTCAGCTGCAGATACTGATTCACACTTGATCTCCATTTTTTGCATCATCTCTCCGTGCGCCAGGTTTTTCTTGTTGTTTTTACATCAATTTTCCTGCCTTGAGTTGTATTAATATCTTTTTTTTGCCCCATATTTATATATATGACAGAGGTGCTCACATATTTGTATACTGTCAATTGTGCAAATATACCTGACAGTTATGCCCCATAATAATATTCCATACAGGCCTGTATAATAATATGCCAGACAAAGGTGACCCTATAACAGTTTATCATCCAGAGGTGCCCATCTAACTCTATATCTAACTGAGCTTCTATTATAATTAAACATGAACCAGGTGTGCAGCCATCCTGAGGTGCACACATAATAATACACAGCCAGATATACCCTTAAAACACCCACATAATTATATACTAATCAGAGATCTCTCATAATAATGTACTGCCATATAATTATATATATAATATAGATGCAGTACAGACATTTATAATCACTTATTTACATAGCACCACTATAATACACAGAGCTGTATAGAGAATATTTATCATTCACATCAGTCCCTGCTCCATTGGAGCTTACAATCTAAATCAAACTTGCCCACTCTCACAGAATGTCTGGGATACACCAGAATTCCGGGTAAGTCTCCCAGACTCCCTGAGAGGGCAGACAATTCTCACGCACCCTGCCCACTTCCTAGTGACGCCCTCTTCTGTCCTCCCACTCCACCGGCTCTCTGGGATCTCTTGGAGGATAACAACAAAAACTTGGTAGCTATGGTCTAAATTCCCTAATACACACATCAGATACTAGGGCCCATGTTAATAAGCACAAAATTACTATAAGTATATTTTGGGCAGTAGGAGAAAACCAGAGCACCAGGACGAAAACCAGGCAAACACAAATAGAATATATAAACTCCACTCTAAAAATCTAAAACGTGACCCCAGCACTGTGAGGTGACAATGCTAACCACTGTGCCACCCAGCTACACTGAGTGGCTGTCTGGGGTCAATAGTTATAAGCAGTACAGGAGTAGGAACAAAGTCTCTAAAAAGAAAAACAATGTGTCACATCCTGTTTGTATTTGCACCTCCTTGTTGGCTGTCTGTGTTAGCTGGCCTAGCAATGCAGGAAGTACAACATACTTGCCAACTCTCCCGGAATGTCCGGGAGACTCCCGCATTTTGGTTGAGTCTCCCAGACTCTCGGGAGCATATGGCAAAATCCCGCATCTGTAGAATTAGGGCCAAAATACTGTGATTCTCTGGGAATCGCGGCATTTGTCCCAGCCCCCCACTGTAAAATGACGCGATTGTGTCATTACATCACGGTGGGCGGGTCCAAAATGACACAATTTTGGAGCCCCGTCCCCCGCACACCCATGTCCCCCACAGCAGCTCCCGGAAGGCAATGGAAAAAAGTTGGTAAGTATGAAGTACAGATGTGGAAATCACATTGCGTTTGTTCATCTCATATCAAAGGGTTCTTATATAACTGAGGACAAGTGGGGAGGTCAAATGAATCATATCTGGTGACAATTTCTGACCACCTACACCCATTTTGTCCTAGACTCTGGAAAAGTGGCAATCCCAGAGCTCTCATTTTACAGGGCGCCACAAGGCGCCTGTGGGTTGCACAGCCCTTGAGATTGACAAGAACACTCTGGGAGGAGATTAAATGATTGCAAGGAAGAAGAAAGAAGCAATGTCTGAAAACTCAATGATGAGCTCTGCTGCAGACTCACTAGTACCATCATAGAAACTAGGTAGAGTCCTATAACAATACTTTTATACATTCCCCCATACATATTTACAAAAGGAAAATGAAAAATATAATATCATTTTTAAACAAAAATATAAGACTAGAGTCACACAAATGATTCTAATATCTAACACATGTGAGTTCAATGCTATTTTAATGCAATTTAATTGGATTTCCAAAACTAACACTTTAGCAGATGATAGCTTATCATACATCACATATGTCACATGTTCACAATAATAGACAGAGTGGATCTGACTGTCAGAAAGGGTCATTTATCAGCATGCAAAAATGCGACATTGCAGCTCATGTGCATATTGTGACACCATGCACTTCTTTTTGTGCAAATTTACCTATTTATACTGCAAAGTGCATGGATCTCAGTGCCAAGCTGGCAACGGTGTAGGATACATCTTCTGATTCGAGGAACTGGGCAGATCATGGCATTCCTAGTTAAATGTAGGGCTGGGTGCACATTTGCACCTTGTATTGTACCCAAATGTCTTTTTTTGTGGTATGAGATAGATAAATGAGATTTTAAGGAGGAGGGGACACATGTATGGGAATATTCTCTGGTTAGCGGGTGACTACATGGCCTTCTCCCACAAAAGGATTTTTTTTATGTTCGTTTAAAGGTGATGTTAATCAGGGGTCATCCTATACTTTCAATATGCCGACTTTTGCAACATCCAGATGCATTTAATGCAGTTATGCAGTTTTATATAAGCACAGATACCCATGTCATAGAATCATTCAAGTACACAACTGTGACACATATAATGAAAACAGTTCTGATATTCATTTATTTTCATGATTACTTTAAGATATACACTATATGGACAAAAGTATTCGGACGCTTGACCATTACAGCAACAGGGACTGTAATGACATTGAATTCAAATACATATACTTTAATATGGAGTTGTCCCCCTTGTGCAGCGATAGCAGCTTCCACTCTTCTTGGCAGGCTTTCCACAAAATGTGGTATTGCTTCTGTGGGAATTTGTGCCCATTCATTCTGTAGAGTATTTATGAGGTCAGGCACTGATGTTGGATGAGAAGGCCTAGCTCGCAATCTCCGTTCCAGTTCATCTAAAAGGTGTTCAATGGGGTTGAGGTCTTTGAAGTCCTTGCTTTGTGCACTGGGATACAGTCATATTGGAATAGAAAAGGGCCTTCCCCAAAGTGTTGCCATAAAGTTTGAAGCATATCCTTGTCCAAAATGACGGTGTGCTGAAGCATTAAGATTACCCTTCTCTGGAGATATGGGGTTTAGCCCAAACCCAGAAAAACAGCCCCATTCCATTATTCCTCCTCCACCAAACTTCACACTTAGCATAATGCAGTCAGGCAGGTAACGTTTGCCCAGCATCCGCCAAACCCATCTAACTGCCAAATAGAGAAGCGTGATTCATCAGAACATGTTCCCACTGCTCCAGAGTCCAGTGTTGTGTGCTTTACACCACTCCATCCGACGCTTGGCATTGGTCTTGGTCATGTGAGGCTTGCATACAGCTGCTTAGCCATGGAATCCCATTGCATTAAGATCCACCGCACATTTTTTGTGCTTACATTTATGCCAGTGGAAGTTCGGAACTATTCAGCTACGGAATTAGCAGAGTGTTGACAATTTTATGCATAATGCGCCTTTGCAGTCTGGACCCTGCTCTGTGATTTTACGTGGTCTTTCGCTTCCTGGTGGCGTTGCTGTTGTTCCTGAATGCTTCCACTTTCTGATAATATCCTTTACAGTTGACTGTGCAATACTCAGCAGGGATAAAATTTCCCGAACCGTCTTATTGCAAAGGCTGCATCCTATCACTGTACCACGCTTGATATTACTGAACTCTTCAGAACGACCCATTTCGTATCACAAATGTTTGCAAGTGGAGACTGCATGGCTAGGTCCTTGGTGTTATACAACTCTAGCAATGGGTCTGATTGAAACACCTCAATTCATAAATTAACAGATGTGGCCAAATACTTTTGTCCATACAGTGTATATGGGATGGAATGAGCAGTATTTCAGGAGTAAAATGGAAAAGTTAAAAATAATGAAGGGGTTAACTCTAAAGTGTTAGTCTTTGAAAGATTTTTACTATTTGTACTATGCATGTTTCCAACCAGACCCAAAATTCCAGCAAAAATAGTTGCCTTCTCATTTTATGCGCATAGCACCCAAATGCAGAGTGTGGGTGTCAACCTATCGGACGATATGTGGACACATAAAATGCACTGTGCATATTTTGCAGTTAATAAATGACACTTACAATCCATGAACAAATATGGCCAAAAGAAATATTAACTAATCATTGCATATTTGATATTTGTCTTCAATACTTATTTGGTTAGGAGCCTTCTAGCCATTGTATTGATTATGTTTTATTTTATTTTTGCTGAGATTTAACCAGCATCTTGGATTATTCTAGGTGTGTGGTTTATATATTTTTTAAACTATAATCTGATTTATCAATTGGTCTATACATACACTTGTTTACATCCATATGTGTATGTTTATATGTATTGTAATATATTCAAGTTGATTTACATCAAACTTATATAAGCTATATATGTTATTCCATTTACCATCAGTGTATCTGCTCTGTGGGTATCTTGTATATAACAAACTGGGAAGCTAAGCAGAGCTAGGTGGGGTCATTCCTTGGATGGTAGACTTCGGTTTAGGATTAGATTCCCACCTGGTCTTCATTTTAATTTAATTAAATTTTATTTTATTTATTTTTTGTACTTGTCTATAGAAGCATCTCATTTTTATGCGGAGAGCATTAATGGACCTCTACAGCTCAAGACGTTTATTGATATTTATTGTACTTGTTTTCTGATTATTATTTTAAAACGGGTACTGTTAATATTTTATGTATTTGTATTAAGCAGCATGCACAATATTTATTTATAACAGTTGGTCCCTTACTGAATATCAACTGGGGAATTATGTTCTCAATCTGTCACTGCTGATCTGTGCCTGCTTTAATTGAATACATTCAGTGTATACACACACCGTTTGACTTAAAGAATGATTGGAATCGTGACTCTATTGGCCAGTTATGGTCAGATGACCTATCTACCTGGCTTTAAATAGTATGTGGATACTCTATTTGACATTATCTCTCTGATGAAACCGTGTGTAACACGGAGAAACGCGTCAGAACACTATTGGATTTTAATACAACATCTGGACATCGTTTTCCTGTACCCCGGGGTATTCAATGGATTGCTAAAGTAAGTGGATGAAGCGATTGTATATACGGCCTCCGTGTTATCTATATTGGCTATCAAGCGCTGGATCATTGCGCTAAAGACTTTAATTACTGTTGCTGCAGTTGTTGCATGCTACAGTCTAACTGTGTTATCTTATTGGCTATCAAGCGCTGGATTATTGCGCTAAAGACTTTTTATTACTGTTGCTGCAGTTGCTGCATGCTAAAGTCTAACTGTTTTGCCGATTAATATTAACGGAATCTGGAGAGCTTACATCTGATATAAATCATCAACGCTTATCCATTACAAAGGACCCTCCATTGCAATTAACCGCCTCAGCGGCACTTCTGCACTTGATAAATCATTACAATTATACCAAAGGAATATTTTGTTAATGAATGCTATACACCGTTTTGTTGCATGAAAAGTTAAATCTGCCCTTGAAACAAGGAGAGTTTATTAGTGCTAATCTGGACATTGCTTGTTCCCTTTATTTTTAGGGATTTGAATCATCTACACCGCTGCAGCGGTTGTATGTATGTTATTAAGCACTACAAGTATTTGCATTTAACCATCTATCAAGGTGTTTCTGTGAACCACTATCAAGTGTGTGTTATATATTCCTTTTCTATGAGTTATTGCTCATGTGCATCAGCTGATTTGTTGCCCGTGAGTTGCATTTTTATACTGTGATCCTTAGGGGATTTGTATTTGGGATCACTTGATGTCCACTGTATGTTGATTTTGTATAATTATTTTATTGCATTTAACGATTTTGCTATTGCTATTATATTCAATAAATAGAAACTGTTGGATACAGCGCCCCTTATTGCTTTTTGTTACTATTTACTATGAAGCAGATCCAGATTTCTGCTTGAAGGGAGCTGCGGTCCGAACACCATATACTATTAATTGATTCCTAGCGCCTTAATTTTTTGTTTTACTGTAAAATATGTAAGAGAGTTGAGATGGGGAATTTGAATGGAAAGAGGGACAGGATCCTTAAAAGATTTGTGCACTTTAGTTACTGAGTCTCCCTGTATATCAGCTGGTCGGAGTATGTCTGACACGTTTCAGCACTCACCTGAACCTGAGTGACGTGTATGTGACAAAGGTTTAATCAAAAACAACTACCTGATCTTATTAAAATGATTAAAACTTTCCCTATCTATGCACATAATAACTTTGTCTTGCAAAGAGCTGACACTCTTACTCAGGAAGCCTTCAGTTCTCCCTTAAAAATAATTAATCACAATTTACTTTCATCAGAGTTATCATAAACAAAATGATCTCCTCTATTTCAACCATTTAGTGTTTTAAAACTAAGCTGCTTCATATATTTGGAGGAAGCGCAGCCTATCCCTCTTTTTCAATAAAACTAAGCTAAGTTTGACACTTGAATTTGTAAGAACACAGAAACCTGAATTTATTAAGTATAATTTAATCCGGAAAATAAATCCACAATGTTTAAGATAAAAACAATTAACAAAATGACATACAAAGATACAATGCAATTGTTTCTTGTAAAATAAAAAGGAGTAAGGCACAGAAATGATAAACTTACGAATAATATGTTTTCTGTTTTGCTGGAGGAAGCAGAAATAAAAGAACCCGAGGTCAATGTGAAATTGGCTCCCATGAAGTGACATCTTAGTTACAAGACATTTTAACCCTGCTGCAGGTAGCCCACAGTCCCCCTTCCTGTGACATCAGGACTAGAAAGCCTGTGTAAATTGAAATTAGTTGTTTATGACTTCTGTTCAAAACACCTTTCAAGACAGGTTTTCTTTACACGGCCATAACTTCGCAGCAGAATGTCCTACAAAGATGATTTTACCTCCACTCAACAGCTCACAAATTTCCCTTCATTTGCATACCAACATGACTCCTGTAAGTATGAAATTTGAGAAAATAATATGACATTTTCCTGTGTCCACTGCCTTCAAATCTTTGTGAGAAGATGATTAAATGGAAGATAGTGTACAGAACAGATCTAAGCTGTAGCCATCTCTAACTGTTGTCCACATGCCATATTACCACACAACTTGTATAATTGGTCTGGTCATAGACCTGGACTTGGGTATGCCAAGAAAAGTTGGACAGTTTGCTAGTGAAAGGAATAGTAAGTATACTTTCTGAAATCGCAAAATTGTGGGCCTGCAGTGCAAATTATGTTTTGTGTTGTGAAATGCCCCTTGGCACGAATGTGCTCAGTTCTGCGCGACATGCATCAAGCTTGTATATGAAATTGACAGCGTCTCTGGGGGTGCAGCATTTTTGGATGAGACTGCACAATTGTGGTCCTAATGTTTTGTCCATATGCAAAAACTTTTTTTTTTTTGTGGAATGGATATTAAAATTATATTCAACAGATAGAGAGGGTGCATTTATGGGGCTATGCTTGGTTTGTGGGCAAATGAAGAGATTTTTTTTCCTGGTGTGCAAATGGAGAGGGAGGAGATTGGAGGGCGGTCTAGTGTTAGAGACGCTTCCTCTTTTGCTTGGTCATTCATCATCTGTTAGTTGCTCACACCTGGACACACAGTTGGACTATACCTCCAGGCTTAAACTTGCTGGTAATACTGCATTGTAAGACATATGCCTTAATCTTGAAAATCTATAATGTACTGGATCTCTATCTCCAAAATACTGGTGCAATGTTATAACTTTTATTTTTTTTTAATTAAAACATTCTATAGATACCAATATTGTGCACAGCATCAGAATTGTATACTAGAAAACTTGTATACAAGAACTAGGAATAAACTGCAGCCATCATAAAAATCAATATATAAATATCTAATTACACAGAAAGTTTACATGACATATGTCAATGTTCTGGAATCTACTGACTTCCTTCCAGTCTGAAGCAAAGATTTTCCCAATTCACGTGCACGCCCTCATGCCATAAATGTATGTTTCCCACAACAGCACTTACAAAAGATCCACTAGGATATGATATGATTATAATTCTGTATTCCATTCTCCACTATTATGCAGTAACACACAATCTAAAATGTAATATACATGGTCAGCATTATTTAAGAATAAAATAGTAATAATGTCCAATTTCCCTTGGGTTTGCATGCTTTTCAGAAATGCCAAATGAATCAGCATGAATCTATTTTTTGCAATAAGGCACTGCTGGAATTGGATTACCTTCATATGACCCTCCCTTAGGGCATCTACATTTGCAAATGTAACACAATTAGCAATGCCTATTAGAGTCAGGATTAAAGTGGTTAAAAGCCAGTTAGTGTCCCAAGTGAGGTTATGGCAGTGAATCTGTAATGTTATAGAACATTCAATCACAAAACTAGATGCTTTAATTGCCCTTGAGCTATACATTCGATAGCACATTATGCAATAAGTGTGCTGTACATTTTAACAGTAAATAACTATTCATGCACTTAGAGATAACTCCATCCAAAATGTGTGCTCAAACCAGCTTACAGTGCTTTGGTTTAGTTGTAGACTGTACAAATGTAATCATTGCTGATTAGTAACTATTTCTATATAACTTTCTCAGCTTCCCATAGTAATCAGTTCAGTATATGCTATCTATCTGCACAACACTTTGATTTTGGTCCATCTGTTCAATGTACATTAGCTATGTTTTTTCCTAGTTGTGATTGATTTTTCCACAAAATCATTACATCCTTGCTGCTTTACATCTTTACATCTCCGACGCATACTGCCATGGTAATTAGATTGCAAGCTCTAGCATACTTTGCCACATTTCAAACTGTCAAAGGGACAATTAAGATACGTGTAAATAGACACATTTTGTTTGTGTCTACATATAGAGTTGGAACACAAACACTTTAGCAGATGTCAGCTTATTATAAAAACCACAATCACCACACAACATTAACAACAATACATAGCATCTAACAGATCATGCTGAATTAGCAGCAAATCAGTCACCACTGGGAGGTAAACTGACCACATATGCTACAGTATCTCCGCTGATATACTGCAATTGGTCTGATATTGCAATCTGTGTAATCATAAAAATACCATGAGTTCAAGTTCCAGTGACAGCAATCTGACCACCCAAGATGTCCCATTAAGAGACTATAACCCTGATCTGCCTCTCAACTTCTTACCTTGTGTGGAGGCAGCAGAGTGGGGGACAGAAGACATCCTCAGCTCCCCTGTGTCAGACTGGGGGTGTGGCTCTGGGCTGTGACATCATAGCCCAGAACCACAGTCACAGCCTATCATTGACATGGAGGAGCAGTAGCCAGCACCTTCACAGGTAAGAAAGTGCTGGGTGCCAGTCCCTTATGTCAGTGACCTACAACCAGTCTGGGAACCACACAGGGAATACTAAATCACTGAATTAGTGACATTGACACTCGTTTATTTTTTAAGTGTCCCATAAGTTGATACTCTAGGCGACTGCCTTAGGGCACTTAGCAGTAGCACTGGCCCTAATGGTGTTCAATAATTATCCTATTAAACTTCATAGATTTCTTATGAGACTTGCTGGTAAAGGCAGTTGCTATATGACCACTACTGACTTGCATGTGCCATTTTTCCAACCGCACTAACAAGCACCAAGGTATCTTGCATGTGGCAAGATTGGACAAGATTGTCACTCAGCTGAGGCCAAGCTCAGGCCAAGTGTTAAGATCGTGTTCTGTATGGCCAGCATTAGTGAGTTCCTGCAACCATTAAGGAAAGCACATGAGCAAATGTTGTTCAAAACAACAAAAATAGCAGATAATTTGTATCTGGTTCAGCCTAAACTCTGTTCAGATTAGATCAGGATCGATCCATCATGCTGCAAAAGTCCTGCCTGTCAATGACTGCAACACCCATGTGTTCAGTCATCGGCAGGTAACATGTGTCCCCTTGAGAACCATTTATTTAGTCAAGATAATAAACTAATTGATTTGCCCTTTTTAGCAACAAAGTGTGTGAGACAATAGTCCAGTCATTCAGCAACAAGACCAGATAACCAGATCTCCACAAGTCACCATGTGTGGCTAGCATTAAAGTTTCAGAGTAATATTGTCACCACCTTTTCTTGCAGCTGAAGCTTGGAATATAAGGGTACAATTAATGCCATTACAACATCAAATTTCTGTCTCCCAGTTATGATTTTGGCCTCTATCTTTCTTCAAGTTTATACTAGTCTGAGCCTGATAAGTGGCCACAATGGATATGGAAGTTTCACCTGAAAGCCCATTTGCTGCAAAGTCACTGTAAACACTGATGAGTGCTCTCCCAGGCTCACAGAGTGTATTTACTTTTTCTGGAATGCAATGCACTTGCACACTTCCATTACCTCTTATTTGCTTTGTATGACTCATTTAGAACAAAAATCCCTTGGGGTAATGTTTACTCTCTCTCTGCTCTCAGCCTTGTTTGGTATTTATATCTCATCTGAATTTAAATGACTCTTACACAGTGTGATCAGAGCAGCAAGTGGTAAGGCATTTACAGATTATCACTGTTTTACCATTTTACATGGAGTATATAGATGACATGTTTTAAAATACAGAATCAATTCCTTTACCATAGTAATCCATGAAGAGGACCAATTGTAGTACATAAAAACATAACGTTTATTACTTAGTGGGATGGGGTTGCTTTGAAGACCCAAATTTAACCTGCGTTCACTTATACACTGTATATTTTTTATAATATGTGTTTTAAAAGGGGGGGTTAAGGAGTGTAAGATAAGCAATTACATAGAGAAGAATCCCTAAGGAACACTTTACCCACAAGTGCTCTTAAGCAGCTAAAGAGAAAAAAAGCCCTATAGGAGAACGTGCTCCCAACTGGTTTGTGGCTTGGCGTAGTAACGTGTGACTAATCTAAATGTATATCTGGATGTTGAAGAGTTGTAAGAGTATATCTATGTATCTTTAACACAAAGAAGTTCACTTGTTTATATTTTGCTTATATAGTTTAAATAACAACCTCCATATAAGAAGTATAATGTGAAATTACATCTTTCGCTGATTTTTCACTAATTGACGTGTGATGCAGCAATTAATCCCCTCTCCATCATAAACAGAAAAATACCTATTCCACGGCTTATAGCCAGCGTGTAAGAGACTGTTGATGTGAGTCAAAAAGCTCAAATAGCAAAGCATAGTCACTTATTTTCTACTTAAGACTTAGCTGAAAGAAAATGCACAAATATTAAACTTGATATAGCAAGTTGGGAATGTAACTACCAGTAGGAGGTCACTCATGTATCACCCCCTTTTCCATGCCCTGGCAATGGTGTGTATGTAAACATATAGCAGACTCTTCTTACATTTTCTGTAGCTGACAGTGCCTCCACCTGAGTCTTGATACGTGGGTTATTAGGGAATGGCCATGAACACAGCGGAGATTCAAGGAACACCCTGCCCAGTGGTGGAGCTATCATTGGTGCAGTAGGTGCGGTGAAAGTAACGAGGTGTGAGCCCCGGTTCCCTCTTGTCGACTTCCCTGCACCGGGGCCCACAGCTCACTAGTTCCGCCTCTGCCCCTGTCTACCACTAACATATGCACAGAGTCACAAAATGGTCTAAAAGTCACTCCAGCGCATTTATTGAGCACACCGAAATGGAACAGCTACTACTTCTTTAGTTTTTTGTATGAAGAAAAATAATATATATATATAATTCTATATATATATATATATATATATATATATATATATATATATATATATATGTATATTCAAGGGGACACTTTCAGATTGCTTTATACCACACATCCTAGGCATCAGGGAGTCTTCAACTGCAGACTTGCAGTCACTCAATATATCCCAGCACTCCCCTGACTGCAGGGTTCATCTGTTCTGCTGTCCATCAGTAGTTACCTGTATTTAGGGGCATAATAAATCTTAGTCTCCTATGGCATCTGTCCATGAACCCTCTTCCAGGGCGCTGACTTGCTTCATTATTGGGACTGTCTCCCAACCTTTTTCGTCACAACATACTCCTATGACAGCCACCATGCACTCACTCCTCTCTGGTGACTTCTCCTTAGGGAACTGTTCTCTCCCAACATCAGTTGTGCTCCTGATGGACCTTTTCTGGGGTACCACGGATGGTGGGGATCCCCTTGCTACTTCTTCCCCTCTCATTGCATTCTGCGGCATCTGCCACTTAACATGGTTTTCTTTGTTTTTGTTTTAAATCAAACAATATTTATTTTATTTTTAAGAAACAGTAACAACAGTCACACAATTATTACCCTTGTAGGGGTATTATATGAGTGTAACTAACTTTAGAGTGTACAAAAAATAATTAGTACAGTACAAACACATCAGTGATAATATGTTATAGTTATTAAAGAATGAGTAAAGTTTTATTATCTCATTAATTCTACAGTGTTAAGGTTGTTTTTCATGAAGAACAGATTTTATGACAGCAATAAAACACAAGATATATCTATATATGGTGTTTCAAATAAATGGGTGCCTCCCCAAACAGCATATTCCATCAGGAATAAACCAACTCTCGTAGTTTTTTAATAACAAATAGTAATTGTCACCAATGATACCAGATTTTGTCATATTTATCTAATTTGTTGCGACTCATATACATGAATCTTTTGTGATCAACTACATCACTGACCAGATCAATCTCATCTCCAAGAAACGGATGTTCTGGTGCCATTTATTTTCTGACAATAACAACTGTAGCCCACATAAAGAGAGTGGAAAATAACTGTTGAATGAATTTATGTTCTTTTTGGTTAAACCTAAACCTAAACCAAATATAGACATTTTCGGACTAATAGATTGAATTTACAAATTAAGTTTCATTATACAGTCCATGACTTCTTCCCAGAATGCAGCTACATGAGAACAATCCCACAGCATATGCTAGAAGGTGGCCCGCTGGCTCCAATATTTAGGACAGGTTACCACCCTATTTCTGGTAAATTTGGAGAGACGAACAGGAGTAAAATAAGTCCTATGCAAGAGAAAAAAATTGGATTTTTCAAAATGCCCCCCAACATGGTTAAACAGATGTTGTGTATTTATCCAATTTGGTCATATTCGATGCTGTCACTCTGTCTTTCTTCCTTAACAACATTGGGAGTGAAATTTTTCTAGTTCTCATCTTCAACAACATTTGGAGTAACATTCTCCAGAATCCTCTCTTCTCCCCTAGTTTAGGAAGGATAGGGTTGTCCAAACTTTCTCTTCATGGTTCTTTGGGCCCCCTTGGTAGACCCAATGGGTGTCCTTTGTGTAATCCGCAGTCTAGTACCTGTATCATTGTTTCCTTCATCGATACCTCCCTGAGAACTATCACTCCTCCTAGTAGACCACAACCTTCCAGGCTGCTTCCAGGTTAAACCACATTACTTCTCTCAATTCATCTCTAAATCTGACTTTCCTTCCAATTGGTAAAATATGCTGTCTGCGGTATGTCCTGATATGCCCCTTTTATCCTTCTACCCTCACTCTGTATGTACGAGCTTCAGGCAATTTTGCTACTACCACGTATGGGTCTCTCCGCCACTCACTGGAAAACTTGTACTTCCCGGGAATGCCCGCCCAAGTGTCTGCATAGGAACCTGTCTCTTGGAGCTAAGCTATTTTCCTTAACTCTGGAGTCATACCTCTCTTTGTTCCTCAAACCTTATTTACTTGAAGCCTCCAGGGCCAATCTATAGGACTCTCTTAACTGTTCTTTGTGTCTGCTCACGCATTGCAAGTGGGAACCAGGGGTGTTTGCTTATCTAAGTCTCCAAAGCATATGTCCATTGGTAATTTAGCTTCACTCCAGAACATAAAGAGGTAGGATGTGTACCTAGTGGATTTGTTTTTGGTGCAATTGTAAGTATGTACAAGCTGACTCACATGTCTGCTCCAATGTGCTTTCTTGATTGTGCCAAAAGGGCCAACATGTTGAGAAGGGTTCGCTTGAATTGCTCTGGCTGTGTGTCTTCTTGACAATGAAACAGTGTTGTCCTGGATTTCTTGATCTCACATAACTAAGCTCTCTTATGATTTTACAACCAAATTCTCTTCCTTGATCTGAGTGTATTCTAGCAGGTAGTCCGTAATTTACAAATAATTGTTCCCAGAGCACTTTGGAAACTGTCATGGCTCACTGGTTTCTAGTTGGGTAGATCTGAGAAATGATTAGTGGCCATGAAAATGTTGCTTGTACTGCACACATGTGGATCCACTGAGCGGACATGTATTAATACTAGCTGCAGTGGCCTATTGCTTGAAATATTCTTGAGGGGTGTTTCCATTTCTGGCAGAGTCTTCCCCAGAATACAAGTGCCACAAGTTTTACAATTTCATTTAATATTGGTCTCCATCCTAGGCCAAAAGAAATGATCAGCTACTAGTCCAATTGTTTTTCAATGTCCATGCCGGTCATATACTGCTAACAGAACTGCACTCCTGTGATTTTAAGGCAGAACAAATTGTCTTCTCATCCTCCCATCTTTGTCAGAGGAGGGCTCTACAGAGAGACCACCTACAATCAGAGCTTCTCTTTGACTATGCAGCAATACTTCTTTGGTCTATAGGGCCTTTTGTCCAAGTCTCACATGGGATTCAAAGCCCAACTTATGGCATCTATAGAACTGTCATTTTGCTAATCTTCTCACAGTTGTCATCTGCTGAACCTTTGCATAACTCCCAATTCTATCTGGCTCAATCAGCAGTATTGCTTCGGAATGGCATATCCAGTTGCTCCTAAGTCTCTTACGGCAGTGGGCAGTGACACATTCTCTGACAGGGGGCAACTCTATTCTTCCCTCATGATAAATGCCTCTAACCACAAGTGCTGGCTGCTCCTCTACTGGTGAATCAGCCTGCCTTCCTGCCAATCAAAATAAGTCTGCACTTGAAGAATTGTTGTCGCAATAGTGTCTATTAAGAAGAACTGTAACTCATAGCCAAATAATATATGACAATTCTTTTATTTTCTTTTTATAGGTATCATTGGTAAATTATAATCTTCAACAGCATTGAGGTGCTACCATACCAGTAAATGATGGCATCATAAAGAGAGAAAAAAGAAACTGTCTTTATATATAGCGCACAACAGTCTTATGTCAAAACTGATTGATGAATGAAATACCCCAATTATTTCAATCAAATTTAACTTTTATTTCTACTTATAATAAAATTGTCTTATTTTATTACAATCAGTGAAATATGTGATGAAGTGAGCTTGTGAATTAAAATTGCTATGTGTATTTTCTAGTTCACATATAATATGCCTCTTTATCTTGGATTCAATCATGATAAGTATATATTTAATAAATAGGTCCATTTTTATGCCCTTAATAACTGCTTAGACTCAGTTCTAATATTGCACTTTTAATATGTATATATATATATAATATATTGAGATAATACATTTATCCCAATTTTGGATTGCAATAAGTACTAGTTAGACTTGTCTCCCTAAGTAATCAACAGGGATTGTAAACGATTAATTTTATTCGGTTCCCTGTGTATGGTAATTGACGGTATAATTTGCTAACTGCCTGTTGGGATCTAATATTTGAGATTGGGCAAGGTACTAAACCCTAGTATGAAAATAAAGGACGAGATAGACTCTAATTTGACGCAAAATGTCAAAATGACAGCATATCTATTTAGAAGAGAAGGCACACAGCAAGACGCGGATGCGCGTTTCGCTGTAAATTGCTTTGTCCAGGTAATGCAATTTACTGCGAAACGCACGTCGGCGTATTGTTATCTATTTTGCAGTCAGAAAGCAAAAGGATGTCTGCTGCCTGAAGTGATATATTTGAATATTGTTTTGATGGTTGTCCCTAAATAATTCTTTAAGCTGTTTTAGATGCTTTTCTATGTTTTAATCCAGTGATGGTCAAACTGATACAAACCAAGGTCTGCATGTGGAACTCTCTTAACTTTCAAAATGGTCAGACATTACACTTAATCTAAATAATAAATTAAAATAATACATTTGACAAAACTCCCAACTGGCTCAATTTAGGTGGGACAGTCACAATTTGCGGGATCTGTCCCGTCACACTGACCATCAGCAACTTTGTCCCCATAGTTAGATGCTATGGGATATGTACAGTCCCATTACTCTGAGCAGTGGTATAAGGGTACAGAGCCGCCATGCCCCCATTATAATGTGTTCATGCCCTATTTTGCCATGGTCACATCCCGTACATGTGCACACTGCAGTTGCAGTCCTATTTCCAGTATGACAAAATGTTTGTTCATCCCAAAATGCTTCCACACATGCCTCTCAGACCGTCCACATACCAACCAAACCCTTCAACCGCCCCAAAATTCTTCCAAATACTCTGAGATCACCATGTGCCACAAAATACCCACATTCCTTTCATACCTCCACATGCCACTAAGATCTCCCACTTGCCACAAAATGCCTTAACTTACCCTAAAATTTCCTGTATGTCCTCAGATTCCAAATGTACACTCCAATCCTCACTTACCCCGGAGGCCACTCGGAAATCCCAGATGTTCCCACTGATCTTTCCTGGGAGTATTTCCCCACTTAACTCCACATGCCAGTCAGACCCCTCAGTTGCCTCCATTATCCCCTCACTGGGAGTACCAGTGACTTCCCACTACTAATGAAAAATTCTTGCTTTGTCAATAAAGTAATCAGGAATCAAGTTCACAACTCGTTCCCATGGGGAAAAGAGGAAGACCATGTAGTGCACAGTATAGTAGTGTATAGTGTAGTGGCTTCATTCCCTCTTGTTCGGATCTTACATGTGCTGCATGAATTCCCTGCATTGTGTAGAGTCACATCATGCAGACCTACACCAGTACTATTTTTTTTGCAATTTGTAAAAGCAACTTGATCTATATTACAGGAGATACATGGACACTAAAGCTTTGGGTGGGGGGGCAATAATATATTCACTTGCAAAAAGTTTAATGGGTACTAATTTAAGTACTGTGTTTTTTCGAATGTAAGAAAACCCAAACATAAAAGACCTTTCCAACGACCCAACATTGTAAAAGGACAAAAAGGTGAGTGATAAATTCAGATCCATGTTTAATGTTTTGCTTCAGGCAAAATGATATCTTAAATAAAGACTTGCAAAATGCAGTAAGTTTGCTGCCCCCTAAAAGTAATGCCATAGACCGGTTCCTGTTTAAACATACCTATACAAATTTTAATCCATTTATTTTGTACAACAGAACAGTAACCAGTTTTTTTGCATTGACCTAATTATTCAGGAGCCACAACAAACAACCAAGATACAAGGTTATGGGGTTGTGCACTTCCACACACTCACTGATTGAGGCTATTGTTTGATCTGATTTCCCACTATTCACAATCAACTCTGATCCAATCAGATTGGCTTTGGTTAGGTAGAACTAGCCCACACACAATATAGGGATTGTTCAGTTCAGTCCATTTGAAGAATGTAAACATTTAAGTATGTAACCGCCACATATAAACACAAATACATGTCTATATTCTTCCACATGCAGGATTGTGTGGGTGTATGAAAAAGCTTTGGCACACAGTTTTGAGACATTGGAAACACAATCATTTTATAAAGAGCCCTGGATCCATGCACTAAATGTTAATAAAGCAAAACCAAACAAACAGCTGCCTTTGGGACTTTTTCAGTTTATTTTATATCCGTCTTGGCCACCCAGACAAGAGCTTTTCTTTTTACTTCTGTTGTCTTTTAAGTTGCATGCTACTCAGGATAGCAGTAGGAGGGAACACACATATAAAAATGTGGCCATACTCTATCTCTAATGACTTTTACGTTTTCAGTCAGGAAAGTAATAACATGGGGTGGTATTTCCAGTTATCGTACATTTGGAACATATTAACTACAAAATTACCAGCCACAAAAGAACAACCATAAACTATAATTAGCTATGAAGCAATTAATATGAAATGCAAAACATCAGTGCAATTTTCCATATCAAAGCCCATAAACTTAAAATGCTGGCAATTTTGCAGATTGTTAAAGCACAAGTGCATGTAATATAAAACATTACTATTAACATTTCCTTCCACATTACCTGAAACAGTACACCACTGAATATCATATTTCAATTATTGCCAATTTCATGACAATGTGGTCATCATGTTCCCAGAAATCACATTGATATATCCTGTATGTTGCAGAACACTGACAACAGTGTTTCAAGATGGGAAATGCTTACTCTCTCATAATGACATTGTTCTGAAATCATTTTAAAAGGCATTGTGTTCTGTAATGAGATTACTAAATAATGACTCAACATAAGCATGATGATTAGTTGTAAATATACACGTAACTGATTCAGCTGATTAGGAAATCTGATGCATACATAACTACAGAGACAACCTAAAGAATGTGTTAATGTTTATCAAATAATAATACAAATTATTTCTTTATCCTATAGATGCTTTGAAGTCATATTTAAGCATTAAACATGTTACCCTGTTCATAAGAGGGTTTGATATAAACCATGGCTTTTTTCTATGAATTTGTCTATAAATCATGTATTAGTCAATTTGCTCAAGGAACTTTGTTTTTCTGCCCAGTTGCATTAATTCCTAGTAGAGTAAAGGTTGCCAAACTTGGAAGAAGTATACTAATAAGTTATCCAGTGACATAGTGCCCCTAGTGGTTAAAATGTCATAGAATATAATAGAATATAATAGAGTACTTGGTTGGCTTAACGCCACAAATATAGCCGTGAACCCGGTATAGCCTTCAATTTGCACAAATGTGTCTAGAATTCCTCAGTTGTGTATAAGCTTGTGGACAAGCGCCAGTTGGACAGAGTTCCTAGTGAAATGCGTTCCAAACAAAGCTCGATGTACGCGCATCGGCACACCGCTGGTTGCCAGTCCCTCATCTGAGCTTACACCATAGTCTACAACACTTTGTCTCCCATCATTTTTCCTTGCCATTCAACTATCTTTGAGTCATATCCAAAGATTTTTTAGTTTCTGAATTAATTTATTTTGTCTTATTGTATCAAATGCTTTGCTAAACTCTAAATAAGCTATATCCACTAATCTATTACTGCAATGATTACTTTAGTTACCTAGTCAAAATCCACTAGATTTGTTTGTCGTGGCTGCCTAGCAGGAATTTGCAAGTATAATTTGCTTCAATCTCAATTTTTTAAGTATATCTATTAATTTAACTACTATATGAGAGAATAACAGGCTTACAATTATCATATTCTTCACTACTGCCTTTTTTTGTTAGTGCAACTATAATTGCCATTCCCCAATCATTTGGAATTATACCTGTCAGCGACAATTGGTTAGAGAGT
Source organism: Mixophyes fleayi (assembly GCF_038048845.1). Classification (NCBI taxonomy): domain Eukaryota; kingdom Metazoa; phylum Chordata; class Amphibia; order Anura; family Limnodynastidae; genus Mixophyes; species Mixophyes fleayi. The sequence goes on along the minus strand of NC_134406.1, from coordinate 184,903,568 downwards.
TTGGTTAATGACACTGCAAGCACTGCGCTTGTATACCATCTAGACCCCATCATTTATAAAAAAAAATAATTTTGAAAATTCAAGTAATACCTCTTGCATAGTAAAAATGTATGTGTCCATAGTATAATAATTTATATTTTTTTTTTTCCACTATCTGAAGTGATCCTTTGATTTCTTAGCAGGACATGCAGAATAGCATTTATATACTATTTAAATACAAAAATAGTTATATAGGCAGTCTGCAATTTATTTATTAAGAAAGAGGAAACAAGATAGAAAGATTTTATTTTCCATTCGAACTACAATGGATCGAGAAAGAAGGAATTATATATTATTTTTAATTAAATAAAGTGGCTAACAAGGGTCTTTTATTCAATTAAGCTTTATTTGAACATTCTATATATTATATTGTCTTACTTTTTTCCACTCTTTTGGTATAAGATCCCTGCCCGTTATACTGGGACTACTGGGGTGGCAGAGAGTCCCAATCATGTTATTTACTCTGATCCTACATCCAAGTGGGGTTTGGAAGAAACAAACCTCTTTTCAGCACAAGGTAGGTATCCTCTAAGTGGAGGAGACATGCCGTGTTTTGTGCCCCCCCCCCCCCTTCCCTTCCAATAGAGGGTACTAGCTCTGCACTTTGCACACACAAAAGTCATACATGTAATAAGAACAATTCAGATATACCTTCATTCTCATGATTTATTTAAGCCATAAAGTATACTAAACTAAGCAGTGTTTAAGGAGCAAAATATAAAAGTTTATTCGATTTAAGGGGTTGATAAGATCTATAAACACGCACCTCAAGATACTTGCAGCCTTTAAATCTGCACCAAGGGCAAATATGCTTCAACACACTTGCCTACTTTAAAAAAAATTATTTCAGGGAGACTGTGAAAGGAACGCTTCAGCGTGACCTGCAATGCGCAATGGGCGTGTCCAACTGCACCTGTAGGCATATCTAGTGCCATCCAGCACCACTAGGTGGAACCTATAGTACTGTGTGCAGAATTCGACTAAAGGGGGTTTGTGTATGGGTGGCATATCACCAAATGCTGAATAGGGTAGCAGGGCTGAAGAAAATAACCAAGCAGCACGGCAGTGAAATTACTGCTTTAATACTTGATAAATAATAAGGTTCCCCATGTTTGTGCATTGATGTCAGATGTAGATTCTATTATTTACATTCTTCTTAGAGAAATAGAATACTGTTATTCTCCACTGTACGTACTACAAGAAATGGCCCCCGCTCTCATAAACAGGGGCTGGTATTACAATGCATTCATTACATTTCAGATTTCCTGCAGTGGTTTTCTAAACAATTGACCTCTCAGATTGTCCTGGGTATAAAACAAATATAATTCAGTGACGTATTTACCTAGCAGGATAAAGATCTGGACTACAAGAAAATGGCCACAGCTCTACAGAACTCAGATGTAGTTATTAATTATACTTCTTCCAAGTGTTTCCTCTGTGGTGGGCAGAGAGCGATCATCATGCTGTGTTGCACCCACCACTTCTCTGTACATTACCAGACTCTTTCGGGAGTCCTAGAGATCATCCACTATATCGGGAGTTTCACGGGCATTATGGGATAGTCAGCAAGTATCTGCTTCAGCTATCATCAACTCAAAAACTGCACCTGCCTTGTGTAGTTCTTGGTAAAGATAAGTGTGATCCAACATAAGATGCATATCACAGTGGTGTGTTTAACTTGTGCCTGCACACCCCTACTGTATTACACTTACATATGAATGTCCATGATCTGCCTCACAAAATACAAGAGACTGCAAGAGTTAGATACACATGCAGCTCACAATACTGGAGCAACTTGTGTGCCATGTGCAGTGTGACATATTTTCACATGACTTACCAAATTAAGACCAACAAAAGCACTTGTGTCCAAATTTAAATCACCCCCGAAGACAGCAAGTTTTTAATGAATCAGATTAAAAAATACTTATAAACGAAAAATGTAATATCCGCACTGGATAAAGAGATATGTAGATTTGTATCAGTGGATTATCCCAGTTTATCTCAAATTTATTTTATGTTTTTTTTTAAAAAACCAGGGTTGAAAACCCTCAGCTCTTTAGGTCTTCAATACCTAAACAATGATCAAAATGTATTCAAATGTTTTGTATTAAATTGACCTTAATGGTGCAGTGTCCCCACCAATAATGACTTATGTAATTGTAGAGTTCAGTTCATTTCTTAATTAATTCCATTTAACAGCTTCAACGTTATTAAGTAGGATAATTTTTTACTGTTGTATTATTCACATAGTGGATACTACTATAGTAAAATGATTCTATTTAACATAGTAAAAACTGTAGATGAATGCATCTTTATGACACAATAAGAACATATTTTTTTTCAGCAAACCATGCAAACAGTAATTACATGATGCATTCTCATATTCCTAGTTAGAATAAGCTATAAAAGTATACAATTTTTGTAATAGGTATGCCAAACTCTCACTGTTATATTTCAATAGCTACAACTTTCACCTACACTAACTAACTAACTAACTAACTAAACATTGAACATATACTGTATATTTTTAAGATGGTGACTGATGTGTAATCTTTGCTTCTTGAGATACTGCATATATTATACTTTATGTATATGCATATGGTATTTGACAACGATATAAAGAAAGTCAAAATTAACAAACCAATTAATTCAATCAATCGGAAAAATACTTGTAAAAACAAATGGCAAGTCACTTATTTTCTATATAGAAGTTAACTATTGCCTTGCCCCTCTGTCAATTGTATCTGAATATACGTTTAATTTTTACAGGGCATTACATGAAACATGTTAGTTGGCATCTGAATTAAAATTTTAAGTAATTTGGGGCATAAAAGAGGAGAATTGCCGCCTTACATGCACAACTTCAACATAACTCAGCAATAGACAACAGTGGGAAACAATGCAAACCCCATGATATTTGTGCATCAATTGAATGATCGAAGCAACAAGCAAGCTATTACAAATCAGTTGACTGCAAAATACCAAACTGAGATTTGAGAATCACAAAGGAAAGGTGCCCTTGCACACTGTGTTAAAAATACTACATTTTACCTGAAGAGGCTAGTAAGACATTTAATGACTCACAGGGATTTATAGGTTTAATGATTCTGTGATGTGATGATACTTAATCTCAATGATCAGTATTTATTGATTTAGTCTAATCAATATTACGTTCACAGCAGACTTATTGACATGCATTGACATGCAATAGTATTCAAACTGATACCTAAATAAAACAAAGATCATACTACAGTACTTTAGGTTCAATTTAAAGGCTATAACTATTTTAAATGTCTAACTTGCTAGAATGTTATTAACAATACTTTAACAGAGGATTTAGGTACCTTCATAACTTAACCATAAGACATAGACGGATGGGCGATTGTCAGCAGCAAGTTACAGTAACTCATTACTATTTTATGTAATATATTCAGGTCTAACAATATATTCAGACATAATACATATAGTAAATACTGCTAATTGGGCAAATGATGTTCAGATAGCTTCTTACAATATTTTTTTGAATGGTTGTATTGTCAATAATGTTGTGGACATAACCCCCAGAAGCAAAATTAAAGTTTTATTTACTTTTATTAATAGGTCAAGTGCTCATAAGGAGATCTTCTATTATGATTGCAGTTTTAGCACTGCAGGATGTACACTGAACAGGTAAAAAACATACAGGTTATATATAGGCCTGGTTACAAAGATAGAGTCTAAGGTAGGATGATACAATAATGTCATTTGGGTTATACAGATAGATACAAAAGAAACCCCATGTTTAGACACAAAAAAGTTTAACAGCTTTTTTATTTATCACATAAACACTGAATTTTATAACAAATCAGTTAGAGGTATTACCACAATTTTCAACACAATTTCACATAAGTTCACAAATACAAGTACACTTCGTTTTCTATCAATGTCTAATTTTTCTTAATCTTTTATGTCACAAAATAACACTTTATGGGTGTCAACTAGGCTTGGTAAGGCTTACAATGTTTAATATGTGTATTTTAATTTCCACAAGTATGATAATGGCAACAATACTACTGTTGAAAGTGGCTGCAATGTCTCTTATTATAGTTCATTACAGTTAATCTCAAGATAGGTTTTTGTTTGCACAAATTATAAAACTCCACAAAACATGATATATCACTAATACATGTGCATGTTTACACGTACAGCTTAAAAAAGGTAGGGACAGCTTACGTTGGTAATGATCTATCATAAAACAATGCGAGGTATACTATAACTTTTGTAAAATGTCTGATTAGGTTTAATACACTGTTCAGCTCACCATCGATCAAGAACGATGTAGCAACATGTTAAGAGTCGCCTTTCTCTTCTACTTCAATGTCTAAGTACATAATCAAAGCCAAGGAGCAAAAGATCATCTTTGATATAAGAGAGAAATCGAGCTTTGTGTCCCAGTGAAACACAGATGCTAAGTCAATTTCATGTCACAAATGAAGGGGAAAAAATATACTACAATCAATCATTTATGATTTTTTACACTAAAACACTTTCTGATACTGTTTTTGTATTGCCTTTTACTAAGGCTTATTTGTTACCTCACTTTAGTGTTTCAAATCTAAAATAAAAAAAATAGGAACCAGGAAAATGTGTTTTATTTTAAGTAATGGTCACGTTACATCACAGCAGGGAATAAAGAGAATAATTAAAAAAACATCATGGAATCCCACAGGCCTTCTACTATAAATAGTGAATTAACCATATGTGCTTAGTGAAGTATTTCTTAAAACGTACTTATATATAAATATAAATGTACAGTATATCTATATACATAGAAATATATTATATATATATATATATATATATATATATATATATATATATATATTTCATCTCTAAATTGTCTGCTGGAGTAACAAATACAATCTAGCAGTAGGTAAGGCATAAAAATTCACCTTTAATATTCATATCTTATAGATTGTAAATGACTTTATCTGCCAACAATTGTATGGAAAGGAAAATCTATATTACATAACTAAACAGATACAAACTAACGTGGCATTATTCCAAGAAGAAAAATGTATGACAGTTTGGATTTAAACTTTAAAATATGGATTTATGCCATGTACAGACATACGCGTTTGCAGTGAAAAAAGAGCCTAAGACAGAATCCGGTGTTAATTAGAGTTGTGCAATAGCTGATGATTTTGTTTTAGGTAACTTCTGCTGAAACATTTTAGGCAAATATATATAAATTCTAGGCAAATATATAGAAAATATTTTTTTTAATGGACTTTTCACAATGCTAGAACTATTCAATGTGCATAATGTTATTTGATAGATGTTATATACTAGCAGGTCAAAAGAGTGAAAGAATTCCAAACACATACTTGTTCTAGCTCCTTTATCACTTCACTTATAAGCCATTTTATCCTTATATACATAACCTATGCATTGTTTTGCGCGGTATCCATGATTATAGCATTATCCTGATTTTTTAATTCCTGTACTGTCGTCTAATACTTGAGTAGGGTTGCTAACAATGAGTAGAGATGGTGATAGAAACTACAGTACCATGTGTCATACAACAATGCTCCATCAATTCCTCTTCTCCTCTGCCTTCTCCTTTTCCACATTTCTTGCAAGTAAGGTCGGTGAGGTAATGACAAACAAGGAGCAGGAGGGAAATCTGATGAAAAAAAAGAATATATGACAGAGTCAGTTTTTAAAATCCTAATTAGTTGATGAAAGTTAAACTCTAAGGGCCTGAGTCATTAAGGAGAGCAAAGCATTAAAAAGGAGTAACATTTGCACCTGGGCAAAACCATGTTATATTGGAGGGAGAGGTAAATTTAAAATGTGGGGACAGATTTAAAGTTGGTGTAGGGCATGTTCTAGATCAACTTTAAATTTCAGTGTAATAATAAAGCTATTAAGTATTTGTGTGTTAGATGAAAAAACAGCCAGTATTTAACTGATGTGCAAAATAATAAACTAATTTGCACCCCTTGTATTGTAATATGGTTTGTCCCAGAGAACATTTACTCCTTTTTTGCCTTAATGACTCAGGCCCTAAGGGGGAATTCAATTAGTAGCGAAGTCGTGTTGGAGCATAATGTGTTGAAGCTCCACTGGATGTTTGGTACCCAAAACATCCTCATAGTTGATAAACTGTTTTGAAGTCAAATGACACTTAGGATAATACTAACTGTTCATCTATCGTATTCTCTCAGATAATGCTGTACCAAATCAAATCTGTATGCACGCTTTGATAAAGAGCACATTTCACTACTCTACTGTCCACTGCCACAAATGAATACCTTTTCCACTGGGATTGAGACAGACACTGCAGACATTGCTGAGTTTTATAGACACAATGGGCTTCATATAGAGATGGACGCATTCTGTTGTTTAAAAAAAAAGTGTAAATTCCATGTGTATGTTGACTCACACAAATCTCAGCATATGTCCATGTTAAAAACAGCAGTATTTCTCCATCAAGCAGATGTCAGGTGTACAAAAGCATATATTTATATCTCACAATAGTGCAGAGGTGCAGTTTGAAAGTTTTAATAGTAAACTCAAAAGTCGCCACATTCGTCCACAGTATAATGTACTGAAGTGTAAGGATAGTGTCTCAACAGTGTTATTATTACCGGTAAATGCGAAAGTTGGTGTGACGATTATGTAGTATATCTAATAAATGATTGCTATTTTCTGTTGAATTCATGTATGACAATGTGAATATTTTATGTAACCTTGTAATGTAATCTCAATGTGTGCTTTGTTAAATTACCTATGCAAATGTCAATATCTGTTGGAATTAGCCAGACCAAAGATAGATAAGGTTCTTCGAGGAGTTTGAAGCCCAAAGTTGTAAGCCATGTAGCAAATCAGAAGGAGCAGATGTGAGAACTAAAGGCCCTGTGAACATTTCGATCTCAGGACAACCCTAGCTCACTTCAAAAGCCCTGTGACATTTGGGAGATCAATCTGTCTTTATTGACAGCTAAACTCCAAAGGTGGGGGGGTGAGGGCTATGTGGAAAAAGGGTTTAAAGTCTTCTGCTTTTTCACATCAGATTGTGCATTTTCATTAGGGGTCTATGGAGACTGAAATGTCCCATTTTCCTCAATTGTGTTCCCTCACACATCAGGTCTAGTAGTAACTTCGATTTTATTTCCTATTTTATTTTCTGAAACTCATTTGTGTAACATATTGTATGTCTTGTTATTCATTTTTTTAAATAAGCCTTGGAAACATTATTCAGATTAAATAAATTTAATATAATGTATTCTCTGTGATTCTTTGTGAATTTACAAAGCCCAGGGAGGCTCATGCTACATGTGTATGTGATTTAAGTGTGAAACATTATTAAGTGGTTCTGGTGAATGTAAGGACCCAATAATAAATCCTTTGTGGTGGCAGAAAAGGTGTATTCATTGCTAAGTGACTAAAGTGACGTCAGTCACGGCCAGCTGTTCAGATTGCTGTATCTGGGACAGGCTGGGCATTTGTGACAGTTGGATTTTCCATATCAAATGTAATGAAAGAAATAGACTGCTACATCTGTCGTTTGCCATGAAAGAATTCCATAGGAGTCTTCTTTCATACAGTAATCACAGTGGAATTGACAAATAAGTAATTCGAATTGATGTTTGAGACATATAACATAGCCACAACAAATGAATGAAGTACTATCAACTGGAGAGGTAAATATGCAACTAATCAATCCCAAAAAGCATACCTGGCAATGTGTCCAAGACTCATTAGGAAGTATCTACAAAGAGCATGCTACACTTACATGAACACACTCTTACTGTACTCAACTTATGCTTCTATATCCCCGTTACGCCTCTCCAGGAATTATGGGCCGCAAGTCTAATATATTTACAAATTTAGATACAGACACATTTTAGATGTTTATTAACATGTTAACAGCCCTGCTGTTGTCTACTGATGCTGGAAAATCTATTGACAGGGTGAATTGGAAATTCCCTATGGGGGTGCTGGAAAACATGGGATTGGGTCCGGTATGTTTCTATAGAATCATCGCTCTCTACGGGAACTCCACGGCCCACAAGAGAATCAATGGCTCTCTGTATGACACATTCGCCATCTATAAAAACACACGACAGGGATGCCAGCTTTCCCTCTTGATAATTTTCATTTGCATGGAGGCCCTGGCTAAGTCCATTAGGATTAACCATGATGTGTCTGTGGTGGGGTAGGGAGCATAAATTAGATTTATTCATGGATGACCTGCTGGTGACAATCACTAATCCTTTGATCTCATTGCCCGATTTGATTGAGAGTTTGAGTAACTCTCCAACTTCAAAATTAACTATTCTAAATCTATGGCCCTGAATCTATTCAAAATATTATCAAGTAATACTCCTTAACAGGGTCATGGAGTGGACCAAGCAGTGGGTACATATTGAAGGCCAGGCGATGGCCATTCCTGCTACCATTCTCCCTTGGTTGCCTAAGTTTCCTCATTCCTCTCACCCAAGGTTTCAGTGCTGGGGCAGGTTACGGACTTTGACATTTATCTCATATCCACTTTCTCTCCTCACCCCAATGACCGCTAACCCAGACTTCCCTCCTGGACTGACAGTAGGGGCTTTCAGGGCATGGTCTGCCAGTAGGATGGTCAGAAGTGATCAGCTAGTGGCCAATGGATGTGTATGTGCCTTTCTTTTCAAACAGAGGTTTGGCTCTACTTGCAGGCCAGACATTATCTCCAGATAAAGGCCTTTATGGAGGGATCGAGTAGGAGCCCAACTTGCTTTGTAGAGCTGTACTGCATCTCTAAAGAACCAAAACACACTACCTCAACCATATACCAAATGTTTATGGTTAACCTCTAACCCACCCTAACTGGTTTTGCCAGTGCCAGGGATAGAGACCTTGGGAAGCTTACCTCAGACGAATTTTGGGCTAGAGCATTCAAGTACACCGACAAACCTCTCTGTGATGGAGATGCGGTACAAAATTCTTTCTTGCCAGTACAGAAGTCCCTCTCAATTATGTAAGATGCACCCAGGTGTCTAGGGATCATGCTGGCGATGTGGGTCAGTGACGGGATCTCCCCTACATATATGGTGGACATGTCCTATCATAGCCCAGTACTGGTGTAAAGTGCAAGAGGTAGCAAAGGAAATTGTGGGTGACACAGTCCCTGATGGCTCAGATTACTGGCTGTTTAACTTCCCAGACATATCTATTTCCCAATATAAATAAATCATTACACCGCCATTTAAACAACGCCGCCATAGCGATCATCCCAGTACACTGACAGTCCCCTGCCTCCCCCGGCGAGTGGTTCAGACAGATAGATCTTAGAGGTAATGTCATCCATAATTCTACATCTAGCCAAAATCATGGAATGCGGCAGGCACCTGCCGCCAGGGGACTGCCTGAGTGGGTATTTTGGAGATTAGGCATGCTGCATGCATTCTTATTGGGCATTTCTTCTCTCACAAAGCTGATATAATATCTGTAGGAGTCCCTCTCTCTCCACTCCACCCCACCCCCACACTCTTCTACTTGCTTCCACCCCCTCATCTTCTTTACCCTCCCTCTGCTCTATCTTCTGTGTCTGTCATGTATTGCTGGTCTTTACAGTTTGCTTGATTTACTATTGGATAATGGACTGCAATGTTCTCATATGACTTTTCTTATGTATTATAGTTCATCTGCTGTACAACACCCCCCTTTTCTCTTTCAATAAAAACATATTGCTTAAAAAAAACTGGAAAAAGAAGATTGGAAAATACATTATCTGGTCTGACAAATCTCGATTTCTGCTGCAACATGCAGATGGTAGCATCATAGTTGGAGTAAACAACATGAATATATGGATCTTTCCTGGGTTATGGTGGGTTATCGGTGGAACGGGAGATTTGCAGCATGAATATGCAGCCAACATATCTGCAGCAACTGTGTGATGCTATCATGTCAACATGGACCAGAATCTCTAAGGAATGTTTCCAGCACCTCGTTGAATCCATGTCATGAAGATTTCAGGCTGCTCTGGAGGCAGATTAAGTCAATACGTAGTACTATAAATCTGTACCTAATAAACTGGCTACTGAGTGTATATACCCATAAATATGTATGCTGTAATATAATTTGATTTTTTTTTTGTAATATTTTCAAATTATGTTTTTACTGTATGTCTAAGCATGAAATCACATAAACATGAAAACTGTTTATTAAATTATATATGTAAAACACCCAAATGCATAGCTTTGACATTAATTTGATCCAGAGGCAAGGGAAATGTTCATGACATTTTAGCTTGCTTCTGTCCAGCTCTGTCTTCGCATACCTTAAAAACATGAAAATAACCTAAACATCATGTGGGACATTCATAAAAACTGGTGCACATTCAATGTTTAGTCACAACATTAAAATCACTAACCTATAAATAACATTGATAATCTTGGCACCTGTCAAGGGTTGGGATATATTAGACAGCAAGTGAACAGTCAGTTCTTGTGCAGCACAAAAAATGGGTAAGGATCTGAACAACTGTGACAGGGGCTAAATTGTGATGGCTAGACGACTTAGAGTCAGAGCATCTCCAAAACGGCAGGTCTTGTGTGGTGTTCCCGGTCTACAGTGGATAATGCCTATCAAGAGTGATCCAAGGAAGGACAGCCTGTGAACTGGTGACTGGGTTACGGACGCCCAAGGCTCATTGATACACGTGGAGAGCAAAGACTAGCCATGTGGTCCAATCCCACAGAAGAGCTATTGTAGGACAAATTGCAGAAAAAGTTAATGCTGCCTTTGATAGACAGGTATCAGAATACGGTAGCACTAAAGAAAAAGAGACCGCACTAGGTGGCCTATTACACTTCCTTAGTTACTATCCTCGTGTGGGAAGGGTGCACCCGATCATAATATTGATGACCACAAAGTAGAAGAGAGAAAAAGATGATCCTAAGGGGCACTCGAATGGACCAATATATATCTGAAAATACTGTTAAATATATCTTTATTGATTGAACTAAAATTCTAATAGGGAAATATTAAAAATTGTGTGTGGAGTACAATTGAGAGAAAAAAAATACACTGATAAAATAGATAATGCTAATTGTCAAGCTGCGTCACTGCTAACAAAATTATAATTAAATGCCATATATTTGGCCATGAATACAAGTCATTGAAATAATCAAATGATATTTGATTAGAATCCTCATATGTTTGGGATCTATAATCTTAGTATCTAATCCATTATGGTAGATCCTTCACACGTAGATTCAAATACTACTTATGAGCTAAAGTAATAGTCAATGCTGGTTTTCGATGATACATAAACAGCATGTGACTCATGCAGTTACTCGCTTGCTAGCAATATATGATTAATCTAGGTAATCATATGCTTTTGTGGGATGTGCTGGAAGAACAAGTCCGAGCCATGGAGGCCACATCTCGCAACTTACAGGACTTAAAGGGTTTGCTGCTAACGTCTTGGTGGCAGATACCACAGACACCTTCAGAGGTCTTGCCTCGATGGGTCAAAGCTGTTTTGTTGGCGTCCGAGGACCTACACAATATTAGGCAGGTGTTTTAATATTGGGACTCATGAAAACTAATACTAACTGTGAATTTTATGGTTCAATATTGGAAGCAAAAGCTGACCAGCTGGCATGGTGTGCAGTCCTTTGTACACTAGGTTTTTTAAGTATTGTTATGTTTTTCACAAGCAAAAGCACACCTTTGACATAAAATATATATATTTATACTATATAGTAAAGGTTATTCTTTCACCAGTATTACTGCAAAAATTTATGAGTTCAGTTTTGGGTTTGAACATATGTAATGTAATAGCATGTACATATTGAAAGCTAGGTGAAGAAAATGACAGAAATGGATAAACAATATAGTAAAATATCATAAAGCAATTGTCTTCCTAGGCTCATCCATTTCCTCAGCTAACACCCAATGTAGGGTCTGAAGTAGAGATGAGCGAAATTGTGACAACATTTTGGTTGAATAAGGTCTTGTGGAAATACCAGCATGATAAAATATGTATCAGTGAACAACAAGTGACCTCTCTGGTTTAGAATGAAGCATCAATTGGCGACCGAAAGCCAAACCTCTGCAATTGTGAACTTCAAGAAATCAGCAATAATGCAAAACAAAAATGTTAACATACTCATTTGTGTAAATTAGAAGACATTTGTACATTATTTATCTAGGATGTTAGTGCCAGATTACCTTACTTAATTAAAAAACCTCTTCTAGATTTCATATACATATAATTTAATGTACTCTAATGACAAAAAATGTTGCTTAATTGTGGCAAGCACAGAAGAAAGGATAAGCATAGATTTACAGTCTCTATAACCAGACTATGATCTGCTTGCCTGTTCATTTCTTTAGCTGCCCTCTGTATTATTTTCAGTACTCCAGGACTTGGCTATGTCCTTAGTGATGTCACATCATGCCCCAATTATGTGTATCTGCCTCTTACCATTAGGTCACTGTATTGTGAGTGGGTTGACACACATTACACTGTAGTAGGGCACTGGGAGGGAATCAATCTGATTAAGAGACAGTGAAAAAAATAGTGGCAGCCAATTGAAATAGCACCTTTATAAAAAAATAGGTGGCTGTATTATAAAAATATTATTTTGAGGGACTGTTTCAAACTGCGTCCATTCTGGACCACTGTCCTTTCCTTTGCTTCCAGAATTCTCAGTGTCCCCATATCCGCTACTTCTAAGCAAGTACTCCTGCCCTTACCGATCCCAGACCTCCCTCCTCCTGCCCACAGGTTGTTCAGACACATTACTAGTGCTGAAACCTGCCAAATCATGACTTCCTGGAAGAATATGGCACACCTATCAGATGGAGCACATCACCATGATCCTGAGGGGCTCCTCTGTATCTTTCCATAAAATCTGGTCTCCATGGACCTCATACCATAATCAGCCCTTAATCCAATTCTGACCTGATTCTCTAGATGAAACTGAATGTCGGCACTCCAATACCACTGACTTCCTACTATCCCTCCCATCACGTGATTCTCTTTTTTCACTTCACTCTTATTACTTCCCCGTCTTCCCCCTCTCTCACTTTATCTTTCTATTCTACCCCTCACTCCTCCTATCCCCCATTCTACACACCCTCCCTTTATTGTTTGAAATGTTATTGCAGAACCTTACGGCAGTTTAGATCCAGAACACAGCGGACATCACAATGCAGGAGCGCTGTTAGAACATGGTCATTTATGGGCTTATGTGTCACATGTCAACAGGGGAGGGCTGGCAAGCTTTAGCCCAGGGGGGCAAGACTCGACTTAGTAACCTATTTTAAAGGGAAAAAAAATGCAGGTGGGCCAGTGACCCAGCCCAAGATAGCCCACTTTGGGACCAGCCTGGGGGTCAGATGCCCCATGCCCGTAAAAATGATTTATGATTCACACCAATCTAAGTATTATTATTGCTGGATTACTGTCGAATGTCTCTGTACGTTTGTAAGCAATATTGTTAATAAATAGATTTTTTTCGGCGTCTTTTCCAGCGATTTTAAAGCCGCCAAATTTACTATTGGCCAAACCGCCGTCAAAACGGCCAAATTTGTATTTTTTGAAAACCACCACTTTTCTACTCGCCATGACGGTTTTATCGGTGCAGATCATACAAACAGCCAGATTTACTAATTAGGGGCTTGTAAAACCGCCGGAAAACCGACATTCAAATGGCCAACATAAAAGAGGTGGTTGTGAATGGCGAGATTGAGCAAACAGCATACTGTTTCAGCAATTTTGCCATTCTGAACATAAGAGAAAGTCACATTGAACTTTTAATTATATTTTTGGGGGTTTTTTATGCTTTTATTTTTTTACATTTTTTTTTGTTTTACTTTATTTGGTGTTTTTTTTTTTTTCATTTTTTTTTTTTTTACCCATGTTTTTTTATTTTGGGGACCAGAAGGTAGTGTGTCCTCCTCATGTGCAACCTTGAATATTCAGTGGTAAGTGACAGACAACTGTCAATGTGTAAGTACCAATTTTGCAATGTTTCTAGAATGCAGTATACTTGTGTTTCACTGCCAGGAAAGAAAGACTGTTTGCGTTTAAATTTAACAACATTTATTGTGGTAGAAAACCTAAAGTATAAATGAATATAGCATAAACTTGCACCGCAATGTACACACTCCATTTGTGATGTGCGCAGGGTACACCTAACTTAAGTACACGAGGCTGCAAATATTACAACAAATCACAGACCAGCAAAAAAATCACATTGCATGAATAACAAACAAATAAGATACAGGTGTTTTTTCAACCCACACACATTAGGCTACCTACGCCTTTTGGCAGGTACATCAGAGCTTCAAGAGACACTCTCTCCTCTTCTTCAGCCACCCCTGGTGTGAGCACCTCTCCTTGGTGGAGTACATTGCACAGATGATATTGGCAACGGTAACCTTATGATTCACGTTGGCATTGACCTCCTTTACTGTTGTGTGTAAGGCCTCCACAGCACCAGTCATTTGAATCATGGTTACAATAGATTGCTCTAGAGCTGCAGCAATACGATTTAAAGCTACTGGAATTTGGGTGTTAGTGCGGTAGGCACGCTTTTGTCCAACAATATGCGACATATGTCTTGTTTGGGTGTCCGTGAAATGTGTTTGCTGGACCTGAAAATTGGCGATTGATTGGGCCATTTCTCATCCTGTATCCAGTTGAGGAGGTGTAGTTTGCTGCTGTTGTGTCTGATCCGCAGGGGCAGTTGCTTGTTCCTGGCACCTAGGCACAGGGACATCAACCACTTCTAAGGTTAATAATGTGTCTTCTTCTGTGTCATCAGAGGGTGACATCTGCGATGGAGGAGGATGACCTGCCTGATATGAGGATGGTCCTGTTAAGAAATAACCAAGGTAAGTATATAGGAAAACACATGTTTGATAATAGCATTTTTGACACAGGACTCCAAAACACAACATTTTTGACGTACAGAATCTTTACCAATCTCTATCTTCCTGAGTAGTTGTCATATAGGACCTGCTTATGGATGATCATCTTCCCTTGTATTGAAATCTCATTTATCCTATTTGTTAGGGGGAGGACAGGGGAAAACAAAAGACATTTTTGACCAAAAAATGAGGGTGCAGCCAGCAAAATGGGGGGGGGGGTGGGGGGTGGGATTAACTAGTAAACCTTTCGTGAGCCTCTGTAGTACATCCAGCTGTAATCACCAAAGTTATATCAAGCAACCTATTTAACATTTGCACAAGCATTTAGTAATAAAAATGACTAAAAACAATATTTGTTCTCCAAGCAGGCTACACTGTCCAGCTTGCTCTTCAGGGCCAGAATCCCTGATTGAAGGTGGAGGAGTAAGTTTTGGACTCAGAGTGGACTCTCTTACAGCCAGTATCTGCCACAGCACCTCCTCATTGCTTATAAACTCCACACAAACTGGTGGCCCACCACCTGTGCCTCTTGAAGCTCTCCTCTACTCACCCATTTTTTCTTTAAGCCGCCTCTTAATATCAGAAAAACATTTGCGTCAGTGAGCCACTGACCGTTTTAAAGGTCCCACCACATTCACAGCCTCACATATGTTGGCCCATAATTGATGTTGTCGCCTTAGCGAAGTACGGGCTGTAAGGTTCCCTAAAATTATCTCATAGCAGCAGGGAATAATATTGTGCACCAAGACACAATTCTCATCGTGTAAAAATCGAATATTACGCCCTGACTTTGTCTTCCTCTAACCATTCCTCACCTTCCTCTGCCCCCTCCAGCTCCATCTCCCTCTCCTCACCCTCTGCCCCCCTCCTTTCCTTCAGCCATATTCCCAAACAATTAACAAGAAACAAATAACACTAAATTACTGACAAACACAAAGGACTAACTATACTAACTAATCATGCACGCACAACACACTCACACACAACAAATACAGACAATACTAGACAATTACAAAAAACACAAAACAGAAATTAAATCAGAAAATAAAACAACAACACAGGAAAAAAAATCACAGGACGACTCACACTCCAGGCAGAAATCTCAGCACAAAAACCCTCAAAACTTCCTCACTCACTAAACAATTACCTCCAAGCTCCTATTTCTCTCCTCCTGAAAACCCTATCAAAGAAAATGAGGAAGTGCACTGGATTATATAGTGATGGTGATGTAAAATCTCCTGACAGAGAAAATAGCCAATAGGAAAAAACAAAGAGCAAGCTGCCTATTTAAAAATCCCGCAAGGAACACGAACTGCCGTGTTTGAAACTTAAACCGCTGAGTTTTCAAGCAGAGCCGCCGGCATGGTTTCGGCCTTACATACCGCCATCCATCGTCGGCGGTTTCAAATTGAACCAAGCCGCCCAATAGTAAATGTGGCGGTTTGGTCACCAAAACTGACCGGGAAAACGCGGCGATTCATGGCGGTTCTAAACTGCCGCCAAACACAATTCTTAGTAAATCTAGCCCCATGTGACTTTTATGAAGTGAACCATAATTTAAAGCTTTTACTGACAGCAGTAAAAGCTTTAAATTATGTTAATGTACTAATATAGGAGAAAGGAGAAAAAAAATATTTTCTACCATTGATAACTAGCGTTACTAAATCAGCAACCAATCAGATTCTAGATATTATTTATTTAGTACACTCTACAACATGACAGTTAGAATCTGATTGGTTGCTGATTTAACATTAGACACAGATGACCTGTGCTTAAAAGTGATAAAAGTGATGTGACTAGTAAATGGGGTAGAGAGCTAAAAGGTATTTTCCGATATGCCTCAATTAAGTAATATGGCCCTGCATATTTTCAAGTTGGTAATACATTTTAGATTATATAGGATATTTTACCTAGAAACCAGTTATTCAGAAAGTTCAGAATACCAGAAAAAAAGCAAAAACAAAATAATTGATTCTGTTTAGTGATGATGTGATACATTCAGACATAGAGGCAAATTTAAGTCATATGAAAGATAGTTCAATTTATTTGCAATAAGGATTGAAAACTATCTTTCATAGTTATTAAAAACCTTCACATGAACAGCAGTTCCGAAAAACTGCTGTTCCTGTGAAATGCAAAACTCTCCTCCGATGCAATGCCGACTGCGATGAAGTTTCTGCCTTTTAATCCCCGGGTGCATGCGCCGACCGAAAAACTCGGGCATGCACACAGAGATCCCAGACTGCAAGAACGTGAACATGTGACAATGAGGGATTACATGATCCCTCCACACATGCGCTGTCCAGCTCTGCTCTTCGGAGTCCCAATTTTGAAGTTTATTTACGGGGATTTAACAGTGGATTTATGTTTGATAAATAGGCCCCATAACCATCAAGTACCTCCTCTTATAGTCACTGTGAGGAACACAGATAAACATGTACGGCCTGAGACATTAAGGAGAACAAGGCAAAAATGCGTAAATTTGATCCTGGACAATCCATGTTTCAATGCAAGGGGTGCAAATTACTTTATTTTTACACATAAAGAAAATACAGGCTACTTCTTCATGTAGCACACATATACTTGATAACTTTATCTTTACACTGAAATTTAAAGTTGATCTAGGACATGCCGAGCCCAACTATAAATCTAACACCACATCTTAAATTTACCTCCCCCTCCAATGCAACATGGGTTTGCCAAGGTGCAAAGTTACTCCTTTTTTTTTACTTTGCTCTTAATGACCCAGGCGCAGTGGGGTAGGAACCAAGGGGGTAGGGGCAGAGGGGGCAGTTGCCCCTCCATGATTTCTGCTGGGTGGGCAAAGACTGTGTTTTGCCCCCCCATGAACTTCTACACAAAAGCCTGCATGCTAGTTTCTGCAGTCATGGTATCTGTTCTAAACTTGTGAAACTTTTTTAAATTATAGTCTTAGTATAATTACCAAATGTACTTTAATATAGAGTGCCTTAGTATAGATTTAATACAGATTGACTGATTTTTCTATTTAAAAAACTCTAAGTGTTCTGTTCATAAACATTTAATAAATAATCTGTATTGAAAATGAACAACTATTCACTTTACTTTTGTCTTGAATTTCGTGCAGTGTGTCCAGTAACAAACATGATATAGCAATTTGAATTTATAGCACATACCATAACCAGTGAGGCAGTGAATATAGATTTAAAAATACTCCCAATCAAATGAGATTAGGCTGTCAAAGAAATCTGAATAAAAACTAGGATAAAGACTATGAAAAATGTAAATTTTCAAGATGATTAACAATTGAATTTATCTATCTTTCTAACAGCTATTCTACTAATTGGTAGTTAATATTAATAATAATATGTATTTAATAATGTATAACTACATTTTTATAGTAAAATAAACAATGAAACTGGGGTTGGCCAACCCCTGAAACACTGACAAAAATTAACATAGGATTGGCAGCCTTTGTATATCACTTTTACAGCTGTTGTAAAACTAGATACCAAATTCAAGAAAAAGGGGATCTAAGTCCTAGAGTAGCCCTTGGCCTTTTGCTCTCCCCCCGCCCGCCACCTAGAAAATCTTTGTTCCTATGCCGCACAGGCGTAAGGAGGAGAGCTATGCCAAGGACAATGTATTAAAAAACAGGGATCATTTTTAACTATATTGTACAATGTAATGTACATTCAAGGCATTGGGCTCCACACCTATACCTACATATCTGGATAGCCCTAAGTCCCAAGCATTCTGTATAAAAATTGCCCTACCTATATATCCAAACCATTGAGGTTTATTTTACTTCTGCTTTGTAGTAGAAATAAATCACATGCTAAATATTTTTTCTACATCCCTTTGTCTGCATAAGAATCCAACCAACTCAATTTTGGCGTTATAATATACACCTCTCCACGTTGATTTATTGACAACATATCTTGACAGGCAGCTGGAAGATTTAAAATATAATGGGGTAAAAAATTAAAAACAGATGAAATGAACTGTCTTACACAATGGAATGACAGAGCTAACTATTGCCACCCCTTTACTATATGAATGTACCTAATTTTACATCTATATTTCATATTCATCAATATTTCTTGAATATGTTCCAGTTTACTCAGAAAATCCACATTAGGACATATTTAACTTTCATTTTTTCTATAATTCTAACTTGAGACATACATAGGTAAACAAAACCTCTATGCACGGATAACCATCTTGAATAAAAAACAAGCAAATGCAAACAAAAAGAGAACAGTTGTGTTAAATAAATAAAGGTGGAATGCAATAGTTAGTCAATGGAATCTATGCCTCTTGAGATGCTATCCAATTTGTCCATCAACCTTGCACAGCACTAATAATTAATCAACAACAGAGATAAATTAATGAAATCAATATTAAGGAATATTATTTTGGCACGTAAACCGATTAAAATGGTAGAATTGCCATTCACAAGCAAGATCAATCAAACAACTAACCAAATGTTTTGAACAATAATTGTCCAATTAAAGTGATTAGAAACATGAAAATCTATGAATAATTAAGACGTGTCTTTATGCAAGAAAACATCTAAACACAGTTGTTTGCTGGTTTCAATGGAGAGTAAGGTGCTAATGCTAGCTCTTTTGTCAGGGGCACACTTCCCTGACATAGGAGTGTGTTACAGACAATATACTATATATGGGATAATAAACTCCCTACTGCAAATTATATAGATATTATAAATCACAGACAAGCATTGGGCAGTAATCTGATTGCATATTTACAGGCAGTAGAAGTAAAAAGTAACATCTAATACATTGAATCATTTACAATAGGAGTATATTATTCTTTATAATACACGCGTTCTCCTAATGAACATTAATGACATGAGAACTCACCAATTATACAAGACATCAGAAGTCACTGTTTGCAAAGATATTATTCACAGAAGTTTAAAACATGCTGTATATTGACAATACTTTTATAGTATATGCTAATTTTAACAAATGTGATAGTATATTCTGATCAATTGTAATACGAATGTTTTGATTGTGAACAAAATATTATAAATGTAAATGCAGGTGCAGTTATTACAAAGGTAATTTCAATAGTGTTGATTGAAAATATACTAAAAATTGCCCTAATCATCTGCCCATTCCAATGGTTTATTCTCAGGTTAGTCTGATAATTATCCCAATCATCTAACTACATAGATGACACATATGCAGGATACAGTGTTAGGTGTATAGCTTTCAACTCGAATGCCCCAATACTCACCTGCACCATGTTGTGTAAAGGGGCACAGATGAAAATTTATTCTGCCTAGTGCTTGTATGGCAATCATAGCATTTAGGAAAATATTTGTGCAATTGTGAGATGGTGCACCCGGATGGGGAGCCCATGAAGAGGGCAAAGAAGAGACGATAAGGACAATCACCCAATGTGTGATCCAGTGCAAGTAAGTGCTTCTTTATTGTAGTGTTCCTTGGCATTGGTAACAGCGAATCGGAAATGAATAGGTGGCCGAGATGGTGAGCCAATTAGGGCTTACCTCCGGCCATCTGAATTTTTGGCTCCACAATGAGCCAATCGGTGATAGCCGCATCACCGCTCAGCACTCATGCAATGGTTAATATTTAGCCATCATGTGAGACGTGAAGGCAGTTCGACAACGGATACTCAATGAACGGAGCACCAGAGGGACATGGTTGGGATCAAGAAAGAAGACGTTGGGAGGAGAAGGGAAAACTTAAGAAAAGGAGCAGCAGCAAAAAGAGGACAGTAGAGAGATGCCAGAAGACAAGCCCTCTTCAATCAAGAGAAGCACCGAACGAGAGAAGAGGCACCGCCAGCTAGAGAGACTGTAAAAATCGGAGAACTATGGAAGAAGATCCGCTTCCTTTGCGAAGAAGATAGGTATGGTTCCCATACTCTGCTCCCTGACTCCCTGCCAGACATGTCGAGCACAAGGCCCATGACAAAATTTGGACACTAGCGGCTGGGTTTACTTTGCCACCGTCCCCTTTTGCTATTCCGAATACACCACTCCTTCCGCCGTAGTAGGAGCTTTCTGCCACCACTGGGCTCCTTTATGGCGCCCAGAACCACGTTCCTTCTGGGTAACTGTCGTTGCTAGTGTAGTCCCGTGCTGGTACACTTGGGCTGGTACCCCTGACCGCTTACTATGGATCAGGGTTATGTGGATAGATTTCTCCTGGCCAAAGCTGCTGGCCAGTGTGATTGTCACTCACCGGACTGTGAGTGCTTATTCCCGGACATTTAGGAACCGTGGCCGTCCTCCATCCTGAGGGACTGCGCATGCGCAGCCCTTTCTATACCTCCAGTGTATGTTCCTTTAACTTAATTGGCAGATCAGGCAACCTCCCTATATTAAGCACCTGTGGTCATCACCACATTGCCTGATCTTGGAGTCTCATTCCCCATGAGTCTCTGAAGGTGTTCCTGTGTTTCCTTGTTTATTCAGCCCTGCTGATTCCTGTGGTTTCCAAACCACTTCTACCTCTGTGGTTTCCAAACCACTTCTGCTACTGTGGTTCCCATACCACTTCTACCATCTACTGTATCATCGTGACTGTGAGCTGATTCCTATCCGCTGCCTCCGTGCACTACAGTCTTCTAACCACTTCAACTCTACCATGTATCATTGGGACTGTTAGCTGATGCCTATCCGCTGCCTCCGTGCACTACAGTCTTTCATTCACATCCACTCACCTGTTCATGATTGTGACTGCCAGCTGATTCCTATCCGCTGCCTCCGTGCACTACAGTCTTCAACCTGCAACCCGTCTGTGTTTCATCGTGACTGTTTAGCTGATTCCTATCCGCTGCCTCCGTGCACTACAGTCTTCAACCTGCAACTCGTCTGTGTTTCATCATCGTGACTGCTAGCTGATTCCTATCCGCTGCCTCCGTGCACTACAGTCTTCAACCTGCAACCCGTCTGTGTTTCATCGTGACTGTTTGGCTGATTCCTATCCGCTGCCTCTGTGCGCTTCAGTCTTCAGTCCTTGTCAACGCTTCCGTGTTTCCTTGAGTCTGCCTCCACTATTGCTACCCGCTATTCTCCGTGATCAACAGTGCCTGTTCAACTCTGCTCTCCCGTGTCCCATCGTTACTGCACCTGCTGGTTGCTATTGGCTACCTCCGTGTTCCCGCAGAGACCCGCTGCTGCTACTCCTCAGCACTACTCATCCATCTACTGCTGATCCGCTCTCCACGCTTTCCTGTGTTCCCTGCTGGTCTACCTACCCGTGCGCTGCACCTACTAGACCACCGCTTCACCCATCCAGGGACTTCGCATCCTGCCGGCCTCCTGCCGTTCAGGTATCTCTGCACTCCTGTCTGACTGCCTCCTGAACCACGGTATGCATACTTCTCATTGACTGTGCTGTGTATTGCATACCTTGCTGGACTGTGTTGGTTCTCCTCTGGAGTGTGCTATCCGCTGAGTCTATTGCCATCATTGACTGTGTTATCTTATGCTGGACTACTTCAAGAGACTTTCTATATTGGCAGTATTGTTCAGTCATCTATACATTTATATTGTGCATATCACTGTGGTTCAAAGTCAAGGTGCCCGTGTAGATATTGTGTTGCAGTCTCTCCCCGTGCACCTCCTCACATATATATTCAGTGGTACAACTTGCTAGTGGCAGACCACTGACCCCTGTTTACAGTTTCACCTGTTCCAGTATCCTCTCACATAGCAGTGGTACAACTTGCTAATGCAGACCACTGACTCCCCGGATACCTCCACTTGGATTCCATTCCTTCACTCAGACAGCGGTACTACTTGCTATCCGCAGACCGCTGACTCTCATCACCTCCTCGTTTCTGTTGGACATTCCTCCTCACTATAGCAGTGGTACAACTTGCTACCGCAGACCACTGACTACCTTCACGTGTCCTTTGTCCATACAGTTCCTCGTGTATTACTACCTCCATATTGCCAGTGCTGCTAGTCATAGACTTTCCTGAGCATCTCATCATCTGCTATTTCCTGTTCCGTGATCACCCTGCTACCAGAGTACCATATTACCACCTATACTGCTCTGGTAAGCCTATCACCTGGTGATCCCTGGGTAAAGACTCCTAGTGCCCGTGACAGTAAGATCAGGCCATGACAGACCCAGATACGGAACCTACTGCTAAAGAGATGCTGCAGCATCTGGTCAGTCGTGTGGAGCAACAGGATGCTCGCCAACAGCTGTTACTTCAATGTTACCAATCGTTAACCTCCCAAGGAACATCTGGACAGACTGTTACAGCTAGTATTGAAGCTCCTGTGCTTTCCTCCGTTTCCCCAGTGCCATCCCAGGTGTCCACAGCTCCTACGCTTCACCTGCCTACTCCGTCAAAATATGACGGGGACCCCAAAACTTGTAGAGGTTTCCTTAACCAATGTTCAGTCCATTTTGAACTCCAACCTCAAAATTTTTCTACCCATCGTTCCAGAGTGGCCTATCTTATCTCATTGTTTTCTGGACAAGCCCTGGCTTGGGCCTCCCCTCTGTGGGAAAGAAACGATCCAATTCTACAAGATAGTGCCAAATTCATTTCCACGTTCCGAAGTGTGTTCGATGAACCAGGTCGTGTGACCTCCGCTGCTTCCAGCATTCTTCGTTTGCGACAAGGCTCCCATACAGTAGGACAGTATGTCATTCAATTTAGGATCTTAGCCTCTGAACTTCAGTGGAACACTGAAGCATTAGTTGCCGCCTTCTGGCAGGGGCTCTCCGATAAAATTAAAGATGCACTGACTACCCAAGAGCTTCCTTCGTCACTAGAAGATTTGATCTCTCTTTGCCATCGTGTAGACATGAGATTTCGTGAAAGAGAATCTGAGAAAACAACTTCTGCTAAAGCACCTCTTCGTTTAAACCCTCAATTTCGTCCAGTTTCACCTTCTGTGATTCCCATGGAGATAGGACGTTCCAAATTATCTTTAGAAGAGAGGAAACGAAGAGTAAAGAATAGACTCTGTATCTATTGTGCTGATTCCACACATATGCTCAGTTCTTGCCCTAAGAAATCGGGAAATGCCAGGCCCTAACTAGTTCTGGAGAGGTGAAGTTAGGGTCCCTGGAGTCCTCTCCATTGTCTATGAAATCTAAAGTCTGCGCTTTTGATGTTACGATTTCCTTTGCTACTAAATCCTTTGAGTCACAGGCATTGATTGATTCCGGAGCAGCAGGAAATTTCATTTCTAAATCACTAGTGAATCAATGGTCCCTACCAGTGATCACTTTAAAAACACCCATTACTGTGACGGCTATAGATGGATCACGTCTCATCAATGGTCTCATCACCCAGAGTACGTCTCCAGTAACCCTTCAGATTGGTGTACTACACCATGAAGAAATTTCGTTTTTAATTCTTCCTGTTACGACAAGTCCGATTGTCTTAGGCCTTCCATGGCTTCAATGTCACTCTCCCCAGATTGACTGGCGCACCCCTCAAGTTACGTCTTGGGGGCCTGAATGTCACCATCGTTGTCTCTCTCAAGTTATTCCTCTTAAAGTACAGCAATCTTCCATCTCATCTTCCTCCCCGGGACTCCCTCCTCAGTATGCTTCATTTGCCGATGTGTTTGATAAAGCTCAGTCTGAACGTCTTCCTCCTCATCGTTCTTGGGATTGTCCGATCGACCTTCTACCTGGCAAGACTCCTCCCAGGGGTCGGGTCTATCCTCTCTCGT
The DNA here is from genome assembly GCF_038048845.1 of Mixophyes fleayi. Lineage (NCBI taxonomy): Eukaryota > Metazoa > Chordata > Amphibia > Anura > Limnodynastidae > Mixophyes > Mixophyes fleayi. The sequence goes on along the minus strand of NC_134406.1, from coordinate 184,878,928 downwards.
TACCTGAAACTCAAGCCACATCTGAGTACATACGGGAGAATCTCCAGCGTGGGTTCATTCGACCTTCCACCTCTCCCGCTGGAGCTGGGTTCTTCTTCGTCAAAAAGAAGGATGGATCATTACGCCCTTGTATAGATTTTCGTGGACTCAACGCCATTACTATCAAGAATCGGTATCCCATTCCGCTGATCACTGAGCTATTTGATCGCATCAAGGGAGCTCGGATATTTACTAAGTTGGATCTTCGTGGTGCCTACAATTTAATTAGAATCCGTTCCGGTGACGAATGGAAGACCGCGTTTAACACCAGAGATGGGCATTACGAATATTTAGTAATGCCCTTCGGGCTGTGTAATGCCCCCGCGGTTTTCCAGGGTTTCATCAATGAGATCTTTCGGGACTTATTATATGTATGTGTCGTTGTCTACCTGGACGACATATTGATCTTCTCACAGGACCTGCCTTCTCATCACCAACATGTGGCAGAGGTCCTCTCCAGACTACGGAAAAACTCATTGTTCTGTAAATTGGAAAAATGTTCATTCGAGTTACCCCAGATTCCATTCTTGGGGTATATAGTTTCCGGAGTTGGCCTGAAGATGGATCCAGACAAAGTAAATGCTGTACTACATTGGCCTCAGCCAACTACTCTTCGTGCCATCCAGCGTTTTTTAGGTTTTGCCAATTACTATAGACGCTTCATTCAAGACTTCTCATCCATTGCATCTCCCATTGTGGCCTTGACTCGGAAAGGGGCTAATACTAAGCAATGGTCATCTGAGGCTCTCCAAGCCTTTCAAATCCTCAAAGAGTCCTTCTCGTCTGCTCCCATTCTGCGACAACCTGATGTGACACTCCCCTTCTTCCTAGAAGTAGATGCCTCTAATGTGGGCTTAGGAGCTATTCTCTCCCAACGCTCGGAGCAACAAAAATTACATCCTTGTGCCTTCTACTCTCGGGGTCTTCTGCCCGCAGAGAAAAACTATACTATCGGGGACAAGGAGTTGCTGGCCATCAAAGCTGCATTAGAGGAATGGAGATACTTGTTGGAAGGAGCTCGCCATCCGGTGACGATCTTCACGGATCATAAGAACTTGTCATATTTGCAATCTGCTCAATGCTTGAACCCTCGTCAAGCAAGATGGTCTCTTTTCTTTTCCCGTTTTGAATTAATTATAACCTTCAAACCAGCTGCTAAGAACAAGAAAGCTGACGCTCTATCTCGAGCTTTTGTGACGTCCTCTGATGTAGAAGAGGTTCCCAACCATGCTATTCTAGACCCCAAATGTATTTCTCTGGCTGCTTCATCCACCAAAATGCTACCATTTGGGAAGACCCTCGTGCCTCCTACTCTGAGGAGGAAAATCCTTTCGTGGTTCCATGCCTCTCGTTTTTCTGGACACGCCGGTGAACATAAGACCTTTGAGATTCTCTCTCGTAGTTACTGGTGGCCTTCAATGAGGAGAGACGTCAAAGAGTTTATTGCTTCCTGTGATTTATGTTCTCAGTTCAAATCCTCCCGCAGAACTCCAGCAGGGTTGCTGCGACCACTACCCATTCCGTCCAAGCCTTGGACCCATATTAGTATGGATTTCGTTACTGATTTGCCACCAAGTAAGAATCACAATACTATTTGGGTAGTGGTAGACAGATTTTCGAAGATGGCTCATTTCGTCCCTCTGTCCGGTTTACCTTCCTCGTCTACTCTGGCTGAACATTTCATTAAAGAAATCTTCCGCATCCATGGATGTCCGTCTGAGATTGTGTCAGATAGAGGAGTACAATTCGTTTCCAGATTCTGGCGGGCCCTTTGTAAAACCTTGGGCATACGATTAGCACTCTCATCGTCTTACCATCCGCAATCTAACGGACAAACGGAACGAGTCAATCAAGATCTTGAGACTTTTATTAGGATGTTCTCTTCAGCCAACCAAGACAACTGGGTAGAATTGCTCCCTTGGGCTGAATTCGCCCATAACAACATGTACCATGAGTCATCATCCAAAACTCCATTCTTTGTGGTCTACGGTCACCATCCGTCTTTTCCGGAATTTCCTGCCCTCCCGCCCACCCAAGTTCCTGCTGTGGAGACTGCTTGTCAGACCTTCAAAAATATCTGGTCTCAGGTCAAAACCTGTTTAAAGAAGACATCTAACAAATATAAGTCTTTCGCAGATAAGAAGAGGCGGGCTATTCCACCACTAAAAATTGGAGATCGTGTCTGGTTATCTACCAAAAATATTCGTTTGAAGGTTCCATCTATGAAATTCGCCCCTCGTTTTATTGGTCCATATAGGATCATTCAAGTTATCAATCCAGTATGTGTTAAACTTCTTCTTCCTAAGAATCTTCGGATCTCCAATGCCTTCCATGTGTCCTTGCTCAAACCTCTCATCATCAACCGTTTCTCGACTCCTTCCTCAGCACCGCAGCCAGTTCAAGTTCATCAGGAGGAGGATTTCGAGATTACTGAGGTATTGGATGCAAAAATTTCGCGAGGAGTCCTCCGTTTCCTCGTTCATTGGAAGGGCTTTGGTCCTGAGGAGCGTTCATGGATCAAAGCTGAAGATCTTAATGCTCCTGCCCTTCTGAAGAAGTTTTATTCCAAAAATCCGGACAAGCCCGGTTCCAGGCGTTCTGTGCCCACCTTTAAAAGGGGGGGTACTGTCACTCACCGGACTGTGAGTGCTTATTCCCGGACATTTAGGAACCGTGGCCGTCCTCCATCCTGAGGGACTGCGCATGCGCAGCCCTTTCTATACCTCCAGTGTATGTTCCTTTAACTTAATTGGCAGATCAGGCAACCTCCCTATATTAAGCACCTGTGGTCATCACCACATTGCCTGATCTTGGAGTCTCATTCCCCATGAGTCTCTGAAGGTGTTCCTGTGTTTCCTTGTTTATTCAGCCCTGCTGATTCCTGTGGTTTCCAAACCACTTCTACCTCTGTGGTTTCCAAACCACTTCTGCTACTGTGGTTCCCATACCACTTCTACCATCTACTGTATCATCGTGACTGTGAGCTGATTCCTATCCGCTGCCTCCGTGCACTACAGTCTTCTAACCACTTCAACTCTACCATGTATCATTGGGACTGTTAGCTGATGCCTATCCGCTGCCTCCGTGCACTACAGTCTTTCATTCACATCCACTCACCTGTTCATGATTGTGACTGCCAGCTGATTCCTATCCGCTGCCTCCGTGCACTACAGTCTTCAACCTGCAACCCGTCTGTGTTTCATCGTGACTGTTTAGCTGATTCCTATCCGCTGCCTCCGTGCACTACAGTCTTCAACCTGCAACTCGTCTGTGTTTCATCATCGTGACTGCTAGCTGATTCCTATCCGCTGCCTCCGTGCACTACAGTCTTCAACCTGCAACCCGTCTGTGTTTCATCGTGACTGTTTGGCTGATTCCTATCCGCTGCCTCTGTGCGCTTCAGTCTTCAGTCCTTGTCAACGCTTCCGTGTTTCCTTGAGTCTGCCTCCACTATTGCTACCCGCTATTCTCCGTGATCAACAGTGCCTGTTCAACTCTGCTCTCCCGTGTCCCATCGTTACTGCACCTGCTGGTTGCTATTGGCTACCTCCGTGTTCCCGCAGAGACCCGCTGCTGCTACTCCTCAGCACTACTCATCCATCTACTGCTGATCCGCTCTCCACGCTTTCCTGTGTTCCCTGCTGGTCTACCTACCCGTGCGCTGCACCTACTAGACCACCGCTTCACCCATCCAGGGACTTCGCATCCTGCCGGCCTCCTGCCGTTCAGGTATCTCTGCACTCCTGTCTGACTGCCTCCTGAACCACGGTATGCATACTTCTCATTGACTGTGCTGTGTATTGCATACCTTGCTGGACTGTGTTGGTTCTCCTCTGGAGTGTGCTATCCGCTGAGTCTATTGCCATCATTGACTGTGTTATCTTATGCTGGACTACTTCAAGAGACTTTCTATATTGGCAGTATTGTTCAGTCATCTATACATTTATATTGTGCCTATCACTGTGGTTCAAAGTCAAGGTGCCCGTGTAGATATTGTGTTGCAGTCTCTCCCCGTGCACCTCCTCACATATATATTCAGTGGTACAACTTGCTAGTGGCAGACCACTGACCCCTGTTTACAGTTTCACCTGTTCCAGTATCCTCTCACATAGCAGTGGTACAACTTGCTAATGCAGACCACTGACTCCCCGGATACCTCCACTTGGATTCCATTCCTTCACTCAGACAGCGGTACTACTTGCTATCCGCAGACCGCTGACTCTCATCACCTCCTCGTTTCTGTTGGACATTCCTCCTCACTATAGCAGTGGTACAACTTGCTACCGCAGACCACTGACTACCTTCACGTGTCCTTTGTCCATACAGTTCCTCGTGTATTACTACCTCCATATTGCCAGTGCTGCTAGTCATAGACTTTCCTGAGCATCTCATCATCTGCTATTTCCTGTTCCGTGATCACCCTGCTACCAGAGTACCATATTACCACCTATACTGCTCTGGTAAGCCTATCACCTGGTGATCCCTGGGTAAAGACTCCTAGTGCCCGTGACAGTGATAGAGCGGTGGTACTGGAGAGCTGGGTCCAACCTCAGAAACAGCCGGAGAACGGATTAGATTTAGGATCTAATCTGCAGGTCACAGGATTACAGCAATATTGAAGTTGTCAAGCAGGGTCTTCAAGCAAAGAGTGATATTTTATTTCGCTCAGGTGCTCTGACAAGGACAGTTCCACTGATAAAAGGTATCAGTGGTCAGGTCAGATGGAACATAAGAATGATGCATTTCAGTGTAAAGGACAGTACTTTTTATACAGATTTGGACACAGGCTATTTTTAGAATAAGAATGTAACCTGTTTACCAAAACATAGATTTACATGCACTGCAAAGCTAACAATATTTACACTTTTTTTGTGATATCTTGCTGTGATTATTTCAAAGGCAAGAGATCTACTAACAAGTCAAAAGGTCTAATTGACATGAATTCTTTCTTCAGACAGTCGCAGAATACACATTCCCAAAGAAAGGTACGAACCCCAAACGAGTAATTTCCCCACATCACAATACACAAAATACTTTCTAAACAAAGGCTCATTGTATCAGATATATACATCAGAAATAAGGCATTTCCTCTAGAAAGGTTAAAACAGAAAAAAACCAATTTTCTTCCCTGGTCTCATAAATAAAGATTTCCTGTATAAAAATATACACAATATCAAAAATAAGTGCATTGGCAATTATATAAATAAGGACCCTGCACTATTTCCTTTAAATAAATTTATACCATAAGTTATTTATAAGTGATCCAGTCACATATGCATAAAAAATAATATATATATAAAAAAAGAATGTGTAAATTTGTGAATCTTAAAGCAACAGTAACCTCTCTGCAGGCCCCTATATCCTACATGGGCTCAAGGCAGCACAAAGGGGCACAGAAAAGTGATAGGGCATTACTCCAAGCTGTCTTGATTGCAGGGGGAATGTTCAGTCTTGTGGATCCCAGAACAGGTGGGGCTTCTAAGGAAGTGAGAGGTGCTTAGTCAGAAAGTGGACGTGGTTGTGCTGAATAGGGCATGTTTGTATGAAATGGGTGTTAGTCTTAAAGATCATGGTGGGCTTATTTTGACCCAATTTTGCCTGGGAAAATATTGGGAGGTATGGATAAGGGGGGGCAGTCATTATGGCGACCAACAAGAAAAGTGGGTGTAGGCATAAGTGACACAGGCAAGGCACAATATAAAGATTTGATAGAGGCAATCAGAAAATATAATCAATTACCACCAATAACTGAATAGCAAAAAAGTAAATGGAATACTATAAAAAGCGAAAAGCCAAAATGCCGGAGTAAACGCTGGCAAAAGGTTCACCACTGTTTCTTAGTTAGCAAAGAGTTAACGCTGGAGATATTAGAGATTCCTTTGGCATTAAAATGAATGGCACTTCCGTATTTATAGGCCTTTATGGGGACAGCAGTATTAGGCAATCCATTATGCTGCGACAGGCGTTACCTGTCTTTTTCAATGGCCCCCAGCCTGTCTAGCTGAAAATGTTAGCCGAAGGCACGTAGCACTTTCTCTATTCACCGGCAACATTAGTCTTTAGGCATTGTGGAGGAAGGGAGTCTTCACCGGTTATATTAATTTGCAGTGGTACTTCACTACGCATTAGTTAGATTTGCAGAGATACATATTGTTAATTACCAAGCTGGTTAAGTTAATGATAAATTATAAACACATAAGTCTGGTTGGTGTAACCAAACAATATTGAGATAGACCTTCATGGCTTAACTGCACTTACTGTCTCTATCAGGGGTATAATATCAAATAGCAATTACAAATCAATTCTATCCTGAATAACACGGCATATAATGATTAAAGTAAACCGCACTAAGGGCTAGATTTACTAAGCTGTGGGGTTTGGAAAACTGGGGATGTTGCCTATAGCAACCAATCACATTCTAGCTGTCATTTTGTAGAATGTACTAAATAAATGAAAGCTAGAATCTGATTGGTTGCTATAGGCAACATCCCCACTTTTTCAAACCTGCAGCTTAGTAAATCTAGCCCTAAATGTTCCTTGTCTATATAACTTAACAATGTTGTCACCAAAATTTAGAAAATTTCTAAAACAAAAACAAAAAAGAGCAAAGGATAACATTAAATATGTATTTTAATTTAAATGTTATTTAGAATCTGTATCTAAAAGCCACGGGGCTTCCAGAGGTGCTGACTTGTAACTCTCTTCTCACAGGGACAGGCCAAGGTTATTCTATCTCCTTCCTTCTCTGCCTGAGAATGCAATGAGTTTCAGTAGACTGATTGTCTACACACAGCTAACTTTTTCACTGGGGTTTCAGCCAAAGCTCCTTTCTTCTCCTCCCACAATTTAGTCAGTTAGTCGACCCGTGAGAAAATTGCAAGCAATAACCTGACTGTGCACTGTTGCATTGGCAATTCATGTTAAAATCATAGCTGTGTCACTTTGCTTCATGTGTATATTATAACTGAAATAACCTTGTTTCCTGTATTTTTAGATACTGTGTTCCATTCTTTTCTTATTTTGTGTGTATTTCTCATTCTAGCAGTATTCGAATGTGTAAAAATAAATCTTATTTTACAATTGACAGTGAGAAAATATATAGCTGGAATGAGTCCAGTTCAAAGAAGCCAAAAGACCTTTGGGCAGAAATTCTTTGTAAAAATAGTACACTGTTATAAAGATTAATGAAATCATAATCATCCATTTACAAATGACTGTACATGGGAAATATTAAACAAATGTGATTTAATGTTTCCTTGTAAACTACATTAGTGAAATTGTTCTTATTAGAATCATAGTACACATCACCTGAAACAAGTACTACATAAAATATTTTAGAAATACAGAGGCATCAATAGAAATTATCTTGGTAGGCAGTTCGGTCATTTTAGACATACTTGACCACAAATTGCATCATGTTTGGGTCAAAAATTATTGCAGATAGATCAGGGCCGTCTTAACAGCATTATAGGCCCCCAGGGAAAACCGGGGCCCTACCTACACAACCAATCACAGGAATAAATATGTAAATTATTAATAAAATCAAGCTTATATTTAGTAATACCTCCAACAAAATCATCATCATCAGCAGCAGCTATTTATATAGCGCCCTTAATGCTGCAGCGCTGCGCTGAGAACTCACTCACATCAGTCCCTGCCCCATTGGAGCTTTCAGTCTAAATTCCCTAACATATAAAAAAATCAGTGTTTAAACATTAAAAAACATGCTGCAGCAGAGATTAATCCACACAAACATTTGGAGAATATAACATGAGCATTGAAGTTGAAAAACAAGAAATTGTACATAAAAAATGAACTTAGTTGGTAAATCAAACAGATGGAGATGGCACAGTATGAAATTACTATGAATTATTTATTATTAATCAAGTGTTCAACACAAACATTTGCAAAAATTCTGGGATGATTTGCTCACCTAAAAGTTTTCAAAAAGAGGGTTTTAAGGTTCTAAATAAATCTCAAGGAATAATATACTGAAAAGTTGGCAAGCCTATGGGGCACCTATGCCCGTGGGACCTCAGGCAACTGCCCAGCGTGCTCATGGGTTAAGGCAGTACTGAGATAGGTCTAATGAGATCCTTGTCCTAACACACTAACTGTGCCTTGAATAATGCAAGCATCAAAGGATGTATATTTCACGTTTGGCCATATTCTTTCATGTATGTGGCAAGTGGATGGCATTTAGTGATCGCTGAACTGCAGATCAGCTGTGTGCCCTACCTCCCACAAAATTAACAGTTAAAACAGGGCAAATTGCGTGATGAGCAAAAAAGATGTGATTATGTTATGTTACTTTCTAATAAGATGTTAGTTGTGAAACAATTTGCATTTTCGAAACTGATTCAGGCTAAATTTTATTATTATTATTATTATTATTATTATTATTATTAATTTTTTGGATTAAATTTGGATTAAAGGTACTGGCAATGCTACCTAAGTGGAAGCTGCCAATTAGGGAGTTACTGATTTTTTTTAATTTCATGTTGTTATACCAGTGTGGCAAAAAAGATATCATAACATACAACAAATGTTAACCAGAAAACCCCAGCATCTACTCCAGTCAAATTAACATTCAAGAAGGATCAAACATTTTTATAGGTAAGATTATCTTTCAGATAAGTTTGGCTTCTGCAGTCTAGCTAGTTATTATATTTTAGTTATAAAACACCAACATAGCATACAATACTGTACATTACTGGGATAGAGATATAAACAAGTAACATCATATGACATAAAACAGAAAGTAAAGCTCACATTCCCCAAATCTAAGAGGTGAGGAAGCATTTGATACATAAGGTAGCGGAATAACAATTGTAGCGAGGATACATGTTCATAAATACAGTCGCTGTGCTAATTCTTGTCTCTAGTAGGTGGATACAGTTACATTGGTATAGGCATATGTATACACAGGCATTGTGCTAATTCCTGGCTCTGGGCAATTAGTGATCCTGGCTCTAGGAAGTTGAAGATTGTAGGTTGAGTGCTAGTTTCTGCCTCCAGGCAGATCATGATTTCAGGCACTGTGCTATGTTCTGTCTCCAGGCAGTTGGTAATTGTAGGTACAGCACTAGTTACTGGCTTTGGGCAGTTGGTGACTACAAGCACAGTGTAAGCTCCTGGCTCCAGGCAGAGCACCAGTTTCTGACAGTTGGTAATTACAGGTACAGTGCTGGTCCCCGGCTCCAGGCAGCTGATGACCACAGGCACTGTGCTGCCTCTTGGCCCAGGACAGTTGGTGATTACAGGTACAGTGCTGGTTCCCGGCTCCAGGCAGTTGATGACCACAGGCACTGTGCTGCCTCTTGGCCCAGGACAGTTGGTGATTACAGGTACAGTGCTGGTTCCCGGCTCCAGGCAGTTGATGACCACAGGCACTGTGCTGCCTCTTGGCCCAGGACAGTTGGTGATTACAACTACAAGACTTGTTTTACAAAACTATAATTTTACCATTTATTCCATATGTATTCTCTAAGGAAAATCAAGAAGAATATTATTTTAGTCTGCTACAACAGAGCTAACCAAGAAGACTGTACACCTCTTGGTCAGATTTCAATATTTTTCAGTTCCAGCATTCCCTGTACAAATTGCTAAGAACTGATGTGACAGTTACAGGCTACCACTGTAATAGATGCCAAGCATGTAAGACAAGTCGTGTGCACAATACTAAACCAACTATCAAGTACAAGTTTCACACTACTGGGGAAGAGCACACTGTGAATAGTAAAATCACCTGTGACACCACAGGAGTGATTTATCTATTGCAGTGCCCATGTGGCCTACAGTATATTAGAAGGACCATTAGGAAACTTCATATACGCATATGTGAGCATCAAAGAAATATTAGGAATGGCTTTGAAAAGCACAGTGTATCTGAGCACTTCTTAATTCACCACGTGCAAGATCCCTCCCTTCTTCAATTTATAGGTATTAAGAAGATAGAAAAACAATGGAGGGGCGGGGTTTATATCAGATTAATCTCACAAGAAGTGTCAAAGTTTATTTTCAATCTAAAAACCCCCAAAGCTCTGAATATCGATTTTGAATTGAATCAATTTCTATGATTTATGCTTTGATGTCTCTTTCATTATCTCACACTGTTTGCCTTTCATCTTAGCCCTTAGAGATACTTTTGTTATAGACACGCCTACACTGTATACCCTTTGGATAGTTTGTATATGTTGTCTCTATGGAAGGCTGAATACCTTTATTACTTGTGCACCCATTGACTCTCCTATTTGTCCATCAAAAGCCTGGGCGAATTGGGAGACTGATCTCCGATAACCAATCAAGCAAAGGATCCTCTTCCCGGGCGTCTTTAAAGAGATGTTCCTACTTCAAGATCCACACTTCCCTGAAGAAGCTATAAGCAAAACATGTTGGAAGCATTGCTGTAACCTCTATCCACTCCATGTTCTGGACGAGAATTCACTGAGGATCAGTATCTGCATTATCGTCGCATGCGCAGTATCGGACTCTGTTTTACAAGAATCTTGCTGTACTTTACAGAAGAAGGTAGATTTTGGGAGGACGGAGCAGCGCTTCAAGCAGGGCCGGAGCTAGGGTCCTTGGCCCCCTAGGTACACTTTCACAATCCGCGCTCCCCCCCGGGCACACTTTCACAATCCGCGCGCCCCCCCCAGGCACACTTTCACAATCCGCGCCCCCCCAGGCACACTTTAAAAATCTGCGCCCCCCCTCCCCACGTCTTTCCTTACCTTTACTTACCTCCATAAAGCTGCTCCTCTCTGCTCCGTCTCCTCCCCTTCACTCACTGACACTGTCGGGCCGTGATGATGATGTCACGCCCGACAGTCAGTGAGTGGAGGGGAGGAGATGGAGCAGAGAGGCGGTGGTTGTGATCCATAGCCCCTTCCCCCTCACCGTGGATTTATCGGAAGCTGTGCGGCGGCCGTGGAAGGTATGGTCAGCGGTCGCCGCACAGTTTTAAAGTTATTTTAATTCTGTGGCGCCCTCCAGAGCCCGGCGCCCTAGGCAACTGCCTAACCTTGCCTAATGGGAGCGCCGGGCCTGGCTTCAAGCCCTTTAAGGGTAAGTCTGTTGCCTACCAGCACCACAACAATATTGACTGCTGATGGGACTCCTATTCCCCCTTTTTTGTACTAGGATCCACGCTTTCGGTAAAATACAGTGATAACCGGAACTTTGGCTTTATGTTTAACAGAATCCGGATGACATTCTTTCACATTCACTCTGAAAACTCTACAACCTTATGGTTTGGGACATTTTCGGTTAACCCACTCAGAGATTGACTACTTTATAACGTCTGCAAATACTGAGATATTTCTCCATTGGACTCTGTATGCCCATCCAGCTTCCTCTGTATTTACCTGGTTTAACATTTACAAACAAGAGGTTGATCTTTTGGGGGTTTATGAGCCTGTATCAATGTATATTAATTATATGGATAACCAATATGTGTTTTGAACAATGTACACTTGTATAAGGTGTGTAATCATCTGTGTACCCATATCAAGGTTGCAACCTATTTTACATTTATGTTTTTTGATATTTAAGCAATAAAAGGTTCAAATATTTATAGGATACATTTCATTTTGAGCACCAAGTGGACACCCTCTCTTGTTATCACTCTACCTTAAGGGTTGGAACTTCCCTTATCATCCTTAGTCCTCCAGACAGCCTAACTTCATTCTTTACAAGGGAGTGCTAATCACACCTCCATTCTTTAGTCATTGTGTCTGTGTGTATGACAACGTGGCATATTAATTAAAGATGGCATATTTCACATGATCCCTTTCAATGCTCATATCAAAGATAAGGATTGAAAGATTGTGAGTATTTATTAAAAAACTTCAACAGGAACAGCAGCCACGAAAGAGTGCTGTTCCTACAAAGTCCCCTCTCCTATCTTTTCTATGGTCACTATCACAAAGTGACCATCTTTGTGATGGTGACCGGAGGGGAGAGCAGCAAGATGCGGTGAGGGATGTGAAGATCCCTTTACTGCAATGCTCTCCATAGGAGTAGACCTGAAAAATGACACATACGGTAATGTACGCCAGCTTGAGCTATCGTACATTACTGTATGTGTAATAGCATTTTCAATACTTGTTAAATTGTGGTACATAGCAGTGCCCATAGACGTCTATGGGGACTGCTATGTATTTCGGAAAAAAATGCAAAGCAGCAGATGATATCTATGATATCCACTGTGATGTACATTTAATAAATGTGTATATTACTTAGATATGCATTGGTCCCCCGAAAATGTCAGTTTTCAGGGGAATTTAATGAAAAAAACCTATAATAAATAGGCCCCAAAATCTCCTAACAGCAGCAATTATTTACTGTCTTTCTTTTTCAAAATTGAATCTAGGTAACGAGTTTCTGAATAATGCATCTATATGCAGAACCAAAACAAACCACCAACTCCTGTCTTCATATTTATGACTTCTGAATTGTCTCGTGTTCTTTCAACAACATAAAATATGAAATAATGGCCTGGAAGAAATAATTGTATAAATGGATTATTTTTATTATTTATATAGTGTCAGCATAATCTGTAGGGCTTTGCAATTGGGAACAAACACAGTAATTAAACAAGACTGGGTATTATAAGACAGAGCATATTTACCAACTTTTTACTCTTTCCCTCCTGGAGAATCCAGAGGGGAGGAGATGAATGAGGACTGAGGGGGGCAGGGGGCAGCAAATCGCACCATTTTAGCCCAGCTCTCACGTCTTTTCGCAACGGGAGACAGGTCAAAATAATTCACTGCTAATCTCGTCATGGAGGCTCCCATCAGGAAAATGGCTGGCTCTCCCGGGAGTTCAGGAGACTGACCTGGAATTCGGGAGTCTCCCGAACATTGCAGAAGAGTGGGCAAGTATGACAAGAGCTTACAAGCTAAAGGATTCAGGCATTCTACTCAAACTCTCTCTCTTCACTAAGGAGTTTGTTTTGCTTTTTTTTCTCCCTTGAAAATCCAAGAACTGTGGAAAATTTTGTAAAACAATCCATGAATTGTTCAAATCGAATTAATTACTATAATAGAATACAAAAATGTAAATATAGGGCAGAAATGGACACTGTGCCACTAGTGATTGCTGCCAGCTAACCTAAGACCCAATGTCAAAAAACAGGTTTCTGTGTAATGCCCGCTGGTTGAGGACACAGGCCACCATCATGAGCGTGCAAGCTGATAATGGACTAGTAAACAAAACTGGAGACAGGCTTTAGGTCAGAAAAATGTATTTCAGGTTTTTAAGCAATAGTAACCAAAGGGTCATGGTCAGCACAGTTCATGCAGTGGTCAGAGGCATAGTCAGTCAATAGCCCAGCAAATTCAATGACAAACTTTATTTTCACAGCAGGATAATCTGTTATTCGGGAGAAAGATGGATAGAATCTGAGGTTTTCAATAGGACGTTCATCATCACAGATGCGGTAGCACGTCATCAGCAGGTGCACCAGGATGAGGAAATAAATCTAGGCCAGAAAGGCAGGTTTGCACCTAATAGGAACTATAAGCGGCTGTGCCCTGATTAACTGTACTATAGCAAAAGCAATCTGCCAACAATTTGAGCTATCAAGAAAGGAATAGGAAACATCCAGCACTTAAATGGTTTCAGAAATGGAATTGTTTTGTGTCTGGTACACTTAATTTTCTCCACTCAGTAGACATATACAAAACACTATAAATAGTAAACCATTATAATTGCCAAAAATGTATATTAACCTTATACATAAAACGTATAGTAAATAATAAAGTATTAAGAAGAAAGAAAATTTTCTAGTAAAATACCATATAATGATCTACCAAATGAACATTTTACTTCAAATGCATTATATTATTTGGTAGTTAATATTTTCACATAATTAAATCATACATTTTAAGAGATAAATGCCGAAAATAAGTTCAGCTCACAAGTCGAGAAAGGCAATGGATTTGATGATGGATGACTGGTTTTATCTGCAGTTATTATTTCATAATAATTAGAAATGTAACTAAGTAATGATATGAATTGTATCCAAGTTCAACATTACAATACATAATATAGCTAACTTAAGAAATTGCATGTGTTATTAAATAAAAAATTGCAAATCCTTAGCAATACTGTAATTCTGGAAACTTAACAAGAATACCACAGCAACCAACCAGATACTGTCTTTGGTCAGTCAAGAACAAGTTAGACTAGTGACAGTTAATTACTGTTCCCTTCCTACGAGCAAAAGCAGATTCCCTAGGGAATCCAGCCCAGTGCTGAACAGCCTGGAGTTGGTTTGTCATTATGGCAGGAGGACCCCTGCTGCGTGTCACCCTGCTATAGTGCCACCAACCCTGGCTGGTTTGGCTAGTGCTGGTTCCCCACTCAAATTTCTTTCCCCATTTTCACGGAACCAGCAGTAGTCTGGCAGCACTAGGGTTAATAGTGAATACATTTACCCCCAACACTGGTGTCAGTAAAGATCTCTTCCCTCTAGTTCACACACACTGGATCTCTGCCTGGAGAACTCTTCCTACAGTAACTATTTTTTTTTTCAAATGCCCCATACAAAAAAAAGGTGCAAAAACCAAAAAAGAGCACAAGAGTGCAGCAAACTTCAGGTCCTTAGTTTGTCAGGGAAACAAGCCCATAAGGGTCTACTGCAACGTGAAGGTGACAAACAGACGTGAAATAAATAGTGCTATGTGGTTATGGCCCCAGCCTAATGGCTGGGCAAATATAAAAATGATCTTGCCCAGCCAGTGCAAAAGGAGGTGGTGCATAAAAGAAAGTGGTCAAAATGTGCAGGTCGCCAATCCGGAGGTACATTTATTTCCAGGTTTTAAACGCCACTTCCCGACCCTCTGGCCAGAGGATCAAGTGCAGCATGTCCTTACAAGAACAGATACTACATTTGATCTTAGCCGAAAGGCAGAGAACCGTTTTACAGTAACGATTGTAATTTCAATATCTGGTACTTTTTAATACAGGTATTTTTTGTGCCCATCCTCTTTCTGTATCTGTTTGTAATTCCTTGTGATTTTGTGAGCACTAATCAAATGAGTAATTTCACAATGGTGTTTTCTATCTATCCCTATACATGTGCCATAACTACATAATAGAATTAAGTGATTATAAACAGCTACTGTTAACACACTGACAATAAAAAATAGGAAATTTAGGATTGTATAACTTATTTTTATACTTACGATAAATCCCTTTCTCTGATTCTATCTGGGGAACACTGCTTCCATTGGGTTGTAGCTGGGCAGTGTGGAGTTGGCATTTAACTAGTTAATCTGTGGCTGCTGACAGACTCCTCCCCTCTGCAACCCCACGGTAGCAGTGTCATTGTCTGATTATAATCGTACTGGAAATCCCTGAATTAGGGACTGAGCCCCTTTGAGAGCCATTAACATGACCTTCAACTCTGGGATATTTATTGGAAGGGAACTTTCTTGTTCCGACCAAAGACCCTGAAGGTGCAAATGTAGCGCCACTGCACCCAAGCCCTTTAGACTGTCATCCGTTGTTAAGATGATCCAGGAGCACGGGGCAAAGGATCTGCCCATGCTTAGGTGTTCTTGACTCTTCCACCACCTGAGAGATAGACAAGTCTCTGGGGACAACAGTATTCTCTGGGGACAACAGTATTCTCTGGGGCTCCAAGTGGAGAAATGAACCTAACCACTTCTTTAGGAGATCCCCCTGGACCATCTTGCCCAGTAACCTCATGCAAAGAAGCATGGAAGGCCTGTGACTGTATAGGACCCTGGTCACTAGGTCTTGCACCAAGCAAACCTTGTCCTTAACAAGTAATTTTCTGCCTTCTGGTGTTCATTATGAGACTTAAGAAAATCATCCTCTGGTCTGGTATTAACTGAGACTTCTGAATATTTATCAACCAACCGTGAAGCTGCAGGGTTTCTATAGTGAGGTGTAAATGCTGACGAAAAAGCTGATCTGAGGGGGCTTTGATCAACAATTCGTCGAGATAGGGCACTATGCTCACCCCCATAGAACGGAGAAGGGCAGCCATTACAGCCATGATTTTTGTAAATACTCTGGGCGCTGTGGCCAGGCCATCAGGAAGCGCCCTGAATTGGTAATGGGCCGCTCCTACCGTGAAGCGGAGCAATGGTTGGTGCTCTTCCCAGATAGGTATATGAAGATATGCGTCCTGAATATCTATGGACGCCAAGAATTATCCCCCCTCCAATCCATATATCACTGAACGAAGAGACTCCATTCAAAATCTTTTTATTCTCAGGTGTAGATTTAGAGACTTTAAGTTCAAAATGAGGTGGAAGGAACTGTCCGGCTTGGAGACCAGAAAAATATTTGAATAAAATCCCTAGCGTCCCTGATTCTCTGAGACCCGGCAGTTTACTCCAGCTAAAAGAAGAGAATCTACACAGTGCAACATCGTTTGCCTTCTGTTCTGGTCGAGGTGCAAGGAAGTTGCAAAAAAACGATGAGGGGCTTGACTTAAAAGATCTATGATATATCCCCTTGCCCTGATCCCCTAAATTCAGTGATCTGGGGTGGATTTTATTCACTGTTCTGTGTGCAGTCCCAGACGCGCCCCCACACTCCCGCGGCTGCAAGGAGGCAGATGCCCCCCACTCGCACACGAGAGTATGGGCTTAGCGGCTCCCTAAACGCAGGTCACGGTCCTCTCAGAAGGTAACGGGCGAAACCAAGTGGAGAACCTGGTACACCAGAACAAGAAGAGATAGAAAGTAGCGGGATTGAGGTTCAGTAGCAATAGTTGCCACGGAGGTCCTGTGGAGCTGGGAAGCCCCTAGAGCCAGGAAAGTAGCGGAGTGAAGTTCTGCAGCAGCTGTTGCCATGGAGATCCTGTAGAGCTGGGAAGCCCCTAGAGTCAGGAAGGTAGTGGAACTAGGTTCTACAGCAGCTGTTATTTAGAAGACCAGGAAGGAAAGTATGGACCATGCTGCAAAGAACTGGAGACTGCTCAGGTAAGAACCACTGCAGGAAGCTGGAAAAGGTAGGAGCCAGAACTGGGATGTCTAACCTGGAGGAGAGATCTGACACCATACTACAGCAGGAGGTGCCTTTTATAGTGAGAGCTAGCAGCTGATTGGCTGCAATGAATGAATGGAAGAAATGCCGGGTCTGCACATGCAGAACTCGCAAGATGGCTCCCGCACTGGAGAGCCGCGGAGTCTGTCCGGAGCGGGGTGGAGGCAGAAAAGGCAAGGTAAGTGAAGTCGGGGCACTCGTCTGGATCAACGGGCCTGAGTGGTGACAGGGTGTAAGTCAGACTGACGGATTTCTCAGGAGTCTGGCCTGATGCCTGCTGCCAGATGAGGACCTTCCTCTAGGGGAGAGACCTCTAAACCCAGAAGACCTACCTCTGCTTGTCTGATCTCTAAAGGCGGGGCCTCCCCGAAAGGGCTGACGAAAGGAGCTAAACCTCGGCGTATGAGGCTTTAACACATTAACGGGAAGAAAAGTACTCTTCCCCCCCTGTTGGCTGGCAGATAATGTTATCTAACTCTGGTCAAAAAAGTACACAGCCCTAATAAGGAAGAGCCTCCAAGGCCCTTTTAGATTCTGTGTCAGCTTCCCAGAACCGAAGCCAGAGAATTCTTCTAGTCGCTACAGCAGCAGCTGACATAAAAGATGACCAGGATGCTGCGTTCTGCGCTGCCTCATACAGATACCCTGAAGCTCCCTTCAGGTATAAAAGCCAGGGGAAGAAGGTCCGACTCCTGCAATCCCTCTGCCAGACGGTCAGCCCAAGTTTCCATTGACCTAACAATCCATGCAGAAGACAGCATGGGTCTAAAAGAGGCTCCCACTATTCCATTAATGGATTTTAAAAATCCTTCCACCTTACGATCAGTGACATCCTGAAGATTGGCGATGCCCGGAACTGGAAGTGTAGTGTGGCGCGCCAGTCGTGCCACCGGTGTATACACTCTAGGAACCTGTTCCCAGTATGCTAGGTCATCTGGCTGTAATGGGTACAGGGACATAATCCTACGTGGAACCACCATTTTGAGATCGGGCTGTGACCAGGCCGATTCAGCAATCTCCCTCAATTCCGAAGAAGGGGGAAAATAAATGATGGGTTTTTTAACCTTTTTGAATAACCCCTGGTTAACTGGTCTAGGCTCGTCAATATCTACAAGGTCTAAAGCCCGTCGTACTGCCAGAACTAGATCCTCAATACCCTGGTTTCTGTTTAAATCATCCAGATCTAAGACCTGTGTCTGGAAATCTGACTCATGCAGAAGTTCCCCGTCCTCCTCTGATGACGCCTCAGAGTCAGAGTCCGAGAAGAGAGGATGGCTCACTCTGTATATCTTGTTTCTAGACCCCGATGGTCCTGGGTAGTCTAAAAACCGGTTTAATTTATCTATACCGCTAGCCAAGGCACTGGACCAGGCCTGTTCTCCCTGGTAAAGGCCTGAAGGAGTTAATGAGGATGGAAGGCCACTTGGACCTACCCCTGCATTCTCCTCTTGTTGGGACAATATTGATGTCTGGGCTACCCCTACTAATGAGGTAGAGGGGTGTTCCGCCACTGAAGTCCCTTTCGTGCAGCTCAAAAGCTGCACCAGAGAATCTACTGACTGTTGTAAAGACATTGCCCACCTTGGTTCCTCCATGGCTATAGGAGCTGAAACCTGAGACTGCACGGTCTGGGACCCCGCCTGACAGCCCATGCAGAGGGCCCCCGGGCCCTGTTGTCCCACAGGTAATTTTATTTTACATTTTGAACAATTATAAAATTTAGCTTTAGTAATTATGTCTGATAAGGGAAAATCTACCAAATAGGAACAATACAGGGTTGAAAGAATAGTATACAATCACACAGGTACAGAGTGACCCCTAAGAATACCACTAATCCCTGACAAAGTCACCAGTAGTATCTCAGATTTAGTGAGTAGAAAACAATATATTCAATTATGTAACTATACTAAAACACAATATACCTCCTCTTTTATAGCAAGTACAGTGTAATATAAAGAAAGAATAATACTTAGTCTATCCAGGCTAATGTATAGCAGGCATCATCATCATCATCATCACCATTTATTTATATAGCGCCACTGATTCCGCAGCGCTGTACAGAGAACTTATTCACATCAGTCCCTGCCCCATTGGAGCTTACAGTCTAAATTCGCTAACATACACACACAGACAGAGAAAGAGATAGACTAGGGTCAATTTTTGATAGTAGCCATTTAACCTACTAGTATGTATTTGGAGTGTGGGAGGAAACGGGACCACCCGGAGGAAACCCACGCAAACATCGGGAGAGCATACAAACTCCACACACATAAGGCCATGGTCGGAAATTTAACTCATGGCCCCAGCGCTTTGAGGCAGAAGTGCTAACCACTTAGCCAACATGCTGCCCTTAGCAGCAGCCAAGTCTGTCTAAGTTTGACTGCAAAAGTTTTCTTCTCCAGCCAATGCTTAGGTCCTGTGGAAGAAACCAACCTGCCGATTAAGAGAGGGGGAGCTCTATAACAACTCCTCCCTGTCTTGCAATGTCCATTGGGCGTCCTGACTGCTTGTAATGGTTTATCTGCGCTTCTCTTATTAAGCCCACAGACTGCCTTTCTTAATGCATTAAATGCATTATTCAATGTAGCTCTGCCTCCCCCCCCTCTGAGGAAGGGACTTGGTATCGCTTCTGGATTCAAGCGCTCTATGCTCCACAGAGCAGCGGCGGTCCCCAGGAAATAACAATAAGCTCCACCATCAGACAAAGAATACAGGCAGGCGGTTTCTGTGAGAGCCGTTGCTCTCACTACCTGACAGTCCTGCAGCTCCTGTAAGTAGTGCAGACTTGATGTGCCAGCCTTTCTATCCTTTCTACCTCTAACATAGTAAAAAAAAACGGCCTATAAAAACAAATAAACAGAAAACTAAAGTCAGCTCAACTGCTTGGGCACTTAGACTACACTGACTAGCTACAGGGGGTTGCAGAGGGGAGGAGTCTGTCAGCAGCCACAGATTAACTAGTTAAGTGCCAACTCCACACTCCCCAGCTACAACCCCATGGTAGAAGTGTCCCCCAGATAGGATGAAGGAGAAAAATTTACTATTTACTGTAGCAGGGATTCATGAATTGAATTATCATTGGTGCAAGTTTTTTAAACTTCTAGATATTGGTCAGCTAATTGTGCATCATTAGTCATAATATGGTTGACTTCCAGAAGGATCTAGGCATTTTGGACAATAACCAATATGGCAGCTCTGCTGCACCCATTTTAGTGAGGAAATCTTGTTGCACACTTTTTCAGAAAAGCACAGGGAGAGAGATATTTAGAAAGGAATTACATAAAGACACAGCGTAAACTGTTTGTTAATAATAATTGTTTATGCATAGAAAAAATGGTGGCAGGTGAAATCAGATGTAAAATGAGCCTATTTATTTTCTGGGTGCAGTTTCTCTCTAAATGGAAATTTGGGATATAATTTTATAAATGTTCTTTTCTTGCTTCTGAATAGTAGATGTATGTACTGTATACTCATGTTGAAAAAGTTGATTTAGTAAAATAAAATGCATTGCTTGATCCCACAAAGCAGAGTCAACCTTGAGCAAGGATTAGATGTGGTGTGACCTTAAGCTAAAGGAGATTGCGCAATACTGAACCATGTATCTATTTGTCTTTGTGAACGTGCTATGCAATCCTTTAACAATAAGATGCTATTTTTAAGATATATGTGAGCGGTTAACTTATTCTACAACTGTTCTTGTATGATTGAAAAATCTACTAGGGTTTTTCAGGGTTTTTTTGAAACACGGAACTAATTTAGCAATAAACATAAAAAGTAATTATGCACGAAACTTTCAAGGCCTGATTAATTAAGGAACGTAAACGAAATCGATGTGTGCCATATTTTGCATAAAATTGCACTGTGCATGCTCAGAAAAGGACTATACGCCAAAGAATGGAAGTGCATCCAATTAATATTTGAATGCAGAGGACACTTCCGACGGTCTACGATTTCATGGACGGAATGAAGGAGAGAAGGGGCGTATGAGCGTAGTCAATGTACAGTAAGGGCGTGCCAAGGCTGAGTGCATATGTACATCCGGCCGATTCAAGCTCTGGGCATCTCTCAGGTACGTGATTTTCAGTCGTATCACTTGCACCAGCAGGTACAGGTGTAAGTGCTGAGCGATAACTTGATGACGGTCGCATATGCATGCTAGAACATGTGTTTTCAATCATGTGCAACTGTAAATGTGCAACTGTGTATTTTATGTACATTAGACATTAATAACTTCCTGATAAATATATATTTCATGTAAAAAAATTAAATGTTTTTTTTTAATGTTTTTTCATTAATGCCTATATTATTACAGGTGTTAATGTATTTAGTAATATTTAAATAATGTAATGATGGGACTTTATATATACATATGCATTGTGCAGTGTGTTGTGTTTGTCTGCATAGGCAGAGCATACTTATACCTATATTTAACAAGAAACATTTTTGAGATCCTTTTCTTTCTGAATATGGTTGTACCTGATAGCATTTTTTATCAGTTATTTAAAAAAGGCAAATTATGGCAAGAACTCAGCTATATTCATTGTACAAAGGACCAGGGCTGGATTTACCGCTAGGCAACCTAGGCACCTGTCTAGGGCACAGTGGTTCTCAGGGGGCCCGCAGCAAAGCAGATGGGAATGGGGAGGAAGAAAACAAATGTGACCCCTCCCCCGACTAGCGCCGGATGGAAAAAGGTAAGTTTGGGGTGGGGGTAGTGTACTAATATAATATGTGTGTGTGAGGGGCCAGTGTATGTATATCATGTGTGTGTGAGGGGCCAGTGTATGTATATTATGTGTGTGTGATAGGCCAGTGTATGTACATTATGTGTGTGTGTGAGGGGCCAGTGTATATACATTATGTGTGTGTGTGTGTGAGGGGCCAGTGTATTTATATTATGTGTGTGTGTCAGAGGCCAGTGTATGTACATTATGTGTGTGTATGTGAGGGGTAAGTGTATGTACATTATGTGTGTGTGAGGGGCCAGTGTATGTACATTATGTGTGTGTGAGAGACCAGTGTAATTATATTATGTGTGTGTGTGATGGGCCAGTGTATTTATATTATGTGTGTGTGAGGGGCCAGTGTATTTATATTATGTGTGTGTGTGTGTGTGTGTGTGTGTGTGTGTGTGTGTGTGTGTGTGTGTGTGTGTGAGGGGCTGTTTGCAGGAGGGAAATAGGTTTATTTTTTAAATGTGTATGCTATTAATTTAATGTTTTGGTTGGAGGGAAGCCTACTTATAAAATGTGGGTGCTATACTGATTTAACACTGGGGCTGGTTGGAGTTTACTAAAATTTATGTACCCATTTTTTTTTCCAAATAGGGCCTCCAACGTTCCAGGATCCAGACAAGCAGCAACTGATCTAAAGACACTGCAGCCACAAGTGGTGAAAGTGACGAGAACAGGTAGGAGAGAGCAGGACAGTCTGCCAACTATCCTGAATCTGGTGGGATTTATATTATGAGGAGGTCTGACTTGCTTAAATGTTGCACTATGGGATTCATGCAGAAGACTGACATATTAATATGATTATTACATTCCAGCACTTTTTTGTGTTTCTGTAGTTAGAGGGCTGCAATCAGTAACTGTAGTGGCGACGGTCTGTGACGTGATAGTGATTGGAGACTGTTGTCTTTTTATTACTGGGTTTACTAACCCTGAACTGCAGTTTCATGACATGTTAATTATGATTAATACCTAAGTTTAGTTAAAGATAAAGTGCAATTTGTGTGAACTGAAAGGTAAGCAGTGGTGGAAGTGGAATGTATATGGTAGTAGGCCATACCGCTACTTCTCATACTGCCTTCATTGTAAAATAATAAAATTCCATTCACTTGTTTACATTCCCATTACATTTTTCATACCGCCATTTCTAAATTTCCACTTCGACCACTGTGCTTAATATTAATTGTATGGAGTATATGAGCAGTATAATTCAAAATTCTGCTAGATCCGTTGACAAAATTGGGGTCCATGGTCATTTATTCTTTAACTGCTGGGACCACAGTGTGATGCAGTGTAATGATAAAGGAGGGCACAGTGTGATGAGAGGGACAGTAATGAGGGGCCACAGTGTGATGCAGTGTAATGATAATGGAGGGCACAGTGTGATGAGAAGGACAGTAATGAGGGGCCGCAGTGTGATACAGTGTAATGATAATGGAGGGCACAGTGTGATGAGAGGGACAGTAATGAGGGACCACAGTGTGATGCAGTGTAATGATAAAGGAGGGCACAGTGTGATGAGAGGGACAGTAATGAGGGGCCACAGTGTGATGCAAAGTGATGATAAAGGAGGGCACAGTGTGATGAGAGGGACAGTAATGAGGGGCCAAAGTGTGATGCAGTGCAATGATAAAGGAGGGCACAGTGTGATGAGATGGACAGTAATGAGGGGCCACAGTGTGATGCAGTGTAATGATAAAGGAGAGCACAGTATGATGAGAGGGACAATAATGAGGGGCCGCAGTGTGATGCAGTGTAATGATAAAGGAGAGCACAGTGTGATGCAGTGTAATGATAATGGAGGGCACAGTGTGATGAGAGGGACAGTAATGAGGGACCACAGTGTGATGCAGTGTAATGATAAAGGAGGGCACAGTGTGATGAGAGGGACAGTAATGAGGGGTCACAGTGTGATGCAGTGTAATGATAAAGGAGAGCACAGTGTTATGAGAGGAACAGTAATGAGGGGTCATAGTGTGATGCAGTGTAATGATAAAGGAGGGCACAGTGTGATGAGAGGGACAGTAATGAGGGGTCACAGTGTGATATAGTGTAATGATAAAGGAGGGCACAGTGTGATGAGAGGGACAGTAATGAGGGGCCACAGTGTGATGCAGTGTAATGATAAAGGAGAGCACAGTGTGATGCAGTGTAATGATAATGGAGGGCACAGTGTGATTAATGGACAGTAATGAGGGACAACAGTGTGATGCAGTGTAATGATAAAGGAGGGCACAGTGTGATGAGAGGGACAGTAATGAGGGGCCGCAGTATGATGCAGTGTAATGATAAAGGAGAGCACAGTGTGATGCAGTGTAATGATAACGGAGGGCACAGTGTGATGAGAGGGACAGTAATGAGGGACCACAGTGTGATGCAGTGTAATGATAAAGGAGGGCACAGTGTGATGAGAGGGACAGTAATGAGGGGCCACAGTGTGATGAGAGGGACAGTAATGAGGGACCACAGTGTGATGCAGTGTAATGATAAAGGAGGGCACAGTGTGATGAGAGGGACAGTAATGAGGGGCCACAGTGTGATGCAGTGTAATGATAAAGGAGGGCACAGTGTGATGAGAGGGACAGTAATGAGGGGCCAAAGTGTGATGCAGTGCAATGATAAAGGAGGGCACAGTGTGATGAGATGGACAGTAATGAGGGGCCACAGTGTGATGCAGTGTAATGATAAAGGAGGGCACAGTGTGATGAGAGGGACAATAATGAGGGGCCGCAGTGTGATGCAGTGTAATGATAAAGGAGAGCACAGTGTGATGCAGTGTAATGATAATGGAGGGCACAGTGTGATGAGAGGGACAGTAATGAGGGACCACAGTGTGATGCAGTGTAATGATAAAGGAGGGCACAGTGTGATGAGAGGGACAGTAATGAGGGGGTCACAGTTTGATGCAGTGTAATGATAAAGGAGAGCACAGTGTGATGAGAGGGACAGTAATGAGGGGTCACAGTGTGATGCAGTGTAATGATAAAGGAGGGCACAGTGTGATGAGAGGGACAGTAATGAGGGGTCACAGTGTGATATAGTGTAATGATAAAGGAGGGCACAGTGTGATGAGAGGGACAGTAATGAGGGGCCACAGTGTGATGCAGTGTAATGATAAAGGAGAGCACAGTGTGATGCAGTGTAATGATAATGGAGGGCACAGTGTGATTAATGGACAGTAATGAGGGACAACAGTGTGATGCAGTGTAATGATAAAGGAGGGCACAGTGTGATGAGAGGGACAGTAATGAGGGGCCGCAGTATGATGCAGTGTAATGATAAAGGAGAGCACAGTGTGATGCAGTGTAATGATAACGGAGGGCACAGTGTGATGAGAGGGACAGTAATGAGGGACCACAGTGTGATGCAGTGTAATGATAAAGGAGGGCACAGTGTGATGAGAGGGACAGTAATGAGGGGCCACAGTGTGATGAGAGGGACAGTAATGAGGGACCACAGTGTGATGCAGTGTAATGATAAAGGAGGGCACAGTGTGATGAGAGGGACAGTAATGAGGGGCCACAGTGTGATGCAGTGTAATGATAAAGGAGGGCACAGTGTGATGAGAGGGACAGTAATGAGGGGTCACAGTGTGATGCAGTGTAATGATAAAGGAGGGCACAGTGTGATGAGAGGGACAGTAATGAGGGGTCACAGTGTGATGCAGTGTAATGATAAAGGAGGGCACAGTGTGATGAGATGGACAGTAATGAGGTGCCACAGTGTGATGCAGTGTAATCATAAAAGAGGGCACAGTGTGATGCAGTATAATGATAATGGAGGGCACAGTGTGATGAGAGGGACAGTAATGAGGGGCCACAGTGTGATGCAGTGTAATGATAAAGGAGGGCACAGTGTGATGAGATGGACAGTAATGAGGGGCCACAGTGTGATGCAGTGTAATGATAAAGGAGGGCACAGTGTGATGAGATGGACAGTAATGAGGGGCCACAGTGTGATGCAGTTTAATGATAAAGGAGGGCACAGTGTGATGAGAGGGACAATAATGAAGGGCCGCATGGTGATGCAGGAGGAGCAGCGTGATGTGCGGCGGCACATAGCTTACCTTTCTACTTAACTATAGGTGTATAGGAGTATATGCTATGCTAAAAAAATATAGTGCTATGGATTGTTTCAGGGAGGAAGGGGAGGCAAACCAATATCTTGCCTAGGGCCCCATAAGGTCTAAATCCGACTCTGCAAAGGACAAGCTTAATGATATGTCTTTATAAGATGTTCAAACGTTCAAACAGTGGGACAACATGTAGCATTATGCAGGAACAAAAGGAGAAAATACAGGATCACAGGTAAAGCGTGAGCTCACATTTTCCCTCCCGGAATATATAATAGTACAAATGTGTCACATATAATAAAGACAGTAAAACGTCACTTATTTAAGAGGAAAATGAAGTTTTCCCTAGCAGTATTTTCGCATATGAAAGGAAAATTCAAATATATTAAGGGGTTTTGCCTAAAGTAGACAGTACTTTGAAGTGAGGTATTAGTTTTAAAACTTTTCACCATAACCATATCCATCTGGACCCGCTGTCCTACAAAATGTTGTGCACGGTATTATACGGGGCAGTCCAAAAACAGGGTCATGAAACTATGTATGCATGCACTAGTGGTAAAATAGGTCACTTTGCCCAAAATTAAAAATGCTGTATATCAGCAATGTCTGCTTTTATTAAATAAGCCACCTGACCTGAGCAGACTCACTCCATTACCGAGTGTGAATCAATATTGCTGGGATTTTTATAAAGATCAATTAGTAACACACCACAACCACCATACGTTTGTGTTCCACTGACCACTTTCGCGTTCCATACGCTGTAGGACACGAAACACAGTAGCGTGGACTGAGATCTGGAGTTCACTATCCCCAAAGGAGACCCGGATATGTAGGGTAAGAACTAAGTTTAATCTGAGTCTCACTCTGTGGTTTACTTTTCATCAACATACCAACGCCCACTGTATTCTCAGTAGGGCTATAAGCATTATACACTATGTTATTGTCTGTTGTCTGCCTGTCAAGTTTTCAAAGTTATTAATATTTTTAAGTTTTATGGTATCTCTCGATGTAATTCCTGACTCCATACATTTCTTGATCTTAATGTCATTCTATTTGTTTTTTTGCATTACATTGGATTTGCGTCCTCTGTTTTTTGCATATATTTTATGAGGTGCAGCATTATTTAGTTCATTGAGAGCGCCTTTTCCCCTAATATTTTATGCAGTTTTTGATTGGTTGTGAGCAGCTTACAATCAATGTGATGCTACACTTTACTCTCCATGACATCCCTCTTTAAACCTAACCCATTTAATCATTGTAAAATAGGTGATATTAATTAGCACCCAGTATGTGTTCACTTTTCATAATACTTCTTTTAAAACAGCTTTAGCAGTCAATTCATATGAAAATGGATCCGATATTAGAACTCCTTTGAACTGCAAGTATTTAATACAATAAAATGTGTCTGTAGCAAAACATATTGAAGGCTCTGAACATAGTATCTGCCATTGAAAAGAGAGGTAGACAAAAGATGTTATGACAGAAGGTAAATTGGATTTTATTTTTATAATGTGGAGGATCATCACTAAAACTAATATACAATATTCAATTTTGTTGGACCACAAAATGATAAATTTCATGTGATATTCCCAAGCCTCTAGGGAAATAGAAAGTAAAAAATACAGTTCACATACTACGGATTTCACACATTAGAAGAAATTGTGGTAGATCAAAGCACATAAAGATTAAAGTGCAAATAAGCAAGTCAAGGAGTGGTTGCTAAAAATGCATGAATGAACAATGAGGGCCTGTGTCTCAAGAACAGTCCTGATCAAGGGGAGACGTGTTGGGGTTTTCTACACTAAGTGGTTTCTCACATAAAGTGTAAGGAAATGTACAGTTAAACGACACAACAGCTAACCACCTTTCTTCTCTGTCATCCCGAAGCATATATTTCATTTGCTACTACTCTAATCCTCTCCTAATCGGAACCTCACCTCATCTCGTGGTAACTTGTGCTTCACATCTGTGCATACAGCATCATGGCCCATCCACATTTTAGACCCCTGCACTATCCTGATCATTGTCCAAATAGGCCTCTGCAACATCATGGCCCCATTTAGACCTCTCTTTATATCACAGCCTCAGTATCAGACCTCTGCACCATAGTAAGCCCCACTAATCCTATTGTTCCAATTTCCTCTTATCGTCCTTACCCCCTCCCTTTAGAATGTAAACTCTCATGGGCATGGTGCTCTAACCTATCTCTCATGTCTGTACTCTATCTCTACCCACTCTCTGCCTGCCTCTCTGTCCATGTCTTATCTTATGCTAAACGGTTTTTGTATGACATGCGATTTGATCTCTTAATTGCATTTATGCTTTAATTATATTTTTGCTTATCTGTACCCATTCTTCTTATCTGTATGAATTTATGTAATCTTGTAATTTTGTTGTATGTTCTAAATCCCCATATGTATGGCTCTGTGGAAGCCTGGTGGCACCTTCACTAAAGCAAGGAGGTAAGATGTGACAGAATTAAACATGTAGACTTAGGCAATAAATTGTTGTAATGGACAGAATGTTGTCCATTAACTAAATGGAACATAATTGATTGCAAAAGAAATCAGTACGATAAATTAAAATTCTGCATATAGGGCCTGATTTAGAGTGGGGCATAACTACATTTGTGCTGCTTAAAAATACAAGGGTAAAAATTGCTGCACTACCCATGTGCACAAAGTACATCTGTATATTGAGTTAAGCATATCTTATACATGTGGGCACTTGGTGAATAAGATGGGGACCATTCATGTATAACTTCATTACAGTAGTGGGTGGAGACGCAGTCAACCACACCCCTTACAGATGAGTCCAGTGTAGACTTATACATATCTATGTCTTGCTCAATGGTGAAAAACTTACATATATAAATGGAGCTGTGGCAGGAAAGGACAGGTCCCATAGCAGCTGCATCCCCTGCACATATGTAGTTACACACTAGATGGGTAACGGCGGTTGTACTTCTATCACTATCGCCATCTCAGAGTCACGATAGCAGTGCCTACCTAAAGAAAAAATGCTTTATCATTATTTTTTTAAATATAATTAATTGTAGTTATTTTTTTTTCAAAAACTATATTATTTTTTTATTATTGAATCAGGATTTGGAAGCCCAGTCCAGTTCCAGTGCGCATGTATGAGCTGGCAAACAGATTGGCCTCACACTTGCCTGGTGAGTGGTAAGTCACGGCCGCCTCGGTGACATTTTAATGACAAATTGTTCGGCTAAAGACTTTCTATCGCTGCAATATCTTGCAGACCGATTTTGGAGATCCAATGGCTGTCTTCCTAAAATCAGTGGGATAACTCTGCAAAGAGTTCATTTCATTCAAACTGTTTTTAGTAATTTGGCACAAATGTGCATCACAATTGGTGGGAGCATTTCCTTTATTGTAATCTGTCGGGCAAACCTCCATTGGAAGCACTACAATATTAGGATACTCTCCTCCTTTTTTCTTTACTTACACAGTGCTAGAAATGGCAGTGAAACATAGGCAAAGTCAGCAAATGGAAAACACCATGGACCTGATTCATTATCGCAGGTAAATGTCAAAATGTGCCGTATTTTGCATAAAATCGCGCAGTGCATGCCCAGAAACGAACCATACGCTAGAGAACAAAGCAACGTCCGATTCATGTTAGACTGCAAAGAACCCTTACTACAGCCTACAATTTCAAGGTCAGAACGGGGAGGTGAATGGACATATGCACATAGTCAATTTACAGTAAGTGTGTGCCAAGGTATCAGTCGTATCACTTACACCAGTTATAGGTCTGGTGTAAGTGCCAATTACTAAGATGACAACTGTGTATACATGCTAGAACATGCGTTTGCAATCAGGTGCAAGTGTAAAAATACATTTTATGTACAGTCGACATTCATAACATTCTAATAAATATATTTTATGGGAAAATATATATTTAATTTTTTTTAAACAACTTTTTTTTATTTTAAATGTCTACTGGCTTTTGCGTGCCTTAATGAATCAGGCCCTATGTGGTCTATTTAACAATGGGAGAAATAGAATTTAAGTCTTCTCACATTTTAACGAGGCCCCCAGGCTGTTAAAGACCAGTGCAGGTCACCAAGAGAAAAATCACCTTAAAAATGTTTTAAGACTCACTAATTTAAAAATCTAAACTCCAATATTTTCATAATAATTCAAGTATGTTATTAGCATAAGCCTCTTAAAATTTTGTACTAGCAGTAAATAAAAAAAATCAACAAATGGCAAAAATAGTACAATTTTATACATGAGCTGATTGGCAGGTATAGTGACAGTCTTCATAAAGACATAATAGTTTGTGTTAATGCAGTAAAAGCATAATAGTATTTGATAACGGAAAAGTAATGGAGAGACAGATAATTTCAACAGTTGATTGCTGCTGTCAATCATGTAGATTTCATTTCCTTTAGAATTTTATAAATAATTTGATGATAAATTTTGAGAAATAAAATACTGTATTAGGTTCACTGTAGTGTTTGTAAACAAGCAACTTGCAGACTTTTCTACTTACTGTGTTCAGTAGCTTTTTCCTGCAAGGATAACTGTGTGGAACATCCTGTGTTTGTCTTGTACACGTGATTTGGAATCTTGTACATTACAGTGAAACCTATAATACACAAGCATCTTATATTAATACTACAACAATCCTTTATGATATAATGCTTTAATTAAATCTATATTGCTGCACTCATCCCCATGCTCTTTAGCATAGCTAATGGCAAACAAACCGTTATCTTGTTGAATACCTTTGCATGTTCATAAAATAAACATGTTGTTCAGCTATGTTTAGTTACTTATGATGTAAAGTATATATGAGAAAATCTATTAACTGTACCAGACTTGTTGGAAATGATATGAAATGGAACAAATGTAGCCTCCAGCTTTACCTGAGTCCGCTGGAACGTTATGAAAGGTTTGTGTCTACTTTGTAATAAATTTGTATTTTTGCTTCTACCCTGCAAGAATTAAAATGTCAGAGCGGAAAAGTAAAGCAATGGAACGTAAAAATGCCTATGTTTAGAACCTAGGGCTAGACTCACTTTATCACCTTTTTCATTGGATAGTCAAATCATATTACTTTTGAACAGAACTACCAGTATTTTTTCACATTCTTATCTTTATGAAAATGCATATACCACGTTCTTTGTGTTTTCTCACAGTCCATGTATGTACCAGCCATCCTTCTTTCTGTATGTGTGTTAGATCCGTCATCGGATATTGCATAGTTGCAGGCTGTCACTGGTTTCCAGGGTCAGCCTCAGGACAACAATTTTCCCTTGATAATATCCCTGTTTCTTAGAATTGACCATCTGCTCAATACAATTCTTATTTCACTGCATATTAGATGCAATTCTTATCATCAATTCTTGACTTTAGAAGTTAACATTTATTTATTTTATTGAGACAGTATTGTGTGCTACTTCTGTAAATGCACTAGCTCAATCGAAACGTGTCCAAGGCAAACATTTTAAAATGTTGACAACTATAGAAACTGACCACATAGGTTTATTTGAATCTGACCTGTTCTCTCTTCAATGTGAGGAGGGCTCTCTGCCTTTATTTAATTTACTCATTGTATGTTGTGCGATATAACATGCATTTGTATTGCATTGTGTATTCTATTTGACCGTTAATAAATACTTTATTAAAAAAAAAAAAAGAAACTGACCACATAGAAAATAAATACGCTGTCTGCTTACATTGCAATTCATTTGCTTAGAGGCATGCTGCATGTCTCAACATTCCAAGATAAAAAAAAAGAGGATAAGATAGATCATTAAACCACACCCCCATTTTGTCATGAAAATGTCCACAAATCATTAGGCACTTTTAAAGGTGGGAGTTTAGGACTATTGTGCAAAAACAGGACAATTGGGGTATGCTATACAGACTGCAATGCAACTATGCAATAGTTTTTATTTTTTAGATTTTTTTTATCTATATTTTTTGTTGTCATTTAGTGGACCTGTAAGCCCAAATCTGGGCTTTCAGTTCCATTGCACATGTGCAAATCGAATAGCCAGGTCACACATGCATACATTTACCGAGACTAGCCCGGTGTAGCCTTACCACTCCAGCTGAGTATCGATCAGCTGCCTTGGAAAAATATTATTGATAAATTGCAACAGTAACAAATTAACTATTGCTGCAATAAGCTGCGATAGAAAATCGTTGTTATCGCTGGGTTCACTAGGAAGAAGTGCAGTCTCCTAGCGAAAGTAGTCCCTGAAACCAACCCTACACGTTTCGTGTTTCTGATTTCCTCAGGGAATGTGGCTACCAAGCTATCTCTTCTCCACAGTGATACAGTACTATTTTCTTCTTTTCATCCAAAGTTATTGTAGTTGGATGGTGAAAGCCCAAACAGCATTAGGACACCAAGTAAAACTGTGAAAATATAGGGGCACATTTATCATGTATCGGGAAAAATTAGAAATACTTATCAATCCTTATCGCATGGATAAGGACTGATGTATTTCTCAAATTTATGAAAAATGGATCACAGGAACAGCAGTTCCGAAAATCTGCTGTTTCTGTGTTAAAAAAAAACCATACTCACTACTGCCTCTTCGGTCGCGCTGTCTCTGGATCTCCTCCTCTTCAGTGTACTTTCAGTTCTTCATGCAACTGCGCATGTGCCGTCCGGAGAGCTTGAGGCTGTGACAGGGAGGGATCACAAGATCACTCCCTGCCCATGCAGAACACAAGTTTAAGCAAGATTTCGGATGATGTACGCCAGCTTCACACTTGAACTGCATATATTCCCACTGGCTGAATACTGGCCACATCTGATATTGCCAAAAACCATTGTAATATCTGAAAATTATCTGAATGAAATGTGGTTAACTGTCACTGTAAACAGCCACTATCTAACTGTGTGCAGGAGGACTTAATTGGCAGAAACGCACAGAAACACAGTTCTTACACTTCTTTTAGCCCTATAGCCTTTAATGTCCTCTCAGCATGTGTCATAATTAGGCTCTGATGTGCAGTCATGCCAACCACACAAACATGCAAATGTGAGTCAGACACATATGTGTGTGGCCAAATTAGACAGTTATTCAGATGCGCAGAGCTCAGGTAGTGTAGCAGATCTTTCATGTCTGGTTCATGCTTTAACATATATAAGACGACAGAGACTGAACCTATAGCCAACTCTGTATTGCACAAAACTCATTTTATTAAATGTTCGTTTATTTTATTGAAAAAAGGGAATTCACCTCTTTAAAATTACAAATCAGAACTAATAAAGGGCAAATGTAGGAGCAATTAAGTGAGGAAACAAATACCTGAATGCCATCATAGAAACATGTAAAAAACATCCATTTGATTGAGATATTTTAGACTGCAGCATTAAGGCTTTTATTTATCAATCTTCCCATTATTGTTGTGAAAAGTGCAATATGTAATCACTGCAATTACTTATCGCTGCCAAGCCACTTATAATTGCTTAATTTACCATTATTGCGCCATCATGGCAGCTGAGCCAGTCTGGGGGTTCCCATTCAGCATTACTGAGCATGTGCTTCTAGTTCTGTATAAGGCAAATATAATGTAGTTCTATATAAGGAAGATGTAATGTAAAAGTTGTATTATATGTACCTGGGTGGAGGCACGTGCCGTGAAGCCCGCTCTTCCAAGCAGGGGTCTCAGAAGGTGGAACAGCACTCTGCTGACCCACCTGTGCCAGGGGAAAAATTCAGCATTGGCGCGGCCCCAGAGGTGTGGCATACTGTTGCTGCACTTACTGGGCTTACCATGTCGCCCCAGACCTGTCTACACAACCCATCCCCACCTCCCCTAAAATAACAATTATAATAACACAAAAATCCCACAGCACTTGTATGGACCAACAGTGATTCTATAGATACAATCACATTTTCCCCAAACAAAACAAAGCTAAAAATGATGGCTAGATTCACTAAAACTGTTTTCATTCTAGTTTCTTATTATATTATTTTCTGGATTGCTAGTTTCTTATTTTTTACTTACACGCTTACAGAAAAGCTAAGACTGTTTTATATGACAGTGTCAACATGCAAAAATTGCTTTACACAGAAGGCAAAGGCTCTATTATTTAACAGCAATCCAGAAAATAATATAATTAGATGTTATAAAATGAATGACCTGCACTACAAGCAGACATACAGACAACAATTTTTTTTTCTCTATCATTTATGTCAGCAGCTGAAATCCTAATGAAGAAAATTATGATGCATTTACCTTGTACAATTTTCAAACTACTTCTATGACTAAATGGACCGGAAATTTAGAAGTTCATAGATGGAGAAAAGCATAGAAAACGTGATTCTAGCTGACAAGAAATTGCTGTAAGTGGCGGAAAAGATAACTACACTTAAAGCCCACCGGCTGGAGGATTGTGTCACTTCCTTGTAGATGTGGGAGGTATTTATATATTGATCTGCCACCGTATCTCATTGTTCAGTTTCACTGTGTACAAAAGGGAAAGATATG
Source organism: Mixophyes fleayi (assembly GCF_038048845.1). Taxonomy (NCBI): domain Eukaryota; kingdom Metazoa; phylum Chordata; class Amphibia; order Anura; family Limnodynastidae; genus Mixophyes; species Mixophyes fleayi. The sequence continues at coordinate 184,844,570 of NC_134406.1, read as the reverse complement.
AAAGGCTATACAGCATGCTGTGATTAGGATTTATTTATTATATTTCATCTTTATCTGTACGTCTTCCAGGTGAGAAAATGACTTCCTGGAGGTTATATAATCACACAAACATTAATCACAAATATTTCCAGTACATTTGAAGTCTTCTTTTACTGAATGTTATCTTATAAATAGCGATGACCTCTACTATAGCAGCAGGTATACTTTTACCAATACTTTATTACGTAAAGTAAATTGTTTGATAAAAGCGGCAGTAAAAGTTGCTGCGAATTATATCCTTGTAATTTATCATTTTTTGGTAGAAGATGCAGCTTACAGGTTACCCAAAAGGCACCCAATATAAGTGCCTAGATCCTGGGACTCAGTGCAGCTTAGTAAATTTGAGAATTGGAATTTTATTTTTTATGGTATTTGTTTGTGGCATAACTAGTTTCATCCTTCTCAAGACAGCCTCACAACATGGATTCACTGGATTGCCAATTCCATAAATAGTTCAGTAATCAGTGAATTTTATCTTAATATCATTGGCTTAATATCATTGGCTGTTCGGCTCTTACCTAACATATTAAAATCATACTTGCCAACATTTTAGATCTCCACCCAGGGAGATCCCGAAGGGGAGATCCTGATGCAGAGTGCAGTAGACGTGGCTGAGGGAATCGCATTGCTAAGCCCCGCCCACCACTGCTCAATGCCGCTAATTGCAGCACAATACCAGGATGACACTATTTTGAATTGTGTCATGAAGCCCCGCCCCCACTCACTTTACAAGAGAAGTGGGCAGAATGTATAACAGTAGGCAACTATGATTAAAACAGCAAAATATATGCTGACCGGCAACATGAACATATGAGAAAACACAAAGTCACACCATGATTAGCAAACTAAATTAAGGGCCTGGAACTGTAAAATTGCACCCTGCTAAGGACCTCACAGAGCAAGGGTAAATAACAGGTAGCCATTGCGTCACAGTAATTTCCCCTCTTCCTGGTCATTCTGATGTTACATAATTACTGGGGTACATTCATTTCAGTATATGTAGCATTAGTCCATGATTGGATGGTGATGTCTTCTAGCCAGCTTGTCTAATCAGTCATATTATTATAATAAATGTTAATATTTATATATATTGCGCACAGTAATTAAACAAGACTTGTTATTACTAAACAGACAAAGATGTAAGTCCGCTTGCAAGTTTTTAGTCTATTGAAAAATTGAGTTTGATACCTGATATTAAATGCTATGGATTGCGTATTGCGCATTGGGTGTCCCTGCTAGAGTGAAAACAAGCTCTAGAAAAGACAGCCTGGGTTGGTTCCAATTATTAATATTGACACTCCCTTTCACAGTATGAATTAAATCCAGATTGGTCAGCACAGATCTGAAGCCCTTATGGGGGGCTTTTTGCGGAAAAAAGCATGTCCCCTCCTAGCGACTACTAACCCCTTACTGAAAAACACTGGGGCTCTTCCTGGGGCCCCTGAGCTGTGGGGACCGGGGTAATGACAAATGTTGGGATCCCTGGAGTTGCAATTTAACCACCTCAGTGATCCCTGTATAATGGTTCCCTGATCCATTATATTAAAATATTAAAACTCTAAATATGGCATTCCTCTTGTAATCCACAGGAATTCTTTTCAGTTTGCAATCCAAGTGAGATCTTAAATTGAAATTGAAGGAAATTCATATTCTTCTAATCCACAGGAAATTATTGTTCTTCTTGTAATTCCAGGGTAAATATTCTTCTTAAATTTTTAATCAAAGAGAAGTAATCTTTTTGAAATATACAGAAAAATCTTCTTGTTATAATCATTGGTAAACTATTCGTCTTGGAAAGAAGATTTCAGAAAATTAAAAAAAAAATTATACAATGTAAATGGCTCTGACAAAGTATGACTAAACTGAATGTTACAGGACTCCCTTTAGCCGCTCAACTATTCACAAGCGGTGTCCCACTTTAGATGCAATATGATTGGCTGGCAGTGAAGAGAGTCCCAGAGACTCCCTGCTTTTATCACATATCAATAGAGATTAACTAAATATTTATTGACGAGGGGACAAAATAAATAGTAATGTTGTGCAGTTCCATTTATGTCAAAGGCCCATTTATTTCAACAGCCTATTAACTTCTATAAGGTTTCTACAGGTAACGCGCATCTCCATTGAAATGAATGGGCCTTTGGAATGAATCGGTCATTGACATCAATGGGAATAATATAGCACAATACTGGTGTAGCCGCTATTGCTATAATCATGTTGCCCACTATTACTATAAAGTATTAATTAGACTCTGACAACCTACATTTTTTAATGAACACTGCAATACAACTCATTTTATTGAACGCTTAAAGCAGTAATGGCAGTATAATTGTTTTCACAGGTAATATAATAGAACCATACATTTTTTTTATGGAGAAAATCAGATCATATTACAAGGATAACTCTACAACTGTGTTAACTTTCTCCTGTGTTATCTGCAACAGCCTGAGAAGCAGGTTGATCCATCCAAGTCATCTATTGTCCAAAGTCAGCACAGAACAGGAGATATCATCAGCTGTGCTTGCAAAAAAAAGGAACATCCTACCAGGATCTTTTAGACTAAATAAGCACTCATAATAATAAAGTGGTGACCTCTTGAAAATATTGAAATTCTGCCTTCTTTTATACAGCAATCATAATTGTATTCCTGGGAGGATGTAAATTCTTACAGTTTTATACAGACTGTGATCTCCTGGTTAAACCAGTTGAATTCAACTTTCTTGCATTAATTGGTCCTGGAGATGTGTCACCTGTATTCTGACACTCACTGTTGTGTGGGTTTCAATGTCAGTACAGAAGAAAATTAATTTAACCTCAGAGTGCTGTTTAGCTACGCTACATACTGTATGCACTAAAAGCAGTTTAATTGTTAATACAAAAAAATGAGTGCGATTAAAATACATCACCACATAATTTTAAGGGAGATTATACAAATAAATTAACTGATTGGTGCAGGAATTTTATGTTGCACTGGATATAGGCAATATTAATATTTTCAAAAATACACAAACATTAAGTATTCTGTTCATTTATTAAACACAACTTGGATGCACATTGGTAATTTGTTATTCTTGTTGCAGAATACAGTTCTAATGTATGCCAATAAAATAGATGCAAGGATAAAGCAAGGACAGCTTAAGACGTAGTTTCATTTTCTAAACTGAATTCTATCATACTTATGTGTATGTCAATGTTCCTTATACTTGAATTACTGCTTCTGTATCAGTGTGTGAGCCAATGCAGCTGAATTACTAAGGGTGTCATAAATGTAGAAATTGAAAATGAAAACATATTTGTGTGCTCGTTAGCATTTCATTAAAATGCATTGGATTTTTATTAATCACTTCATTTAATTGTTGAGTTTCTGCTTTCAATCTGTGTTCTACATACATCCTTGTTGATGAACAAACATGCATTACTAATTTGATGTCTGTAAAAGTCATCATTTTGAGTTAGAAAGCATTAAATAGGATTCAAATATCAAGCAAATGTTTGGGAATGCTTCTTTAAATTGTCTTCATTGGGAAATATTTATTTTCAGAATGATAAATTGAATTTTCTGCATTATGCTATGGAGCTATTCTCTAAATAGAACGTATGTAACATAACAGTAAATAGGAAAAAGGTCCAGGCAAAGATATAAAATTTGCGAGGGGTAAATGCAAGATTTTGATTCTGCCCTTACCTTTAGTCAAATAATGAAACCATTCATGCTTAACCTCACCCTGCTACCATTGAAATGTCATGAAGAGGGTGCAGTTAATGCTTTATGATCAAGTATTCCCATCATATTTCAGGGATCATCAGTTAGCAACATTTAGCCCAAGAAAATATGTTCCATTTTTACATGGGAAATAATGCAATCCTACTGTAAATTACAAGGGTATTAGAAATCACCAAGAAGCTTTTTGATTATATAAACACACAAAGCCAGAGGACAAGTGCTTTTATACTGGAACTTCAAGGTGGCGTCTAATAACTTTTAGATTTTGTACTTTTGTCCTTATATCATTTAATAAACGAGGTTCAGTTGCTCTTACATAAATCTATCCCATTGGGAGTCAAGAAAGTTCTTTTCAACAAAGCTAACAGTGAAGGAAAACCCTCAATACAATGAACATGTCATTGATGTACCGCCACCACACCATATAGTTGTTGGTGAATATATTGTTTGTATAGAAATTCTGGTGTTCATACATATCAATATAATCATTTGGATACAGTAGTAGAATGGTTCTTAACCAGTGTGTCTGTCAGGCCAGATGTGTCAAAAGAATCCAGAATAAGGACAAATAAGGATTATATGCAAGGTAGAGAAACAAATCTTATAGATATTGTAAATTAATTAAATCAACTGCAACTTACTTTGGTTTTTAAACCTACAGGCATTTATTCATAATTCTAGTTTTACTTATAACAATAACTACCAAGAAGAACATTTGTATTTTTAATACATTCTCTAAACAGTGCATATGGTGTTTATTTCATTTTTTTACACACTGTCCATCCTCCAGTTCCCTTGATGCCTGCCTTCAAGTTCATGTGATCCCTTGGATTGCTCCATATTTCAGACCATCTAATAAACATGACCGTTCATGTTAGTTATTCACTCCCTTGCTTCACACAGTAGTTTATTTTAAAAACCTCCCCTCAATGGTGTGCTACTCTGGTGGGAAGTTCTTCACTCAAAAAGTGTCACTAAACTGGGCAAGCAGTTATAAAAGAGGGAGCTGTCTAAAATAGACAACAAGCTTATTTCTTAAAACATATTTTTACAAATTTATAGAAATTTTGCAAGAACAATTTGGGCACATTACAATGGACAAATTGCTTTCCAGCATTGTCTATAGACATCTTACTTTCATTGTGGTTCAATGGAGTCCCAGAACCTTATAAATGGCTTTGTAAACATTACCAGACTGATAGATAGCAACAACTTATTTATTTTTTTTATCTCTTCAGGAATTCCTTTGATCGTGGCATACTGTGATTGCTGATTATTTGTGCTGCCAACTTGACTTTGATGGTAAGGGTCAAAATAAGGGAGGTTTCTGTTGAGCAGGATTTCTGTAATCAAGCCTGGCTCCAATTATACCTTTAAACTTTCTTGCCTATTCTCCCAGTATGTCCAGGAGACTCAAACATTTCTCCGGTGTCCCAGAGAAATAGGCCACCCTCCCAGATCCGGAAAGGAGGTTTAAAAAGTAGGAAAGTGTGTCCTAATTGAGTAGGTTTAACAAGAGGGCAATGTGTCAAAAAAGTGTTATTTGTTCATTTAGGTCACCTTTATCTAATATTACATCTTGCCTAAAGATCTGAAAACATTTAGGGTGACAAATATGCAATAATAGAGGAACTCAGGAAAAAGCAAATACTTTTCTATGGCACTGTGTGCTTCTGAACAGTTGGCTACTACACTGGTACATTATCAGAGAACATTTTGCAGACTGTCAAAGTCATTTATATCCACTGATTACTTAGATATTTGAAGTCTTAAAAATATATAAAAATAATGGTTAACATGCATGTTATTAATTTAATCTACTTTAAATAGATGTGGCTAGAGCTACCGATCTTTTTGAAATCCCCCTTTAATAATATGGCCGCTGTCTGAATGAGGTCTTCATCATGGTTTCAGTTGTAGTCCAATGATACCTTTAAGCCAGCAGTGCACTCAACTGCTATGTTGTTTGGAAAACAGGTGCTACAGGTCCTTTAAATATACAATATTAACTCACTGCCATATTATCCTAATTAATTGTCATTATTAATTGTCATTATCACTAATATTTATCTATAGAGCCACAACATACTCCACATTACTTTACAATTGGGTACAAACACAGTAATAAAACTGGATATTACCAAACAGACAAATGGGGTAAAAAGGCCCTTCTCTTAAGCGTCATAAGCAATCCATAAGAAAATAGGAGTTTGGTACATGAGGTTCAGTGCCACATACTTCATTTAGGACCAGCCAGATTGGAAAAAAAAATAGCATATAGAAGTGAGGCTATATGATCTAGTCAGAGCAATGTTATTTTGGGGGTCAGTAGGTTGTTTGGACATAGAAATAGAATATATGTAAATATATGTAAGTTCTGCATGGATTTTGCAGAAGGTTGGCAATTGGCTATAAGCGGGGGTTTAGAAATTTGATAAGCTTGCCTAAGGTGGTGTGTTCTGAAAGGAGGCATTAAGTTTTGGATCTAATGAAAAGACTTGGGGCTAGATTTACTAAACTGCGGGTTTGGAAAAGTGGAGATGTTGTCTATAGCAACCAATCAGATTCTAGCTGTCATTTATTTAGTGCACTCTACAAAATGACAGCTAGAATCTGATTGGTTGCTATAGGCAACATCTCCACTTTTTCAAACCCGCAGTTTAGTAAATATACCCCTTGATGTACAAGTTATCATTCTAACTCGATACATTTAAATAAAGTAACTGATCATTTTATGAATTTTCTGTCACAGTGATAATAAAAATAGAAAAACCTGGAATACCATTTGTCGCTTATATTTTTTCCTGCACTTAAAGATTTGCCCAGTAAGGTTTAGCATTTCTTAGAATATATGGCTGATTGGCACTTTCTCAATGTAATTCTGTTCTCACTTTGTTTACTTTCAGTTGAAGAAGTAGCACAAATGCTCTTATCTGTATCAAAAGCATATTGCTGCAAGAGCACCTCTAAATCTCTTCTGCCAGTGAATTGTAAATGCTTGGGAATATACTGCATGACATGACATCAATTACACTTAGGAGTGATGATGTCAGGCATTTCTGCAATATCTCTAGGCAAACAGTGCAGCTGAATGAGGTAGAGTACCTGTGTGAACTATGTGCAGAGACCTATAGTATTCTGGCCTTGCAGATCTGCAATTTAGAAAATTAAATGTGACTTAAACACAACAAAGCCACACTAGAACATGTAGTACCATACCCACAGTTTACTGTTTTAATTTATGTGAAGATATAATAGCAAAACAAGGAGAAAATATCAATAATCTAATTGGAACAACAAATCAGTAAAATAGATATAAGAGAATATGAAGCTCACTGTGTAAAAAGACAGAGAACACAGGGAAGTAATTCATGTGAAAGTTGGCAGACAATTAAAATACAGAAAACTGAAGTCATAAAATCATAGTACACTTCCATCACACATAATATTATGACATATATGTTTCCTATGCTATTTGTTCTCACTGCTGTTAGCTATTAAATTCCCAGCAACAGAGTTACCATCTGCTTCTTCATCCAAACCGCAGTCTAAGGTTGTAGGCTCGCTTTCTGAAGACTCACCGTCCTAGATCCAACTCTTTAGCGTGTTATGTTTTTGTTATGTAATTACAGGGACTGAAGCACTATCTTGGCTCTACTATAATTCATGTTAGCCATTAATGTAAACCACTGCCATGGTGGATAACTGATTAAGCCTCCCGCCAACATTATAGCAACAGTGTTTTGCTATTAAAGACCACCCTATCCCCTCATTAAACATATTTTTAACCATACACGCTGACCATTTATCATCCCTTCTGGAAGTGGAGTGCTAGGGTGTGAAGAGGGTGTAGGGAGGGGCATAGGGGTTCCCCCCAACCCACCCATGCAACTCAGTTAGGTTCTGGAGGCCGAGCCAAATGACTAGTTAAGTGAGTGGGATGGGGCCTCCATGATGCAATTCAACATGAATCGCGTCATGGATGCCCCCATACCACCCACTTCACTAGGAAGTGGACAGGAGACTGGTCTGCTCTCCCAGGAGATACCTACCCGGAAGTCTCCTGGACATTCCGGGTGAGACAAGTATGTTTTAACAGCTCAAACCAGATATCGTGCATAAAAAGGGTATAATATTAAATCATTTATTTAATATGGAAGTTCTCTTAATGTTTTTTTTTTTCAAACATACTTTATTTATTTTTACATACATAAATACAGACAGAGATGTGTTAAGTGTGGCATTTGTAGTACTAATATTTCAGTTGTTTCTGCTATTAGCCAGGGTATAGACTACATACAAAATTCTAACGTGTATCATCATAGTTTTGGTACAAGAAATCATAAACAAAGTTATAAAAGCATTGCATTGAATTGTGGGGATAAGTTAAACTTAATACCTCATAGTTTGATAGCAAAAATATAATAGATAATATAAAAGTTAATCTAGACAAAAATAATTCTTAGTAAAACTCAGAAATAGATTTATGTAAAAGTTTCAATACTTTGACAGAACTTCAGATATTTTCAATTGAATGTGCTCTGTAGGGGAGCTAATTTTCCTTTACAACCCTCACTTGATTCTCAGCATGAATGCTGTGTCTGTGCTGTCAGAGGATACATGTAAACCAAGGATAAAATCCTCAATAAAAAAGAAGAATTCTGCAGCTTGCAAAACATATATTGCTGCAAATGAACCTGACTTTTTTCTGTTGAACTGTTTGAGTCCTTTTTGCCTCCATCATATGCAGGTGCTCTTGGCTGCCACAATCCCTGGGGGAGCCCTAAGTAGTGTCCTCCCACACGTCAGAAGTGGGAAGCCCTTTCTCTCGCTGTGCCCCACCTTAACAGGCGGGAGGTGGAGGCAGCATCCTTAATTCATGGGACTGGAAATGTGACATTTGGCCATGACACCATAGCCAAGCGCCACACTCACAGCATAACACTGACATGAAAGAGCAGGATGAGTGACATTATATAATTTATTCAGTGTTTTAGGCAACCCCAAACCAATGGCATCCAAGGAAAACCCCTAGATTTGCCAAATAGTAGCACAGGCCCTACAGGTG